>NC_091248.1:29392500-30017500 GCF_042477335.2 Ovis canadensis
AAGATTGAGGACAGAAGGAGGAGAGTGAGTCAGAGGATGAGATGGCTGGACAGCATCACGGATGCAATTGGGCAAATTCTGCGAGATGGTGAGGGACAGGGAGGCCTGGTGTGCTGCAGCTCATGGGGTCACAAAGTCAGACACGACTGGGCAACTGGACAACAATAAAGGTGGAAATGTGCATGGAAGTCGACAGAAGCAGACACAAATCTTCTCCACACTCAAGCTATAATGTTTTTATGATTCATCTGCCTCCTTAATAGTGATCAAACAAGTGAGATGGATGGAAATTTTATGGGCATCATCACTATCTTTCAAGTCTTGACAGCAGTGACAACTTCTGCACTTCCCCATAGAAATACACTATTCCCTTGGGGTTTCTTTTTCTGTGGAACGGGGGAATTTTAATGATGTCCATTTGGCCTGTAATAGTCTATTCTATGGCTTATGGTGCTAGTCTGAGGATACTGCTTGTTGCTGAAATGTAATTCAGAAGTTCCCAAACTTTCTTGGTATGCAGTATCCTTGTTGTCACAGTGATTTTACAGAGTGTCTTTAGACCAAAAGAAACACCTAACTGTTCTATTGATTAGGCAGTAAAGCAACCTAATAAGTATTTGTATGTCCTAACAAGTTGGTAACTGTGTGAAAAAAACAGCTTGTAAAGGGCACTGCATGACTTTTCAAAGCTTGCAATCAGTAGAGAAAATGCCAAACCCTATTCCACATTAATTTTTCACACAGTACTTGCTTTTTATCACAGCAACTGATGAAAATCCATCTTTGCAAAGAATTATATCATCAAAAACGTAGCACACTAGTGAAAATTTAAATTACTTTGAGCTAGTAGTTCTTAGGATATGTAACAGATGTTAAGTATCGCTATGTTTCCCTCAAAAATTTAAAATATCTGGCATAGCTCTGTGACTCACAATGCTTTGCACATAGTTTAGAAACTTGGGGCTTGGGGCTTGTGCACTGGGATGACCCAGAGGGATGGTATAGGGAGGGAGGTGGGAGGGGTGTTCAGGATTGGGAACACGTGTATACCTGTGGCAGATTCATGTTGATGTATGGCAAAACCAATACAATATTGTAAAGCAAAAAAAAATATAATAATAAAATAAAAAGAAAGAAAGAAACTGTGGATATAACCAGAACATCGAATAAGCCAGTCTCAGGGTGTAAACACAAATCAATATTATTTTATCTCACTGACTCTTTGAATTTCACTTACTTGGAGAAATTTCTCCCTGTTGCCTAGAGTATCTACTATGTTCTAAGTATATTACAAATATTAATTGACTTAATCTTCATCACCCAAAGAAGTCATCACTACTGTTATTCCCAACTTACAGATGATGAAACTGGAGCACAGACAGGCTAAGTAAATGACCCAAGATCAACACATCTGGAAAGTGGACAGTCTGGGATTCAGTCCCAGACAGCCTTTTGGTTCCAAAGTCCAACAGCTTTAATGATCACATCATGCTGCCCCTTTAATGTGAAGTCACCACTTCAACCCACACTGAGTAGAGATAGCGACAACACCCACACTGGGAATTGGCTGTTATCACTCGCATCTCTGCCGCCATTGTCTCAGAAATCAGGGACAACAATCCCCACTTCATGTAAGCAGAATGGATGTTTTGGGGCACCTGTTTGTCTCATTGCTTGATGTGAAGAGCCAAAGTCAAATGGTCAAATTCCTGCATTCTAATGAAATGGAGGATGAGAAAAAGATTTATATTATATAGTGGGGGGTAGAGGCTCATCAGAGCAGAATTTGCCAAATACTAAAAGGGTGTGAACCGCCAGAAAGAATGGAAAATGCTTTCTATAGCACATAATACCCCATCTTACACTGATGTAAAGTTATGAGTAAAGTATTAGCAGTAACCATTATTGCCAATAATGATGTTAAATGAGGAATGTGTGTTCTTATGCGGTGTCTAGATCTTATTGTGATGAATCTATACTTAAATATGATTTTAATGTCAAAAAATGAATTTTCTATCCACAATTTCCACTAACATCTAGGAATATGTGCTATATCATTTCTTTCATTAACATTCACCAAGCCTACATAAATCACAGACTAAAAAAAAAAGATATTAAAAATGCATCAACCCACATGCTTTTGAAAAAGAAAAAAAAAAAGTTTCTCTCTCCTCCCCATGGTGATTCCCTTTTCTCTACACTTTTCAAAATGTTGGTCCAAATACAAATGTAAGTGATTTCTCAGGGCATAGCATGTTATATACCAGGATATTATCAACATGCTCATATTCTCCTCAAAACTATATTAATGGAAACTGGACTCAAATTAAGGTTATTAGTCATAGGAGCTAATTTTAAGTTTTAAGATATCTTTATAATTGGTGGGCTTCCCTAGTGGCTCAGACGGTAAAGAATCTGCCTGCAATGTGGAAGACCTGGGTTCGATCCCTAGGGTTGGGAAGATACCCTGGAGAAGGGAATGGCAACCTACTCCAATATTCCTGCCTGGAAAATTCCATGGATGGAGGAGCCTGGCGAGCTTCAGTCCATGGGGTCGCAAAGAGTGGGACATGACTGAGCGACTAACACAAACACACAGTATCTTCAAATATTAAAGAAAAATCACACTCTATCAGAAATAACAGAAGAACTACAATGTTTGCTGCTGCTAAGTCACTTTAGTCATGTCCAACTTTGTGCGACCCCATAGATGGCAGCCCACCAGGCTCCCCTGTCCCTGGGATTCTCCAGGCAAGAACACTGGAGTGGGTTGCCATTTCCTTCTCCAATGCATGCATGCATGCTAAGTCACTTCAGTCGTGTCTGACTCTATGTGACCCCATAGACGGCAGCCCACCAGGCTCCCCTGTCCCTGGGATTCTCCAGGCAAGAACACTGGAGTGGGTTGCCATTTCCTTCTCCAATGCATGTATGCATGCTAAGTCGCTTCAGTTGTGCCTGACTCTGTGCGACCCTATGGTCAGCAGTCCTTCAGGCTGCTCCATCCACAGGATTCTCTAGGCAAGAACACTGGAGTGGGCTGCCATTTCCTTCCCCACTACATGTTTAGGTGTGTTTATGTCTAAACATAGGCACACAAAGTGGGCTTCCCAGGTGGCTCAGTGATAAAGACTCTGCCTGCAATACAGGAGACACAGATTTGACCCCTGGGTCGCTGAAGATCCCCTGGAAGAGGAAATGGCAACCCACTCCAGTATTCTTGCCTGGGAAATCCCATGGACAAAGGAGCCTAGCGGGCTATAGTCCATGGGTTGGGAAAGAGTTGGATGTGACTGAGCAACTCAGCGTACATGCATGCACACTAAGTAGAGGAAGAAAGAAAAGAAAAATATAAAAATGGGCAAGTGAAAATTTTATAAGTCTTCATGACGCACTTTGCTGAATCAAACCAACTTGGAATCTGGTTTCGACTATAGCATAACAGTTCCCTCTATGACACAGTTAATTTGCCAGACCCACTTGAATTTTACAGATCAAAAGCAGTAGAATGTTATCTATTGAAAAATATTTTCACATCTGTTCAAATATAATTAATTAATAATTCATTTTAAAAATCAAAGGGTTATCAACATTAAAAAGTGACTCCAAAAGTCACGATGACATCATGACTTTTGAGAAACACTTGAACACCCTGAAAGGTCTTAGTCACTGCGTTCTGTAGGATGGAGGTAGCAGCCTAAATAATTTAAAGAGATTACATAAGGAGGCAAAAGGGATATTCATTTGCTTTTCTCCCAGAAAAAGCAGCATGCTACATAGCTACTTAACACTCACAGTCACATTGCTTATACAGAATGATGGCCTGGCCAGAACAAGGACGCCCCAGCTACTCTTCACATCCTGCTTCTCACCACGCTCGTCCATCTCCTCCCTGACTCCACTGCGCATGACACCCCTGACCTACCCAGCTCCTTCCTCCACAGTGTCACTCTAGACAGTGACTCACCTGCTCCCTTGCCAGCTTCTCTCAATACCCTTCCCTTCCTCATCCCACCATCACAACCTGTCTTTAGACTGCTGTCTTAGGGGGTTACTCTCTGCTCTTCTAGAACAGTTAAGTACTAATAGCTAACATATTAGTAAGGGTTAAATTGTTAGTGGCAAATAATGCTAAGTCAATTTTCCTCCAGAATAGCTGTATCCTAAAAGTGAAGGCCAGAGTCCCCACAGGTTATTCCTTGATTCCCCTGGGTAAACATCTGTATTATCTCTATCACATTACTTGAATGTGACATCTTTCTGTCTTACATTACAAAGTTGATGAGTGTGTTCATCTCCACTCTTCAATTATAAGATACAAGTGGACATCCACAACAGATTGTATATGGATGTTTTAGCATCCAGGAATGACTTCATTGAATCGTACTGACCCTATGAATAAAGCCTGATGGAGGAGGCAGGCTTTCCAGGGCACCTCAGTTCACGCCACTATTCTAGCCCTGCAGAAAAACCCACCCTGGAACTAGGCAAGGGGGTGAAACTGTCAGTCAGACTGCACTGCCTGTGTCCCCTCCACAGACAGTGTCTATAGCTACAGATGTGCAGCCTCACTTCCCCACCCAGCAGATAGGCTACTCAGTGCTGGGTTGACATAGGGGAAATAGAGGGGAAAAGAGGATGTGTGGAAGTTGGTAACGTCTCAAAAAGACCTACAACCAAAGATCTCAGGGAAAGAAGAGAGAAAAGATGGATGATTTCCTACAACCTTTCTACTTCTAGGACAAAATGACAAAGTGGGAAAACAAGTGTTATAAAAAGTACCAAATATTTCTCCCTACTTGTTTAGCAAGACTTTGTCCAAGAGGCTATTGAGTCGTGGTTTTCCTGGTTATGGGAAAGGATGTGATAAAAATTCACTCCCATGGCAGTTCTATCAGACACTTCACTCGGGAAAATAAGATTCATAAGATTCTCATGGCATGACATATCATATCATGTTAATATGCAGAAGGAGCTGCTGAAATGATCTCATTTGTTGGTTAAATTTGAGAAAATCCCATTATTACTAGGCATATTTCTTTCCATTTATACAGTGCCTTCAGAGGAAATATTCAGTCTAAAATTATAGCTGCCAGATCCAGTGACAAGACCTAGATAGTTAATTAGACACAAATAAGGGGAGAGGATGAGAGGAAAGAAGAGGAAAAGAAGAAAATCGGAAAGGAGGAGGAAAAAGAAGAGAAAGGAAAAAAATCCTAGAGTATCACTAAACATCTAAAATATTTCTAAGAGTGAGAATTCTTATATTTTAGACACATGTATTTCATGTTAATAATTATTCTGAAGTGACAATTTTCACAAATTCCACAAAGAATATAATCTGCACCTGAGATGAAGGCAAACTTCCCGCTTTGCAAACACTGAGGTGGTGGTCAGCTTTCCTACTTGGCTGCTAGATGCATCAAAGACATGCTGTAAAGCCACCACTTTGTCCATAGAGAGCTGGCATTCCAGAAAATTTGGAAATAGGAGATGTTAAAAAAAAAAAAAAGAAAGAAAGAAAAGATGTTAGGAAAGCTCTGTAGTGAAAGGCAATGAGTAAAACATGATGTTCTCAATAAACAACCTAAAATACTTAGAGGTGGTGGTGTTGTTCAGTCACTCAGTTGTGTCCAGCTCCTTGCAACCCCACAGACTGCAGCACGCCAGGCTTCCCTGTCCTTCACTATATCCCAGAGCTTGCTCAGACTCGTGTCCATTGAGTCAATGATGCCATCCAACCATCTCATCCTCTGTCATCCCCTTCTCCTCCCACCCTCAATCTTTCCCAGCATCAGGATCTTCTCCAGTGAGTCAGCTCTTCACATCAGGTGGCCAAAGGATTGGAGCTTCAGCTTCTGCATCAGTTCTTCCAAAGAATATTCAGGGTTGATTTCCTTTAGGACTGACTAGTTTGATCTCCTTATTGCCCAAGGGATACTCTCAAGAGTCTTGTGGGGAGAGCCAATTTTCAGGGAAGTCCATCATTCATCCTTTATCCATTCACCCATTAATACATGTAGCCATCCATTGATTCATTCAACAAGTGTTCGTTGAAAGTCCTCTACATGCTGGGTCCTGGAAATACTGTACTAAGGAAAGCAAACATAGTCACAGAGTATATATTTTTCACTGGATAGTAGGGCTTTGTTTTTGCTCCAAGAGAGATTATGGAGAAATAATAAATTTTGGTCTTGTCATTAAATGGCAGAGTGTAGCACACACTCAATGAACCCCTTGGGGAAGTTAATTGGACTTTGCGTCACTAGGAATGTGATAAATTGATGTCATAACAGAGTGAACTGCCATTAATTATAACTGGCCACCCTCATAAATATTTCAGAAACCATTCTTTCGCTGAAAAGGAAAAAAAAGTAAGAGAATTTTAGAAAACAAAATTTCTTAAACTGAAAGATATAAAGGGGTTTCATTTCCTATTTACTCTCAAGAAAATCATTCACATTAATGTCAGTAGTAACAAAGAATTACCAAACTTTGTTCTCTGCCTCTAAGGATTTTACATTTTAAATGTTGAGCTTCAAAATAAGTAGAGACCTGAGAAACTCTTTTAAAAGGCACTGTTTTTTAAGCAAAAACAAGACTATGCTTTATAAATCTCCATGACACCTGTCACATAATACTTTCCAACCTTACTGCCTCTCAAACCAGTTTTAAATCTCATACCTCTTTAATTTCTTTGAGAATTTGTCATAAAATGTAATGCATTTAACCCTCAGATCATGTCTGTCTACTAAGTGAAGCTTAAAATCTAAGACCAGACAGTGCTCATTGGTCCATCTTTAACCTGAAGTTCTAGCAGTGAAAATAAATGTGGTATCTCTATAAGCACCTTACATGCTAGTCGTTTTCCAGTTACTTATCCAACCATACTTTTCATAACCCTAACCCGGTACCTTGTCATCCCTTACATAGACTTCACCCTATTTCCATCTCTCTGTCTTTCTCTATGCTCCTTGCAGCTTTTGGAGTGCCCTATAAAATCACAGCAGATGTTGACTGCAGCTATGAAATTAAAAGATGCTTACTCCTTGGAAGGAAAGCTATGACCAACCTAGATAGAATATTCAAAGGCAGAGACATTACTTTGCCAACTAAGGTCCGTCTAGTCAAGCCTATGGTTTTTCCTGTGGTCATGTATGGATGTGAGAGTTGGACTGTGAAGAAGGCTGAGTGCCGAAGAATTGATGCTTTTGAACTGTGGTGTTGGAGAAGACTCTTGAGAGTCCCTTGGACTGCAAGGAGATCCAACCAGTCCATTCTGAAGGAGATCAGCCCTGGGATTTCTTTGGAAGGACTGATGCTAAAGCTGAAACTCCAGTAGTTTGGCCACCTCATGTGAAGAGTTGACTCATCGGAAAAGACCCTGATGTTGGGAGGGATTGGGGGCAGGAGGAGAAGGGGACAACCGAGGATGAGATGGCTGGATGGCATCATTGACTCAATGGACGTGAATCTGAGTGAACTCCGGCAGTTGGTGATGGACAGGGAGGCCTGGCATGCTGCGATTCATGGGGTCGCAAAGAGTCGGACACGACTGAGTGACTGAACTGAACTGAACTGAACTGATGCCACTCCAGCACTCTTGCCTGGAAATTCCTGTGGATGGAGGAGCCTGGTAGGCTGCGGTTCATGGGGTCGCAAAGCGTCGGACAGTACTGAGTGACTTCACTTTCACTTTTTGCTTTCATGCATTGGAGAAGGCAATGGCAACCCACTCCAGTGTTCTTGCCTGGAGATTCCCAGGGACGGAGAAGCCTGGTGGGCTGCCGTCTATGGGGTCGCACAGAGTCAGATATAACTGAAGCGACTTAGCAGCAGCAGCATGCCTCCGTCTCTACACCTTCAGTTTCAGAACTCATTCCTCCTTCATTGTCAAACTCAAATACTACAGCCCATGAACCCAAGGTCTGCCTGATCCGGTTAATAATGATTTCTCCATTATCTCTGATTCCTGTAGAACTTAGTTTGTACTCTACACTTGGATACTTGCCCAAATATTAACAGCCTCTATTCTTTGAAGAGGAGGAAATGTTTCAATTAATTAATGAAATATTACAGCATAGAAGTCCTGAACCCAACACTTATCCTGGTGTTTTAGATGGAATGTGAGTCATACTTACAGTAAGTACCTGACTTTTATCTGCTCTCCCTGTTTTTAAAAATCTGACTCTAGCACACAACATTAAATACTGAACTTGAAAGATGAAAGGTCCTCTATTCTTCCTTACAGCAAGTACCCTGTCCTTATTCCAAGTATGATCTAACATAATCACTGAATTATTCAAATTAAACTCACCTTTTGAAATTAAAAATAAGAAAACCTTGCCCACAATGCAACTCAAAATGTTTTTTTTTATCTACACTCCAAGCCACTCACAATTGGACAGGTATCTGCTGTCAAGATCAGGTAACTAACCCACTCTAGTGAATGTAGTCTTGAGCCAACCATCAGGGGAGAGTCTCTTCTCTTTGCAAGGTCCCATTACATTAACCAAGTTTCTTTGGTGGCTCAGTGGTAAAGACTCTGCCTGCTATGCAGGAGATGTAGATTTGATCCCTGAGCCAGGAAGATCTCCTGGGGTAGGAAATGGCAATCCCCTCCAGTATTCTTGCCCGGAGAATCCCCATGGTCAGAGGAGCCTGATAGGCTATAGTATATGGGGTCGCAAAAGAGTCAGGCTCGACTGAGCCACTCAACAACAGTTACATTAACTAGCCATTTTTTCCTTATCAGTTCAGTCGCTCAGTCGTATCCAACTCTTTGCGACCCCACGGACTGCAGCCCATTGGGCTTCCCTGCCCAACATCAACTCTCAAACTTTACCCAAACTCATGTCCATTGAGTCGGTGATGCCATCTAACCATCCCATCCTCTGTCGTCCCCTTCTCCTCCTGCCCTCAATCTTTTTCAGCATCAGGGTCTTTTCAAATAAGTCAGCTCATCAGGTGGCCAAAGTACTGGAGTTTCAGCTTCAGCACCAGTCCTTCCAATGAATATTCAGGACTGATTTCCTTTAGGATGGACTGGTTGGATCTCCTTGCAGTCCAAGGGACTCACAAGAGTCTTCTCCAACACCACAGTTCAAAAGCATCAATTCTTTGGCACTCAGCTTTCTTTATAGTCCAACTCTCACATTCATCATACATGACTCTGGAAAAACCATAGCCTTGACTAGATGGACCTTTGTTGGCAAAGTAATGTCTCTGCTTTTGAATATGCTGTTGAGGTTGGTCATAACTTTCCTTCTAAGAAGTAACCGTCTTTTAATTTCATTGCAGCAATCACCATTTGCAGTGATTTTGGAGCCCCCAAAAATAAAGTCTGACACTGTTTCCACTGTTTCCCCATCTATTTCCCATGAACTGATGGGACCGGATGCCATGATCTTCGTTTTCTGAATGTTGAGCTTTAAGCCCACTTTTTCACTCTCCTCTTTCACTTTCATCAAGAGGCTCTTTAGTTCTTCTTCACTTTCTGCCATAAGGGTGATGTCATCTGCATATCTGAGGTTATTGATATTTCTCCCGGGAATCTTGATTCCAGCTTGTGCTTCATCCAGCCCAGCGTTTCTCATGATGTACTCTGCATAGAAGTTAAATAAGCAGGGTGACAATATACAGCCTTGATGTACTCCTTTTCCTATTTGGAACCAGTTTGTTGTTCCATCTCCAGTTCTAACTGTTGTTTCCTGACCTGCATAGAGGTTTCTCAAGAAGTAAAGTAATTAGCCTCCAATTTAGAAAGAAAAAAAAACCTCGGTTGTGCTCAGTCTCTCTGAAAGTATAAGCCAAAGCCTTACAAAGACCTATAGGATGCTCCACCATCTGACCCTCTGCTCTCCCTGAATCCGCTTATGCATCCTCTTCTTCCCTAGCTCCACTCCAGCCACTTTGCCTCCTTGCCATCCTTCAAACACAGCAGACTCCCACCACCCCCAGGGCTTTTGCAATACCATTTCTTTCTTTTATATATACATTTATTTATTTTATTTTTTTTTCACTATTAACCAAGATTTATTTAGTCATTTTTCTTTTTTTTTTTTTTTTTAGTTTTAGTTTTTTATTTTTTACATTTTAAAATCTTTAATAGAAAACTATAAAACATTTATTTATTTTAATTGGAGGCTAGTCACTTTACAATATTGTCGTGGTTTTGCCATACATTGACATGGATCCGCCACGGGTGTACACACGTTCCAATTTCATTTGCTCCGATGGTTTCTTCTCAATGTTACCACCCTTTTGAAAACTGCAACACCTACTCCTGCCCCCATGATACTCCCTGTTTCCTTTATTCTGTTCTATTTTTCCCTAACAATGGTCATCTTTTTAGATACTATATTATTTGTATTCTTGTCCCTTTATTAGGCTTTTGATTAAAAACTATTAAAATTAAACTCTTTATTTTGAGATAATTATAGATCCACATGTAGAAATAATACAGAAATCCCAAATACAATTCACACAGTTTCTTCAGAGGTAACATATTACAGCAGTACAGTTCAATATCACAGCCAGGATATTGACATTGATATAGTCAAGATGAGAACAACTCCATCGCCAGAAGGGCCCCTCATGTTGCCTTTTTATATTCACACCCTCTTCCCTTCTGCCCCATTTTTGCCCTAACCCCTGGCAACCACTAATATGTTCTATGTTTCCTAGGTTTTGCTTGTTTTTTCCCCCATTCTAGGATGTCAGTTTGACAAGGATCAGGGTAAACGACTGTCTTGAATGTATGGAAGAACCTGAGACACAGAGAGATTAAGAAATTTGGCCAAGGATGCAGAGCTGATGAGAGGCTTAAGTGGAATTTAAATCATCTCTTCAGAATCCAACATCTTAATAAGAGCAGAGTGACTGTCTAAGGCTGAATTCCCCAGAAGTATATGCTGACACCACGATTCAGGTAGTTTATTAAGGAAGCTACATTCATGTGATTTATTAAGGAGATGTTCCCAGGAGGAAACCAGAAAGGAGCAGGGGAACAGGCAGGAAAGAGGAAGGAGCCAAGAAGGGTGAGATCTCAGGCAAAGTTCTGGAAAGGATTGCTTCTGCCTGATTCCACAGTGGACGAATGGAGTACAAGTCACACCTGAACTCAGAGTAGTCCTAGGCAAACCTGAAGCAAGGGAGCTGGGCTTTAGCAGACCCTTCACTTACAGTCATTGATCAAGGTCTGGGGATGGATGAAATGCATGTTTTCAAGCATTTCCTGCCAATACTCTCTGCTTAAGGGCAAAGCTGCTCCAGTATCCTGACAGCAATTAGAAAATAGATCCTAGAAAGGAAGGCACACCACAGGGCAAGAAGGCTGTGTGGGGATGGGGGAGCAGTAGCATGTCTACTAAGTGGTCCTTTAGCATTGCTCAGAATGCCTAGAATCGGGCCCTAGCTCCAGATCACAGCCTAAGACCCTGCATAATCTAGCCTTTGACTGTGTGGATCACAGTAAACTGAGGAAAATTCTGAGAGAGATGGGCATACCAGGCCATCTGACCTGCCTCTTGAGAAACCTGTCTGCAGGTCAGGAAGCAGCAGTTAAAACAGGACATGGAACAACAGACTGGTTCCAAATAGGAAAAGGAGTACATCAAGGCTGCATATTGTCACCCTGCCTATTTAACTTCTATGCAGAGTACATCATGAGACACGCTGGGCTGGATGAAGCACAAGCTGGAATCAAGATTGCTGGGAGAAATATCAATAACCTCAGATATGCAGATGACACCACCCTTATGGCAGAAAGTGAAGAGGAACTAAAGAGCCTCTTGATGAAAGTGAAAGAGGAGAGTGAAAAAGTTGGCTTAAAGCTCAACATTCAGAAAACGAAGATCATGGCATCTGGTCCCATCACTTCATGGGAAATAGATGGGGAAACAGTGGAAACAGTGTCAGACTTTATTTTTGGGGGCTCCAAAATCACTGCAAATGGTGATTGCTGCAATGAAATTAAAAGACGGTTACTTCTTAGAAGGAAAGTTATGACCAACCTCAACAGCATATTCAAAAGCAGAGACATTACTTTGCCAACAAAGGTCCATCTAGTCAAGGCTACGGTTTTTCCAGTGGTCATGTATGAATGTGAGAGTTGGACTATAAACAAAGCCAAGTGCTGAAGAATCGATGCTTTTGAACTGTGGTGTTGGAGAAGACTCTTGAGAGTCCCTTGGACTGCAAGGAGATCCAACCAGTCCATCCTAAAGGAGATCAGTCCTGGGTGTTCATTGGAAGGACCTGAAACTCCAGTACTTTGACCACCTGATGCCAAGAGCTGACTTATTTGAAAAGACCCTGATGCTGGGAAAGATTGAGGGCAGGAGGAGAAGGGGACGACAGAGGATGAGATGGTTGGATGGCATCATCGACTCGATGGACATGGGTTTGGGTGGACTTCTGGATTAGGTGTTGGGCAGGGAGGCCCGGCGTGCTGCAGTTCATGGGGTCGCAAAGAGCAACTGACCTGAACTGAACTGAATCTAGCCCATGTCATCCATTCACTCCACATCATGTACTACCATTCTGCCGCTCAGTGACCACTGGGCCTTTGCACCTGCTTTCCTCGCCCAGAATACTTATCTCTTTACATGATGGACAGCTCTTGATCTGTCACATGCTGAACCATCACAATATTTTGTATTTATAAAAAGTACTTCTTTGTGAAAAGTACTTATAGTCTGTAATCATTTTGTTTCATCCGTTTATCGATTTATTTCTATTTTTTTTCTGTTTCTCCACTAAAATATAAGGCCCATCTAGGTAAGGGCAATGTCTATTTACCCAGTTACAAAATCCCTAGTGCCCAGCACATTATACGGGATCAAGATATCTCTTGAATGAAGAGAAACACTGGGAGAGAAAGTACTAACCATGCAGAATCACAGTAGCTTTGAATAGATCTTCAAAAAATTAAATTTATCCCACTAACAAATGAGGCTGGAAAGATGAGGAACATACTCGTTTAGTTAGTATGGTTACTTTTTACCTGATAATTTTAGCATCAGAAAAACCCAGCCTCTCTTTGCTCTTAGAGAAGACATTACTTTTGAGAGCCAAAGTAAGGCTATTGAGAGCTAACAATATAAAGGCTTCATTAGCCTGTAATTTTGCTACATTGGTTAAAATTATCCAGGGACTTCAAACAGAGGCAGGCCAGAAGGAAGTATAGAAAGCTGCTGTTCTCCAGCATCCACTAACTTTCCCATCACTCTGTTTTGTGAACTAGAAGACAGTGTACCAAATGGGATGTAGAAGCATTATTTTTATCTTTTGTCTCAACAGTAGGACAGAAACAATTCTCCCTATCCCCCCCAAATAGTAAATTTTTCTCTTTAAAAAAAGAGTAGTCTGCTTTAACCAAAATAAGTTTTCTAACACAGAGGGCATGAATTTTAAGAACTGTTAAATGTCAAAACATTTCCAGTTTGTTGTTTGGGCTTCAGAAGTTTCAAAGTCTTATTAACATGTTGTCTAATTTGCCACCAATGACAACAGACCCCAGTACGTGTACTCTATGAACACCTCCAGTTTTCCAATTTTAAATATTTCTGGTAAGGTCTATCTTACTCATTTCTTCGGAAGAACTGCATTATCTAATAACATAACCTGAATAACTGACCCTGAAGAATCAGGAAACAAGAGTATCCCCAGGAACATTGCGGAGCCACTCAGCAATGGACCCAAAGAAGCTGCTGCCAGCAAGAGCAGTGGCTCCATGAAAAAGAAAAACTCTAAAAGCAGCACAGGAAATGAGAATGGACATTTCCCTGGTGGGGCGTGACTTGCAGAGATATTTCCCAACCCACCCCCTATAGCCTAGTAAAAGTAAGAATAGCAACAACAACAAAAACAGAATTCTTAGTTGTACTTAAATTTTAATTCTCTTTTTAATCCTAATAATCAGATATATAAGCATGCATTCACCAGGCCTCTGTATATATAAGCATAATAAAACCTAGAATAGATTTTTCCCTTTCTGCAAGCACAAGCTCAATAGGTGAATCTTCTCATTCCTTCAGGTCTAAGTCATTCAGGATCCCTTTCTCAAAATTCCAAAAATACTTTTCCGTCTGTCTTCCAGTGCTAACACTTCCTGCCATCTACCGTAATGATTCTGTAAGCAAGTCAGCCTGTGTCCTCCCCAGCGTGGTCGGGTGGTGTTTGATTAGCAGCAGTACTCTGGAGCCGCACTGCCTGGCCCCAGCCCCGCGCTCCCCAAATACAATAACTAGCATCACTGGAACGTATGACGCTTCCTCCTGGTAGAATAAAGAATGCAATTTTCTTTTAACTCATTCTCCATTTCAGTTCTTCATTCCACCCGATGACAGAACAAGTGATTTAATCGATTTAAGGCTGTCTCCATCAATTTGGGTGTTTTCTCCTTCCTCTATCAGAGGATAACTGCTTCCTGGTGTTGCATCTGTGGCTTGGAGGGTGGAGAGGATTGTTGGAATTCTCACTCCTCTGCACCCCATTGCTGGTGCCCATCTCCCTGACCAGCGCTGAGTTGCCTACATTCCCACTGCTCCTATACCTGATCACGACACCTCTAGGTATGCTGACCCTCAGAGTTGTTGCTTGTGTCTCTATCTATAGTCAGAGTGGCATGTTTTTGGTCATTTTTTTAAATCACATTAAAAAAAAAAAAGGATGACCTTGATCTTCCTACACCTACTTAGATATACACTGTCTTTCCAAACCCATATAAACATCTAAAAATCTGAATAATTCAATGCTCCCAATGCACCTTTATGCAAAAAAAAAAAAAAAGTGTGAGGTGGACTTACAGGAATATATTAGAAAAATACTTTCCTATAACATTTCATTTCCCCAAGAAAAGTTCTTGGGTAAAGAGTTCTTGTCAAAGGTTCTTGGGGAGAACCTCTTGTCAAAGTTTGGACACAACACACCTGCTCTGCTGTGACAACATGAGAATCCTTCAGATACCTGAATCCTAGGCCATGTTAGTCTTCAATATGTCTGGGGCTCTGGATGGTTTATGCTGTCTCACATATACTTCCTTATCACTGATGTCAATGACTCTCAAAGTATAATAAGAATCAATTATTGTAAATAGAAGCTTATTTTAAACATTTGGAAAATCTTGCTATCCTGGACCAATTCAAATGTCATGTCTCCTCTGAAATTGTCATAAATTAAGCAGAGCCAGGCACAGGAAGAGCTGATCTGAAGTCAGGAATACTGAGCTCTAATCCTGGTTCTGTTGATGCTGCTGCTGCTACTAAATCACTTCCGTCGTGTCCAACTCTGTGTGACCCCCATAGACGGCAGCCCACCAGGCTCCCCTGTCCCTGGGATTCTCCAGGCAAGAACACTGGAGTGGGTTGCCATTTCCTTCTCCAATGCATGAAAGTGAAAAGGGGAAGGGAAGACTCTCAGTCGTGTCTGACTCTTCGCGACCCCATGGACTGCAGCCCACCAGGCTCCTCCGTCCATGGGATTTTCCAAGCAAGAGTGCAGGAGTGGCGTGCCATTGCCTTCTGCATAACTGGCCATATAATCTTAGGAGGGCTTCCTAGGTGGCACTAGTGGTAATGCAGGAGACATAAGAGACACAGGTTAGATCCCTGTATCAGAACGATCCCCTGGAGAAGGGCATGGCAACCGACTTCAGTATTCTTGCCTGGAGAGTCCCATGGATAAAGGAGCCTTGTGGGCTACAGTCCATAGGTTTGCAAAGAGTCAGACACGGATGAAGCAACTTAGCACACACCCACATGATCTTAGAAACATCTTTTTGGTTGTCTGTTTCATAACCTGAAAAAAGTGTTTGGCAAGATAATTGCTATGGTATCTTTCAATTCTAAAATTCCATTGCTACTAACTAAATATCTGCGTCTCCCCAAAATTAATATGTTAAAGTCCTAACACAATGACTAAGTCTTAACACAATGAAATGTGCCCTTATGAAAGAGACCCCAGAAATCTCCTTCACTCCTTCTAGTTATGAAGGCACACTGAGAAGACAGTCTATGAACCAAGAAAGGAGCTTTCACCAGACACTGAACCTGCAGGCCCCTTGAGCTTAGGCTTCCCTGCCTCCAGAGCTATGGGCATGAATGCTCAGCCGTGTCCAACTCTTTGTGACCCCATGGACTGTCGCCCGCCAGGCTCCTTGTCCATGAGATTTCCCAGGCCAGAATACTGGAGTATTTCCTTCGGTATTTCCTTCAATACTGGAAGCCATTTCCTTCTCCAGGGGATCTTCCCAACCCAGGGATTGAACCTGCGTCTCCTGCACGAGCAGGTGGATTCTTTACCACTGCACCACCTGGAAACCTAGAATTATAAGAATTATATATCTACTGTTGGCAAGTCACCCAATCTATGGTATTCTGTTACAGCCTCAGCTAAGACATCCATCATGGATCTTTCTGTAAATATAAGAACCTAAAATAAAAACAAATCTTTCATCTCACTCTCCAAGGTTATCTCAAATCCTGGTTTTTTAAAGTGAGCTATGCCTTAATGATGATATCTAAACTCATGAAGCCTGTATTCATAAAATACAGGCCAGTACTGCAAGCTTGTATACATAATAAGAAGAGCAAAGATACATTGGCAATGGTGTCTTTTACAGAAACTGAGGGTTGGTTGAGTAAGCTAATTTTATTTACATATACAGAGCTAACTGCTCCCTGGAAATAATCTCCATAAGTCTGTCAGTGAATATTACATTTCCTCCGGAACACTTGAATACTACATTTAGAGTAATAATGATATAATTGTGATTGCATTTTACTGTCTACCAGTTCCCAGGCAATATACTATGTGTTTTACAATATTATCTCATGTTATCACAGAAACTTTACAATATAGGCATATTAAACACAAACACATACACACATACACAGGCAGAACAAGATGTTAAATTATATGCCTACGGTCAAACAGCTAGCATATGATAAAAACTGGACAGTAAACCAGGCCCACCTTCCTGCGACATCAATGTTTCACGGCATTATCTATGCTCTTATGGCCTCAAATTGGCTCTAAGTATGTGTAGTCACCTAGGAATCGCAAAGTTTTAAAACAGCTATACACTGTATAGCTTAAAGTAGCAAAATCTTATAACCTACAATGGATGGAGTAATTCAAATAATTTTTCTTTTGTATTCTTAGGATATTCTTAAGAAATGTTGATAAGCGGTGCTGGGAAAACTGGTCAACCACTTGTAAAAGAATGAAACTAGATCACTTTCTAACACCGCACACAAAAATAAACTCAAAATGGATTAAAGATCTAAATGTAAGATCAGAAACTATAAAACTCCTAGAGGAGAACATAGGCAAAACACTCTCAGACCTAAATCACAGCAGGATCCTCTATGATCCACCTCCCAGAATTCTGGAAATAAAAGCAAAACTAAACAAATGGGATCTAATTAAAATTAAAAGCTTCTGCACAACAAAGGAAAATATAAGCAAGGTGAAAAGACAGCCTTCTGAATGGGAGAAAATAATAGCAAATGAAGCAACTGACAAACAACTAATCTCAAAAATATACAAGCAACTTCTGCAGCTCAACTCCAGAAAAATAAACAACCCAATCAAAAAATGGGCCAAAGAACTAAATAGACATTTCTCCAAAGAAGACATACGGATGGCTAACAAACACATGAAAAGATGCTCAACATCACTCATTATTAGAGAAATGCAAATCAAAACCACAATGAGGTACCAATTCACACCAGTCAGAATGGCTGCGATCCAAAAATCTGCAAGCAATAAATGCTGGAGAGGGTGTGGAGAAAAGGGAACCCTCCTACACTGTTGGTGGGAATGCAAACTAGTACAGCCACTATGGAGAACAGTGTGGAGATTCCTTAAAAAATTGCAAATAGAACTACCTTATGACCCAGCAATCCCACTTCTGGGCATACATACCGAGGAAACCAGAATTGAAAGAGACACATGTACCCCAATGTTCATCGCAGCACTGTTTATAATAGCCAGGACATGGAAACAACCTAGATGTCCATCCGCAGATGAATGGATAAGAAAGCTGTGGTACATATACACAATGGAGTATTACTCAGCCGTTAAAAAGAATTCATTTGAATCAGTTCTGATGAGATGGATGAAACTGGAGCCGATTATACAGAGTGAAGTAAGCCAGAAAGAAAAACACCAATACAGTATACTAACACATATATATGGAATTTAGGAAGATGGCAATGACGACCCTGTATGCAAGACAGGGAAAGAGACACAGATGTGTATAACGGACTTTTGGACTCAGAGGGAGAGGGAGAGGGTGGGATGATTTGGGAGAATGACATTCTAACATGTATACTATCATGTGAATTGAATCGCCAGTCTATGTCTGACGCAGGATGCAGCATGCTTGGGGCTGGTGCATGGGGATGACCCAGAAAGATGTTATGGGAAGGGAGGTGGGAGGGGGGTTCATGTTTGGGAATGCATGTAAGAATTAAAGATTTTAAAATTTTAAAAATAAAAAACTAAAAAAAAATAAAAATAAAAAAAAATAAAGAAGAAATATTGATAGAACAAAGTTGCCATAAATCTGCCACTGAAACAAATTTTTTAAAATAAGATATAACTAGACTTCCTTTTCCTTCATGAAGCTTCTTCTAATTGATAACTTACCCTAGAACTACAGTGGGGGAATCCAAAATGAAGTACATGGAAAAGAAACTGACAATAAGCTTTTAAAGGTTTCTCTTAATTTCCAGTTACTGGTAATGCTATTTGCTAACTTTAGAAGAATCAATCCCAAATCTCTTGAATTCAGTTGGCTAAAAGAAAGGAAGATAAATCATTGGACCCCTATTTAAATTACTCACTTACAATTAAAAATTTGTTTACCCATTATTCTCTTGATTCTTCTTGCAGCTGACACAGATGTAGAATAATAAGTTATTATTTTATATGTAATTCTTAATCCAAGTAATTATATCCAGGATAACTCTATTACTGGGATAGCTTTGTGACCAATATTTACATATCACTAACAATGACTCATGGCCAATACAAGACAAGCAGAGGGGAAGGCTCCTGGCCTTTTCACTTTCTGTTTATAGAATAGGCATCTAGGCTAAAATATCAGACTTGTTCATGGTTTAGGCACTAGCAGCTTCAGGTTTCCACTAAACTTCAAAGATGATCACAGCCATATAGTGCTAGATATTTCCTTAAACAAGAGCTAAATTCTCCCAAGCTTTCTTTTGGCTTATAAACCAGATCCCCCCATATACAAGACCTCAGGCAAAACTCTTTCCCATCAATAATGTTAACCATGCCTCTCTGTCTCTCAATTCCCCACTTTTTTCTGAGAGAAGCTTCTTTAAATTTACTTAAGTTTTGACTTTGAAATAATTTCATATTTACAAAAATGTGCAAAATAGTACAAAGCATACTCATATTCCTTCCCTCTGGAAAGGAATTTCCTCAAATGTTAACATCTTACATAATCATAGTACAAGTATCAAAACCAGAAAATTAACATTGATATGATATTATTAAGCATTGATTCCCCTTTTAACTGAAATTTTCATCACTTTACCAGGGAATTTTGGAATATTGGTCTTCATGTATTCCTTACTCATAATTCCTTTTCTACAAATCTACTAAAAACAACATGGAGCTTGACTTTAAGTTTTTGCAACTAATTAATCAATTAATTAGCCTTACACATGGTTAATACATCAAAACCATCAGTGTAAATAAGGGAAATATGATCATAGAGCAAATAACATCTCTAGAGACTTCCCTATGAAACCGTTCTGATAAAACCCATAATCATTGGTAAAGTTTGTGTTTCTTCTATCTTAATCCCATAATCAAATCTCAAGCAGTACTGATGACAAAATTTCACTACTAAGGACATATTATATTAGATAATTTTTATCTATTAGGGTATTTATCTATACTTGAGTTTCTTATAGTTTGAAAGATTAGATACTTCTGAACATTTTAACAAGAAAATTATTATAAGCAAATACGGTTGGATCTTGTGCTTCCCCAGTGGTTCAGCAGTAAAGAATCTGTAAAGAATCTGCCTGCAATGCAGGAGCCACAGAAGAGTCAGGTTTGATCTTCCTAGGTCAGAAAGATTCCCTGGAGGAGGGAATGGCAACCCACTCCAGAATTCTTGCCTGGAGAATCCCCATGAACAGAGGAGCCCGGTGGGCTATGGTTCATAGGGTCACAAAGAGTCAGACATGACTGAAGCAACTTAGCACTCATGCCTGTATGGTTGGATCTTACTGTACAGCTTTGACTAATGATTCTTCATAGTTTTCCCTTTTTATCAGTTATTCTATTTTCATATTGATGTAACTTTTATATTTAATAAAGGAAGTATTTCTCTGGACCTCCACTTTATTCTCCTCAGGTAAATGCATTGTCACAACAACTTGAGACAAAGTTAAGGACTATTGTGTGATACCACCCATGAGAGTAAACAACAGAGAGAGGCCCACAAGGGCAGTACACAGGAAGGATATTCTCAGTGAAAGATAAATGGAGAGGGACTGCTTAAAAACTCAAAATATTGACCAATCAAAAGGGAAATGATTTTTTTTAAAACTGGAGGTGGGATGTAGGTCTACTCTGATTAGGTTATTATTTCAGGAATAGTATAAAGTGATGAACAAAACTGACATTTCTCTGACCTTAAGAAATATATATTTCAATTAAAAATACAGTTATAAGTAAACAATGTTTAAACACAGTTTGTGGTAATGGAATAACAAATTTGGAACAATGACAGAAAATTGAGGAAGTAACCTGTATGGATATGGTGATCAGGAAAACCTTTCTGAGATAGAGACATTTGACTTGAGAGCTGCACAATGAGGAAAGACCAGAGCTGTGCATGGAGCAGGGGGACGGATATTCTAGCCTAGACTTCAACAAACATTCAACAATGGACAAAGAGTAAATATATCATGTTTTGTGGACCATTTGTTCTCTGTTACAACTATTCACTCTGTCCCTGGAGCATGAAAGCAGCCATAGACAATACCTAACCAAATGGATGTCAGTTGTGGTTTAATCAAACTTCATTGACAAAAACAGGCAGTGAGCCAAATTTGGCCTATGGACTACAGTTTGCCAACTCCTGCTCTAGCCAGATACATGACCTGGGCAAAGACTGGGGACTGGGGCTGCTATGTTGTGAGGGGCAAGAAACGAGCATGAAGAGGTAAACAGGGCCCAGATCATGCATGGCTTTGAAAGCCAGGGTTAAGGATGTTATTTAAGCCACTTTGAGTTTTTTTTTTAGTTGAAGGATAATTGCTTTACAGTACTGTATTGGTTTCTACTGAACAGCAGCATGAATCAGCCAGAGTTTTAATCAGCATAGTAACATGGTGCTCTGTATTTTGAAAGCTTATTATAATTCCTTTGTCGAAAGTGGATTGGAAGATGATTGAAGTGGCTCTGGATATACCATCCTGGACTCACACAACGAAAGTGGGAAGAAGAGGGTGTACTTAAGATATACTTAAAAGAGAGGATGCTAATTGACCAGTTGAACTGGGTTAGGGAAGGGGGAAGCTGAGACAAAAGAAAGGAGAAAATTAACTTCAATGCTGAGTTTTCTGGCTGGAGCAACTTGATAGATTACCATAGGTAGTCAAGTTGGGCTAAATTAAAAATTTCAAAGAGAAATACTAGAGGGAGAAAAGCCTTAAAAGCCAGGTTAAATCCATACTAAAGAGTCTTAAGAGAAGAGTTAAGGAAATTGTCTTCATGGAAAAGAAGAAATTACTGAAGAGTTTTGAAGAGCAAAATAATACAATCAGACTAATAATAAAAACTGTGTTCTACTGGAGAGATTAGAGAGAGATGTGCCAGGAGTCAGGGAAAATTATTGTGAAAGTTTTGAAGTCATACAGAAAAGAGATAATGAAGAGTTGTTCCAGGGTTATTAATATTAGAAATGGTAAAAAATGTAAGCTTCACAGGCCTTTTGGTTATATTTATATATGTATATATAATTGTATATATAATTTGTAGCTATTTACAATAAACAAATAATATAAACAATATCAAATATTAAAACATAAGAAGAAACCAAATTTTAAAGAGAAATGTTGAATAATCAGATTAGACTAGACTAGACTAGATTGAACTTCCCTATAGCTCAGATGGTAAAGAATCTGCCTGCAATGCAGGAGACCTGGCTCAATCTCTGGGTCAGTAAGATCCCCTGGAGAAGGAAATGTCAACCCACTCCAGTATTCTTGCCTGGAGAATCCCATGGACAGAAGAACGTGACAGGCTATAGCCCACGAGGGTCACAAAGAATCGACTAAGTGATTAACAAACACACAGACTAGATAGGGAAGCTAAAAATGAGTCCTGAAATAAAAAATTACATCTGAGTTCTCTGAAAGCCAAGATAAATAAAATAGAAGAAAAACAAGGGGAAAGAGGTAAAAATGTTGGCTTAAATAGCTCCCATCTGAGTTTGAAAGAAAATGAATACCTGTATATGAAGGGCTGAGTCACTCTGCTGTGTACCCGAAACTATCACATTGTTAATCAGCTATAAGTAAAGTGAAGTGAAGTCACTCAGTCGTGTCCAGCTCTTTGCGACCCCATGGACTGTAGCCTACCAGGCTCCTCCATCCATGGGATTCTCCAGGCAAGAGTACTGGAGTGGGTTGCCATTTCCTTCTCCAGGGGATCTTCCCGACCCAGGGATTGAACCGGGGTCTCCCCCATTCCAGGCAGATGCTTTAACCTCTGAGCCACCAGGGAAGCTATACTACAATATAAAATGAAAAGTTTAAAAAAATTGTTCCCATCTGATATAAGGAGGCATACCAGTTTTCCAGGAAAGACACACCAAAAAATAAGAAATAAATCTCACAGTCTTTTATATAAAGAATATTAAAGACCACAGTGAACTACACCATAAGAGTTATTTCATCCATATTTATATGCATTTCTCTAAGCAATTTCTTATACCATAACTCATATCTTATATCGAAACACCCAGTTAAACTGACTACCTGTGGAGGTATGGGTTGGTGGTGGTCTGCTGTAGGGACAGGGGCTCTGGGTGCAGCCGACTTGGGTATGGGATAAGTCCTCTTGGAGGAGGTCACCATAAACCCCATCATAGAGCTGCCAGAACTTACACAGGACTGGGAAATAGACTCTTGGAGGGCACAACAGAAACCCATGCACCAGGACCCAGAAGAAAGGAGCAGTGACCCCACAGGAGACTGTCCCAGACTTGCCTGTGGATGTTCCGGATTCTCCAGTGGAGGCCTGGGTCAGTAGTGGCCTGCTGCAGGGTTGGGGGCACTGAGTGTAGCAGTACATGCCTGGGATCTGTTGATGGCGGTCACCATTATCTTCATTACCTCCACCAGACAGCGTATTAAAAGCAGAGACATTACTTTGTCAACAAAGGTCCATATACTCAAGGCTATGGTTTTTCTAGTGGTCATGTATGAATGTGAGAGTTGGAGTATAAAGAAAGCTGAGCACCGAAGAATTGATGCTTTTAAACTGTGGTGTTGGAGAGGACTCCTGAGAGTTCCTTGGACTGAAAGGAGATCCAACCAGTCCATCCTAAAGGAGATCAGTCCTGGGTGTTCATTGAAAGGACTGATGTTGAAGCTGAAACTCCAATACTTTGGCCACCTGATGCGAAGAGTTGATTCATTTTAAAAGACCCTGATGGTGGGAAAGATTGAGGGCAGGAGGAGAGGGGGACAACAGAGGATGAGATGATTGGATGGCATCACCTACTCAATGGACATGGGTTTGGGTGGACTCCAAGAGTTGGTGATGAACAGGGAGGCCTGGCATGCTGCAGTTCATGGGGTCACAAAAAGTCAGACTTGACTGAGTGACTGAACTGAACTAAAATAGCAGGGAGGGAACACAGCTCCACCCATCAATAAAAAGTTGGATTAAACATTTACTGAGCATGTCCCCGCCTATCAGAAGAAGACCCAGTGTCCCCCTCAGTCAGTCTATCCCATCAGGAAGCTTCCATAAGCCTTTTATTCCACTCTATCAGAGGGCTGCTGCTAAGTCACTTCAGTCGTGTCCGACTCTGTGCGACCCCATAGACAGCAGCCCACCAGGCTCCTCAGCCCATGGGATTTTCCAGGCAAGAGTACTGGAGTGGGGTGCCATTGCCTTCTCTGAAAACCATAATCACAGAAGACTAACCAATCTAATCACATGGACCACAGCCTTGTCTAACTCAATAAAACTATGAGCCATGCTATATAGGGCCACTCAAGATGGACAGGTCATGGTGGAGAGTTCTAACAAAATGTGGTCCACTGAAGAAGGGAATGGCAAACCACTTCAGTATTCTTGCCTTGAGAACCCCATGAGCCATATGAAAAAGCAAAATGATAGGACACTGAAAGATGAACTCCCCAGGTCAGTAGGTGCCCAATATACTACTAGAGATCAGTGGAGAAATAACGCCAGAAAGAATGAAGAGACAGAGCCAAAGCAAAAATAACACCCAGTTGTGGATGTGACTGGTGACGGAAGCAAGGTCTGATGCTGTAAGAGCAATATTGCACAGGAACCTGGAATGCTAGGTCCATGAATCAAGGCAAAGTGGAAGTGATCAAACAGGAGATGGCAAGAGTAAACATCAACATTTTAAGAATCAGAGAATTAAAATGGACTGGAATGGGTGAATTTAACTAAGGTGACTATTATATCTACTACTGTGAGCAAGAATCCCTTAGAAGGAATGGAGTAGCCATCATAGACCACAAAAGAATCCAAAATGCAATACTTGGATGCAATCTCAAAAAAGACAGAATGATCTCTGTTCGTTTCCAACGCAAACCATCCAATATCACAGTAATCCAAGTCTATGCCCCGACCAGTCATGCTGAAGAAGCTGAAGTTGAATGGTTCTATGAAGACCTACAAGAACTTCTAGAACTAACACCCAAAAAAGATGTCCTTTTCATTATAGGGGACTGGAATGCAAAAGTAGGAAGTTGAGAAACACCTGCAGTAACAGGGAAATTTGGCCTTGGAGTACAGAATGAAGCAGGGCAAAGGCTAATAGAGTTTTGCCCAAAGAACGCACTGGTCATAGCAAACACCCTCTTCCAACAACAGAAGAGAAGACTCTACACATGCACATCACCAGATGGTCAACACTGAAACCAGATTGATTATATTCTTTGCAGCCAAAGATGGAGAAGCTCTATACAGTCAGCAAAAGCAAGACCAGGAGCTGACTGTGGCTCAGATCATGAACTTCTTATTGGCAAATTCAGACTTAAGTTGAAGAAAGTAGGGAAAACCACTAGGCCATTCAGGTATGACCTAAATCAAATCCCTTATGATTATACAGTGGAAGTGAGAAATAGATTTAAGGGCCTAGATCTGATAGAAAGAGTGCCTGATGAACTATGGGCAGACATTCATGACATTGCACAGGAGACAGGGATCAAGACCATCCCCATGGAAAAGAAATGCAAAAAAGCAAAATGGCTGTATGAGGAGGCCTTACAAATAGCTGTGAAAAGAAGGGAAGCAAAAAGCAAAGGAGAAAAGGAAAGATACACCCATTTGAAAGCAGAGTTCTAAAGAAGAGCAAGGAGAGATAAGAAAGCCTTCCTCAGTGATCAGTGCAAACAAATAGAGGAAAATAACAGAATGGGAAAGACTCGAGATCACTTCAAGAAAATTAGAGATACCAAGGGAACATTTCATGCAAGTTCAGTTCAATTCAGTTCACTTGCTCAGTCGTGTCCGACTCTTTGCAACCCCATGAATCACAGCACGCCAGGCCTCCCTGTCCATCACCAACTCCCGGAGTTCACTCAGACTCACGTCCATCGAGTCAGTGATGCCATCCAGCCATCTCATCCTCTGTTGTCCCCTTCTCCTCCTGCCCCCAATGCCTCCCAGCATCAGAGTCGTTTCCAATGAGTCAACTCTTCGCATGAGGTGGCCAAAGTACTGGAGTTTCAGCTTCAGCATCATTCCCTCCAAAGAAATCCTAGGGCTGATCTCCTTCAGAATGGACTGGTTGGATCTCCTTGCAGTCCAAGGGACTCGCAAGAGTCTTCTCCAACACCACAGTTCAAAAGCATCAATTCTTCAGCACTCAGCTCTCTTCACAGTCCAACTCTCACATCCATACATGACCACTGGAAAAATCATAGCCTTGACTAGATGGACCTTTGGTGGCAAAGAATGTCTCTGATTTTCAATATGTTATCTATGTTGGTCATAACTTTTCTTCCAAGGAGTAAGCGTCTTTTAATTTCATGGCTGCAGTCACCATCAGCAGTGATTTTGGAGCCCAAAAATATAAAGTCTGACACTGTTTCCACTGTTTCCCCATCTATTTCCCATGAACTGATGGGACCAGATGCCATGATCTTTGTTTTCTGAATGTTGAGCTTTAAGCCAACTTTTTCGCTCTCCTCTTCCACTTTCATCAAGAGGCTTTTTAGTTCCTCTTCACTTTCTGCCATAAGGGTGGTGTCATCTGCATATCTGAGGTTATTGATATTTCTCCTCACAATCTTGATTCTAGCTTGTGCTTCCTCCAGCCCAGCATTTCTCATGATGTACTCTGCATATAAGTTAAATAAGCAGGGTGACAATATACAGCCTTGACATACTCCTTTTCCTATTTGGAACCAGTCTGTTGTTCCATGTCCAGTTCTAACTGTTGCTTCCTGACCTGCAAAGGACAGAAATGGTATGGACCTAACAGAAGCAGAAGATATTAAGAAGAGGTGGTAAGAATACACAGAAAAACTGTATAAAAAATATTTTCATGATCCAGATAATCAAGACGGTGGGATCACTCACCAAGAGCCACACATCCTGGAATGTGAAGTAAAGTGGACCTTAGGAAGCATTACTACAAACAAAGCTAGTGGAAGTGACGAAATTCCAGTTGCACTATTTCAAATCCTAAAATATGATGCTGTGAAAGTGCTACACCCAATATATCAGCAAATTTGGAAAACTCAGCAGTGGCCACAGGACTGGAAAAGGTCAGTTTTCATTCCAATCCCAAAGAAAGGCAATGCCAAAGAATGCTCAAACTACTGCACAACGGCACTCATCTCACACACTTTTGAAGTAATGCTCAAAATTCTCCAAGCCAGGTTTCAGCAATATGTGTACCATGAATTCCCAGATATTCAAGATGGTTTTAGAAAAGGCAGAGGAACGAGAGATCAAATTGCCAACATCTGCTGGATCGTCGAAAAAGCAAGAGAGTTCCAGAAAAACATCTATTTCTGCTTTATTGACTATGCCAAAGCCTTTGACTGTGTGGATCATAATAAACTGTGGAAAATTCTGAAAGAGATGGGCATACCAGACCACCTGACCTGCCTCTTGAGAAATCTGTGTGTAGGTCAGGAAGCAACAGTTAGAACTGGACATGGAACAACAGACTGGTTCCAAATAGGAAAAGGAGTATGTCAAAGCTATATATTGTCACTCTGCTTATTTAACTTCTATGCAGAGTACATCATGAGAAATGCTGGGCTGGAGGAAACACAAGCTGGAATCAATATTGCTGGGAGAAATATCAATAACCTCAGATATGCAGATGACACCACCCTTATGGCAGAAAGTGAAGAGGAACTAAAGAGCCTCTTGATGAAAGTGAAAGAGGAAAGTGGAAAAGTTGACTTAAAACAACATTCAGAAAACCAAGATCATGGCATTCAGTCCCATCAGTTCATGGGAAATAGATGGGGAAACAGTGGAAACAGTGGCAACTTTATTTTTTGGGGCTCCAAAATCACTGCAGATGGTGACTACAGCCATGAAATTAAAAGATGCTTGCTCCTTGGGAAAAAAGCTATGACCAGCCTACTAGACAGCATATTAAAAAGCAGAGATGTTACTTTGCCAACAAAGGTCCATCTAGTCAAAGCTATGGTTTTTCCAGTAGTTATGTTTGGATATGAGAGTTAGACTATAAAGAAAACTGAGCAATGAAGAATTGATGCTTTTGAACTGTGGTGTTGGAGAAGACTCTTGAGAGTCCCTTCAACTGCAAGGAGATCCAACCAGTCCATCCTAAAGGAAATCAATCCTGAATATTCATTGGAAGGACGGATGCTGAAGCTGAAACTCCATTACTTTGGCCACCTGATGCAAAGCGATGACTCATTTGAAAAGACTCTGATGCTGGGAAAGACTGAGGGCAGGAGAAGCGGACGACAGAGGATGAGATGGTCGGATGGCATCAGTGACTCAATGGATGTGAGCCTGAGTAAACTCTGGGAGTTGGTGATGGACAGGGAGGCCTGGTGTGCTGCAGTCCATGGAGTCAAAAAAAGCTGGACATGACTGAGTGACTGAACTGACTGACTGACCTTACACCATAGACCTGTGATAGCATTTTTATAGAAATTATAAGCAATGAAATCCAGGTAATGAGACTTACATTTGATTTGATTCATGAGTTAAGCTTGGACAGCTAGAGATCAAACCAGTCAGTCCTAAGGGAAATCAATCCTGAATATTCACTGGAAGGACTGATGCTGAAGCTGAAGCACCAAATGCTTTGGCCACCTGATGCGAAGAGCCAACTCATTGGAAAGCACCTTGATGCTGGGAAAGATCAAAGGCAAAAGGAGAAAGGGGTGGCAACAGAGGATGAGATGATTGGATGGTATCCCCAGTTCAACGGACATGAATTTGAGCAAACTCCAGGAGATAGTTAGGGACAGGGGAGCCTGGCATGCAGTCCATGGGGTCTCAAAGACTTGGACACGACTTAGAAACTGAACAACAACAAGAAAATAGAAATACGTGATTAGCATTTCCTTTAGTCATCCCTGAGCCAAACACTCCGCACATGAATAACACCAACTCTACAGCAGCACAGACAACAAAGTGATAAAAGCTGGTGGCATAGACTCTGAAACCAGATGGCATGAGTTCAAACCGATTTGGTAGAGACATTAATGGAAGGAGGAGGACTTCCCTAGTCGTGCAGTGGATGAGAATCCACCTGCCAATGCAGGGGACACGGGTTCAATCCCTGGTCTGGAAGATTCTACGTGCTGCTGAGCAACTAAGCCTGAGCATCACAACCACTGAGCCCTGAATCTGGGGCCCATGAGCCACAACCACTGAGCTCCTGTGCCACAACTCCTTGTGCACCCTAGAGCCTGTGCTCCCCAAGAGAAGCCACCACAATGAAAAGCCTGTGCACTGCAACAAGAGCAGTCCCTGCTTACTGCAGCTAGAGAAAGCCCATGCAAAGCAACGAAGATCTAGCATAACCAAGAATAAACACACTTTTAAAAAATGGAAGCAGTACAAGAGAGCGGCCATGGATGCCAAATGGCAAGATCTTCCCAGGACTTGGGTAATCAGGGAGGACAGGTTCTGAGTAGACCATACCTTTCAGAGTTCAAAGTCAACTGTCTGATACACCAACTATTAAACTACTGCCTAGAGAAAGAAAATAGTAAAGTATGGCTCCACAACTGGGTTTCTCAGTTTGATTTTGAAAAATACACTTCCCTGTTTTAGGGTACCCAATGAATCTAAATATGTACCTTCTCATTACTAACCTAGTTCAAAATGATTCATTTCCTAATTTTTAACTAGTATTTCTATGATGTACAAGTTGGCCATTTTGCTAAGACAAATGGGCTCAGCTCAGTTTAGTTCAGTTGCTCAGTCATGTCCGACCCTATGTGACCCCATGGACTGCAGCACTCCAGCCTTCCCTGTCCATCACCAGGCTTCCCTGTCCATCACCAGCTCCCAGAGCTTGCTCAAACTCATGTCCATCGAGTCAGTGATGCCATACAACCATCTTATCCTCTGTCATCCCCTCTCCTCCTTCATTCAATCCCTCCCAGCATCAGGGTCTTTTCCAATGAGTCAGTTCTTCACATCAGGTGGCCAAAGTACTGGAGTTTCAGCCTCAGCATCATTCCTTCCAAAGAAATCCCAGGGCTGATCTGCTTCAGAATGGACTGGTTGGATCTTCTTGCAGTCCAACAGACTCTCAAGAGTCTTCTCCAACACCACAGTTCAAAAGCATCAATTCTTTGGCACTCAGCTTTGTTTATAGTCCAAGTCACATTCATACATGACTACTGGAAAAACCATAGCTTTGACTAGATGGACCTTTGTTGGCAAAATAATGTCTCTGCTTTTTAATATGCTGTCGAGGTTGGTTATAGCTTTTCTTCCAAGGAGCAAGCATCTTTTAATTTCATGGCTGCAGTCACCATCTGCAATGATTTTGGAGCCCCCAAAAATAAAATCGCCACTGTTTCCATTGTTTCCCCATCTATTTGCCATTAAGTGATGGAACTAGATGCCATGATCTTGGTTTTTTGAATGCTGAGCTTTGAGGCAGCTTTTTCACTCTCCTCTTTCACCTTCATCAAGAGGCCCTTTAGTTCCTCTTCACTTTCTGCCATAAGGGTGGTGTCATCTGAGGTTATTGATATTTCTCCCAGCAATCTTGATTCTAGCTTGTACTTCATCCAGCCCGGCATTTCTCATGATGTACTCTGCATATAAGTTAAATAAGCAGGGTGACAATATACAGCCTTGATGTACTCCTTTTCCTATTTGGAACCAATCTGTTGTTCCATGTCAGGTTCTAACTGTTGCTTCTTGACTTGCATACAGATTTCTCAGGAGACAGGTAAGGTGGTCTGGTATTCCCATCTCTTGAAGAATTTTCCAGTTTGTTGTGATCTATACAGTCAAAGGCTTTGGCGTAATCAATAAAGCAGATGTAGATGTTTTTCTGGAATTCTCTTGCCTTTTCTATGATCCAACAGATGCTGGCAATTTGATCTCTTGTTCCTCTGCCTTTTGTAAATCCAGCTTGAACATCTGGAACTTCACAGTTCACGCTTGCTATACATAATTTTCATTGAATTTTTGACCTTTAAGGCTCCAGTTTAGTAACACTGATATCTGATTAGGAGCATTTTCAGTAGACTTATTTTTCTGGTTTATTTTAACACTGCAGAGTCGTGTTGAATAAGGTTATTTTCAGTCTTTTGGTGAGTATATACATTGCGAATTTTAATTGCACCCAGAGGCAATAGAATGAAAACATATTTGTTAAATATTAATAGTTTTAAAAACAAGTATTTTTAAAAAGTCACCAAACACCTAAACTTCTGATTTAAGAATCATCAGTGGCCAGGCACTTATAAGCTGAGAAACAATAGCTGTGACTTTTGTTCTTCTTCCAAAGCAAGTTATCTTTGTTTCCTAATAGAATTTGTTGATGTTTACACCTAACAAAGAGTTAATGTCAGTTGAATTTATTTTGTTTTACTTCTCTCAATCCCTACCCCCAACCCCAACATTTCCCATCTTGATTCTGCTTCTCTGGTTCAGTGCAGCTCAGTTGCTAAGTTGTGTCCAACTCTGTGACACCATGGACTGCCAGGCTTCCCTCTCCTTCCCATTTCTGGGAGTTTGCTCAAAATCATGTCTATTGAGTGGATATCCAATACAGTCTTTTACTTCTCCCTGCCTGTGCTTATGCTCTTCCCTCTTCCAGAAATGCCTTCTATGCTACTCCCTCCCATCTAGGAAATTTCAGTCCAAGCTCCATTAATACAATGCTTAATATTCTGTTACAGCATTTTTCATGCATCTTGCCTTCCTGACCTTCTTGAACCCTGCTGGAGCAAAACCCATCACCCATTTATCTCTGTATTGCAAATGCCATATTTGCTTAGAAAATAGCAAACATTAAATAAATGCTTATTGATTTAATTCTTTCTGTGGCATGTACAGAAAATACTGTATCCTTTTTCCAGAAGGGTGTCCACTTCTGACTTTACTGTGTGTGTGTGTGCCTAGTCACTCAGTCGTGTCTGACTCTTTGTGACCCCATGGACTGTAGCCCACCAGGCACCTCTGTACATGGGGATTCTCCAGGCAAGAATGCTTGATTGAGTTGCCATGCCCTCCTCCAGCAGATCTTCCCAACCCAGGGATTGAACCCAGGTCTGCCACATTGCAGGTGGATTCTTGACCATCTAAGCCACCAGGGAAGTCCATGAATACTGGAGTGGGCAGCCTATCCCTTCTCCAGGGGATCTTCCTGGCCCAGGAATCGAACCAGGGTCTCCTGCATTGCAGGCAGATTCTTTACCAACTGAGCTATCAGGGAAGCCTGAATTTACTATACCAGGAAAATTAGTTTCCCATAAAAAGTGGCTCTCTGGACAAAGGGACAGCAACATAACAACTAAATGCTTCAAAAAGCAGTGTTATGAAACATAGAAAGAAATAATTAGATTTCTATGAAAGGGATTTGTTTTTCTCTTTCTGACTTACATTCTATATGACAGACTCTAGGTCCACTAATGCATATATGTGAAATCTAGAAAAATAGTAGAGATGAACCTATTTGCAGAGCAGGAATAGAGCAGATGTGGACATAGAGAATATATCATGTGTGAATACAGCACATGGGGAGGAACATGAATTGGAAGGATGGGACTAAAGTATGTGCACTGCCATATGTGAAACAGATAGCTAGGGGGAACCTGCCGTATAGCTCAGGGAGCTCAGCTTGGTGCTCTGTGATGACCTAGGTGAGCGGGATGGGGAGGTGGGAGGCATGTTCAAGAGGGAGGAGATATATGTATACATATAGTTGATTCACTGCATGGTACAGCAGAAACTAACACTACACTGTAAAGCAACTATACCCCAATTTCAAAAAAGCAGATGCAAGGGATTAGTATTCCCTGATGAAACCATGTTTATATTACCTGGTTTTGAGTAGAACTGCTTAAAATCCCCTCTAGCCTACCTCAGATAGGGCAGAAACTTGCAACCCTCCCTTTGCCTCTGGAGTGGGGTCTCTTCCTAGGCAGTGGCAAATGTGCAACAACTCAGAGCCTGATAATAATAGAGGCTGGAAGGATTTAAAAGAGTGATTGGCACAAGTACACTTGAAAAATTAAAAAAGCACATTAGAATTTTCATGAGGCAACAAGAAAAAAAACAAGTGATAATAGCAGCAAGACTTCCTAGGTGAAGAACACATAAAAGCTAAGCCAGTGTGTCAGGGAGCAGAGAATGGACTTTGCCCTTCAGACAACACATTCTCCCCATATCAGATTTATAGCAACGGCAGTGCCCCCAGAGGATTTTCTAAAGTTAAGGAGGCTGGGGTAACTCAACAAGAACTGATGTATCCACGTGGTATACATGATATCCAACAATTCCACAAACATTTACAAGTCAGATAACATGAACACTGTACTATTTCAGGCCTTTTCTAACACCTACAAAATAAATTAAAAATCATGAACTCCCAGGGAAAAAAATTAAAATCCACCATCAGCCACCAAACAAATCAAGAGTCACAATCCAACTAATGCACTCATCTTCAAGGACCTGTAACCAATGAAAGAAGCTGAAAACTCTGGAGCAAAGCAGAGAGGCCCATCACTGCCTGGCTCCACAAGAGTCCCTAACCTTGCCATCACCTGCCAAGAGTTTTGTTTGTAAACTGACAAAAGTCTGAGAATTCTCAGTGATGCCACACATGAATGGGCAGATCATTATTTTCTTCCAAAACATGAAGAATACAAGTGGCTGAGAGAAACTGGTGACACCAGGGAAGAGAACAGAGCTGACACTCAGGGAAGTGGAGGGAAGCTGTCAGGCACACAGAACTCAGTCCAAGGGCCCCTTGCAAGAAAGGAACAGTCCTTCCAACCAGGGAATTGACATGGAACAATACACTTCACAGAATTTCAGGGGAAAGAGCAGAGATGAGGTGTTCAGACCACACCATATCTCATCCAAGTTCTCCTCCCCTGTCATTTCTTCAGGCTAACAAAAGTGAACAGAGGGCAACATTCCTAGTTCTCAGAGGGGAGAAATCCTCCAGTATTAAAGAAATAGAGGCAAACAGTCAAGCCTACTCTGTCCAGAATCATCCAAGCAAATCTAGATGAAGAGAATGGCCCAGAAACTGTGCAAATATATTACACACTGCTTAGGATTCTCCAGAGAAACAGAACCAATACGTGGGGGGCGGGGGTATATGTGTGTGTATGTGTGAAGAAGGAAAGAAAGGGAGGGGCTGGTTTTTAAGGAATCAATTAAATGTTTTAAAGAATTAGTTCCTATGGTTTTGGGGACTGGGAAATCTGAGATTTACAGGGCAGCCTGCAAGGCTGGAAACTCAGTAAGAACTTGATGTATTAAGTCCAACAGCAGTCTGGAGGCAAAACTCCTTCTTTCTTAGGGAACCTGTTTTTTCTCTTAAAACCTTCAACTGATTGGACAGAACTCACCCATGTAATGTAGAAGAATGGCTTTACTCAAAGTCTACCGATTCAGATGCTGCTGCTGCTGCTAAGTCGCTTCAGTCGTGTCCGACTCTGTGTGACCCCACAGAAGGCAGCCCACCAGGCCCCCCTGTCCCTGGGATTCTCCAGGCAAGAACACTGGAGTGGGTTGCCATTTCCTTCTCCAATGCAGGAAAGTGGAAAGTGAAAAGTGAAAGTGAAGTTGCTCAGTCGTGTCTGACTCTTTAGCGACCCCATGGACTGCAGCCCACCAGGCTTCTCCATCCATGGGATTTTCCAGGCAAGAGTACTGGAGTGGGGTGCCATTGTCTTCTAATCACATCTTAAAAAAAAAAATACCTTTATGGCATATCTAGACTGGCATTTAACCAACAATTGGACAACATAGCCCTAGCCACTTTGACACATAAAGTAAACCATGCACACACACATAGCCACCTAGAATAATGATAATAGTTAAATGTTCATTGCATGGACTGAGCACTGTTCTTTACTCCTCATGTGTAATTACACATTTAACTCCCATAGCAACCTTATGAGGTAAGTACTATTTACCATCCTATTTGACAGATTAGGAAATTGAGACATGGCTAGCAAGTGGCTAAGCCTGTATTTATGTCAGTAGCACTGGCTCAAAATTCATGCATTTTACCACTGAACTTAAAGAAAACACAACTCAGGAAACAGAACGAAACTCCCTCAATTACTTAACACCAGGAACACCTTAATAAGAACATAAATTCAATAAAATAAGATTACACCAATAAAATAATAAAGTAATTAAATGAGATGACACAAAGGAAATTACTAGTCTGTGAGAACAAATTAGGGACTATGCAACATGTTTATGGAAATAAGCAGTTTAGATTCAACAAGATGATTTACTGACACAAAAGTCAATTACTGACAAAAAGAGGAAAAGGTAAGATAATCTAAGTGAATGTGAATGAAAAGGGTAAAGAAAGAAATTTGGAAGAATATTGTAGATATGAAATATACATATTACAATATTATATATGTAATAAAATATATTATAATCCAAAAAAATCATAATATTCTTGAAGTGGAATTTCCATTTTAAAGGTATATTGACAAAGACATAATACAACAGAACTTCCCCAAAATGAACAGAGAATATTCTGCAAAACAAAAAGTTCATGACACACTAAGAAAATTAAATGTGAAACATATCCTAAGTGAACTATTAAATGTAAAGGATAAAGAAAGAATTCCTCAGATACTTAAGCAAAACAGCAAATCATATCTAAGCAAGAGGAAATATTATCCCATCTCAGAATTCTCCACAACACTCAGTTCTACAAGACAATGAAGAAGTGTCCATAAAGTGTTGAGAAAGATGAAATTTAATTTTAAAATATTTTAACTGGTGGTCCAGTGGTTACGAATCTGCATTTCCACTGCAGGGGGTGCAGTTTCAATTACTAGTCAAGGAAGTTCCACATGCCCCTGGGGAGCAGCATAGACTAAAATAGAATAGAATGAAATAAAACAAAATAAAACAAAAATATTACAACTATTCAAGATGCCATTCAAGCATAGGAACCACTGAGAGGCATTCACTGGCATGAAAGAACTCAGTGAATGCAGTATGTTTGATTTCTTCTTGAGGAAGAAAAAAATTGCTTGACAGCAACATCCAGTCAGATAAAAGATGATTGAAAATGAACTTGACAATGGCAAAGCTAAATTAAAAAATTGTGGTGAAAGTAAGTCTGTTTAAATATAGGATGAAGAGAAGACAACTAATGAAAGTAGAGCAGCAAAAATAATTGTGAATGTTGTAAACTCGAATAATGTTAAAATAATAATATAACTATAAAAATTAGGAGGTGGGGATTAGGGAGATGGGAGGATGTTTGCATGTTAATGCCCTCATCTGTTAAAACAAGAAATAAATAGATACTCTCCAAATGTCTATTTTTTTAAATGTTCCATACTAGCCTCTTAAATTTATTTCTAAATCTTTTTTTTTAGCATTAATAGATTCTTTTATGGAAAAAATACCCTGTGGCGAAGAAATATTTTTCATTTTTATCTTCTACTAAAGTCAAAATATAAGGAACTATCTTTATTAAAAATACTTCCTAGTAGGAACTCATCCTACTTTCATAACTTTTATTTATTTGTGACTACTGCTACATTCTTCAACTTATAATGCACATAGAAATATATTCAAATAAGGTTAAGAGTGACAATTTCTGAGTTTGGGGTAATTTTTAAAACACATTATTGTACTTTACTGCATTGCTTTATTTTTTAAAAAGAACATGTCTTATTTTACCAAAAAAAAAAAAAAGATTAGGTGACTTTTTTCCCTTTAAAAATTGCAAACAGCAGATCAAGATGCTGTTTTACTCTAGCTTATGAGAAAATGAATTCCAGTATTTTTTCTTTGCATTTTCCTGTATGTTTTTAATTTTAAAACACAAAGGTTGATTTGTTACTTTTTGCTTTTTCACCATTCTACTTCGCAGACATATGTATTTTACTGATATGGACATTTTAAAATAAATTCAGTGTTTTGGGAAATAAAGAGTATAAATATCCCAAATACAAGAAATAAAGAATATAAATAGCCCAAAATCATGCAATGTTCAAGGAGAAAGTGTATCAATAAGTGCATGATCTTACTAGGAGCACTAAGTTAGCAATTAATGCATGACATAGAAAGGTGGGAAATGTATTCTTTGATCAATTTTTATCTCATTATTGTTTATTACTCAATTCTATGAAATAGCTTTTTCTTTTAATGTACTGTGGCACATTTATTAATACAACATACAGGATCTGAACAGAGTTACGCATCTGGTTACAATGAGCTAACATGGAAGAATTTGTGAAATAGCTGTGTTTATTTCATAAATCACATCAGTAACTCTGGAAAAAAAATAATCTAAAATGCCCCACTTTAGGTATGAAAAGATAGAGAGGGATATGATAAATATTTGCATGTAATATAATAACAACAACAATAAAAATAATAAAAGGATAAACTAAAACCCTAAAAGAAACAGTTACTAGAAGGAAGAGGGTGAAGGAACAGGTATTGAAACTATACTTCTTTGAACACATTGTGTTTCAAATATTTGAGTTTAGAACTATGTACTTTAAGTAATTCTAATGAAAGCAATTCCTAAAACTCAAGAGCAAAGTGAGCAATGAACCTGTGTATATTAGAGTTGATACCACAATCATACAGAGAAGTTTTAAAATGACTTTAACACACAGTAAATTGACTGAACATACCCTGTGTGATATATCTAAAGATTTTTTAAATGCAATAAAACTCTTAGTATGTTTCTAACAATCATATTATTGATTATGTTGGCATCATGTATTGAGATAAAGCAACTGAGTAATGATGTTGATGTCATTGGGAACTGGGATTTTTTGGCATAGAAAGGAAGATGGAAAAATGAAAATGTTAAGGAAAGACCTGATAGTACCCTGATTGGAACGGAAAGCATCAGAATATATTCATGACTTAAACACACACACACACAAACACATTTTCGGTTCTATTCATTGAAAAACTCTTGAAAGAGTGAAGAATTCATAGCAGTGTACCCATAATACCTAGATTATGGTCTCTAATTCTCACTTCTAATGCAAAAGAAACAAGAGCTCCTTAAAAGCAAATTTAAGGTTTGTGTCAAATTGCAGGTTTGAGGCAGGAAACACACAACTTAAACATGGAATATCCTGTCTCACTAAAAACAAGAAAGCCATCAAAGCCTGTTTAAGGCATAAAAAACCTCAGGAGTCAATTTGAAAAGACACCTTCTGATCACCTTTCTTCTTGTTGTCAGGAAATCAGATAATTTGAGCACTGATTAGAAGGAGCTCTGCTTCTAACTAGAAAAAGAAGAAATGGTGAACCCCAGGATTAGTAGAAGGAAAAAAATCATAAAAATAAGAGCAGAAATAAATGAAAAAGAAACAAAGGAGACTTTAGCAAAAATCAACAAATTAAAAGCTGGTTCTTTGAGAAGATAAATAAAACAGACAAACTATTAGCCAGACTCATCAAGAAAAACAGGGAGAAGAATCAAATCAACCAAATTAGAAATGAAAATGGCAAAATCATAACAGATGACACAGGAATACAAAAGATCATAAGGGACTACTATCAACAACTATATGACAGTAAAATGGACAACTTGGAAGAAATGGATGAATTCTTAGAAAAGTATAACCTTCCAAAACTGAACCAGGAAGAAACAGAAAATCTTAATCAACCCATCACAAGCATGGAAATTGAAACTGTAATAAAAAATCTTCCAACAAACAAAAGCCCCAGACCAGATGGATTCAAAGGTGAATTCTACCAAAAATGTAGAGAGGAGCTAACACCTATCCTATCAAACTCTATCAAGCTCTTCCAGAAAGTCACAGGTAAACTGCCAAACTCATTCTATGAGGCCACAATCACCATAATACCAAAACCAGACAAAGATGCCACAAAAAAAGAAACCTACAGGCCAATATCACTGATGAACATTGATGTAAAAATCCTCAACAAATTCTAGCAAACAGAATCCAACAGCATATTAAAAAGATCATATATCATGACCAAGTGGGCTTTATCCCAGGGATGCAAGGATTCTTCAATATTCAGAAATCAATCAATGTGATACACCACATTAACAAATTGAAAGATAAAATCCATATGATTATCTCAATAGATGCAGAGAAAGTCCTTGACAAAATTCAACACTCATTTATGATTAAAAAAAAAAAAACCCTACAGAAAGCAGGCATAGAAGGAACATACCTCAACATAATAAAAGCCATATATGATAAACACACAGTTAACATCCTCAATGGAGAAAAATTGAAAGCTTTCCCCCTAAAGTCAGCAAGAAGACAAGGGTGCCCACTCTCACAACTACTATTCAACATAGTTTTGGAAGGTTTAGCAACAGCAATCAGAGAAGAAAAAGAAATAAAAGGAATCCAGATGGGAAAAGAAGAAGTAAAACTCACACTGTTTGCAGATGACATGATCCTCTACATAGAAAATCCTAAAGACACCACCAGAAAATTACTAGAGCTAATCAAAGAATATAGTAAAGTTGCAGGATATAAAATTAATACACAGAACTCCCTTACATTCCTATACACTAACAATGAGAAAGCAGAAAGAGAAATTAAGGAAGCAATTCCATTCACCATTGCAATGAAAAGAATAAAATACTTAGGAATAAATCTACCTAAAGAAACAAAAGACCTATATATAGAAAACTATAAAACACTGATGAAAGAAATCAAAGATGACACAAATAGATGGAGAAATATACCATGTTCATGGATTGGAAGAATCAATATAGCGAAAATGGGTACACTACCCAAAGCAATCAATACATTCAATGCAATCCCTATCAAGAACTAGAACAAATAATATCACAATTCGTAAGGAAATACAAAAAGCCTCGAATAGCTAAAGCAATCTTGAGAAAGAAGAATGGAACTGTAGGAATCCACCTGCCTGACTTCAGACTATACTACAAAGCTACAGTCACCAAGACAGTATGGTCCTGGCAGAAAGACAGAAATATAGATCAATGGAACAAAATCGAAAGCCCAGAGATAAATCCACACACCTATGGACACCCTGTCTTTGACAAAGGAGGCAAGAATATACAATGGAGAAAAGACAATCTCTTTAACAAGTGGTGCTGGGAAAACTGGTCAACCACTAGTAAAAGAATGAAATTAGAACACTTTCCAACATCATACACAAAAATAAACTTAAAATGGATTAAAGATCTAAATGTAAGACCAGAAACTATAAAACTCCTAGAGAAAAACATAGGCAAAATTCTCTCCGACATAAATCACAGCAGGATCCTCTATGACCCACCTCCCAGAATACTGGAAATAAAAGCAAAATAAACAAATGGGACCTAATTAAACTTAAAAGCTTTTGCACAATGAAGGAAACTATAAGCAAGGTGAAAAGACAGTCTTCAGAATGGGAGAAAATAATAGCAAATGAAGCAACTGACAAAAATTAATCTCAAAAATATACAAGCAGTTCACACAGCTCAATTCCAGAAAAATAAATGACCAAGTCAAAAAAATGGGTCAAAGAACTAAATAGACATTTCTCCAAAGAAGACATACAGATGGCTAACAAACACATGAAGATGCTTAACATCACTCATTATCAGAGAAATACAAATCAAAACTACAATGAGGTACCATCTTACACCGGACAGAATGGCTATCAAAAAATCTTCAAGCAATAAATGCTGGAAACAGTGTGGAGAAAAGGGAAACCTCTTACACTGTTGGTGGGAATGCAAACTAGTGCAGCCACTATGGAGAACAGTGTGGAGATTCCTTAAAAAACTGGAAATAGAACTCCCATATGACCCAGCAATCCTACTGCTGGGCATACACACCAAGGAAGCCAGAACTGAAAGATACACATGTACCCCAGTGTTCACTGCAGCACTGTTTACAATAACCAGGACATGGAAACAACCTAGATGTCCACTGGCAGATGAATGGATAAGAAAGCTGTGGTACAATATACACAATGGAATATTACTCAGCTATTAAAAAGAATGCATTTGAATCAGTTCTAATGAGGTGGATGAAACTGGAGCCTATTGTACAGAGTGAAGTAACTCAGAAAGAAAAACAGCAATATAGTATATTAATACATACATATGGAATTTAGAAGGATGACCCTATTTGTGAGACAGCAAAAGAGACATAGATACAAAGAACAGACTTTTGGACTCTGTGGGAGAAGGCAAGGGTGGGATGATTTGAGAGAATAGCATTGAAACATATATATTACCTTATGTGAAACAGATCACCAGTCCAAGGTCCATGCTTGAAACAGGGCACTCAACCCTGAGGGATGGGATGGGGAGGGAGGTGGGAGGGAGGTTCAGGATGGGGGACACATGTACACCCATGGGTGATTCATGTCAATGTATGGCAAAAACCACTATGACATTGTGAAGTAATTAGCCTCCAATTAAAATAAATAAATAAATTTTTAAAAATAAAAAAGGAGGCCTTCTATTTTTCTTTGAAGAATGGAAATACTTCAGTTGTGTTTAAATAAATGAGGTCATAATTATGCTAAATTTGGAGGGGGAGGGCCATATTTGAATGTATTAATTTACCAACTCATTATTTTAATAATTGGTAAAAGGAAGTAATCAAGCACTTATCCTCTCTTTCCTATATTAGCCATGTCTTAGAGTAACTACATAATTGTTGGGAATAATTTTATATGGAAGGAATAGGTTGAATAATAAATAAAATATGAATGAGAAAATCATAGTAACACTATTTTGAAAGTACTACTGTTAATGGATCCAAAATGGTCAGCAACAGCTGCTAACTCTCAAAAGGAGAAACAACCAGATATCATGTGCTTCCTAACAACACATGCAGAGTAACTTTGTCAAAAAAAGCAAACCAAGATGACATTAAACTTCTAGATACAAATACCAATTAACTGGAAATAGAACAGAGGAACAAGTTAAAAGAAACCATTAGGAGGCAATCAGCAAACTCCGAAACTCAGGACACTATACTGAGCAGTTCTTATCTATAAAATATATATACAGAGAGGACTATAGATTAGGGAAGATTTAAGAGATATGCGAACTAATTGCAATTTATAAACGTTGTTACAATTCTGATTTCAACTAGTAAAGTGTATGGGGGAGGGACCCATAAAACAATGAGGACTATTTGAACACTGGACATTAATATGAAGAATTATTTTATTTTATGTTGCTTTTAGGTGGAATAATAGCATAGTTCTTTTATTTTTTTATCCTTTCTATAGACATGACAAAATATTTAGAGTTGAAATTATGTCTGAGATTTGCTTTGAAATAATCTGAGTTGTGGGGAAATACAAAGCGAAACTTGCAAATTGTTTCAAGTGGATGATTCTCTACTTTTGTACAAGTTTATAATTTTCCATATAAAAAATTATAGAGAGAAAGAATAGAATGCCTCCTGTTGTGAGGCTAGGCATAAAGAAATGAGATAGACACACAAAAATTCAAACATCAGGGATACTTAATAAAGAACAACAAATAATAGAGGAAAAAATCGTGGCTTTAAGTCAGTTGCAATAAATTATTTCCTTTATACACTATACTAAGAACATCAGAATCATAGTATTTACTAAGGAAAGGGGAGAACACAACACCATCCAAGAGACAGCAGTCATTTAGTCTGCAAGGCAAACCATGGGCTCATGAAAACCTGTGATATCTGTACAGAAGCTATTTGCCTAATAGCCTTGTATTGATAATGACTGTCCAATTAACATCTTCACTGCACTTGTTACACACAAGAAATCTATGAAGGATCTTAAGAGACCTTTAGTGACAAACAGGAAGGAGCCTGTACGTCTCTTAGGGGTTTCTCGTAGGTAACTATAGCTAGCTTGGAACAAAAGATATCCTAAAATGGCACTGATATGAAAGTTCTTCATTCAGTGCCACGTTTAAATGCCCCCATCTCCAAAACATAAAATAAATCTGCTTTCATCCTTTGAAATCCTATAGGACTGGTAAGTCTTTTTCTATTACTGAAAAAAAAAAAAAAAAGCCAGTATTCTAGTTGATTTGAAAGAAGGTTGTTCTGCTCACAGAAAGATGCTGTATCTTGGAAACACTTAAGATACTCTGCAGACGGAAATAGGGGGAAAATGCCCCGCCCCCCCCATTTGAAGTTCTCCTTTCTTAGCCTGATTTCCGACAATATTTTAATATCTGAAGTTATTTGGCCATCCTTAGAAGTGCAACTTATCCTCTCACGGCACAAAAAGTTGCCTAAATCCGAGGAATGAGTCACTTTGCTCTGATGAGTAATCTCAGGTGTCATGGAACCTCGTTCCGAAGAAAGAGGGGAGGGGGCGTCAGATATGCAGACGGAAGAAGACAGGCCGCTGGGTATTGGATGGCGAGAACTCGATATTCCTATAATTGCGTCATTTCGAACCCAATTGGGTCCAGATGTTATGCGCACCGACGGATTACCGTCTCGGAAACTCTCAATCAGACGCAAGCGAAAGGAGAGGAGGCGGTTAATTAAATATTGAGCAGAAAGTCGCGTGGGGAGCGTGTCACGTGGGTCCCGAGACTCGGCGAGCCTGGGATAAATACCGCGCGGCAGCCAGCAGGCAAAAGACCGCGCTGCTGACCTCCTCCAACGTTGCTGCGACCGAGAGTGCGCAGCGCCCCGCGAGTGCTCAGATCAGCAGAGGAACCTCCGGGCGGGTCGGCTGCGGTAAGTGCCCGCGCGCTGTACTGCGCGCTTTCCGCGCTGCGCACCGCTCGGAGGCGGCGTCTAGCAGGGCTGGATGGGCGGCTGCTGCGGACAGCGGGGAAACAGCCGGGGGACAACTGGGGGGCTGCGAGGAAACGGGTATCCCAAGCGCTTTATCCCTCCTTGTCTTCCACCCGCACAGCCTCCTGGCTTGAAGGTATGGATTGGTGGTTGGAAGCTGGGGATTTGGGGTCTAGGAAGAAGGGAATTTGAGATTTTAGGGCTTGTCTTTCCTAACGTGCACATGCAGGACTTTAGCCCTTTAGGTGGGTTGTCTTGTTTCAATCGGCCCTGAGTTCTGTTATGGGATCAAAAATTCTTTTTTTCCCCCCTCTGCCTTTTCTCCCTACTCTTCTCAGAAATCCAACATGAAAATCCTCGTGGCCTTGGCAGCGATTTTTCTCGTCTCCACTCAACTGTCTGCAGAAGAAATCGGAGCCAACGATGATCTCAATTATTGGTCCGACTGGTCCGACAGCGACCAGATCAAGGTGAGACCCATTCCCTAGATGGCCTGCGCCCTTCTTCACGGGTTTAGGAGCTGTCACTTACCACCATCCCACCATCACCCCCAGCGATAGCCACCCTAGTTACCCTAGTGGGCTCCGGGATGACAACCAGAGGCAGTGGGGACGAGCTGCGAGGGCTTGTAAAAGGAACGTCATTCCCCTGGGTCCTGCAACCAAGAACCAAGTTTCCTCTCCATCGTCGGGTCTCAGGAACTCTCTGGAGGAATAATACCCTCCCTAAGGATCCCAGGATCCTCACAAGACTGGAAACCTCACAAGGTTTCATCCCCTGGTAACGCGGATTTCGGGGACTAGTCCCGCTGCAGAAGGGCCTGGAGTTTGGAAACGCTGGGCAGGGACTGAGAGCGCGTCCGACGCAGGCAAAAGCAGGGGCAAGTGGCCAGTTGCTGGGGGCCTGGAGAGGCGCAGGTGGGTGGGACGCTAACTTCCGGCCTTGAGTTTTATTTTACCGACCTGAAGACATAGCCGCAAGTTTTCCTTTAGATTGCTCGCAGGCTGTTTGCGCGAGGGACCCACATGCAGCAGGAACAGTGAGAGTCACGCACTGCTAGTCGCTCCTAAAGCGCTGTCACCTTACCTACCACCCCCGGCCAGTCCCTCCCCTCCCCCCGCCACACACACCTGTGTGCATTTAGGGCAGTGATAGGTCGCCGCAGCCAGCGCTTGAGATGAGACAAAGTCCGGTAGCTGAGAGGCTGCTGAGTGAGAGTCTGGGTGCTGGGAGCAAAGAACCGAAAGCGCTCTCAGGGCGTGGAGGCACTGTGCGTCCCGCTAACGGCAAGGCTGGGCTAGCAGGAGGCGGAGGTGCAGGACACCAACTGGGCGGGGAGGAGTGGAGAGAGGGAGCGCCCAGGCTTGAGGAAGCTCGGCTTCCTCTCTTCTCGGATCTGGTTCTCTAATCGTGGTCTGGCCCCACTGCCAGGATTTGCCCAAGGCTGGAACGCACTCCGAATTCCCAGTGCCTCGAACTGGTTGCCTTCAGGCCCGATAATCCCTGTGTTTGTCCTCTAGGAGGAAATGCCTGAGCCCTTTGAGCATCTTCTGCAGAGAATCGCTCGGAGACCCAAGCCTCAGCAGTTCTTTGGATTGATGGGCAAACGGGATGCTGGTGAGATGGGCAGTCGTCCCTCTCTGTCTCTCTGGGCAACCCACACACATACACTCCCACTCACGGTCTTAGCTGGTGCTCAGAGCACCCAGTCTCTCTTGCTCTATGAGCAGAGATTTCCACTCTAAAAGGGTATATCTGCTGGGGCGCGACTCTGGCCCTCACCTCACTGACACACATGTGCCCGCAGAGGGAGGGAGATCCATCTGAACCACCAAGAACAGGAATGAACCTTTTTAGCTAAGTGCTTCCTTGCCCAAGGATCCAAACTGACAAGCAACAGGAGGGCTCAGGGTACTCAGTAGGTTCTCAGTGCTTGTGGAAAACTGACTTTAGATCACTGGGGTTAGAGTAGATTCAGCTGCCAGTGTCTTCTGACAGAAGAGTAATCTCCTTGAATTCATCACACCATCAGTGGAATGCGTGGTTAACGTCAATTTGTCTCTTGTCAGATTCCTCAATTGAAAAGCAAGTGGCCCTGTTAAAGGCCCTTTATGGTAAACATTTCTATAAATCTTTATTTTACTATTGTGAATGCACATGTGTGAAGAAAGCCTTTTGTGGACTCAAATACAGATTCTTGATAATGCCTGTTGAATTGAAGAGATGTGTTTGCTCTCTCTCTCCTGAGAATCAGAGGTGATGGACCTTGAATGCATGTCTCATAAGAAAACAAGAGACGTGGTATGGTCAGGCAGTTATTAGCAGACCTCAGAAGTCTCACAGACCTCAGTTTGAATCTGTGGCCCATGTAAACCAATTAAAACTATTCCTTTTTCTAAAACATTGCCTTTATTATTAATAATTTGGTTAGCATTTATGGTTCTGCTACATTTCTCAGGATAGTACATGAATGAGAAATGTTGCATTATTTTAAAAAACTATTTGTTTTATAATTCTCTTTAAAAATGTAGCTCCTTTTAAGCAAATCTATTGTTTGCTAATTTTATCTTTCTTTCTATAGGACATGGCCAGCTTTCTCACAAAAGTAAGTTCCAAATTATTTTGACATTTATCAAATGCAAATATAAATTATATTGAATTCCATTTTATATAATATCTAATTTTCTGTTGTAATGTAGGACTTGATATTTTTAATTAACATGATTTAAGAGTGGAGGATACGCATATTACATCCAGAACATAATTGTTTAAAGTTCCGTTGTTTAAACATATCATACCTACCATAAAGATGCATTATATTAAAAATCCTTTAGCTCCCAGTTAAACTGTTGTTGAATTCCTGATCCACAGAAACTGAGATAATAAATATTTGTTGTTATTTTAAACTGCTAAAGAAAGAAAAAAGAAAAGGGAAAAAGGGAAGGAGGGAGGAGTCCTTTAATTCATACAAATTGTTAGTTTTAGGTAAGAATTTCAATCCTAGGGGTAAAACTCCATCACACCTTCCTCTTCCCTGATTTTCACCCTGCCACTTCCACTGCAAAGACAAAAGCAAAAACAAAAACTGAAGCATTTATAGGCATCTCCAGGTTCATTTTAGTATGCTGGATTCCATGTTGACATAATCTATTAGAGTAATCCAGCAGTCAGTTAAGATGAAGTGAATGTCTGAGTAAAGAATCCACACTAAAGTAAAGACAGAAATGTATCAATAGTTTTGTGATCCCATGATGGGATGGGAGACCTCAGTCTTTCCAAGCAGAGTGAAACATTCTTAGGGCAGCAAAGATGGCAGAATTGTGGCACTTGGCAGTCATTAGATTGCAGTCTCCTAGTTAATGGAACCAGAGTTGCAGAAAGTCCCAGGGATCCATCTTAATCACACTCACTTAGCCCAAGGTGCAATGCAACTTGGATTCTGGCTCACCGAGGGCAGAGCAGGCCACACTAAGATAGCAGCCATGTAGTATAAACCAAGCTAATATAGTATAAACCAAGAGATATTCTACCACTAGAGTTAAAATAATCATCCTTTCCAAAGGTTTCATCTTTGAAAATAAAGAAACATTTTCATATTTATTTTCTCAGGATTTTACTTTCAAAGGAATTATATATAGCACAATTCTATGTGATGAAAATAAATGTACTCTATTAAATCAAAACTTACTTTTTCCAAAGGAAATTTTTTTAACCTAGTAAAATAGAAATAATGACCTTTAGAAATTTATACTTATTAAGTATAGGATTCTGATTTAACTAAACTTTAGTTTCCTGAGAAATATAGCATATTCAGTAATATGAAGATATTTCTATCACATATGTGGCACTGACTTCCTAAAAATCAAAGCTTGCTCAAATAGCCACAATATTTAAAGCATTATATAAAACACATAAAATAGAATATGAATAAAGTATACTTGCTAATATTTAGATATAGAATTGAGAAAAGTGCTTCATTGTATTATTTTATTTACTAAGACTTACTAGGAGTCTTTATTTCTTCAGGCTCACCAAAACTTGAAATAGTTATGCATTTATTATATAGGCATAAATTTGGAAGCTTGCTTTTCTTGGTACTAGTTATAACAGTTTATTTCCTCAGATATATACATATTAAAATACCCCTAAATGTATTTTTCCAGGGCATAAAACAGATTCCTTTGTTGGACTAATGGGCAAAAGAGCTTTAAATTCTGGTATGTATAAAACCATGACTGGACATAAACAGTATCTTAAATCTACTGCTACTTTCTCAAGGCATTCTTTTCAAACTATTAAACAGGAATAATAAAATTAAAATGAGTACTTATGTTGAAAAAATCTAACTGCAATAAATAAATCCAAGAATGGATTTATAGCTGATTGAGCGAGCTAATACCACAACAGCAGTCTATCTTTCTCAAACTCCTAGTGTCTTCCCCTTTTAATCATTACCTAATCCGAATCTTTGGGCTAGTCCAATACCCTTTCTCTTATATCAGTTCAATAAGCTACACTTTACCTTACTGAACTAAGAGGGGTGGGGAAGGTGAAGGGGGGATTAAAACCAAGCTAATTAGAAAGTCTTACAAAAGGTTAAATCTGACAGTCTTCTAACACAGAAATAAACAAAAAAAAAATCCATTTTTACAAATCACTTGCTCTTTATGAAATTATAACAGCTCATACTCTATACCTCCTGATGAATGTTTAACACTAGGAGAGTAACATAGTCCATTCCAGTGCCTTAAAAAGAGAAACCATCAAATTATCCTAGAGGGTTTTAATCAGTCCTGGCTAGAAAACCCTTAAAGAGAAGGGTGCTACAGTTCTCTAATTCTGAACAACTCTTTCCCTTGATAGAAAGGCTGCATATTTCCTTTCTTTGCTTTAGTTTCTATATTGTATGTAAATGCCACTTGTATAGATCTGAAAACTCATTTCTTAACTCATTCATCATAGTATTTTCAAGGTTAAATAACCCCTATATCTTTTTCCTAGAGACTAATATTTTGTTAAGCTCATTCAGGCCTTATAATCAATAGGTTATTTTTCATAGAAAAGTATTCAAATTCTCTGTTTAACTTCAGTGAAATTGGAATTAAAATATTAATCATGTAATTAATTAGAAAGTAATCACCCATCTTACCCATTTAGAGTATTTCCAGTTTCCTGAAAATCTACAACTAAGATGTGCTGACTTAACTAATCTGAAAAAGTCAAGCAAAAATGAGGTATTTTAGCCTATATATTGGTTCTCTACCTTGAAAATTTAGATAGTACTTTTGTATTTCATCAATAATTTGGAGGGTTCTCAATTTTAAAGAAGTTGTGAATGTACATAATGAAACACTAAAATTGTTTTACTGCTATGTATTATCTTCCACCTTTTAGAAATGGAATAAGTTTAAACCACATTGGTGTTATATGTATCAGAAGTGTAACACTAGCTCTTATATACCTGTGGTTTTCTTGAAACCATGCCAGTCATCAACTTTTCATTTTCAGAACTGACACAGGTTTCAGAACATGCTTAACTTTACAAATAATATAGATATGTGCAATTTGGAACAAATTAGATGCTATTAAAGGTACTTAAAATAGTAATATAATTATAGATAGTATTAAATAGAATCATTATATGAATCACAGTCAATGACTAAATCTTTGCTCCTCCATTTTAGTTAAGAAAATATCAAAGGAAAACATGGGCAAACATGTAATCTATAACCAATCAGGTACTTTGGCATATAATTGGTTGAGGCAAGGTTATCATAGTGTCTACCACCTACAGCCATCTGATCCTTACCCTGTTGTGGTAAGGACCTTTGACAATCTGACAAGCCTAGAAACCATCTTCCCAGGGAAACCCCCATCAGCTCATACACACAAACATTTATGGTTTTAGAGGGTTCAAAGACCAGGTGAGAACTTTGCTTCCAGTTAAGACATTGTTCTCCAGCTTGATCACTAATCTGCCTTTGGTCAGTTTACATTAGCATTCACCTCCCTTCTCTGAGGAATAGAATTATGTTACAAATGCTTGCCGGCTTTGTACATGTTTGACATGTACACTATTAAAAACATTCAGCTTATTGTTGACCTCACTTAAGTGAATGCTGTATACAAATGAGCATCTGCTCAGTGGTAAAGGAGGGAAGCGACAGCACTGGAGCCTTTACCTACCTTCTCTTTCAGCAAATCCTTCTCAATGAGAAAATTGGTTAGAGTGGCATCTATGATTCCTGATGTCCTTCACAGTTCTTTCTATTCAAAGTCAGCATTTTATCCATGCATACTGAATTTTTAAAAGTGCAGTAGTTTTAAAAATCATTTATCATGTAAATCTAAGTGTATAAAGTATTAGCTAAAATAATGAAAAATGGACATAAGTATTTTGTCCAAAATCCATCACAAAAATCTGATCCTTATTCTTTTGTGGCTACAGACCCCTTTGAAATTATGTTTAATGTAATAATATAATTTGGTACTTTTTTCTTTCCACATAGTCAAAGTACTTAAATTACTTGCTGGCTATATGTTAAATACCTTTGGAAACAGTGATTAATGTTTCACAGCCCATTTAGGGTGCTAGGAGGTAAGTTAAACTATGTTGTATTTAGATGATACAATTACCCTACTTTCAGACAATGAGATTGTTTTTAGTCTCATGGACAGTCTGTCATTGGAAGGAATCCAGAGGACAGGAAGAAACCTTCACACTATTAGGTACCCCTATCCTGGTGCATCAGTGGTAAAGAATCTGCCTCCAGTGTAGGAAACATGAGTTCGACCCCTGGGTCAGGGAAGAAAGAAAGTGAAGTCGCTCAGTCGTGTCCAACTCTTTGTGACCCCAAGGACACCAGGCTCCTCCGTCCATGGGATTTTCTAAGCAAGAGTACTGGAGTGGGTTGTCATTTCCTTCTCCAGGGAACTTCCCAACCCAGGGATCGAACCCACGTCTCCCACATTGTAGAGAGACACTTTACCGTCTGAGCCACCAGGGAAGTCTGGGTCAGGAAAATCCCCTGGCAAAGGAAATGGCAACCCACTCCAGTATTCTTGCTGGGGAAATCCCATGGGCAGAGGAGCCTGGCAGGATATAGTTCACTAAGTCACAAGAATGAGACAGAACTTAACAACTAAACCACCACCACCACATACCAGAAATCAGCAAACTTTTTCTGTAAACAGCTAGATCGTAAATATTTTAGACTGTGTGAACCATGCAGTCTCTGGAGGAACTACTCAGATCTGCCATTTTAATGTCAAAGTAGGCAAAGACACCTGGAGAAGGGAATGGCTACCCTCTCCGATATTCTTGCCTGGAGAACTCCATGGGCAGAGGAACTTAGTGGGCTACAGTGTGTGGGGTCACAGAGTCAGGCACGACTGAGCAACTAACACTTAACTAACTTAGGCAAAGACAATACATAAATGAATGGGTGTGGCCATGTTCCAATAAAATGTCATTTACAAGAAAAGATGGTGGACTGGATTTGGCCCATGACCTATATATAGTTGGTTGACTATATCCTGGAATAAAAGCCCCGCATTTTGCTTTCATCCTCCTACTATTCCTGTTTACTTTAGGCACTGTCTTTTCTGTAAATCACCAAGGTGTCTGTCACTGTTTGAGAAAGCTATGGAGAATCAATATTGCAATATATTGTGGAAGTATACTTTGAGGGCATCAAGTCTATAAGGATGACCAACATAACCAAGAATTCTGTGGATAGATCACTGTCAATCACGATAAAGACTGAGACCCGAATAGAAGATACACAAATAAGACTCTTAGAAATACTTCAGTCAAGGGATAAAGTAATGAGTTTAAAATAAATTTCCTATGCTTTGAACTTTGTTTACCTGTGTCAGTGATCCTCTTAACAAACCCTTTACCTTCTCTTTGTTCTTAGTGGCTTATGAAAGGAGTGTGATGCAGGATTATGAAAGAAGACGTAAATAGACTACCTAACATATTTATTGAGCTTCATTTGTGTCAGTGGTCAAGGAAAGGTAAAATGAGACATGTACTATGAGGAATAATTATTTATTTAATAATTGTTGTTTTGAGTTTAAAACTCAAGAAGTATTTATTTTTCATATTGTGGCAATATATGTTGTAAAAAAATGTGTTGCAATTCTAATATGACAACTCAGTCAGAAGTAGAAATCAGTGGTAACTTCTCAACAAAGCACAGTGTTCAATGAAGCTGTAAAAACCTATCAAAGATATATTCTCCAAAGAAAGGAATCATTTCTATTTCTTGGAAGCAGTCACATCAGCTACTACTACGGAAAAGAAATTCATATATAGGCTGTGCTTCTCCATTTATTTTCATGGTGAAAATGTGCTGAGAGTTGGTATCAAACTGTGTTTGTTCCCTGCAGCATGTTTCATGTTTTGTGGCTATATAGAGACATTTAAAAAGTTTTTCTGTGATTCTAAGGTATTTTATTGTACAATGTGTCATAATGGTTAACATTTTAAATAAAAGAAAAAGTATCTTAAATTGGGCCTTATTCTTTCATTAACCTTTATGTCTAATTGGCAACCTTTCTTTTAGTGGATGAGATATGTTCCAACCTGTTTTGGCTGTAAAATAATGAAACATAAAGCTACTAAATTTCTCTTTCTTAAGGAAAATGACTAAATGTAATCACAGTTTCTCTTTCCCACACGCATGCACTTGTTGTTGGGATCATTCATGGGGAAAACAATTACATTCTGGTTACCCAAACAGTAAAGGTTCAGTTCTGTTTACGTGTGTTTACGATTCTCTTTTTCAAATAGAGCAACAACCTACTTTAAAGATGCATTTTACTGATTATTCCCTTGTTGAGTAAGACAGCAGCACAGTACTATTTCAGTCCTCCTTAAAGCCCAGGGATAAGTGAACCAGTGTTTGAGTCTCACTAGAATTAAGACACTAAACCAAACTCTCACAAAGGTCACTGGAACATGCAGAAAGATAGGGAGCTGATAATATGGCATCACCCCCGTAACAAAGATAGAGCCCCTCTCTTACATTTCTAAGAATTGCCTGTGATTACTAGTGCCCATAACACTCGAGCAGAAGCACAGGTATCAGAAATACTGAGCAATCAGAGGAAAGCTCTTGTGTATATATTTGAGGGAAGGACTGCCAAGTGCCTTTCTGATTGCATACTGTTAAATACTGACAAGTGGTAAAATAACTCAGGACAAGCATTGCTCAGTAAAGTAAAATTCTGCGAGTTTTTTCTGGACTAGTGACTGTTTTTGATCAATGTTAAAACCATTTGTGAGACATGAGTGCTAAAGCATATTTTAACCTTTATATCTTTAAATGAACAATTTTTTTCAAAAAAACTCCAGTGAACTGATTTTCCTTACTACACATTTAAATACTACAGATTATATTATGATCATCACTTTACAATTGAGGATATGAAGCTCAAGGAAATGTTAAGGTAAGAGACTATGATATAAGAGGAGTCAGGATTCGAAAGGAATTATGAGGCCAAAATACCAGAGCAAATTAATATCTAACAATGAGATTGATTAAGCAAATTGGCATATTGACACAACTGAAAATTATGGCATCACTTAAAATGGCATTATTGTGTGTTTAGTGACATAGAACAACATATCTGGTATATTGTTAGGCACACAGCAGTATTTCTACATTGTATGTTTGTATATATTTTTGCATAGATGTTCTAACAGGAAGGAATCATGTAATGGATAAGACTGTGGGGTTCAGAGTCAAACTACCCCATTACTTAACAGCTGTGTGATGAGGGGCAAGTCCCTTAACTTCTTTCTGCCTTATTTTCCTCATCAGTAAAACTGGACTAGTGATGCCACCAACTACTATCATGCACCACTCTACACAGAGGACAATAGCCATATGGAGTTTAGGGGAGGGTCATGGGACATGATGCACGTCAAGCTTTGAGCATGATCTCCGGCACACTGTGAGCATTCTGTGAATGTTACCTGCTGCCATTATTAGCTATTCTTCAAAATCCCCAGAGAGAAAATTAGCACTATATTATAGCCAATAAATGCTTTTTGTAGACACACAGTAGCAGCAGCAGCACGGGGGTCGATTCTAAATAGTTACCACACAAGTTAAATCTAGAACCCGTTTCACAAATTGAGTGGCTCTTTGTGCTGTGCATCAATGGGCCAGACAGCCCCCACGGCCCTTCGCTCTCTGAGATTCTGTACGTCTCTGCAGCAAGATCCCATGGTGCTGTGTGAAGACCCCCATCAGACAGTCTGCACTCCTGCCTGCTCTCCCTCCAGGCCCAGAAACCTAGCAACAGCTGAGCAGGAAAGAGACAGATTCAGCTTGAAGTTTGTACTCATGAAATATTTACTATTACTTCCCCTCTGTGGCATACTTTCTTCAACTAAAATGAGTTTTCTTCACCAATATTCTTTCTAAAATATGTTTATTCTGTTACAAAACAGCAAAAAAAGATCAATCTAAGTTACCTGAATACTTTATTGCTTTGGTTTGAGGTTTGTTTTAGGGGTTCTGTTTTGGTCAGGATCCAAGGCAAAAATAAATGATGCTCAAGCTGAGTCACAAAGGTGTGGGCAGGATGTGGAGAAGCCAGCAAAGGAGTGTGGTCTCCAGGCTAGCATCCTTGAAGCCACTGCGACCAGTGGTCCTAAAGGATCAAGATGAGGAAGTCAGGGTCTCTATGCACCAAGGGCCACCTGGTGGCTGTTTTCTTCATAGGAAGATGAACAGACAGAATAGTCAACATGGGGGTGCAAGGAATAAGAGTGAGGAGATGAGTGAATATATGCCCCAACCTCACCCTCCTCTTCCTGTCTAATTTGCTCTTGGTACTTCCATTGGGCAAACCCACCTGAAAAACAAAGGCCTTGGAACTTTGCATACTGTGCACTCTGGAAAGCTGCAGAGATAGGGCACCATAGCAGCTGGAGAAAGTTGGTGAGCACACTGGGAGGTAGAAAAGGAAGATAAGATGCCCAATACATCAAGTACTTCATTAGTGAAAGTGAAAGTCACTCAGCTTGTCCGACTCTTTGTGACCCCATGGACTGTAGCTCGCCAGGCTTCTCTATCCATGAAATTCTCCAAGCAAGAATATTGGAGTGGGTTGCCATTTCCTTCTCCAGGGATCTTCCTAATCCAGGGATCAAATCCAGGTGTTCTGCACTGCAGGCAGATTCTTTACCACTTGAGCCACCAGGGAAGCCCAAGTACTTCATTATTTTGAATCAAAAGGCAACTCATAAGCAGAAATTTAAATAGAGAAATGAAGAGAGTAAAAATAAAAGTTGTTCCTTGAACACCAATTCTACTCCTCAAAGATACAGCTTCATGTGGCTCCATCCAAAGAAACAAACAAAATTAATCTTATTTCAATTTGAGCACATGCTGAAATCTCCCCTTTTAACACCAAATCATTATAAGCATTTTTTAAAGGTACATACATTTTTATAAGAAGTTAATAAATACGTTGGGATTTGTGAAAAACAGAATAAGGACTTTTGGTGAACCAGAAATAGTCCAGAAGGACCAGATTCCTGGAAAAGAAAGCACAGGGAAGCCATAGCTGTAAGCCATAGCCCTGTCAGGAAAATGCAGAGGTTGCAGAGGAAGGTGTCAACCCCAGAATTGAGCACTGCAAAAGGGACTTTTCATCAGCAATCCTGGTGCCATGAGATCCAAAAACAAAATCTAAAAATTCTTTAGGAAAATAATATCTAGCCAAAGTATGAATTTGTAAAAAAAGAAAAACCAACTAAAACCTGTTAGCTTAAGCCTTTATTAACCATCAAAACAGGCTCAAGATGGCTGTTCTGCTGGAGAGCAGATAACCTAAAGAATTCACATATTAGACTGATGAAGGTAGTCAGAGTTCCACCATTTGTAGAACTATTGTCAGAACAATTCTGAGAATTGTTCAATGTTCAGATTCTCAGAAGGTATGGGGAACTTAGGCTGCTGCATTAGTCATGGGACAGGATTCAGAGACTGCATTTAATAAGACCTATCTAACACTAAAGACATCACCAAAAAACTGTTAGAACTAATAAACAAATTCAGTAAAGCTGCAGTAATTTTGCAGAGTACAAAATTAACATATAAAAGTCATCTTGTGTTTCTATATACTGAAAACTAGTTAGCTGACAATGAAATAAAGAAAAGAATCCTATTTAAATAGTGTCAAAAACAATTAAATAGGGATAGATTTAACCAAGTGAGTGAAAATCTGAACACTGAAAACCATAAAGCATTGGTGGGAAAAAATTGAAGAAGACATAAATGGGGAGAGATTCTGTGTTCATGGATTGGAATAATTAATATTATTAAAATATCCATACTACCCAAAGTGATCTACACATTCAATGTAATCCCTATCAAAATTCCAATGACATTTTTCACAATTCTGAAATGTGTATAGAACCAGAAAAGACTCCAAATAGCCAAAGGAATCTGGAGAAAGAAGAAAAAAATTGAAGGCATTACACTTCCTGGTTTCCAACTATATTACAAAAACTATAGTACATCAAAACAACATGATGCTGGCATAAAAAAGATTTAAAGACCAAAGGAACAGAATCAAGAGCCCAGAAATAAATCCACACACACAGTCAACTAATATTTGACAAGGAAGCCAAGAATACTCAATGGGGAAAGGACAGTCTCTTCAATAAATAGTGCTGGGAAAACTGGATGTTCACGTGCAAAAAAAAAGAAAAAATGAAATTGGACACCTATCTTACACCTCTCACAAAAAGTAACTTGCAATGGATTAAAGACTCAAATGCAAGACCTTCAACCACAAAACCTCTAGAAGAAAACACAGGGAAAATCTCCTTGGTCTTGGCAATAATATTTTGGGATATGATACCAAAATCACAAGCAACAAAGCAAAAATCAACAACTGGGATTACATCAAACTAAAATTTCTGTGCAGCAAAAGAAACAACACAATGAAAAAGTAGCCTGTGAAATGGAAGAAAATATTTTCAAATTATGTATCTGATAAGGAGTTAGTATCCAAAATAGATAAAGAACTCATACAACTCAATAACAAAAACATTCAAAAAACAAATAATCTGATTTTAAAATAGGCAGAGGACCTGAATGGACATTTTTCTGCACAGAGCATACAAATGGTCAACAGATATATGAAAAGATGCTTAACACTGCTAATCATCAGTGAAATGCAAATCAAAACCACAATGAGATATCATCTCATACCTGTTAGAATGGCTATCATCAAAAAGACAAGAAGTAACAAGGGTTGGCTAGGACACAGAGAATAGGGAACCCTTGTAAGCTGTTGATAAGACAGTTGGTGGGCAAAAAGTATGGGAGGAAATTTAAAGCTCAATAGAGAAATTAACTCCAAACTGATAACTCCTCAAAAAGGTGGGAATGTAGCCTTGGGCTAAGATGGCGGAGGACATCTTAGGACAGGAAGACCACTTTCTCCCCCACAAACTCATCAAAAGATCATTCAAATGCTGAGCAACTTCCACGAAACAACTTCTGAACCCTGGCAGAGGACATCAGGCACCCAGAAAGGCAGCCCATTCTCTTCGAAAGGAGGTAGGACAAAATATAAAAGACAAAAGAGTTAAGGATGGAGACCCATCCTGGCGAGGGAGTTGTGAGGGAGAAGTTTTCAAACACCAGGAAATTCTCTCACCGGCAGGTCTGTGGGGAGCTTTGGAATCTCAGAGGGCAACATAACTGGAAGTTCAGTTCAGTTCAGTCGCTCAGTCCTATCCAACTCTTTGCGACCCCATGAATTGCAGCATGCCAGGCCTCCCTGCCCATCACCATCTCCCGGAATTGGAAGGGGGAAAAGAAAACAGAATACGTGTCTAACCACAACTCCCAACAGAGATGTAGCCCAAATGCTAGCATCGCCACCAGTGAGCAGGGGCTGAACAGGGAGACTCCGGTTGTGTGCTTAAGATAAAGACCAGGACTGAATGCCCTGAGGACAATCTAAGAGAGCTAACGTGACATAGCAACCCAAACTGTAGGATAGCCAGAGAGAGAAAAGAGAGAGAGAGGTTTCCTGCTAAAAGCTCTAATCTAAGGCACAGACTGTCCCACTCACAGAACAAAGGATTGAGCGAATATCCAAGGAGAGCTAGCCAGCTCCAGATGGGCCCATCTCCCTCTCCGGAGGCATAGAAGCAGGCAGGTGACAGCCAGAGCCAGAAGGTGAGGGGCAGTCTCCACCCCAGAGATGGCATCCTCCACCAAACTATGAAAGGCTCTCAGCTGCTAATCAACTCTTCCTGGGATCCTGGATGGTTGACATCTGCCAGGAAGGTCGCAGCCAGAGATCAGCTCCCCAGAGGAGACACATGGCACCCCTGAGACGGTGCTCTTGCAGCACACCCAGGAAATTGAGCCTCTGGGACCAAGACACAGCCTACCTGGGACAGTGCCCTTGCCAAGCATCTGGACGCCTGAGCTTCTCCAACCTGGGAAGGGCACAAAACGCAAGCCCAACTGAGTTTGTGCCTTTGTGGAGTACCCGAGAACCTGAACCTGAGCAGCTTAGTACACAAACCCCAGGGCCCACTTTGGACAGTTTCCCTGTAGAGCAACCTGGAGCCTGAGCAGTGTAGACTGGGAAAGCACACACACCCTGAGCGGGGGCAAACCCAGTGTAGTCCATACACGGCGAGACTTCCCCACACATGCCAGTGATATTTGTTTGCAGTGTTCCTCCCTCCCCACAGCACAACTGAACAAGTGAGCCCAAATAAGTGACCACCTTGACCCCCTTGTGTCAGGGTGGAAATTAGACCCTTAAGAGACTTGCAAACAGAGGAAGCCAAAATAAAGAAGAGGGAACTGCTCTGGAGGTGACAGGTGCAACAGATTAAAACCCTGTAGTTAGCATTGACTAAGCACTGGAAGGGGCCTATAGACCTTGAGAAGTAGTATAAGCTGGAACAAGGAACTATCTGAAACTGAACTGACCCCACTGCCCTCAACAGCTCCAGAGAAATTCCTAGATATATTTTATTATTATCATTTTTTAATTTTAAAAAATTTTAAGTTCTTTATTATGCCTTTAATTTTCATTTTATAACCTACTATTACCTTGCAAAAAAAAGACCCTATTTTTAAAACAAATCTCATATATATTTTTTAATAATTTTTGTGATTGACTTTGTTTTGTCTTTTTAATATTGTATTTTTGAGACTCTAACCTCTACTCTAGTGTTGAGGTCCTTTAGTGGACCAGAACCTGGCAGTCTGGAGTTGACAATAAGAAAGTAAAAGAGAGAGAGAAAGAGGCTGATATTCCTTGGTTTATGCAGAAAACCAATAAAGCTCTTGACACAGAGTTTGCGTCACTCATGAAGGCACCGGGCGTCTTCTCAAGGGGGTGAAGGCACAGTGTGCCTTCTCTAGAGGGTGTGAGAAGCCCAGGCAGGAGAATGAGCACGACAGGTTTCTACACTCCAGAGAATTAGCTGGAGAGACAGAGGGAGAGGGAGAGAAAGACAGAAAGACAGACAGACACAGGGACCCAAGCTCTGATGGAACAAGGGTGTTTTATTCAACATAGTGTGGGTATATATTCTGTCTTACAAGGTAGCTATTTTCAGCAAAGATAAAGATCAAAAGTCCAGACTTACAAATTATCAAGGAAACATAAGGCAATCCATATCAAAGAGAGAGGGTTGTAAACAATTACTTTTACTGTATGGTTCATAAAAAGGAAGAGGGTCATAAATAGTTACTTATCACCGTATGGAAAAACTAATGAAGGAAATGCATGCTTCCTCAGCCCCGGGAGTGGTTTGCCACTCCACTTAACTTCTGAATATTCAGAAATTAATAAGGAACAGAGGATTCATGACAGATCCAAAACAGCACACAGGAAGCCTCCTGTTAAATGCTTCCTGACACTCTAGACTTTTAATCTTTGCTTTTTGGTATTTGTAATCAATTTTGTACCTTTCAGTACCCATTTTTACTTAGGGGTGTGATTACTGGTTTGATTGCTCTCTCCCCTTTTGACTCTCCCTTTTCTCCCTCAAGTCACCTCAATCTCCTCCCTCCGCCTTCTCTTCTCTACTCAGCTCTGTGAATCTCTCTGGGTGTTCTGGGCTGTGGAGAACACTTAGGGAACTGATTACTAGCTAGACTGGTCTCTCCCCTTTCGACTCTATCACCTCTATCTCCTTCCTCCCTCTTCTCTTCTCTGTGTAACTCTGTGAACCTCTCTGAGTGTTCCAGACTATGGAGTGCACATAGGGAATTGATTACTGGCTATATTGCTCTCTCCCCTTTTGATTGCCCCTCTTCTCTTCCTGGTCACCTCTATCTCCCTTGTCCCTCTTTGCTTCTCCATGTAACTCTGTGAACCTCTCTGGGTGTCCCTCACTGTGGAGAATATTTTCACCATTAACCTAGATGTTTTATCATCTGTGCTGTATGGATGGAGAAGTCTTGAGGCTACTGTAAGAATAAGACTGAAAACCAGAGGCAGGAGGCTTAAATCCAAAACTTGAGAACACCAGAAAACTCCTGACACCAGGGAACACTAATCGATACGAGTTCATCCAAAAGCCTCCATACCTACACTGAAACCAAGCTCCACCCAAGAGCCAACAAGTTCCAGAGCAAGACAGACCACGCTAATTTTCCAGCAATGCAGGAACATCATCCTGAGCATTAAAATACAGGCTGCCCAAAATCACACCAAACCTATAGACACCTCAAAACTCACTACTGGACACTTCATTGCACTCTAGAGAGAAGAGATCCAGCTCCACACACCAGAACACCAATCCAAGCTTCCCTAACCAGGAAATCTTAACAAGCCATTCATCCAACCCCACCTGCACGGATGAACCTCCACAATAAAGAGGAACCACAAACTTCCAGCATACAGAAAGGCCACCCCAAACACAGCAATCTAAATAAAATGAAAAGGCAGAGAAATATTCAGCAAGTAAAGGAACATGATAAATGCCCACCAAACCAAAGAGGAGGAGACAGAATCTACCTGAAAAAGAGTTCTGAATAACTATAGTAAAGATGATCCAAAATCTTGGGGAAAAAAATGGAGTTACAGATAAATAGTCTGGAGACAAGGACTGAGAAGATGCAAGAAATGTTTAACAAGGACCAAGAAGAAATAAAAATGAGTCAGTCAATAATGCATAATGCAATAACTGAGATCAAAAGCACACTGGAGGGAACCAACAGTAGGATAACTGAGGCAGAAGATAGGATAAGTGAGGTCAAACATAGAATGGTGGAAATAAATGTAGCAGAGAGGAAAAAAGAAAAAAGAATTAAAAGAAATGAGGACAACCTCAGAGACCTCTGGGACAATGTTAAACACCCCAACATTCGAATCATAGGAGTCCCAGAAGAAGAAGAAGGCAAAAAGAAAGGCCATGAGAAAATACTTGACAAGATAATAGTTGAAAACTTCCCTAAAATGGGGAAGATAGCCACCCAAGTCCAAGAAATCCAGGAAGTCCAAAACAGGATAAACCCAAGGCAAAACACCCCAAGACACATATTAAACAAATTAACAAAGATCAAACACAAAGAGCAAATATTAAAAGCAGCAAGAGAAAAGCAACAAATAACACACAAGGGGATTCCCATAAGGATAACAGCTGATCTTTCAATAAAAACTCTTCAGGCCAGAAGGGAATGGCAGGACATACTTAAAGTGATGAAAGAGAAAAACCTACAACCCATATTACTACACCCAGCAAGGATCTCATTCAAATATGAAGGAGAAATCAAAAGCTTTACAGACATGCAAAAGCTGAGAGAATTCAGCACCACCAAATCAGCTCTTCGACAAATGCTAAAGGATCTTCTCTAGACAGGAAACACAGAAAAGGTTTATAAACTCGAACCCAAAGCAACAAAGTAAATGGCAACAGGATCATACTTATCAATAATTACCCCAAATGTAAATGGGCTGAATGCCCCAACCAAAAGACAAAGACTGGCTAATGGATACAAAAACAAAACCCCTACATATACTGTCTACAAGAGACCCACCTCAAAACAAGGGACACATACAGACTGAAAGTGAAGGACTGGAAAAAGATATTCCATGCAAATGGAGACCAAAAAAAGCAGGAGTAGCAATACTCATATCAGATAAAATAGACATTGAAATTAAGGCTATGAAAAGAGACAAAGAAGGACCCTACATAATGATCAAAGGATCAACCCAAGAAGAAGATATAGCAATTATAAATATATATGCACCCAACATAGAAGCACCACAATATGTAAGGCAAATGCTAGCAAGTATGAAAGGGGGAATTAACAGTAACACAATAATAGTGGGAGACTTTAATGCTCCACTCACACCTATGGGTAGATTAACTAAACAGAAAATTAGCAAGAAAAGACAAACTTTAAATGATACATCTGTCCAGTTAGACCTAATTAATATCTATAGGACATTTCACCCCAAAACAATGAACTTCACCTTTTTTCTCAAGTGCACATGAAACATTCTCCAGGATAGATCACACCCTGAGCCTTGGTAAATTCAAAAAAAAATTGAAATCATTTCAAGCATCTTTTCTGATCACAATGTGGTAAGATTAGATGTCAACTACAGGGAAAAAAAACTATTAAAAATACAAACATATGGAGGCTAAACAACATGCTTCTGAATAACCAACAAATCACAGAAGAAATCAAAAAAGAAATCAAAATATGCATAGAAATGAATGAAAATGAAAACAAAACAACCCAAAACCTATGGGATTCAGTAAAAGCCGTGCTAAGGGGAAGGTTCATAGCAATACAGGCTTACCTCAAGAAACAAGCGAAAAATCAAATAAATAACCTAACTTTACACCTAAAGCAATTAGAAAAAGAAGAAATGAAGAACCTCAGGGTTAGTAGAAGGAAAGAAATCATAAAAATTAGGGCAGAAATAAATGAAAAACAAAAAAAGGAGACTATAGCAAAAATCAACAAAACTAAAAGCTACTTCTTCGAGAAGATAAATAAAATAGACAAATCATTAACCAGACTCATCAAGAAAAAAAGGGAGAAGAAACAAATCAATCAAATTAGAAATGAAAATCAAGAAATCACAACACAGAAATACAAAGGATCATAAGAGACTACTATCAGCAACTATATACCAATAAAATGGACAACTTGGAAGAAATGGATGAATTCTTAGAAAACTATAACCTTCCAAAACTGCACCAGGAAGAACTAGAAAATCTTAACAGATGCATCATAATCACAGAAATCAAAACTGTAATAAAAAATCTTCCAACAAACAAAAGCCCAGGACCAGATGGCTTCACAGGTGAATTCTACCAAAAATTTAGAGAAGAGCTAACACCACCTATCCTATTCAAATTCTCCCAGAACATTGCAGAGGAAGCCAAACTGCCAAACTCATTCTATGAGGCCACCATCACCCTAATACCAAAACCAGACAGAGATGCCAGAAAAAAAGAACACTACAGGCCTATATCACAGATGAACATAGATGCAAAAATCCTTAACAAAATTCTACCAAATAGAATCCAACAAAATATTAAAAAGATCATACATCATGACCAAGTGGGCTTTATCCCAGAGATGCAAGGATTCTTGAATATTTGCAAATCAATCAATGTGATACACCACATTAACAAATTGAAAGATAAAAACCATATGGTTATCTCAATAGATGCACAGAAAGCCTTTGACAAAGTTCAACATCCATTTGTGATAAAAACCCTTCCGAAGGCAGGCATAAAAGGAACATACCTTAACATAATAAAAGCCATATATGATAAACCCACAGCAAACATTATCCTCAGTGGTGAAAACTTGAAAGCATTTCCCTTAAAGTTAGAAACAAGACAAGGGTGCCCACTTTCACCACTACTATTCAACATAGTTTTGGAAGTTTTAGCCACAGCAATCAGAAAAGGAAAAGAAATAAAAGAAATCCAGATTGGAAAAGAAGGAAAACTTGCACTGTTTGCAGATGACATGATCCTCTATATAGAAAACCCTAAAGACACCACCAGAAAACACTAGAGCTAATCAAAGAATATAATAAAGTTGCAGGATGTAAAATTAACACACAGAAATCCATTGCATTCCTATACACTGAGAAAACAGAAAGAGAAATTAAGGAAGCAACTCCATTCACAATTACATCAAAAAGAATAAAATACTTAGGAATAATTCTACCTAAAGAAACAAAAGACCTATATATAGAAAACTATAAAACAATGGTGAAAGAAATCAAAGATGACACAAATAGATGGAGAAATACACCATGTTCATGGATCAGAAGAATCAATATAGTGAATAATAGTATACTACCCAAAGCAATCTATAGATTCAATGCAATCCCTATCAAGCTACCAATGGTATTTTCCACAGAACTACAACAAATAATTTTACAGTTTATATGGAAATATAAACAACCTCAAATAGTCAAAGCAATCTTGAGAAAGAAGAATGGAACTGGAGAATCCACCTGCCTGACTTCAGACTATACCACAAAGTCAGTATGGCACTGTCACAAAGACAGAAATATAGATCAATGGAACAAAATTGAAAGCCCAGAGATAAATCCACACACCTATGGACACCTTATCTTTGACAAAGGAGGCAAGAATATACAATGGAGAAAAGACAATCTCTTTAACAAGTGGTGGTGGGAAAACTGGTCAACCACATGTTAAAGAATGAAACTAGAACACTTTCTAACACCATACACAAAAATAAACTCAAAATGGATTAAAGATCTAAATGTAAGACCAGAAACCATAAAATTCCTAGAGGAAAACATAAGTAAAACACTCTCTGACATAAATCACAGCAGGATCCTCTATGACCCACCTCCCAGAGTAATGAAAATAAAAGCAAAAATAAACAAATGGGACCTAATTAAACTTAAAAGCTTTTGCACAATGAAGGAAACTATAAGCAAGGTGAAAAGACAGCCTTCAGAATGGGAGAAAATAATAGCAAATGAAGCAACAGACAAAGAATTAATCTAAAAAATATACAAGCAGCTCACACAGCTCAATTCCAGAAAAATAAATGACCCAGGCAAAAAATGGGCCAAAGAACTAAACAGACATTTCTCCAAAGAAGACATACAGATGGCTAACAAACACATGAGAGGATGCTCAACATCACTCATTATCAGAGAAATGCAAATCAAAACCACAGTGAGGTACGATTTCATGTCAGTCAGAATGGCTGCTATCAAAAAGTCTGTACGCGATAAATGCTGGAGAGGGTGCAGAGAAAAGGGAACCCTCTTACACTGTTGGTGGGAATGCAAACTAGTACAGCCACTATGGAGAACAGTGTGGAGAGTCCTTAAACAACTGGAAATAGAACTGCCATATGACCCAGCAATCCCACTTCTGGGCATACACACCAAGAAGGCCAGAATTGAAAGAGACACGTGTACCCCTATGTTCACTGCAGCACTGTTTACAATAGCTAGGACATGGAAGTAACCTAGATGTCCATCAGCAGATGAATGGATAAAAAAGCTGTGGTTCAGTTTGGTTCACATGCTCAATCATGTCCGACTCTTTGTGACCCCATGAACTGCAGCACGCCAGGCCTCCCTGTCCATCACCAAGTCCCGGAGTTTAACCAAACTCATGTCCATTCAGTTGATGATGCCATCCAACCATCTTATCCTCTGTCGTCCCCTTCTCCTCCTCCCCTCAATCTTTCCAAGCATCAGGGTCTTTTCAAATGAGTCAGTTCTTCGCATCAGGTGGCCAGAATATTGGAGTTTCAGCTTCAACATCAGTCCTTCCAATGAACACCCAGGACTGATCTCCTTTTGGATGGACTGGTTGGATCTCCTTGCAGTCCAAGGGACTCTCAAGTGTCTTCTCCAACACCACAGTGCAAAAGCATCAATACTTCGGTGATCAGCTTTCTTTATACTCCAACTCTCACATCCATACATGACTACTGGAAAAACCATAGCCTTGATTAGACAGACCTTTATTGACAAAGTAATGTCTCTGCTTTTTCATATGCTGTCGAGGTTGGCCATAACTTTCCTTCCAAGGAGTAAGCATCTTTTAATTTCATGGCTGCAATAACCATCTGCAGTGATTTTGGAGCCCAGAAAAATAAAGTCAGCTACTGTTTCCCCATCTATTTGCCATTAAGTGATGGGACTGGATGCCGTGATCTTAGTTTTCTGAATGCTGAGCTTTAAGCCAACTTTTTCACTCTCCTCTTTCACTTTCATCAAGAGGCTTTTTAGCTCCTCTTCACTTTCTGCCATAAGGGTGGTGTCATCTGCATATCTGAGGTTATTGATATTTCTCCCAGCAATCTTGATTCCAGCTTGTGCTTCATCCAGCCCAGTGTTTCTGATGATGTACTCTGCATATAAGTTAAATAAGCAGAGTGACAATATACAGCCGTGATGTACTCCTTTTCCTATTTGGAACCAGTCTATTATTCCATGTCCAGTTCTAACTTTTGCTTCCTGACCTGCATATAGGTTTCTTAAGAGGCCAGTCAGGTGGTCTGGTATTCCCATCTCTTTCAGAGTTTATTGTGATCCACACAGTATTGCAATGGCATAGTATATGCTTTGGCATAGTCAATAAAGCAGAAATAGATGTTTTTCTGGCTCTCTTACTTTTTCCATGATCCAGCAGATGTTGGCAATTTGATCTCTGGTTCCTCTGCCTTTTCTAAAACCAACTTGAACATCTGGAAGTTCACAGTTCATGTATTGCTGAAGCCTGGCTTGGAGAATTTTGAGCATTACTTTACTAACGTGTGAGATAAGTGCAATTGTGCAGTAGTTTGAGCATTCTTTGGCATTTCCTTTTTCTGGGACTGGTATGAAAACTGACCTTTTCCAATCCTGTGGCCACTACTGAGTTTTCCAATTTTTTTGACATATTGAGCACAGCACTTTCACAGCATCATCTTTTAGGGTTTGAAATAGCTCCACTAGAATTCCATCACCTCCACTAGCTTTGTTCGTAGTGATGCTTCCTAAGGCCCACTTGACTTCACATTCCAGGATAAGAAAGCCATGGTACATATACACAATGGAATATTACTCGGCTATTTAAAAGAGCACATTTGAATCCGTTCTAATGAGCTGGTTGAAACTGGAGCCTATTATACAGAGTGGAGTAAGTCAGAAAGAAAAACACCAATATAGTAATATTAATGCATATATATGGAATTAAGAAAGATGGTGATGATGACCCTATTTGAAAGACAGCAAAAGAGACACAGATATAAAGAACAGACTTTTGGACTCTGTGGGAGAAGGCAAGGATGGGATGATTTGAGACAATAGCATTGAAACATGTATATCACCATATGTGAAACAGATCACATGCCCAGGTTCGATGGATGAGACAGGGCACTCAGGCCGGTGGACTGGGATGCCCTGAGGGATGGGATGGGGAGGGATTGGTGGGAGGTGGCTTCAGGATATGGAACATATGTACACCCATGGTTGACTCATGTCAATGTAGGGCAAAAATCACTACAATATTGTAAAGTAATTAGCCTCAAATTAAAATAAATTAATTAATTTTTTAAAATGTGGGAATGTGCTTCAATAGAGGATACTTTCAGCAGATATTAGCTTTCCTCAGTTCCCTAAACTTTGTATTTACTTCAAATCTTTAAAATATTTACCTATGCACTCTTCTTCCTCAAAGCTAGTTTATGAACATGTAACAAAACTATTTTCTAAAATGTCAAAATATGGAGACAATTTCTAATCTTTACTTCACTGAGTCATTATTTAGCATAGAGAAATATTTAAGGGAGCTAAAAAACTTCCTCTACTGCTATTTCATATAATGCTATTCTTTCTTAATACACATCAATGGCCTCTGCTAAATAGATAACAAGTCTGCTGCTGCTGCTAGGTCGCTCCAGTCATGTCTGACTGTGTGACCCCATAGACAGCAGCCCACCAGGCTCCCCATCCCTGGGATTCTCCAGGCAAGAACACTGGAGTGGGTGGCCATTTCCTTCTCCAATGCATGAAAGCGAAAAGTGAAAGTGAAGTAACTCAGTTGTGTCCAACTCTTCGCGACCCCATGGACTGCAGCCCACCAGGCTCCTCCATCCATGGGATTTTCCAGGCAAGAGTACTGGAGTGGGGTGCCACCACCTTCTCCAAGGTAATAAGTCTATTGGTAAATATATCATTCTGCATTTGTAACCTTTAAAAAATCCTGATTTAATTATGTTAGGCTGCAAAAATGTATTCTATAATTCCACAGAAACACATTTGGGTTTTGTTTTTTTTTTAATTCCATTGTAATGGCTTTCTCGATGCCCATTTTATGTGACTCCATCCTGTAATGACAGAGGTTGGGTTTCTTTTGTACCAGTTCAGAAAAGTAAAAATCACGTTGCGTTACCCAGGCATAACAGGTCAGAAAGATTGGTTCATTCACTCATCTACTTATTTATTCACTTGTCCAGTCATTCATCACATGTCAATTGTCTTTTAGTTGTAAAACACTGAAATAAGTAAATTAGACAGTGATACTGACATCAAAGCACTTATGGGAGGATGAGATATGCACAAATAATTAAACTCTGCTGCTGCTGCTGCTGCTGCTGCTGCTAAGTCATTTCAGTCGTGTCCGACTCTGTGTGACCCCATAGACGGCAGCCCACCAGGCTCCCCTGTCTCTGGGATTCTCCAGGCAAGAACACTGGAGTGGGTTGCCATTTCCTTCTCCAATGCATGAAAGTGAAAATTAACTGAAGTCGCTCAGTCGTGTCTGACTCTGAGTGACCCCATGGACTGCAGCCTACCAGGATCCTCCATCCATGGGATTTTACAGGCAAGAGTACTAGAGTGGGGTGCCATTGCCTTCTCCATTTAAACTCTAGTGATTGCCATAAAAGAGATACAGATAAAGTTTGACTTGCCATGTAATAGCAGACGCCATTTCCCTCTGGCTTTCTGGTAAACTCTTGTACAGAGAAGAGTGCTGGCTCTTAGAAGGTGCTCATACTTGAGGAAATGGGGGAAAAAGAAATAAACAAATAAGTGAATAAATAAAAAAGAGGTGTATTTAGGTTTTAATGATCAAGAATCTGGTTATTGGAAGATAAAGAAGGTAAGTTTCAAGAACCAGAGTCATCCTTATGAATCTTATTTTGAATACTCTAATGAGTTATTTTTCTAGCTGAGCAATAAGTGCCTCAGCATGGGCCCAAGCCTCTTTTTCCATACTCTCCTGTCACAACTGCTTGAGAAATGATCTATGAACATAAAGACAAATATAGTCCTAGAAACTGGGAAATTTTTTGAACTATGGTTCACCAATCAAATGAAAGCTTTCCTTTCCAAAGGAATCACCTTGAGGTTAATGCACTTAGTTCCATAATGTTCAGCTTATTCAGCATACCCTTAGAACTCTGGAAACTGCCTCCAGAATCTGCAACAGCTCTTCATAAACATTCACAATTGTTACTTTTTATCCTTTTTTCCCATTCTTAATTAATTTTAAAACCATTTTATGTTGTATTGGGATATAGCTGGTATCAAAATGGTGATAGTTTCAGGTGAACAATGAGGTGACTCAGCCATAAATTTACACATATCCGTTCCCCCCCAAACTCCCCTCCCATCCAGACTGCCATATAACATTGAGCAGAGTTCCCTGTGCTATACAGTAGGCACTTGTTGTTAATCCATTTTAAATATAGCAGTGTGTACATGTCCATCCCAAACTAACTACCTCTTCCCCCTATCCTCCCCCTGACTCAGCAACCATAAACATTTTTATCCTTCTAGAGCAGCTTTGACATTTGGGAGTTCTGATATTTCCTTCACTTTTAGGCCAGTCCAGCAATATTGTTATTGAGTATCTAAAAGAGATAACAAAATCAGCTCCCCAAGATATTTGCTCTATGAGCTGACAAAGCATGTAAAGTGAAAAAGAGACTGGTTTAGATGGTTACATTACCATTTTAACAAACATCTAAACAAATCCTCAACTACCTGTTATAATGCCATGGCATATTTTTTCAGCAACAGAAAATTGATTTTTACTTTAATAATAATTTGATTTTTAATTTTTTTATTTTATTAAATAAGAATACCACAAAAGATGTACCCTGTTAAAAAACTTTTAAGGGACTTTCCTGGTGGTCCAGTGGTCAAGACTCTGTGTTCCCAATGCAGAGAGCCTGGGTTCGATCCCTGGTCAGGGAACTAGATCTCACAGGCCACAACAAATAGTTCACATACCACAACTAGTAGATCCTGCATGCTGCAATGAAGATAGAAGATCCTGAGTGCTGCAACTAAGACCAGGCACAGCCAAATAAATAAATATTTTTTAAAGAAACTTTCAAGTGTACAATAAAATATTATTAACTATAGGAATGATGTCGTAAGCAGATCTCTAGAGCTTATGTATCTTGCTAAGTGAAACTTTATACCCATTGATTAGTAACTCTCCATTTCTCCCTCCCTCCAACCCCTGACAACCACCATCCCACCCTTTGCTTCTACAAATTTGACTACTTTAGATCCTTACAGAACTGAAATCATGCAATGTTTGTCTTTCTTGACTGGCTTATTTCACTTGGTATAATGTCCTCAAAGTTCATCTGCAGAATTTCCTCCTTTTGGAAGGCTTCCCATGTGGCGCTAGGGGTAAAGAATCTGCCTACTAAGTGATGTGGGTTCAATTCCTGGGCTGGGAAGATCCCCTGGAGGAGGGCATGGCAATTCACTCCAGTAGTCTTGCCTGGAGAATCCCTTGGACAGGGGAGCCTGGTGGGCTTCAGTCCATGGGGTTGCAAAGAGTCCCACACGACTAAAGGAAATTCTTTGTGTGTACCGCCTTACATTTTCTTCATCCATTCATATATCTGTGGACTTTTGTTTCCAGATCCTTAGAAGGCATACTAATTTCTTCAAGATCTTGATTTTAATTCTCTTGGATAAATACCTAAAAGTGAGAATGCTGAATCCCATGGTAATTCTTTTTAATTTTTTTTTTAAGGAATCTCTATGCTTTTTTTATATAGAGGCTGCAAAAAAAAATATTTTGCAAATGTTTCCCATCATTAGTGTACAAGGATTTGCAGGGGCATATTTTCTAAAAGCTCAGTGGAACTGTTGTTGAACCCAGGTCCATGTGCCCATTGCTCAGTGAGGCCAAGCAAACTGAAATGTCAAGTTTGGAACAGGTTTACTGCAAAGGCCAAGAAAGGAGTACAGGAGCTCAGCTCAAAAGACCCAAACTCTCCAACAGTCTTCAGGGAAGAGTTTTTAAAGGCAAATTTTGAGAAAGGGATACATGACTTTCTTCTAACTGGTAAGTGGTGAGGTAATAGGATGAGGATCTACAATATCTTTTAGAACTAACACCAAAAAATGTCTTTTTCATTATAGGGGGCTGGAATGCAAAAGTAGGAAGTTGAGAAACACGTGCAGTAACAGGCAAATTTGGCCTTGGAGTACAGAATGAAGCAGGGCAAAGGCTAATAGAGTTTTGCCAAGAGAATGCACTGGTCATAAACAAACACCCTCTTCCAACAACACAAGAGAAGGTTCTACACATGAACATCACCAGATGGCCAACACTGAAATCAGATTGATTTTATTCTTTGCAGCCAAAGTTGGAGAAGCTCTATGCAGTCAGCAAAAAAAATGACCAGGAGTGGACTGTGGCTCAGATCATGAACTCCTTATTGCCAAATTCAGACTTAAATTGAAGAAAGTCGGGAAAACCACTAAACCATTCAAGTATGACCTAAATCAAACCCCTTATGATTATACAGTGGAAGTGAGAAATAGATTTAAGGGACTAGATCTGATAGACAGAGTGCCTGATAAACTATGGACAGAGGTTTGTGACATTGCATAGGAGACAGGGATGAAGACTATCCCCAAGAAAAAGAAATGGGAAAAAGAAAATGGCTGTCTGAGGAGGCCTTACAAATTGCTGTGAAAAGAAAAGAAGCAAAAAGCAAAGGAGAAGAGGAAAGATATACCCATTTGAATTTGGAGTTCCAAAGAATAGCAAGGAGAGATAAGAAAGACTTCCTTAGTGATCAGTGCAAAGAAATAAAAGAAAACAATAAAGTGAGAAAGACTAGAGATCTCTTCATGAAAATGAGAGATATCATGGGAACATTTCATGCAAAGATGGGCACAATAAAGGACAGAAATGGTATGGACCTGACAGAAGCAGAAGATATTAAGAAGTGGCAAGAATACACAGAAGAACTGTATAAAAAAGATCTTCATGACCCAGTTAATCATGATGGTGTGATCACAGATCTAGAGCCAGACATCCTGGAATGTGAAGTCAAGTGGGCCTTAGGAAGCATCACTATGAACAAAGCTAGCGGAGGTGATGGAATTCCAGTTGAGCTATTTCAAATCCTGAAAGATGATGCTGTGAAAGTGCTACACCCAATATGTCAGCAACGTTTTCACTCAGCAGTGGCCACAGGACTGGAAAAGGTCAGTTTTCATTCAAATCCCAAAGAAAGGCAATGCAAAGGAATGCTCAATTGCACTCATCTCACACGCTAGTAAAATAATGCTCAAAATTCTCCAAGCCAGGCTTCAACAGTATGTGAACCGTGAACTTCCAGATGTTCAAGCTGGTTTTAGAAAAGGAAGAGGAACCAGAGATCATTGCCAACATCTGCTGGATCATGGAAAAAGCAAGAGAGTTCCAGAAAAACATCTATTTCTGCTTTATGGACTAGGCCAAAGCTTTTGACTGTGTGGATCACAATAAACTGTGGAAAATTCTGAAAGAGATGGGAATACCAGACCACCTGACCTGCCTCTTGTGAAACCTGTATGCAGGTCAGGAAGCAACAGTTAGAACCGGACATGGAACAACAGACTGGTTCCAAATAGGAAAAAGAGTACATCAGGGCTGTATATTGTCACCCTGCTTATTTAACTTCTATGCAGAGCACATCATGAGAAACACTGGGCTGAAAGAAGCACAAGCTGGAATCAAGATTGCTGGGAGAAATATCAATAACCTCAGATATGTAGATAACACCACCCTTATGGCAGAAAGTGAAGAAGAACTAAAGAGCCTCTTGATGAAAGTGAAAGAGGAGAGTGAAAAAGTTGGCGTAAAGCTCAACTGTTGCGGACTTTTACAGACCGCGTGCTGGGGACCGGAGTCAATGAAAAGAGAGAGAGAGAAAGGGAGAGCAGTATCTCTCGGGTTATGTGGAAAACCAATAAAGCCCATGCATAGGACTTGTACCACTCATGAAGGCACAGGGCATCCTCTCAAGGAGGTCTTTAAAGCCCAGGCAAGAAAGTGAGCAGGCTTCCATGCTCTGAAGAGAATGAACACAGAAAGAAGGATGCAGGGGACCCAAGTCTCTAGTGGAACAAGGGTATTTTATTAGCAGAACTGCATGCTTATATATCTTCAGTAAAATGATTACTCAGCCATTACAAAGAATGAAATTTCACCAGTTGCAACAAAATGGATAGTCTAATACATACAAGGTCGCTGAAGAGAGTCACTGAAGGGATTCACTGAAAGGAATCCAAGCAGGAGCCCTTTCCCATGATCTCAGTCCTGAGAACTGTGTGTAGCTCTACTTGTTCCTGTATTCCAGGCACTGATAAGGAACAGAGAGTCCTTGAGAAATGGCACACACACACACAAAATGCAACATATTGGATCCCTTAAAGCTGAACGTCCCCTGACTTTCAACATTCAGAAAACTAAGATCATGGCATCCAGTCCCATCATTTCATGGCAAATAGATGGGGAAACAGTGGAAACAGTGGCCAATGTTATTTTGGGGAGCTCCAAAATCACTGCAGGTGATGATTGCAGTCATGAATTTAAAAGATGCTTACTCCTTGGAAGGAAAGTTATGACCAACCTAGACAGCATATTAAAAAGCAGACACATTACTTTGCCAACAAAGGTCTGTCTAGTCAATCTATGGCTTTTCCAGTAGTCATGTATGGATGTGAGAGTTGGGCTATAAAGAAAGCTGAGCACCAAAGAACTGATGCTTTAGAACTGTGGTGTTGGAGAAGACTCTTGAGAGTTCTTTGGACTGTAAAGAGATCCAACTAGTCCATCCTAAAGGAAATCAGTCCTGAATATTCACTGGAAAGACTGAGGCTGAATCTGAAACTCCAATACTTTGGCCACCTGATGTGAAGAGCTGACTCATTGGAAAAGGTTCTGATGTTGGGAAAGTTTGAAGACAGGAGGAGAAGGGGACAACAGAGGATGAGATGGTTGGATGGCATCACCAACTCGATGAGTTTGAGCAAGCTCTGGGAGTTGGTGATGGACAAGGAGGCCTGGCATCCTGCAGTCCATGGGGTTGCAAAGAGTCTGACATGACTGAATGACTGAATTGAAATGAATAGGGTGGTATTCTAGCCAATCATCAGCTTTTTTGTTCTAACCTGTCTGGGGGTCTGTGTTGGTGCTCACCCTGAAGGAACCATCCTCCACATGGGTGGTGATACCTCAGTTCCTACAGATGAACTCAAAGATAGATCAGATTGCTCTGTATATTCCTTGAGGAGGAACTAGGACTCTATCACTTCACTACTGCTTCTTTTTAAAATATATTTATTCATTTATTGTTTCACTGTGTCAGGTTTTAGTTGTAGCAGTGGGATGCAGTTTTCTGATTAGGCATCGAGCCCCGGGTCCCCTGCATTGGGACCATGAAGTCTTAGCCACTGGACCACCAGGGAAGTCCCTGAACTACTGTTTCATTACTGCTTTTCCCTTAGTTATTCACTTCCTCATTTCCCTAATTAGCAACTGTGAACCTACCCTTTGGAACTCCAGGAAGGTGCAGGAGGCTGAAGCCTTTTTCTTAGGTACAAGAAACAAGTAACACAGAAAGGCTTTTGTATCCCAGAGTCTATCCTGTATAGAACCATTGTAGCCTACACTCCTCAGTCTTGAGGGGGGAACAGGTATGGGACAAGAAAGGGAATAGTTTTGGATAGAGAGGTAATGATAAACTAGGCAGAAGATCTTAGCTTTCACAAGGACACAGTTTCAGAACTGAAATATGAAGCATACACAGCAACTTCTAAGTTGCCAGCAATTCAATAAGGACTTGAAAAATATCAGAGTAAAAACTTTAAAGTCTTAGATTACCATTTTTAAAGAGTTTTTTTCATAGCAAACAAGTACATCAGGAGAACTAGAACTTTTTATTGATGAAAAGTATGAAGGTGCCTCTTAACTTTCATGTTTTTGCAACAGCCTTGCAGAAACTTGAAAGAGTGAATGAGCATCTCCAACATAATACCCACTAGGAACATATGCCATGGAAAAAACAAAGGAATATCCTAAAGTGTAAGATGGTAAGGTATCTTATCTGTGCTCTTAGACGGTTAAATACTTTCCCTCAAATCATCATTATGATGGATTATTAATGCAGCATCTTCAGTGTCATACATCTGCAGAGATATGCCAACATCCTTCCCTTAAATGTCCAGGAGAGACTATATTTTATAAATACCAACTTTCTATGTTAACTACTTTTTTCATTATTCAGTAATAAACTAAGATACTCTGTCCTATGCTTGACCCAGAAAATGAAATAATCTTGTCAATCCCTTCAAATACTGGTAGTTTTAAAGACTTTCAGAAATTTCCATTAACCAACAATAGCATAAACAATATCAAAAAGTCCTTGTTGTTTATTTTTAAATGTGTCTATCTCATTTTTCTTTTCACTCTGCAGCTCACATAGTCAAGCTTTTCCTCAAGATTAAAGAAATGATACATGAAAGAATCTCCTTTCACTCTTCCAAAATTTTATAGGATATTCTTACAAGTTTGTAGACATAATTATCTTGATTTCTAGAGAAGAAACTAATGTAGAAAATTTTCCAGGTGTTTGTCCAAATACTTTAGAAACTAGAGAAAATAAGGAAAATACTCTTTCAAATAAAAAATAATTTATGTAACGTATGATACACATTACTGCTGCTGCTGCTGCTGCTAAGTCACGTCAGTCGTGTCTGCCTCTGTGTGACCCCATAAACAGCAGCCCACCAGGCTGCCCCATCCCTGGGATTCTCCAGGCAAGAACACTGGAGTGGGTTGCCATTTCCTTCTCCAGTGCAGGAAAGTGAAAAGTGAAAGTGAAGTTGCTCAGTCGTGTCCGACTCTTCGCGACCCCATGGACTGTAGCCTACCAGGCTCCTCCATCCATGGGATCTCCCAGGCAAGAGTACTGGAGTGGGGTGCCATTGCCTTCTCCGATGATACACATTACCATTCATTTTTTAAAACTAAAATTATTTCCCTGTGTGATTTCTATTATAAATTATTAGGCCCACTGAAGTAATCTGTTTCAGTGGTTCTCAAAAGAGACTGGACGTCGGACTATGATACATGATATTCATTCACAAAACGTGTGACCTAATCCCAAATGGAGGACTGCAAATTAGAAGATTCTGAAGATTATGAACAGTTCTCAATACACTACCCTCAAAAACTCATTCTCATCAAAAACTACAAGGAGGTATCGCCTCACAGTAGTGAGAATGGCCTTCACCAAAAAGTCTGGAAAGAGTATGGAGAAAAGGGAATCATACTATACAGTAGGTAGGAATGTAAATGTTGGTGCAGCCACTCTGGAAAACGATATGGAGATTCCTTAAAACACAAAATAGAGTTGCCATATGACCCAGAAATCCCACTCCTACGCATACTCCAGAAAAGATGGAGACTCTAATTTGAAAAGCTATGTGCACCCCCATGGAGTGCAGGCCTGTAAGGCCTGTAAGGCCTGTGCTCCCCTAGCTTCAAGACTGAAGAAAAAGCTCAGAGAGAACAACAGACACATCAGTGGATGAGGGGCATCTTACCTGTCTGAAGCAAGGTCTGGAGCAACACCCCACTGTGTGCAGTGGGCGCAGGAGGAAATGATGGCAGTCTCCACTCCCTGGGGCAGGGGAAGGGGAAATTACCAGTTACAAGGGAATTGAAATCAGGTGGAGTACATTAGTTACCAGGGAAACCAGTAGAGGCCACGCCCCTCATCCCTACCTTGATAAGAACACTCTCCAGCTGGGATCTGGGGCAAGTTGGAGGAAGGTCAATCCTGTGAATGGTTTGTCAGCGAAGCTGCTGGTGCTGCCACTAAGTAACTTCAGCCGTGTCCACCTCTGTGCAAACCCATAGACGGCAGCCCACCAGGCTCTGCCGTCCCTGGGATTCTCCAGGCATGAACACTGGAGTGGGTTGCCATTTCCTTCTCCAATGTATGAAAGTGAAAGGTGAAAGTGAAGTCGCTCAGTCCTGTCTGACACTTAGAAACCCCATAGACTGCAGCCTACCAGGCTCCTCCGTCCATGGGATTTTCCAGGCAAGAGTACTGGAGTGAGGTGCCATTGCCTTCTCTGAAGAAATACATACTACTTCATATAAAATAGGCAGACACAAAGATTTACTGTATAGAGCATGGAAATATATTCATTATCTTATAATAGCCTATGATGGAAAAGCATCTGAAGCTATACACCTAAAACTAATACATACTGTAAATCAATTATAGTTAAACAAGAAATTTTTTATAATACTCATGTTAAAGAAAATACAAGGTAAGGGAAGTAAATAAAAATGCTTTTTACCTTTTCTTCTTTTTAAATTTCACAACCCTAGGATTTTAGCTATTATTAATAGAAAATTTGTTACGATCTACCTCATGTCTGTAGAAGAACTAAAAGACATAAAGAACTAAAGAGCCTCTTGATGAAAGTGAAAGAGGAAAGTGAAAAAGTTGGCTTAAAACTCAACATTCGGAAAACTAAGATCATGGCATCTGGTCCCATCACTTCATGGCAAATAGATGGGGAAACAGTGACAGACTTTACTTTGGGGGGCTCCAAAATCACTCAAATGGTGACTGCAGCCATGAAATTAAAAGACGCTTGCTCCTTGGAAGAAAAGCTATGACCAACTTAGACAGCATATTAAAAAGCAGACACATTACTTTGCTGACAAATGTCCATCTAGTCAAAGCTATGGTTTTTCCAGTAGTCATGTATGGATGTGAGAGTTGGATTATAAAGAAAGCTGAGCACCAAAGAATTGATGGTTTTGAACTGTGGTGTTGGAGAAGACTCTTGAGAGTCCCTTGGACAGCAAAGAGATCTAACCAGTCCATCCTAAAGGAAATCAGTCCTGAATATTCATTGGAAAGACTGAGGCTGAAGCTGAAACTCCAATACTTTGGCCACCTGATGTGAAGAGCTGACTCATTGGAAAAGACCCTGATGTTGGGAAAGATTGAGGGCGGGAGGAGAAGGGAATGACAGAGGATGAGATGGTTGGATAGCATCACCAACTGGATGGACATGAGTTTGAGCAAGATCCAGGAGTTGGTGATGGACAGGGAGGCCTGGTGTGCTGCAGTCCAAGGGGTCACAAAGAGTCGAACACGACTGAGCAACTGAACTGAAATGAATCTCATGTCTAGTATTTTATTATAGTTGCTAACGCTGCCCTCTTTATCTTTCATTAGTTCATTCATTCAAACACTGTTTTTTGACCACACATTTACTGAATGCCTGCTGGGCATCAGGCTTTGTGATGGGCACTGGAGATGAGTTAGGAGATAGATGGGCTCCAGGTTAGACAGTTATATCTGGCCTCCTGTTTGCATTTCATGGGGGCACAAAGAAGGGGGCTTCAGGCTGGATACCTACAACTACTAGAATTTCCTGAAACACAAGAGATAGATGGACTCCAATTAGGGCATTTACAGTCAGCCTCCTGTTTGCCCTCTGAAATGGAAGTAAAACCAGAAACAGGCTAAACAGCCAGTGTTTGTCTCTTGTAAACACTTTAAGGTAATAGTCATGGAAAGGACAAAGAGAGCCAAAAACCTGTTTGAAAGGATTAAAGGATCTCCACTCCCCTCTTTCTTGGGACAAAGGAGACACTGCACATGCACAGAAAGGCTCCTTGTGAGTCAAAGTTCAGCTCAGTTCAGTCCCTCAGTCATGTCTGACTTTTTGCGACCCCATGAATCGCAGCACGCCAGGCCTCCCTGCCCATCACCAACTCCCGGAGTTCACTCAGACTCACGTCCATCGAGTCAGTGATGCCATCCAGCCATCTCATCCTCTATCGTCCCCTTCTCCTCCTGCCCCCAATCCCTCCCAGCATCAGAGTCTTTTCCAATGAGTCAACTCTTCTCATGAGGTGGCCAAAGTACTGGAGTTTAGCATCATTCCTTCCAAAGAAATCCCAGGGCTGATCTCCTTCAGAATGGACTGGTTGGATCTCCTTGCAGTCCAAGGGACTCTCAAGCGTCTTCTCCAACACCACAGTTCAAAAGCATCAGTTCTTCGGCGCTCAGCCTTTTTCACAGTCCAACTCTCACATCCATACATGACTACTGGAAAAACCATAGCCTTGACTAGACGGACCTTAGTTGGCAAAGTAATGTCTCTGCTTTTGAATATGCTATTTAGCTTGGTCATAACTTTTCTTCCAAGGAGTAAGCGTCTTTTAATTTCATGGCTGCAATCACCATCTGCAGTGATTTTGGAGCCCCAAAAAATAAAGTCTGACACTGTTTCCACTATTTCTCCATCTATTTCCCATGGAGTGTTGGAACCAAATGTCATGATCTTCGTTTTCTGAATGTTGAGCTTTACACCAACTTTTTCACTCTCCTCTCTTACTTTCGTCAAGAGGCTTTTTAGTTCCTCTTCACTTTCTGTCATAAGGGTGGTGTCATCTGCATATCTGAGGTTATTGATATTTCTCCCAGCAATCTTGATTCCAGCTTGTGTTTCTTCCAGTCCAGCATTTCTCATGATGTACTCTACATATAAGTTAAGCAGGGTGACAATATACAGCCGTGATGTACTCCTTTTCCTATTTGGAACCAGTCTGTTGTTCCATGTCCAGTTCTAACTGTTACTTCCTGGCCTGCATACAGATTTCTCAGAGTTTTGCCAAGAAAATGCACTGGTCATAGCAAACACCCTCTTCCAACAAAACACAAGAGAAGACTCTACACATGGACATCACCAGATGGTCAACACCGAAATCAGATTGATTATATTCTTTGCAGCCAAAGATGGAAAAGCTCTAAACAGTCAACAAAAACAAGACCAGGAGCTGACTGTGGCTCAGATCATGAACTCCTTATTACCAAATTCAGACTCAAATTGAAGAAAGTAGGGAAAACTGCTAGACCATTCAGGTATGACCTAAATCAAATCCCTTATGATTATACAGTGGAAGTGAGAAATAGATTTAAGGGCCTAGATCTGATAGATAGAGTGCCTGATGAACTATGGAATGAGGTTCGTGACATTGTACAGGAGACAGGGATCAAGACCATCCCCATGGGAAAGAAATGCAAAAAAGCAAAATGGCTGCCTGGGGAAGCCTTACAAATAGCTGTGAAAAGAAGAGAAGCGAAAAGCCAAGGAGGAAAGGAAAGATATAAGCAACTGAATGCAGAGTTCGAAAGAATAGCAAGAGATAAGAAAGCCTTCTTCAGCGATCAATGCAAAGAAATAGAGGACAAAAACAGAATGGGAAAGACTAGAGATCTCTTCAAGAAAATGAGAGACACCAAGGGAACATTTCATGCAAAGATGGGCTTGATAAAGGACAGAAATGGTCTGGACCTAACAGAAGCAGAAAATATTAAGAAGAGATGGCAAGAATACACAGAAGAACTGTACAAAAAGGATCTTCACGACCCGGATAATCATGATTGTGTGATCACTCCCCTAGAGCCAGACATCTTGGAATGTGAAGTCAAGTGGGCCTTAAAAAGCATCACTACAAACAAAGCTAGTGGAGGTGATGGAATTCCAGTTGAGCTATTTCATATCCTGAAAGATGATGCTATGAAAGTGCTGCACTCAATATGCCAGCAAATTTGGAAAACTCAGCAGTGGCTACAGGACTGGAAAAGTTCAATTTTCATTCCAATTCCAAAGAAAGGCAATGCCAAAGAATGCTCAAACTACCGCACAATTGCACTCATCTCACACATTAGTAAAGTAATGCTCAAAATTCTCCAAGCCAGGCTTCAGCAATACATGGACCGTGAACTCCCTGATGTTCAAGCTGGTTTTAGAAAAGGCAGAGGAACCAGAGATCAAATTGCTAACATCCGCTGGATCATGGAAAAATCAAGAGAGTTCCAGAAAAACATCTATTTCTGCTTTATTGACTATGCCAAAGCCTTTGACTGTGTGAGTCAAAAGTCAAGGGATAATGCCAGGCCGTAATGAGTCTTGCTCCTTCCAGAAGACTTCACTTTGAGACCCATCTTGGCTGAGGGGTGAGTGTGCAGCCCAGAGGAGGGCCCCAGGGTAGGTCAGGTATGGAAAAAGAACCTGGATAATTGGCCTGAAGGAAGACAAGGACGCGAAAGAACTGACCTATCTGAATGACTTAACTGCCTCTTTACTGTGCTCCTCCTCACTAGAGGGTCACCTACACCCTTTCTCTCCAGGGTGCCTCTCTGCCTTGGTTCTGTCTCCTGGACAAACTGTTTCTCTACGTGCTCTCCCTCTTGTTGTTGTGCTTTGTCTCTAATAATAAAGTTTGTACCTGAATTTTCGTTTCTGCTTCCATGATCAATTTTTCACTGGGGGCAAAATCCAGGCCTCTAGCCTTTGCTGCTCTGGTGGCTCTGGTTTTCATCCAGGCTACCCAGGTTCAATTCCTGGGCAGGGAATTAAGATCTTGCTTCATGCCATTGCTCACTGTGGCCTCGCTGAGATCAGAGAGATGAATGAGGAGTCCCTAAACTCAGTTTTGTCTTTTAATGATCAATGTATTGAATGTGTGTGAATGTTGGATTGCTGTTTTATGTTGGCCTCTTATAACTGAAAATTATCAAATGTTCTTTAACTCAAGATTCACTGCAGCTTTAAAATGACTGGACACCTTCCCTAGTTTTCTTCATGTGCATTGACTGATCACTGTCTATTTGACAGAGAGGGTGAATGAGACACTTTAGGTTGTAAGAAGACCAATCATGGATGGAGACATGTGTTCTGGTAAAAAAAAAAAAAAAAAAAAACTGATTGTTTTCATGCCTGGGATGCTCCTCCCCTCCTTGAAACCTGCTGAAGCTAAGGGAAGTCAGGATATTCTAGGTACAACTAAAACATTCCAATTTAGCTTCCCAACCAAGAAAAATTAAAAATGAACCCTGAAGCTCCTTAATGACATGAATTAGGACAAACACTGAGCCATCAAGGAAAAGAAATAAGAGCTTTGCTTAATTTCCTGGAATTTGGAAATCAGAGAGCCCCAAATCATTTTGCCTCTTAAAATCTTTTGAAAGGGAAAATATTTTTAAATATGCTTTTAAATTAATGAAAAATGTTACACAAATTAAGACAAATCATGTGAAAGTGGGAACTCCAGCCTAGGATGTAAGTTTGCAGCCCGCTGGCCTGGAGCAGCATAGTCATTCTCAAAGTATGGTCCCTGGAAACCAGCATCACCTAGCAAGGTGCTGAAATGCAAATTCCTAAGCCCATTAAATCATTAATTCTGGGAGTTGTGCCCAGCAATCCGTGATTTAACACAGCAATAGTAATTCTGAAATTGTAGCAAATATCAGAATCCTATGGAAGGCTTGTTCATTTCCTCCACCTGCTGTCTGGGAATCAGCAGCACAGTCAGAAATGTAGACACTCAAGTCCCATCCCAGATACTGAATAAGAATCTGCAGCTTAACAAGGTACGCAGGTGACTCGTGCACATTTAAATTTGGGAACCACTGTTCTACAGTAATGTCTTGCAAACTTTTGTGACCCGCAGGAATTTTCTTTGTGACATAGTGTACACACATTGCAGTAAGGTCAGGACTAGATGAGATGAGTGAGATGCCCAGGGTACCAAACTTAAGGAGGTACTAATTCTCAAGTTCATGCAAGCGTACTTCAAATATATGTGTGGTTAGGACTGTGTAATATGTGTGTATATTTGCTTGCCTATATTATTAATGACTCTACAGTGAACCTGAATACTATAATTTAAAAAGAAAACTCTTATTCTTCAAAAATAAGGCAAGAAATAAAGACTAAGATGCTTCTTAAGATTGTTGTGTTAACAGGAACTTGAATCACAGTGAGGTGGATATAATGTTCTAAACCAATAGTGGAGAATATTTCCCAGGTTCAATTCTTCTCATGCTTCAAATTCTGCCAAACTTATCCTTCTCTCCAGGAAGAGCCTCATTCCTTTTTTATTCACTCCTTTTAGTGGCTCATCTGAATGGGTCAGGTCCAGAATAATCTCCAGCTGTGCCATGTAGTGGACCCCAATCATGAGCGTAATAACCTACCATGTTTCCAGGTCATTCCCGCACCAAGGGCTGGAGGTCATCTTGCACTGAATCCATAGCTGGGCAGTCTGCATAACCCTGGCCCAGCCCTGAGCTCCCCTGAGCTGAACAGAAGGTGCACCAGGATTCAGCACATTTCTGAGGGCAATGCTTCTGAGACTGGACATACAGATTAACAAGCTAAAGTTCTTGCTCACTCGCCAGATTTTAAACAATTTTCAAGGCTTACAGCTTTGTGTAAAGAGAGGAACTTGATGTAAATAATGTAAGATTATTGAGGGAAATGGGAACACTTTAAATGTCTGGTTTGAAATTATATATATCAGCTATTCAAAATTATGCTCTTTCTGGAAAAGAGCCATGTTCTGATTCTCCCCTTCATCATGAAAATAAAAGTACAGACAAGTGATGGCTTGGCATATTGTAAGACAATGCTCCATCTACAATGATCTTCAGACTCTTGAATTAACTCAGTAAAAGATGCATTCATTACATAGACCAAAATACATTGCACGCTGCTGGCAGCTATCCCATCTGTCCATTGCCATGGCTACTGCTCTATCTCACATCTCTGTCTTTATCCTGGACCCTTCATGAGCTCCAAGGCCCACTTGGTATGCCTTGTAATTTTTTTCATGATAACCAGACATGATATACTAGGGAAAAGGAAACTCTGGAAATAGGCTGTTAGTAATGTGAGGCTGAGGTATGGGCGACAGGATAGTTTTTCTATAGTCTTATGATTAGGTCTCAGCCTTGACTGAGCCTGTGCCCCTGGACTGTGAACTTCTCAAGAGTTTCTCAGTGGTTGTCTCCTTACTTAGGAAAGAATGTCTATGGTAGGCTGGAGCTGGGTACTTACCTCCCCCCAGGTCAGTCAGGTTCTGATAATGCTGCAGTAAATTAGGCTGTGGACCTGATGGCTCAGACAGTAAAGAATCTGCCAGCAGTACAGGAGACCTGGGTTTGATCCCTAAGTCAGGAAGATTCCCTGGAGAAGGGACTGGCAACCCACGTCAGTATTCTGGCCTGGGAAATCCCAAGGATAGAGGAGCCTGGCGGGCTACAGTTCATGGGGTCACAAAGAGTCAGACATGACTGAAGTGACTAACATTTCACTTCACTTCATGGGGCTTCCCAGGTGGCACTAGTGGTGAAGAATCTACCTGCCAACGCAGGAGATGTGAGATGAGAGTTCAGTCCCTGGGCCCATGGACAGAGGAGCCTCGCAGGCTACATCCATAGGGTCGCAAAGAGTAGGACGCGGCTGAAGCAACATAGCATGCATATAACTAGTTTCACCTGAAAGGAAGTACTGTTCAAAATGGTTCCCTTCCCCTTTCTTCTTCCAGAAGCAGGATTTTTCTCCAATATTTATTGCAAGAACCTGACTGAGCTCCTGGAGGTAATTCTCACAATATTTTTGAGCCCCTGCCCCCATCTCCTGCCTGCCTTCTCAAGACTGGGAGATTTTAACTCTGAATTGTCTACACTAAACCTCTAGCAATTTGTCAATTACAATTCTGGTTTTCGTTTTCCAACCCTGGTTCCCACTGCAGTTTCCACTCCGGGGTCTCTGCTCAGATTAAGTTGTGGTCCCCTGTATTTGCCTCTCTCTCCTATCCTGGAGGTGGAAATTTGCCCTCCGTCCTCCCTTCTCTTACAGATCCAAGAAGAGCAGTTGATTTTTCAGCCTGTTCAGCTTTTATCTGTTAGAAGAGAGTTGCAACACCCAAGCTCCTTATAAGTGAACCTGATGGGATGCTTTTAACTCCTGTACTTTTCCAAATCTTATTACACAGGATGTCATTAATGTCCAAATTTAACTTCCCTCTGCAGAAAATGTACTATTATTTCCTTTTATTCCTGTGGCCAAATCATTGCTACCATTGATACTGAGAGATTTCCCTCAAATAAATAACCTCAAAAAATATCTATTCACAACATACAGGTAAACTGCACTTGGTCCAACAAATGGATTTTGTCTGAAACATGTATTCAAGGACTGGCTTTCCATAAGCTGACAAAGACTAGCTCTTTTGTTTTTTTGTCTACCACAAGAAGGTTCATTTAATTTTAAAGTTTCTCAGTATTTAGCCAGTGTTAAAGGAACATTCTGTACTAACTCTGCCTTTAATATAACTGACACCAAACCATTTTTCAGTTATCATGTACTGACTATGAAAAGGGAATGTGTTAGTCCCTCAGTCGTGTCTGACTCTGTGCGACCCCATGGACTGTAGCCTGCCAGGCTCCTCTGTCCATGGAATTCTCCAGGCAAGAATACTGGAGTAGGTAGCCATTCCCTTCTCCAGGGGATCTTCCCAACCCAGGGGTTGAACCTGGGCCTCCTACACTGGAAGCGGATTCTTTACTGTCTGAGCCATCAGGGAAGCCTTCTACTAACAATGTGCATGCGTGCTAAGTCACTTCAGTCATGTCTGACTCTTTGCAACCCATGGATTGTAATCTACCAGCTCCCGTGTCCATGGAATTCTCCAGGCAAGAATACTGGAGTGGGAAGCTGGTCCCTTCTTCAGAAGATGGTCAGGAACATGGTGAGGAACATTCCTGACCCAGGGATCGAACCCCAGTCTCCTGCATTGCAGGCAGATTCTTTACATTCTGAGCCACCAGGGAAGCCCATGATTATAGCAAAATGGGGACAGCCAACATGAGCTTCTAAGGAAGTAACATTAGTAGTCTGCTGATTTCTACCTCTGTCTCATGGCACAGGCATGAAGGAGGGGATTTGTGTTCTCTGTCTTTCAAAGGGTGTCTACTAAACACCTTTTTGTTGTTCAGTCACCATGTCGTATCCAACTCTTTGTGACCCCATGGACTGCGGCACACCAGGCTTCCCTGTCCCTCACCATCTCCCAGAGTTTGCCCAAGTTCATGTCCATTGCACTGGTGCACCTTTTTATAAATGTTTAAATGTGGTATCCAGCATGATTCTCAAGATTATAGTATGATAAAGAAATCACTAGCAAAAGGCGAATAGGCACAGAGTCAATGTCTTTTCTAAATACTTTAGGTATGATATATTCCACATAAACGCACATGTACACTGAAATTCTACTTACGACACTGACACATTAGAAGTAACTGTCATTTGAGTTTTATTAATAAATCATGATATATAGATACTGTTTAACTTGGATTTTTAATGCTTACTATGGCGTTATGACCAATCTAGATAGCATATTCAAAAGCAGAGACATTACTTTGCCAACTAAGGTCCGTCTAGTCAAGGCTATGGTTTTCCCAGTCATGTATGGATGTGAGAGTTGGACTGTGAAGAAGGCTGAGCGCCGAAGAATTGATGCTTTTGAACTGTGGTGTTGGAGAAGACTCTTGAGGGTCCCTTGGACTGCAAGGAGATCCAACCAGCCCATTTTGAAGGAGATCAACCCTGGGATTTCTTTGGAAGGAATGATGCTAAAGCTGAAACTCCAGTACTTTGGCCACCTCATGCGAAGAGTTGACTCATTGGAAAAGACTCTGATGCTGGGAGGGATTGGGGGCAGGAGGAGAAGGGGATGACAGAGGATGAGATGGCTGGATGGCATCACTGACTCGATGGACGTGAGTCTGAGTAAACTCTGTGAGTTGGTGATACACAGGGAGGCCTGGTGTGCTATGATTCATGGGGTCGCAAAGAGTCGGACACAACTGAGTGGCTGAACTGAACTGAACTGATGATTCATCCTACCATCTCTTCTCTTGTCCATCTACCAAAACCTGCTCTAACCAAGGATCTGGAATCAGTAACAGAGGCTTTAGTTTGAATTTAAATCATTGTGTTATATTCTCCCAGAGCAACTTCACTTTTTTCAACATCACTCATTATTAGAGAAATGCAAATCAAAACCACAATGAGGTACCACTTCACACCAGTCAGAATGGCTGCGATCCAAAAATCTGCAAGCAATAAATGCTGGAGAGGGTGTGGAGAAAAGGGAACCCTCCTACACTGTTGGTGGGAATGCAAACTAGTACAGCCACTATGGAGAACAGTGTGGAGATTCCTTAAAAAATTGCAAATAGAACTACCTTATGACCCAGCAATCCCACTTCTGGGCATACACACCGAGGAAACCAGAATTGAAAGAGACACATGTACCCCAATGTTCATCGCAGCACTGTTTATAATAGCCAGGACATGGAAACAACCTAGATGTCCATCAGCAGATGAATGGATAAGAAAGCTGTGGTACATATACACAATGGAGTATTACTCAGCCGTTAAAAAGAACTCATTTGAATCAGTTCTGATGAGATGGATGAAACTGGAGCCGATTATACAGAGTGAAGTAAGCCAGAAAGAAAAACACCAATACAGTATACTAACACATATATATGGAATTTAGGAAGATGGCAATGACGACCCTGTATGCAAGACAGGGAAAGAGACACAGATGTGTATAACGGACTTTTGGACTCAGAGGGAGAGGGAGAGGGTGGGATGATTTGGGAGAATGACATTCTAACATGTATACTATCATGTGAATTGAATCGCCAGTCTATGTCTGACGCAGGATGCAGCATGCTTGGGGCTGGTGCATGGGGATGACCCAGAAAGATGTTCTGGGGAGGGAGGTGGGAGGGGGGTTCATGTTTGGGAATGCATGTAAGAATTAAAGATTTTAAAATTTAAAAAATAAAAAACTTAAAAAAAAAAATAAAAGCTGAAATTCAGTGGATTGTCCACTGTCATAGACATTTACAGTCTCAACCAATGGATGGGAAAAGGTTTTGGGAAGCATGAGAATAATCCTGAAACCACAAAACACAGGCAATGTATGAGACCAGCCCTTCAAAAACTTGGCATCTTGAACCCAAACTTGTTCATAAAAACTCATGTTTTACTTAGGTTAAGATTATCAGTGGCTCAAGTTTCTAAGTATGTTGTTTTACCTACAGCCTGTCACATCTTTGAGTCTAAAGTGCATGATTTTTCCAGCATCTTAATTTTCCCTCAACAATCAGAAACATTGTATGATATAATTGAAGTACATTATGCTCAAATTCTTTCTCTAAGGCTGACTCCTATTACCTGTTTACACATTTCTGTCCAAAGGAACAGGTAGGCAGGTTATTGAAACAGAAAAGAAATGTAGTACACAAACACCTAACAACTTCTAGCAACAAAGTAAAGGGTGTATATTTAAGATGACACCTTGCATTTGAAATACACTCTAAAGCCCTTCTCTTAAATCATACTATATAGGTGCTGCTGTGTGCTATGCTGTGCTCAGTTGAGTCCTACACTTTGGGCCCCATGGACTGTAGCCTGCCAGGCTCCTCTGCCAATGCGATTTCCTAGGCAAGAATACTGGAGTGGGCTGCCATTCCCTACTCCATAGTATGTAGGTGGGATACTATAAAAAAAAAGTTTTTGTTTTGTACGTACATTGCACAGTGTAAAGAGTTACATTACTTTGAATTTTTTAAAGGATTTTAAAGGAAGAAACAAGTCAAATATTAAGGATTTGTCATTTTTCCTTCATGCTATTATCTTTAGTTTACAAATTAGAATCTCAGAGTCTAACACAGACGTAAAGAATTGACTTGTGAACACAGCAGGGGAAGGAGAGGGTGGGACAAAATGAGAGAGTATGTACTGAGAAATATACACATTACCATGTGCAAAATAAATGGCTAGTGGGAAGCTGCTGAGCACAGGAAGCTCAGCTCGATGTTCTGTGATGACCTAGAGGTGTGGATGGGATGGGGTGGTAGGGAGGTTCAAGAGGAAGAGGACATACATATACTTATAGCTAGTTCACGTTGTTGTACAGAAATCAAGACAACATTGAAAGCAATTATCCTCCAATTAAAAATTTAAAAAAAGAATCTGAAACTGTTTCATTTATAGGAAACACAAGTTACTCCTCTTAGAAAAATGAACCATCAAAGTCAATTTGGTTCACTGTGAGTAGTTATACCTAAATAGTACTAAATATGAGGTTCAATCCTATTGTTGAAACCATGTTAGACAGATCCGTTAAGAAACGCTTATATGGGCTATGTGCTACATCACTTCAGCTGTTGAACTCTTCATGACCCCATGGACTGTAGTCCGCCAGGCTTCTCTGACCATAGGATTTTCCAGGCATGAATAACTGGAGTGGGTTGCCATTTCTTCTTCCTGAGCCAGGGATTCAACCAGCATCTCTTACATTTATTGCATTGGCAGGCTGGTTCTTTACCAGCTGGGAAGCCCTAAATGCTTATTTAGCCATACGATATGCAAGATTACCTGTTAACTTCCATGTGGGATAGAAATGCAAGCGCTCTCTCTCTCTTACCATCTTAATATCAATCTGAAAAGACCAAGTAAAAATATATTGAAGAAGACAAAGTTGGGGAGTGGGGGGAGTGACAGTTCATGGCTAATGCAAAATAAATAGGGAATAAAACACCACGGTGGTCTTTTCACCTTGCTTATATTTTCCTTTGTTGTGCAGAAGCTTTTAATTTTAATTAGATCCCATTTGTTTATTTTTGCTGTTATTTCCAGAATTGTGGAGGTGGATCATAGAGGATCCTGCTGTGATTTATGTCTGAGAGTGTTTTGCCTATGTTCTCCTCTAGGAGTTTTATAGTTTCTGATCTTACATTTAGATCTTTAATCCATTTTGAGTTTATTTTTGTGTGCGGTGTTAGGAAGTGATCTAGTTTCATTCTTTTACAAGTGGTTGACCAGTTTTCCCAGCACCACTTGTTAAAGAGATTGTCTTTACTCCATTGTATATTCTTGCCTCCTTTGTCAAAGATAAGGTGTCCATATGTGTGTGGATTTATCTCTGGGCTTTCTATTTTGTTCCATTGATCTATATGTCTGTCTTTGTGCCAGTACCATACTGTCTTAATGACTGCGGCTTTGTAGTAGAGCCTGAAGTCAGGCAAGTTGATTCCTCCAGTTCCATTCTTCTTTCTCAAGATTGCTTTGGCTATTCGAGGTTTTTTGTATTTCCATACAAATCTTGAAATTATTTGTTCTAGTTCTGTGAAAAACGTGGCTGATAGCTTGATAGGGATTGCATTGAATTTGTAAATTGCTTTGGGTAGTATACTCATTTTCACTATATTGATTCTTCTGATCCATGAACATGGTATATTTCTCCATCTATTAGTGTCCTCTTTGCCTTCTGAATGGGAGAAAATAATAGCCAATGAAGCAACGGACAAACAACTAATCTCAAAAATATACAAGCAACTTCTGCAGCTCAATTCCAGAAAAATAAACGACCCAATCAAAAAATGGGCCAAAGAACTAAATAGACATTTCTCCAAAGAAGACATATGGATGGCTAACAAACACATGAAAAGATGCTCAACATCACTCATTATTAGAGAAATGCAAATCAAAACCACAATGAGGTACCACTTCACACCAGTCAGAATGGCTGCGATCCAAAAATCTGCAAGCAATAAATGCTGGAGAGGGTGTGGAGAAAAGGGAACCCTCCTACACTGTTGGTGGGAATGCAAACTAGTACAGCCACTATGGAGAACAGTGTGGAGATTCCTTAAAAAATTGCAAATAGAACTACCTTATGACCCAGCAATCCCACTTCTGGGCATACACACCGAGGAAACCAGAATTGAAAGAGACACATGTACCCCAGTGTTCATCGCAGCACTGTTTATAATAGCCAGGACATGGAAACAACCTAGATGTCCATCAGCAGATGAATGGATAAGAAAGCTGTGGTACATATACACAATGGAGTATTACTCAGCCGTTAAAAAGAACTCATTTGAATCAGTTCTGATGAGATGGATGAAACTGGAGCCGATTATACAGAGTGAAGTAAGCCAGAAAGAAAAACACCAATACAGTATACTAACACATATATATGGAATTTAGGAAGATGGCAATGACGACCCTGTATGCAAGACAGGGAAAGAGACACAGATGTGTATAACGGACTTTTGGACTCAGAGGGAGAGGGAGAGGGTGGGATGATTTGGGAGAATGACATTCTAACATGTATACTATCATGTAAGAATTGAATCGCCAGTCTATGTCTGACACAGGATGCAGCATGCTTGGGGCTGGTGCATGGGGATGACCCAGAGAGATGTTATGGGGAGGGAGGTGGGAGGGGGGTTCATGTTTGGGAACGCATGTAAGAATTAAAGATTTTAAAATTTAAAAAATAAATAAATAAATAAATAAATTCAAAAAAAATAATAAATTAAAAAAAAAAAACACCACGGTGGAAGCTTGTAAGAGAAAAACCTCATCGCATGGGTTTATTAACCACTAGTCTTTCCCATTCTATTTATTAACAGTTCTTCTATGCAGTGTTAAAGTATCTGCTTTATTTTTAACATTTCTTTCATGTTGTTGTTGTTCAGTTACTCAGTCGTGTTCGACTCTTTGCGACCCCATGGACTGCAGCACACCAGGCTGCCCTGTCCTTCACTATCTCCCAGAATTTACTCCAACTCGCCCTTTAAGTCGATAATGCCATCCAAGCATCCTTCTTCTGCCCTCAATCTTTCCCAGCACCAGGGTCTTTTCCAATAAGTTGACTCAGCATCAAGTGGCCAAAATATTGGAGCTTCAGCTTCAGCATCAGTCCTTCCAGTGAATATTCAGAGTTTATTTCATTTAGGATTGACTGGTTTGATCACATGCATGGACTTTAAGTCCAACAAGAGCAAATTTCTTATATAGCTGCCACCTCTTCCCCTGCAGCAGACATAGATATCCTCCCCCAAATAGCCCTGCCACAGCAACCATCACCAGGTGACCAGTCCTGGCAACCCAGAGGACACCTGCCTGCCAGGCTGAAACAGGCTGGGGCTCCCCTGCTGGGATAAGGGCTTTATACCCAAAACTTAGCAGCCAGCGTGGCACACAGTCTCCAGTTAATATAAGCTTAGGTAATTAGTTAATGTATTAAGTTCCATAATTTTGTTCTTGCCTAGGTGTGAACCATTTCTCTTCTGTATTTTACTGCTGTCCAGACCCAGGAGACAGGCTCCCAGGTTGGTGGCCTGCAATCAGAATACTAAAGAGTGAGGGAGACAGAAGAATATTGAAGGAGAAAGAAGGACAGTAAAAAGGCATAAATAAGCAGCTGCCCACTGAGTGGAAGAGAAAGGTCTGAAATAAAAGAACACAATTAATGGTATCAAGGTCAAAGAAAGCTCACCATGGATCTGAGGGAAGTTACTGCCCCACATATACGTGCCTTTTGCTAAAATTGTAAAATATAACTTACATGCAAGTTTATATAGAATGCTTCTGTACCTTTTAAATAAACCAAACATTCATTTAGCTACTACCCATATCAAGAAATAGAATAATCCTGCCCCCACAAGCCACTCTGTGCTCTCACTGATTGAACCCCTTCTTGCTCTTCTCAGTCAGTGGTAACTACTGTCCTGAAATTGCAATCAATCACTAGTTAATGTCTCAATCTTTACAACCTGTGTGTCCCCATGTTTGAACACCTGTAGTGAAATAATACTGTGTCTCTTCTTCTCTAACTTCTTTAAGATCATTCATGTCATGTATATACTGAAGTGGATTCATTTTCACTGCAGTGTAGTAACTTACTGTATAATTATTCCATACTTACTTATCCATCTTGATGAAGACTTCCCTTTCATCACAGGGAACTGATGATCTTCAAGGATCCCATCATGATCTTCAAGGATCATCAAGGATCACACCCTTGTCGTGGTGAAGGGACTTTTGTAACTCAATAAAGTTACAAGCAATGCTGTGCAGGGCCATCCAAGATGGATGGGTCATAGGAGAGAGTTCTGAAAAAACATGATCCACTGGAGGAGGAAATGGCAACCCACTCTAGTATTCTTGCCTGGAGAACCCCATGAACAGAATGAAAATGGAAAAATAAATAATACTGGAAGATGAGCCCCCCAGGTCGGAAGGTCCAATGTGTTGTCCAATATGCTACTGGGGAAGAGCAGAGGGCAATTACTAATAGCTCCAGAAAGAATTAAGTGGCTGGGTCAAAGCAGAAATGATGCTCAGTTTTGGATGTATCTGGCAGTGAAAGTAAAGCCTGATGCTGTAAAAAAACAATATTGCATAGGAACCTGGAATGTTAGGTCCATGAATCAAGGCAAATTGGATGTGGTCAAGCAGGAGATGGCAAAATTGAACATTAACATCTTAGGAATCAGTGAACTAAAATGGACAGGAATGGAAGAATTTAATTCAGGTGACTATTATATCTACTACTGTGGGCAAGAATCCCTTAGAAGAAATGGAGCATTCATCATAGTCAACAAAAGAGTCCAAAATGGAGTACTTGGGTGCAATCTTGAAAACAACAGAATGATCTCAGTTCATTTCCAAGGCAAATGATTCAGTATCACAGTAATCCCAGTCTATGCCCCAAACATTAATGCCAAAGAAGCTGAAGTTGCATGGTTCTATGAAGACCTACAAGACCTTCTAGAACTAACAGCATAATATATATATATATATATATACATATATATATATATATATATATCTCCTTTTCATCATAGGGAACTGGAATGCAAAATTAGCAAGTCAAGAGAGATATCTGGAGTAATAGGCAAGTTTCACCTTGGAGTACAAAATGAAGTAGGGCTAAAGCTAACAGAGTTTTGTCAAGAGAACATGCTGGTCACAGCAGACATCCTTTTCCAGCAACCCAAAAGACAACTCTACACATGGACATCACTATATAGTTAATGCTGAAATCAGATTATGTTCTTTACAGCCAAAGAGGGAGAAGCCCTATACAGTCAGCAAAAACAAGACATGGAATTGACTGTGGCTCAGATCAAGAGTTACTTATTGTGAAATCAGGGCTTAAATTGAAGAAAGTAGGGAAAACCCTAGGCCATTCAGGTATGATCTAAATCAAATCCTTTATGATTGTACAGTGGAGGTGGCAAATAGATTCAAGAGAGTAGATCTGATAGACAGAATGACTGAAGAGTTATGGACAGAGGTTCATGACATTGTACAGGAGGCAGTGACTAAAACCATCTCAAAGAAAAAGAAATGCAAAAAGGCAAAGTGATTGTCTGAAGAGGTTTTCAAAGAGCTGAGGAAAGAAGAGAAGTGAAAAGTAAGGGACAAAGGGAGAGATATACCCAACTGAATGCCAAATTCCAGGGAATAACAAGGAGAAATAAGAAAGTCTTCACATATGAACAGTGCAAAGCAATAGAAGAAAACAACAGAATGGGAAAGACTAGAGATATCATCAAGAAAACTGGAGATATCAAGGGAATATATTGTGCCCATGCAAGGATGGGTACAATAAAGGACAGAAACGACAATGACCTAACAGAAGCAGAAGAGTTTAATGAGAGGTGGCAAGAGTACATAGAACTATACAAGGAAGCTCTTAATGATCCAGATAATCACAATGATATGGTCACTCCCCTAACAAGCCAGACATCCTGGAGTGTGAAGTCAAGTGGGCCTTAGGAGGTATTATTACAAACACAGCTAGTGGAGGAGATGAAATTCCGCTGAGCTATTTCAAATCCTAAAAGATGATGCTGTTAAAGTGCTGCACTCACTATGTCAGCAAATTTGGAAAACTCAGCAGTGGCCACGGGATTGGAAAAGATCAGTTCTCATTCCAATACCAAAGAAGGGCAATGCCAAAGAATGTTCAAACTACCACAAAATCACCCTCATTTCATGAGCCAGCAAAGTTATGCTCAAAATAATTCAAACTAGGCTTCAGAAGTACATGAATTGAGAACTTCCAAATGTACAAACTGAGTTTAGAAAAGGTGCAGGAACCAGAGATTGCCAACATTCATTGGATCATAGAGAAAGCAAGGGAATTCCAGAAAAACATCTTCCTTGACTACACTAAAGCCTTTGACTGTATGGATCACCACAAACTGTGGAAAATTCTCAGAGATAGGAATACCAGACCACCTTACCTGTTTCCTGAGAAACCTGTACACAGGTTAAAAAGCAACAGAACTGGACAGGGGACAAAACTGGGAAAGGAGTTCATCAAGGATGTATATTGTCACGCTGCTTATTTAACTTTTATGTGCAGAGTAATACATCATTCAAAATGCCTGGCTGGATGAATCACAAGCTGGAAATAAGATTACCAGTAGAAATATCAACAACCTCCAATATGGAAATGATACCACTCAAATGACAGAAAGTGAAGAGGAACTGAAGAGACTCTTGATGAGGGTGAAAGAGGAAAGTGAAAAAGCTGGCTTGAAAGCTTGAAACTCAACATTCAAAAAATTAAGATTGTGGCATCCTGTCCAATCACTTCATGGCAAATAGATGGGGGAAAAGTGGAAACAGTGACAGATTTTATTTTCTTGGGCTCCAAAATCACTGAAGACAATGACTGCAGCCATGAAAATAAAAGATACTTGCTCCTTGGAAGTGAAGCTATGACAAACCTAGGCAGCATATTCAAAAGTAGAGACATCACTTTGCCAACAAAGGTCCATATGGTCAAAGCTATCATATTTTCCAGTAGCCATGTATGGATATGAGAGTTGGACCATAAAGAAGGATGAGCACCAAAGAACTGATGGTTCTGGAGAAGACTTCTGAGAGTCCCTTGGATAGCAAGGAGATCAAACCAGTCAATCCTAAAAGAAATCAACCCTTTTGAATATCCATTGGAAGGACTGATCCTGAAGTTGAAGCTCCAATACTTTGGCCACCTAATGCGAAGAACTGACTCATTAGAAAAGACCCTGGTGCTAGAAAGATTGAGCATGGGAGAAGGGGGCGACAGAGGAATGAGACATTTGGATGACATCACTGACTCAATGGACAAGAGTTTGAGCAAACTCTGGGAGACAGAGAAGGACTGGAAAGCCTGGAGTGCTGGAATCCATGGGGTCGTAAAGATTCAGAAACAACTTAGCTGACTGAAAAAAAAAATAAATGAACATTTCAGTATTTCCAGTGTTTTTCCTGTTACAAATATTACTGCTGTAAACATTCAGGTATCTGTCTTCTAATACACAGGTATCAAATCTTCCCGAGAATGGCTGGGTCATATGGTATAGTCATGTTCCAATTTACTAGGTAATACAAGTTGTTTTTCAAAGGTTTTCATAGAATGAGTTTGGAAGTTTACCTTCCTCTGCAATTTTCTGGAAGAGTTTGAGGAGGATAGGTGTTAGCTCTTCTCCAAATTTTTGGTAGAATTCAGCTGTGAAGCCGTCTGGACCTGGGCTTTTGTTTGCTGGAAGATTTCTGATTACCGTTTCAATTTCCGTGCTTGTGATGGGTCTGTTAAGATTTTCTATTTCTTCCTGGTTCAGTTTTGGAAAATTGTACTAGGATTGTGCCAAAATGCATTTCCTGCAGCAGCAGATGGGCATTCCCACAGTTAAGACCTTTGGCTGCCCTCGGTATCATCCGTTTTACTAGATTCTGCCAATTTTATGGGAAGTCTCTGCAGTGTTAAAGAGCATTTCCATTCTTTTTTTCCCACTTTTTTTCTACTGGATTGTCTACCTCTTTCTTATTTTTTCACAGAAGTTCTTTCTATATCTTAATACTAAACCCTTGTTAGTTAACTGAGCTCTGATGCTATTTTTTCCCGTTAGTTGTTTATCTTATCCCTCTCTCGTGGCATCTTCTGATATCTTTAAGTGAGAGATAATCCTGGTTAGTTAGTGGCAGTGGGTAGGGGAGGAAGGGGGTTCACTGAAGAATACCAAAGGGGAAAAAAAAGAAAAGGAAATCAAAAGAGGCTAGAACAGAAAGCCACTGTGCAAAATAGTGAATTTCCAAGGGCAGAGAAAACTGGCTGGGCAGCATTTCAATACAGTAAAAGTGGAGAAGGAACAAAAGTATACCTAAGAGTTTTCCTCTAAAAGCCTAATCACCATTATTTTCCTTTAAATGCAATGCTTACTAACATTTTTCAAGTTAGAAATTTTAGGGGTATATTTTAAGGAAGAATAGCTTGTTTGCCTTTACCTAAGATCCTTTCTAGAAGGCAATTTGCAGCACATTCAAATTGCAAATTTATTTTTCTATAAGTGAACCCTATGAAAGTAAAATCCTCATGTCTAAACATAAAATCTGATCATAGCAGATATACGGTGGCTTAAAATTTGGGTTTTATTGTTTCATTTTTATTCCATTTCTTCATGCAAATGAGCATTAGGGGTTTGGTTTTTTTTTCCTTAAACTTCTCCCATTTCCTCTTTAGATTCTTATTACATTGTATAATTAGCATAACACATTCTCAAATGTTTTGAACACCACAAAAGAGTCAAGTTTTCTGCTACCACAACCAAAAATAAAACTGAGCACTCCCTTTAAGAAGCTTACCCCCAAGCAGAAAGCAGCAAGAACTGCAGTACAATAACATGAATCTCACATTCTGGGTGAGAATGAGATGCTAGGAAAGCAAATAACAGGGACACCCGTCTCAGTCTAGTTCAATCTCATTGTCTCATTCTGGAAATTCTCCAATAACACTTTAAAAAAATTAATTTCTCCCACAGCACCTCTTGCAATCACTGTCCCCATATTTTACCTTTTCTAGAAGGTCATATACGTAGAGCCATATGGTACACAGCCTTTGCAAACTGGCTTCTTTTGCTTAACAATATGCTTTTAAAGTTCCTCCAAATATCTTTTGTGGCTTGATAGCCTCTTTCTTTTATTGCCAAATAATATTCCATTGTCAGGATGTACCCAGTTTTTTCTCCATTCACCCACCAAAGGACACCTAAGTTTGCTTCTAAGATTTGGCAATTATGAATAAAGCCACAATAAGTATTTGTGTGCAGCCTTTTGTATGGAATAAGTTTTTAACTCATTTGAGTAAATTCCAAGGAGCACTGTTGCTGGACTGAGTGGTAGGAATATACTTAATTTTGTAAGAAACTGCTAATTGTCTTCCAAAGCAGCTATGCTATTTTGTATGACCATCAGAAATGAATGAAAGTTTCTATTGCTCCACATACCCATTTGGTGTTGTCAGTGTTCTGAATTTTCACCATTCCAACAGGCATGTAGTATAGTATGGCGCTAGTGGTAAAGAACCCACCTGCCAGTCCAGGAGACATGAGAGACGTCAGTTCGATCTCTGGGTCGGGAAGGTCCCCTGGAGGAGGGCACAGGAACCCATTCCAATACTCTTGCCTGAAGAATCCCATGGATAGCAGAGCCTGGCGGGCTACAGTTCATAGGGTTGCGAAGAGTCAGACACAACCGAAGAGACTTAGCACACACACACAGTATCTCATTACTGTCTTAAGCCCCAAAACATTTTTGTTTCAGAAATAATAATTTCATTCTCTGACTACAAGTTTTGCCAAACTGTTCATCCTACAATTCTTAAAACAATTTCTAAAATTTCAATGGAAAAACAAAAGGCAAATAATAAGAATAATTTAGTAAAGAAAGAATAAACTTTGGGAGGAAAGTGCCTTTGTATAATGAGGAGCACTCTTTACTTATGTTTAAATGCTGTCCTAATTCAGCTTAGTCTAAACTTCTGTAAAAAAATAAAATACCCCCAGTATCAAGATTTATTATAAAATGGTAGTATACGACTATTATAATACTGGCTTTGGGATAGACAAGAAAACAAATAGCACAGAATCTGGATGCTGGAAACATACCTACTCTTGTAGAAATAAGCCATCACAATGTTGACCCCTGTGGCATAGAGCCCTGCTTTCTCACCCTCCAAGTGCTCTCTGCCCCTATTCAGCCATCCTCAGCCCCCAGCATCTTCTCATCTGGCCTGGTCTCTGCCTGAAGAGGCCCCAGACAACACTCTTAGGTTAGTCCCACTTTCCCCTTGTACATCTCAGTTTCATGGATGCTTCAAGAGCCATTTTTAAAAGCATTTCTAAAACAACCAATAACATGGCATTAATAAAACATTTCTCCCAGCACAGGCATTTACTGAAGGTTCTCATTATTGAAACTCAGATGGTGTCTGCAGAATGGTTTTCTTGAATACTCCTTGTTCATGGACACAGTTGGCTTTCCCACTTGATATTCTGCTTAAATATCTATAATTCTTTAGTTAATAGTTAAGTGCAAAATGCACCAAGCTTTATTAACCACCACTGGAACTGTTTTCCCATAGTCTCTGTGTACAACGCCTGAAGCTGAAATAGCATTTGGTGAAGTGATGCCACACTATATCCTTTAAATGCTTTTTGCTGCAAAACACTCCACTATTACTGCCAAAGGACATTTTGGCTTTTGAAAAAAGTATAAATTTCCTGAATATCGGCAAGGACATTTTAAACAGAAATTTTGGATCTTAGTCCAAACTAGGTGATGCTGACGCAATCTAGTGTGCCCAGAGAAAGACAAGGTAATGCAAAACTACACACACACACACACAATTAAATACTAAAAAAAAAGTGGAGAAAAATAATTCAAAATGGAGTTTACCAAAGGGTTGGGACCCTGGGGAGTTGAGGTAATGAACAAACCAAGTTTTAGTGTCACCAGCCCTCCACTCTGACCTCACACTCACTTCCCTTTTCTCATCCCACTAACCCCCCATCTCTCTGCATCCCTGTGTCTTCTTTCTGCCTGCTACTGAAATCAGTAAGCACAGCTGCACCTTCCTGGGCTATCTCTCACTGAATAGATCTTAATACCCAGGATTGGTCCTTCCTTCTCCACTACCACCAAAACCCACTGAGTTCTGTATCTCAGCCACAAGGGCTCATTCTGTTTTCACGATGAAAACTCACCTTCTCAAGTTCTAATGGAAAGTTATGGCTCCCCATTGTCCCTTCTATGGACACGTACATAGTTCTAATCCAAATAAATGAATCTTTGCTGGTGAAAGTTTACATGCCATAAATGGCAACTAGGAGAGACAGCTGTGGGGCTAAAGGTGATTTTTCAGTTTCCATAGATCGCAGCCCCAGAGTAACTCCATTTGCCCAAAGCTATGCAGTGGGTTGACCTTCCAGGAGCAGACAAAGCCTCGCTTCTTTGTCTCTTTTTGTGGTTGTCACCCCAAGAAAACCCAGACTATGCCATGGTTCCACAGGACAATATGGGGCCTGCTGATGGAGTTTCATGTGAGAGTTGACTTGGGGAGGATCCACACTCCATAGATGGAGTGACCTTAAGATTATTAATTAGCCCCTTCCCCACTCTTGCCCTTGAAAATTCACAGAAAACTGAAGTTCTATACCCATTTCACCTATGTCTTGAGTTGCAGGGAAGCCCCTAGCTCAGATTTAAGTTATATCTCTATCTATTTTAAAAGTAAATTTTACTTCTAGAAAAATGTATTCACAGATAGCACCTTATCAATTAGAAAAAGCAAAAAGTAACATTCCCTCTTCCTAAAGCCTATGTAGACATAGTCTTGGAATGTGTCTGGTTTCAGTCTGTCTCCTAACTTCCCCGGAACTTGCCTCTAGTCAAGACATTATCCCTCCATCCTACCAACCACTGGACTAGACCACCAGCCCCTTCAGGGAGAGCCTCATCTTTCCTACCTTTTTATTCCCTGTACCTAAACACTGGTACATAATGAGCATGCAATCAGTTCAATCATGTATAATGACTGAATATGTAAACATATTAATGAATATAATCTGGAATTTTGTTCCCAACTTACTTTGTTGTTTTTCTCCTAAGAATTACTAAGCATCTTCACCATTTTTTATCCATCCCCTGGTATGAAACATAACTCCAAAGTAACCATTTCATTTTGTTTCACCTGTCTCCTCATATTTCTATTTTACATCATAATCTTTTCAGCCTCGTGAAATTCACAAACACCCTTGCCTGTTCTTCCATCATCTTTGTCCTAAAGCTTTAGTCTCCATCCCAGCCAGAGCTGGGGCTGCTCCACACCATCCCAGGAAGAAGAGCTTCTCCCAGAGCTGGTAGGCAGAGCCTTTGCCTATGACGACTCCAGACACGTCTTCCTGTCCCTGCTGAGCTGCACACTGACTTTCCACCCACAGTCATCACTGGGCTTGATCCGCCCCGCCAATTCCAGGAATACTTCTCTCTCTAGTTTTCTTCTTGGATGATTTCCTCCATCCTGCCTAGAAACCCTCCACCCTCTTTAGGAGAAGGAGGAAAAAAGGTGTCCTCTGCCCATGCTATTTTCCCTTTTGTGGGTTCTCTTACAAACCTGCAGAAGATAATGGTGCCCTATGTCCTCTCTGCTTTCTTCCTGTTCATGTCACCTTCTATCTCCCCAGATACTCCAAGTATTGATTGGGACCAGATTCACTACTTGACCTTAATCTGACAGCTCGCTTTAAAACTGTTTAATCAGATCTGGGCTAATAAACATGTATTTTAACTGGACTTGAACAAACTAAGTGCTAAAAAAAAAAAAATTAAGCATCAAAAAACATGTAAGTAGGGACTTCCCTGACAATCCAATGGTTAAGATTCTGCACTCCCAATGCATGGGGGTGGGTTCAATCCCTAGACAGAGAACTAAGATCCCATATGCTGCATAGCACAGCCAAAATAATAATAGAAATAAATAAAATTTTAAAAGCACTACATTAAAAGATACGTAAGTAAATATCAAATTTAGAGAAAGTCTAGTACAATCCCTGATGTTGGAGTGTCCGTGGTGGCTCTGTGGTGAAAAATCTGCTTGCCAATGCAGGAGACATGGATCCAATCCTACCCCTGATCCCGGAAGATCCTACATGCCGTGGAGCAACTAAGCCCATGTGCCACAGCTCCTGAAGCCCAGGCACCCTAGAACCTGTGCCCCACAAGAGAAGCCACAACAAGAAGCCTGCACACTGCAACTAGAGAGTGGCCCCCGCTTGCCACGACTAGGATAAAAGCCTGAGCAGCAATGAAGACGCAGCACAGCCAAAACAAACAAACAAACACCAATGTTACAAATAAACAGAGAAAATGAGTCCAAGTTAAAGAATTCATGATTTGATGCACTTTGTATATCAGGTGGGAATGGATTTTTAAGTGTAGGTGTCTTTGTAAAACAGAGATTTGCTCCTTATTCTCTCATGTAAAGGAGGGTGGGGGTCATTGCTGTGATAGAAGCAGAGGATACACATAGTATAAGAGAATCAATTTCACTTTTTTTTAATGTCTGCTGACAACTTTTGGGGCTTCCCAGGTGGCACTAGAGGTAAAGAACCCGCCTGCCGATGCAGGAGAATCAGGGGACCTGGACCGGATCCCTGGGTCTCAAAAATCCCCTTGAGTAGGGCTCGGCAACCCATCCCAGTATTCTTGCCTGGAAAACCCCAGGGACAGAGGAGCCTGAAAGGCTATAGTCCATGGGATCACACAGAGTCATGTGCCCCACATCTGGGCTGGCTGATAAGAAACTCTGGGTGCTTTTCCCTTTGGCTGTACTGAAAAATTAAACTACACAAGCTCATTCCTGCATGTGGGAACCCTCACTCCAGCCCCAGCCCCTAACTTAAATAAACACCCCAAGCCAGTATCCTTCCTTCGTTTCTCAAACACTGCTCTGCCCAGAACACCGCATCACATAAGCAATAAACCTCCCACATCTGTGTGTACAGCATCACAAATCTTGATGCCAATACTAAATTTTCTATGTGACTTCACTCTGCTTCTGTAGAGTAGTAACAACACAAAGTGTAGTGGAATAAAATAGCTGTAGTCTCAAGGAACGGATCCCTTCTGCAGCAACAGGGCAAACAAGAGGTGACTGTGGACAGCAGAGATTCTCCAAAAGTGTTCTAGTAAGACTAGAAGCAAAAAAAAAAAAAAAAAGTCTCTTTTCTTCTCATTGCTGCCGTACAAAGCCAGAGATATCCATCCAGAGGTGCACAGTTGGGACACATATGCTACAAGCAGGAATCATTTTATCGAAGCAAAAACATTTTTCATGTTGCTGATAGTCTGAGGTTATTTTCACCCAAAATTCACACAAAAGTATTCATCTCTAAATAGAAGTAGGACATAGATTGCAGGCAATATTTCCATCCCATAAACAGGTTCAATGAGATCAACACTGCAGGCCCTGAAATCAAGATTATGAGATTAAAATCCAATTTACCAACCAAGAAAGAAGTGTTCATGACTTTGGTGAATATCTTGAATAGAAAAATCAGTTTGTCATCTTGAAATATATATAGGACACTGCATTTGATAAATGGGACACAGATGTTGTCAACATCCTTCTCTGATTAAAAAAAAAATCTTTAAAAAACACATCATTTTCTCCTGAAAAGATTTAGGAGCAAGGCATTAGATACTGTACTAAAAGTACTGAAGAAACGTTTTCCCTTCTTTCTTTATCAGGTTTTATTCTTATTTCCTCTGCATCTTAGAAGCCAAGAATGGAACTGCTCTGAAAGATGGAACTTCAGGAAATTATTTCGGTCTGTGCTTTGTAATTTCACAAACCATTTTGTATCTGATATTCATTTCCTGCTAGTGACTAAATGGATGTCTTTAATGTCTTTTAACAGATGAAAGCCCAGGATATAGGTAAGCAAAAACTTTATCACTGATCCCCATCAGCCAGTGATTACTGAGTTTTATCCATCTATGATCACAAGAGAAAGACAACAGGAGACAGAGGTGGATTCATTTAGAAAGTGTTACATCCCCTGCAGAGTCACAGCTTGCCTCTGGACAGTAACATTTATAAAAGCAGGGATAACAGTATTTGAGTAATTTTTCAACTTACATTAATAACTAGTAGCTACAGTGTCTCATTCATCTCATTTACCACAGCATTAATATACCATGCAGCACATGGTAGGCACATGATAAATGCAAAGGAAGTGAATGAGTGCATTAGAACCATTGGGTATTTTTGCCAAGTGTCTGTTAATTTTACATTAATATAAACTATATTAATTAAGTATTCATATAGCCAAAGCATTATAATTTAAAGTTTTATAATGACATGAATGATCTAAATTACAATAACTGAACAATGCTCAGTGAAAAATAACACTGACATACATCTCCCTGGATATGTTGGTAAGAGAATCTTCAGGATACACTCTCAGCATTGGAGGTTCTCAGTCAGGGGATTTTCTTTTAACTTCACTAGATGTTGCCAGTTTGTTCTCCAAAATGGCATACCAATTCAAACTTCCTCAAGCTGCATACACAGAGTTTTCATCAATCCACATCTTTGCTAGCACTTGGACTCTTCATCATCATATTTTTTTTATGATGGAGTAGTGATTGTGATTTTTATGTTTTCTGATTTGTAATGAAATGGAACATCTTTTAACATTTTATTGATTACTCAGGTTTACTTTTCTGATCGGCTGTAAATCATCCCATACCTTTTTCCCCCATCTTTCAGCTGACTTTATCTTCTTCCCATTGATTTGAAGGAGTTCTTTTGTATCCTAGTACTAACCCTCTGTTGGGAATATGCACTGATAATATATTCAATGATTGCCTTTTCCACTTCTTCAAGGTGTTTTTGATGCAGTGTTTATTTTGACAAGATTGAGTTCATTGAGTTTCTTTTCTTTTAATTGTATCCATTCACTTTTAGCTGCGCTAGGTCTCTGTTCCTACGGGGGCTTTCCTCTAGTTGCGGTGCATGGGCTTCTCATTGGAATGGCTGCTGTTGCAGAGCACGGGCTCCAGGGTACGTGGGCTTCAGGAGTTGCGGCCCCTGGGTTCAGGAGTTGCAGGTCCCAGGCTTTAGGGCGCAGGCTCAGTAGTGGTGGTGCATGGGCTTACTCCATGGCACGTGTGATCTTCCCAGAACAGGGATCAAACCTGTGTCTCCTGCACTGGCGGGCAGATTCTTTACCAATGAGCCTCCAGGGAAGCCCAGCTTTTATATTTTTATACTTTGAAATAATAAGATTATTGAATGTGGTGGCTCTTGTGTCTGTCTTCCTCTAATGAGCCAGATCGATCTTCCCCAGAAACCATGTTGAAGAGACATGAAATTAAATTGGCACTTATGCCATGTCACAGATACCAAAGATTCAAGAGGGTCTCTCCCAGGATAAGAAGGCTGAGAGCATTCCCAATGCTCAGGGGAAAAGGACCATCCAAGAAATTTCACTTTTACAGACACATGATTGACCACAGATGATAATCAAGTTACGCCATGATTTTTGGTTTCAAATGTACAGTTGAGATTAAGTTTGATGATTCAATTCTCCAGTAAGACAAGCAAACCAAAAATCTAGGGGAAGTATAAGGAGATCATCTGTTAAAAATTTGGTTTGAAGATGAACAAAATTGCAGGGGATTACTTTGGCCAGTTGGCAGATCACCACAGGAGAGCTTTCATGCTTCCCAATGCTGGGGCACAAACACTTCTGGAAATATCACTGGTCTCAGTATTGTCAATGAGCCAAGTGCCATTGCCACAGCTTAGAGCTTTAACAGAACAGTTACTGTCAAATGAAATTTATTGATCTTATTTGACACAAGAAGCAGTGTTGTATTATGTATTAATCCTCCTTTTGAAGAAGAAATACTTGATGTCTAGGGACTAGAGACATCTTTTTGTGTGCAGAAAATTTCATTAACCAAGGGTCAATCATTTCAATGTTAAGTTCAGGGGAAACATAAGATTAGTAAGAACAAGAAGGGTAACTGATGCTTCTCATGTTTGTGAACAATTGAAACACATAAGTTTTCAGCAGCTTGGACAAGACTTAGATTAATTCTACCTACATCGTCTTCACCCATATTCATTTTGATAACTGAATGATGGCATGTTTTGTAGCATGCTGGACCATGTGGTGAAAGCCCTTCATGAAGTCAGTGAAGACACATCACAGGTCCATGAGCATGCTGGTGGTGGCTCTCCCACATCCTCAAGATTTGGAAGTTCAGTGGTCAGAATTTCAACCGGGCCATAAACACTGATGACACCATTGCATATGGTGCTGTGATATGCTGCGCTAAGTCGCTTCAGTCACATCCCGCTCTTTGTGACCTTATGGACTGTAGTCCACCAGGCTCCTCTGTTCATGGAATTCTCCAGGCAAATATACTAGAGTGTGTTACCATACCCTCCTCCTGGGGATCTTTCCAACTCAGGGACTGAACCCGCGGCTCTTACGTCTTTGCACTGGCAGGTGGGTTCTTTACCACTAGCACCACCTGGGAAGCCCTTGCTTATGACACAACTGTTCAGAAAACCATCTTGGTTAGAGAAAAATCTGACCATGTCTAGAATTTGCTGTTCATTGGGGCTCTTGTTGTTTCTTGCTATTATAACTACTGATACCATCATTCTGCCAAGTAGACATGAACTGTAATTACCTACTTAAAGGATCAGACTTTTGCTGTCATTCAGCTCTATGAAGTTGAATGCGCAGTAACCAAGAACATTAATATGTCAAGCAAGTTTGAGCTCACAGATGTTTTGCAAATTAAAGAAACATTTAATAGATATAAAATAGAAGTAGAGTCACAGATGTAGAAAACAAACTTATGGCTACCAGGGGACAAGGGATAAATTGGGAGATTGGGATTGACGTATATACCCTAATATATGTAAAATAGGTAATGAATAAGAACCTACTTATAGCACGGAGAACTCTATTCAATACTCTGCATTGAAAAAAATACAAGAAAAATGGGAAAAAATCTTTTCAAAACAGAGTGAATATATGTATATGTTTAACTGATTCACTTTGCTGTACACCTGAAACTAATATAACACTGTAGATCAACGGTACTCCAATAAAACCCTTTAAAAAGAAATATTTAATAGAGATATCTCCAGCATCTTCAATGTGTCTACTGTACACAGGATATATAGAAACAGGATAAAATTATGACAAAGGCCATTTGCACAAGTAATATCTTGAGCAGACAGTCTAGGAAGTGGGAAAACACAAAGCTAGAAGAATCAAAAGACAGGTCATTCTCACAAGAACTTCTTCAAACCCTTGGATTCACCATGAAAACCAAACTGAAAGTTGAAGAACATCAAGGAAAGATCAATAATCATAACAAATAGATAATTCTTGACTAATGCAACAAAAACATCAATTAGTTAGACAAGAATCAGACTGCTGAGAAGAAAGAATATATGAAACAAAGCAAAAAAAAAAAAAGGGAGAGAGAAGGTCTAAAACCCCATCATCTTCAACTGTACCAGAATGTAGGCAGCCTACCAGGAGGAATATCTGGAAGAATCCTCAGGATGGAGCTCATCTATAAGATGATTATAGATTCAAGTTTTCCCTGGAATCTCTTGGTTTATGCCTCTTATCCTGAGCTAAATATTAACAGTGCCACCTCCATTTCAAAAGAATCCTAGTTTGGAGGATAGTTGTCACTACTCATCTTGACCCACTATGGAAGAGGCTAGTCAAACCAGAGAGCAGACAACATAGTCCACATAATCACAGAATTTGTAATAAGAAACCCTACATCAGTTTTCAAAAAATAATATATGTACTTCAGGATAAATGCATGCATGGGCATTCTGAATACTTGTATGTGGGTGCACATGAAAAATGAATTTACTGCCATTGATGGTTCTGAAAACAAGTGGAAGATGCAATTCATGTCCTGAAGAATAATGTTTTTTTTTTAACTAGGCAACATATAAAATAGAAATATTGTATCATAAATGTTTTACAAAGAAGAGAAAAATAGGTAAATGAAGTACATTGCTAATAGCAGTTGTCCTTGGAGTGGAGGGTTAAAAGTGCTTGGGTTTTTTCCTTCTTTATATTTTCTATATAGTTACCATTTGTTTCACAGAAAGCACATTTACTTTTATAATCAGAAAAATTGTTTTTAAATGTTCAGAGTGACTCCGAAAAAAGTCAATATAACTGCATAATACAAGATATAAAGTAATTCCAAAAGGCTGAAAATAAAAGGATGAGCAAGAGTATACAATGAATACAAATCAAAACCTGGGATCTAGATGTGTGGCAATACTTCAACCCAAAAGGCACTGAGGAAGACAAAGAAGGACAAGTTTTAATGCTAAAGGCTGCAATTTACAAAAAGCCATAATAAATCTATCTACCCAAATAACACAACAACAACCTTCAAAATTCAGAAACTACAAGGAGAAGCAAGAATAAACAAAAACTTAGATAACATCATGTTATTTTCCAAGTGAACATGGGACACTCTTTAAGACTGATCATAGAAAACATCTCATCAAATAAAGATAATTAAAAATACCTATTACCAATGCAATAAACCATAAATTTATAATAAAAACTTTAAAAACCTTCTACTTGGAAATTTTAAAACTCACTATTATACAATTGTTGGGTCAAAATAGAAGTACAAACTGATTGCAGAATTTCTTCAAAAATATTGATGAAAATATGTATAGGAATCTATGGGGTACAGGTAAAACAGTGATCACAGAGAAATTGATAACATTAGATATCAATAAAATGAAAATAAATATTAATCATCCAACTCAAAAACTAGAAAAAGAACAAGAAAGTACATGCCACAAAAAATCAGAATCAATAAATTATTAAAAGCATAAATTAATGTTAGTAAAAAGAAAAATTTTTAATGCAAAAATAATTTTTTGGTGGAGTCTTTAGGTTTTCTATGTAGAGGATCATGTCATCTTCAAAGAGTGAGAGTTTTACTTCTTCATTTTCCAAATTGGATTCCTTTAATTTCTTTTTCTGCTCTGATTGCTGTGGCCTAAACTTCCAGAACTATGTTGAAAAGTAGTGGTGAAAGTGGGCACCCTTGTTATGTTCCTGAGTTTAGGGGAAATGCTTTCAATTTTTCACCATTGAGGATAATGTTTGCTGTGGGTTTGTCATATATAGCTTTTATTATGTTGAGGTATGTTCCTTCTATTCCTGCTTTCTGGAGAGTTTTTATCATGAATGGATGTTGAATTTTGTCAAAAGCTTTCTCTGCATCTATCGAGATAATGATATGGCTTTTATTTTTCAATTTGTTAATATGGTGTACTACATTGATTGATTTGCAGATATTGAAGAATCCTTGCATCCCTGGGATAAAGCCCACTTGGTCATGGTGTATGATCTTTTTAATGTGTTGTTGGATTCTGATTGCTAGAATTTTGTTAAGGATTTTTGCATCTATGTTCATCAGTGATATTGGCCTGTAGTTTTCTTTTTTTGTGGCATCTTTGTCAGGTTTTGGTATTAGGGTGATGGTGGCCTCATAGAATGAGTTTGGAAGTTTACCTTTCTCTGCAATTTTCTGGAAGAGTTTGAGCAGGATAGATGTTAGCTCTTCTCTAAATTTTTGGTGGAATTCAGCTGTGAAGCCATTTGGACCTGGGCTTTTGTTTGCTGGAAGATTTCTGATTACAGTTTCAATTTCCATGCTTGTGATGAGTCTCTTAAGATTTTCTTTCTTTCTGGTTCAGTTTTGGAAAGTTGTACTTTTCCAAGAATTTGTCCATTTCTTCCAAGTTGTCCATTTTATTGGCATATAATTGCTGATAGTAATCTTTTATGATCCTTTGTATTTCTGTGTTGTCTGTTGTGATCTCTCCATTTTCATTTCTAATTTATTGATTTGTTTTTTCTCCCTTTGTTTCTTTATGAGTCTGGCTAATGGTTTCTCAATTTTATTTATCCTTTCAAAGAACCAGCTTTTGGCTTTGTTGATTTTCGCTATGGTCTTTTTTGTTTCTTTTGCATTTATTTCTGCCCTAATTTTTAACATTTCTTTCCTTCTACTAACCCTGGGGTTCTTCATTTCTTCCTTTTCTAGTTGCTTTAGGTGTAGAGTTAGGTTATTTATTTGACTTTTTTCTTGTTTCTTGAGGTATGCCTGTATTGCTATGCCTATATTGCTATGAACACTTAGCACTGCTTTTACAGTATCCCACAGGTTTTGGATTGTTGTGTTTTCATTTTCATTTGTTTCTATGCATATTTTGATTTTGTTTTTGATTTCTTCTGTGATTTGTTGGTTATTCAGCAGCATGTTGTTCAGCCTCCATATGTTGGAATTTTTAATTGTTTTTCTCCTGTAATTGAGATCTAATCTTACTGCATTATGGTCAGAAAAGATGCTTGGAATGATTTCAATTTTTATGAATTTACCAAGGCTAGATTTATGGCCCAGGATGTGATCTATCTTGGAGAAGGTACTGTGTGCACTTTAGAAAAATGTGAAATTCATTGTTTTGGGGTGAAATGTCCTATAGATATCAATTAGGTCTAATTGGTCTCTTGTATCATTTAAAGTTTGTTTCCTTGTTAATTTTCTGTTTAGTTGATCTATCCATAGGTGTGTGGGGGGTATTAAAGCCTCCCACTATATTCCACCAGAAAATTACTAGAGCTAATCAATGAATATAGTAAAGTTGCAGGATATAAAATCAACACACAGAAATCCCTTGCATTCCTACACACTAATAATGAGAAAATAGAAAGAGAATGGAAACAATTCCATTCACCATTGCAACGAAAAGAATAAAATACTTAGGAATATATCTACCTAAAGAAACTAAAGACCTATATATAGAAAACTATAAAACACTGGTGAAAGAAATCAAAGAGAACACTAATAGATGGAAAAATATACCATGTTCATGGATCAGAAGAATCAATATAGTGAAAATGAGTATACTACCCAAAGCAATATATAGATTCAATGCAATCCCTACCAAGCTACCAACGGTATTTTTCACAGAGCTAGAACAAATAATATCACAATTTGTAAGGAAATACAAAAAGCCTCAAATAGCTAAAGCAATCTTGAGAAAGAAGAATGGAACTGGAGGAATCAACCTGCCTGACTTCAGACTATACTACAAAGCCACAGTCATCAAGACATATGGTACTGACAGAAAGACAGAAATATAGATCAATGGAACAAAATAAAAAGCCCAGAAATAAATCCACACACCTATGGACACCTTATCTTTGACAAAGGTGGCAAGAATATACAATGGAGAAAAGACAATCTCTTTAACAAGTGGTGGTGGGAAAACTGGTCAACCACTTGTAAAAGAATGAAACTAGAACACTTTCTAACACCATACACAAAAATAAACTCAAAATGGATTAAAGATCTAAATGTAAGACCAGAAACTATAAAACTCCTAGAGGAGAACATAGGTGAAACACTCTCTGACATAAATCACAGCAGGATCCTCTATGACCCACCTCCCAGAATATTGGAAATAAAAGCAAAAATAAACAAATGGGACCTAATTAAACTTAAAAGCTTCTGCACAACGAAAGAAACTATAAGCACGGTGAAAAGACAGCCTTTACAATGGGAGAAAATAATAGCAAATGAAGCAACTGACAAACAACTAATCTCAAAAATATACAAGCAACTCCTGCAGCTCAATTCCAGAAAAATAAACAACCCAATCAAAAAATGGGCCAAAGAACTAAATAGGCATTTCTCCAAAGAAGACATACGGATAGCTAACAAACACATGAAAAGATGTTCAACATCACTCATTATCAGAGAAATGCAAATCAAAACCACAATGAGGTACCATTTCACGCCAGTCAGAATGGCTGCGATCCAGAAGTCCACAAGTAATAAATGCTGGAGAGGGTGTGGAGAAAAGGGAACCCTCTTACACTGTTGGTGGGAATGCAAACTAGTACAGCCACTATGGAGAACAGTGTGGAGATTCCTTAAAAAATTGCAAATAGAACTGCCTTATGACCCAGCAATCCCACTTCTGGGCATACACACTGAGGAAACCAGAACTGAAAAAGACACGTGTACCCCAATGTTCATCGCAGCACTGTTTATAATAGCCGGATATGGAAGCAACCTAGATGTCCATCAGCAGACGAATGGATAAGAAAGCTGTGGTACATATACACAATAGAGTATTACTCAGCCATTAAAAAGAATACAGTTGAATCAGTTCTAATGAGGTGAATGAAACTGGAGCCAATTATACAGAGTGAAGTAAGCCAGAAAGAAAAACACCAATACAGTATACTAATGCTTATATATGGAATTTAGAAAGATGGTAATGATAACCCTGTATGAGGCAGCAAAAGAGACACAGATGTATAGAACAGTCTTTTGGACTCTGTGGGAGAGGGAGGGGGTGGAATGATTTGGGAGAATGGCATTGAAACATGTATAATATCATATAAGAAACAAATCACCAGTCCAGGTTCGATGCAGGATACAGGATGCTTGGGGCTGGTGTACTGGGATGACCCAGAGGGATGGTACTGGGAGGGAGGTGGGAAGGGGTTTCAGGACGGGGAACATGTGTACACCAGTGGCGGATTCATGTTGATGTATGGCAAAACCAATACAATATTGTAAAGTAGGAAAAAAAAGCAAGAAAGAAAGATAAAATGAAAAAATAATGTTACTTCAAAAGATTTTAAAAATAGGCAAACAATTTGCTAACCTTAACAAAAGTTTTAAGAACATACAACCAAAATAAGAAACTGCAAGTCAGAAGTAACAACCAAAACAGAGGAAATTTAAAATCTTAGCGATTACTTCACAGTTGTATGCCAAATAAAGAATAGATATATTGAAAACCTCAAAGAAATGTGTAATTTTCCAGGAAAATATAATTTATAAAAAGTGACACCAGCAAAGGTTTTTTGAAAGTATATTTAACCATGTCACTTTTCTAGAAGAAATAGTGAAATAGTTGAAGAATTACCCTGCTCCCATGTAAGCACTAGATCTATAAGCCATCACATGTGATAATCTTCCAACTGTTAAAGAATGGATAATGCCAGTCTATTCAAAGTGCTCTAAATCACAGACTAAAAAAAAATGCAAAACTCCTAGATTCTTTTATTGAAGTGAGCGCAACATTGAAACCAAAACCTGATGAAGATTACATACACAGAACATCATGGACCACTCCAAATCTTAAATAGGATACTAGCAAACATTCTGAGTGAACTCCAGGAGTTGGTAATGGACAGGGAGGCCTGGCGTGCTGCGATTCATGGGGTTGCAAAGAGTCAGACACGACTGAGCAACTGAACTGAACTGAACTGAACTGATGACTAAGTTAAGTTTATTCAAGAATTAGAGAAAAGATTAATATTGAAAAATCCATTAGTATAAAATATATTTAAATGGGTTTGTATGCCAGAGAACAAATAGAGAACAAATTTTAGTATAAAACACAATATATATAAAAATCCATTAATATATGAAAGTGAAAGTCACTCAGTTGTGTCCAACTCTTTGCTACCTCATGGACTGTCCATGGAATTCTCTAGGCCAGAATACTGGAGTGGGTAGCCTTTCCCTTTTCCAGGGACTCTTCTCAACCCAGGGATCAAACCCAGCTCTCTTGAATTGCAGGCAGATTCTTTATCAGCTGAGCCACAAGGGAAGCCCATATTTATATGTAATTATTATAACACACAGTAATATTAATTTATAATATAATATTAATGTTAATTTGTATATTGATGTTTTCTATTATATTATTACATTTTATTATAATCATATTGACATATTAATTATATAATGATATATAATTATATAATGGTATAATATTATTATGAATATAATTATATTAACATTACAAATACAATATTATACAATAATATATTAATATTTATTGCAATTTATTAATTTTATATTATATAGTTTATTATATTTGGAGAAGGCAATGGCACCCCACTCTAGTACTCTTGCCTGGAAAATCCCATGGATGGAGGAGCCTGGTGGGCTGCAGTCCATGGGGTCGCTAAGAGTCGGACGACTGAGCGACTTCACTTTCACTTTTCGCTTTCATGCGTTGGAGAAGGAAATGGCAACCCACTCCAGTGTTCTTGCCTGGAGAATCCCAGGGACTGGGGAGCCTGGTGGGCTGCCGTCTATGGGGTCGCACAAAGTCGGACACGACTGAAGTGACTTAGCAGCAGCAGCAGCAGCAGTTTATTATATTAAGAGATTAAGGGGGAAATTATAATTCTTAAGGCTCCAAATAAACTCTACTCTTATATGCAGCTCTTGCATTTTTTTTTTTTTTGGTGACCAGTACACATAAGGCATACATGCTTATAATTTGTTTTTCTTTTATTACAAAGGATCTCAACCAAGAACTTAGAAGTATAGAGGAAAAATTATTTTTCCTCCCTTACACTATTAATTCAGTTAAAATGTAAACAAAACTTCATATGTTAAAGACGCATCAGTTCAGTCACTCAGTCCTGTACAAACAACTCTTTGCGACCCTGTGGACTGCACGCCAGGCTTCCCTGTCCATCACCAACTCCCTAAGCTTGCTCAAGCTCATGTCCATCAAGTCGGTGATGCCTTAATGACAATACATAATGAAGTATTTAAAGATTGTTAAATGGGAGCATATTATATTTTGAGATTTTATTTGAGCAAAAATTGATGGGTATCAGGGAAAGCCAAACCAAAAGTTGTTAGCACTCCAGAAACAGGTCATCATGGGGACTTTCATAGAGAAAAGGTGGAAGCAAAGTAAGAAAATTATTGATTGGCTACAGCCAAAGCCTCATTGGCTGCCTGTGATTAGTTGTCCTTCAGTTTCAATATTGTAACTTGAGGCTCTGACAGACTTAGACTTTGGTTTGCTTATGTAGACCTCCACAGCTTTAGAGTTACCTCAGTCTACAGGTCACGTTTAATTAATTCTACACGGTGAAACAATATGATGTCACGGACTTGTTTTCAAAACTTAAGATCTTTTTAATGTGTTGTTGGATTCTGATTGCTAGAATTTTGTTGAGGATTTTTGCATCTATGTTCATCAGAGATATTGGCCTGTAGTTTTCTTTTTTTGTGACATCTTTGTCAGGTTTTGGTATTAGGGTGATGGTGGCCTCATAGAATGAGTTTGGAAGTTTACCTTCCTCTGCAATTTTCTGGAAGAGTTTGAGGAGGATAGGTGTTAGCTCTTCTCGAAATTTTTGGTAGAATTCAGCTGTGAAGCCATTTGGACCTGGGCTTTTGTTTGCTGGAAGATTTCTGATTACAGTATCAATTTCCGTGCTTGTGATGGGTCTGTTAAGATTTTCTATTTCTTCCTGGTTCAGTTAACCTAGATGTCCATCAGCAGATGAATGGATAAGAAAGCTGTGGTACATATACACAATGGAGTATTACTCAGCCATTAAAAAGAATTCATTTGAATCAGTTCTGATGAGATGGATGAAACTGGAGCCGATTATACAGAGTGAAGTAAGCCAGAAAGAAAAACACCAATACAGTATACTAACACATATATATGGAATTTAGGAAGATGGCAATGACGACCCTGTATGCAAGACAGGGAAAGAGACACAGATGTGTATAATGGACTTTTGGACTCAGAGGGAGAGGGAGAGGGTGGGATGATTTGGGAGAATGACATTCTAACATGTATACTATCATGTGAATTGAATCGCCAGTCTATGTCTGACGCAGGATGCAGCATGCTTGGGGCTGGTGCATGGGGATGACCCAGAAAGATGTTCTGGGGAGGGAGGTGGGAGGGGGGTTCATGTTTGGGAATGCATGTAAGAATTAAAGATTTTAAAATTTAAAAAATAAAAAACTAAAAATTAAAAAAAAAAAAAGAGTTCATAAAATCTGGAAAAGGCTACATTATATACATTTTAATTAAAGCAGCACTCCAGTTTGTTGACAGACATTATATCCTTCTAAAAAAAAAAAAAAACTTAAGAGAGTGAAAGTGAAAGTCACTCAGTCGTGTCCGACTCTTTGTGACCCCATGGACCGTAGCCTACCAGGCTTCTCTGTCCATGAGATTTTCCAGGCAAGGGTACTGGAGTGGGTTGCCATTTCCTTCTCCAGGGGATCTTCTCAACCCAGGGAGCAAACCCAGGCCTCCCGCATTGTAGGCAGACGCTTTACTGTCTGAGCAAGGGGAAATAAATGAAATAAAATGAGCAAAATATTGATGAAACTGCACTTGAAATTTTCCAGGGCTTTTTGACTTTGTTTTGTTTTTATTTGATTTTTCGCATTCTTCAGTTACTATTAACTGGCCTGGCCAGTCCTCTGGGTGTTACTGGGTATTACTGAAGAGTAAGCATAATTGACTCAGCCAAGCTGTAGGCTACCGGCTTTGGTACAAAGTTTAGCTCTCCTTGGGTTTACTCTCCACTTGCCTTGAATACAAGAGGCTGGGAGGAGTGATTTATAAGGCAGAGAATCTGAACACTGCGGCCTGCCCCTTGGGGATGGGGACAGATTTTGAAGACTAAGGCACTTTCAGAGAGGAGATGCTGCTGAGGGGAAGCTAACACACCGATTAGCAACTTCGGTGCTACCTTCATAAGTGTGGGAGGAGCCAATCTTCAAAGGATCAGCTTTGCATGCTCTATTTCAATTTCGAAAATAACATCTTTTTGAAACATAAACCTGTACTAAGTTCCACGTCTATCTGGCTACCATCTCCTTTGCCAGCTCATTGTGACAAGGAGTAAATGGGGATCGGGAGTTACTATCATTTCTTTATAGCTGAGGCAAGTGGCAGTGATACACACAAGCCACAGAGCAGATGGTTCTGGGAGAAGTAAGTAAATTGCTGTTGATTTCTGTAAATTAACTAGATTGCATCTTTGGGGAATTGTGTTACATTCGAGGCAATTTTCAAAAGAACTAATAATGATCTTTTAAGACCATCCCCCCATTTAAAAAGTTTCTTTTATGACTCTTTTATGGAAAATCTGGGCTTCCCTGGTGGCTCAGCAGTAAAGAATCTGCCTGCCAATGCCGGAGACACAGGTTTGATCTCTGGGATGGGCACATCCCATGGAGAAGGAAATGGCAACCTATTCTAGTATTCTTGCCTGGAAAATAATACCATGGATAGAGGAGACTTGCAGGCTATAATCTATAGAGTACGACATGACTTAGCGACTGAACAACAACATGGAAAATCTACACCATCAGCATCTATGGGTATTGGAATGGTAAGAAATAGGTTGGAAAGTCAGAGAATATCCTCCTTACATAGGCCCTAAGAAGCAGGCTGAGGAGTTGGTGACTTTGCTGAAATGGTGGACCAAGAAGGCAAAGCTCATAAAAGAGCAAGGTGAATTGAGAAAGATTGATGAAAATTGGGACATCAACCAGAAGGTTCAGCAATAAAGGCCTGATCTTCAAAATCAGCAGTGAAAACACAGAGGAGGCAAAATATCTGACAGATATTCCAAAGTGAGAAATTATTATTTTTATGACCCTGGAGTTAAGCAGTGAGGGAGAATTAAAAAATCAAAGATGGTTTGGAAGTTTCTGATTTGGAAAAACTAAGTTGTAATGATACTTCATACAGATGTGGAATTAAGAAGGGGAACCATGGTGGAGGGAACAGTTACTTGGTCTCTGATGAGCAAGAGTTGAAAGTAGAGTAAGAAAGACACCTTGAAGGAAAAACTCTGTATATATCATATCCATGTGCCCATTTCTCTAATTCCTTTATATACATGTATTGCATTTTGAAAAAAGTAGAATTCTAGAAGTTCAGGCAGTTTTCACTCTTTTAAGAGGATAATTCTGGGCCCAGAAAACTAATATTGAAATGAATTTATTAATAGAGGGTTAGACACTGGGTGGGCTGAGAGTTTAAAATCTCTTGAAAAAGTGAAAATGTTAGTTGCTTAGTTATATCTGACTTTTTGCAAACCCATGGACTGTAGCCTGCCAGATTCCTCTGTCCATGAAATTCTCCAGGCAAGAATACTGGAGTGAGTTGCCATTCCCTTCTCCAGGAGATCTTCCAGACCCAGGAATCAAACCCAGACCTGCATTGCTGGCAGATTCTTTACCATCTGAGCCGCCAGGGAATTCCTTAAGATCTCTTTAAGGCTATTGAATCATTCTTGCATTTATTTCACATCACTGACTATGAAAGCTTTACCAGCTGTTTAATAATCTGAGCCATAGGAAAGTTAATAAAATTTATTTTGCTTTAAATTATAGTCATCGTGAAGTGTTTTAATTACCCGTGGGTAAAATTCAACTGGTAATGAGAGGTTTGGAATACACAAATTTGACAGTCAAGTGATTACCATAGTTGGTGCTATTGCCTTCAGAGAAAACAGCAATCTCATTTCATTTGGAAGCCAGTGCATCATATTTCAGCATGTCAGTATCTTCAATCAGTGATCATCCAAGCCAATTGTAGGCTATTTCCCAAGAGAAACAGCTCTAAATGTACACCTAGCTCTCTAATTTTGTAAACACATATATCTTATTGCAATTTGACCATCATGTAAAAGTTAACTCCTTAAAATTGAGAATGGAGCTCTCCTTAACCTAGTAGTTTTTAATCTTGCTGTACAGTGGAATGACTTGAAGAACATTTTAAAGAAGCATATTGATTTATAGCTCCTACCTCCTCCTTTCATGCTAAACTGGTCTGGACTATGGTCTGAAGAACAAGTTCTAGATTCTCTCCAGATAATTCTAATGTGCAGTTACATTTGAAAATGTCTGCTGTTTTCCTAAATATCCTTTAAAGTTAAGTTTTCTTTATACTTTTTAAATAATTTCTTGAAATTATGAAAGCATTAATTAGAATATATACTGATGGGAGGAGGAAAAATGCCAGAGAGAATAAAAAACCATTGCAAAGACCAAAAAAGGTAGTTTTCTAGGAAGCAGGAAGGCACTTTAGGGAGAAAATTATTATTTGGGGAAATAGTTTAAAGACTTTTAGATGGACAAGGTGAGAACCAATGACTTTGTGTAGAAAATGAGTCATTCCAAATAATGGAATTTTTTGGTTTCTAATATGGTGGGGGGAAAAAGATATTTCCTTTTGACAGATTGTCTATTTCCTACTGTTTTGTCATTTAATTGACTGGCAAATAGGTTTGATTTTCTTAAAATGATCATTTTGTTGATTGTTCTGGCAACTGAAAAATGGTTGGCTGGTTGGTTGTTTTGGGGAGGAGCAGAAGAAGAAACTGGGAGACAGTTTTAGAATGCCCTTCATATGATGTCATTAGGCTAGATCCTAGGATCCAGAGAGAAATAACCAAGGAACAGCTTCTTTGGTAGCGTTTGGTTACTGGAGCATTCAAGCAGCAATGTCAAGTAACTTTCTTTTCCATGTTGGGATTTCCCTCTTGATTCTCCACCTAAGTCTTCTGTAATGCTTTGCTAATAATCACAACTACTAGCTCTCTATTGGTGTGACCTTAAAGAACGAAGAAAGAAAGCTGTGTTCATATTTATCATGAACTGGAACAACCTGTACTAGCAGAAATGAACCATCAAGTCAGGAAAAAAGCTGTTGGAGGATACGCGACAAGCAGGAATCCTATAAGGACTTCCTTACAATTTTCTGCAATTACACAGGAAGAAATACTGGGATGTTTTATTTAGAGATGAATGGAGTAAACAACTTCAGAAAGCTTAAGAAACTGAGAGATGTATGCCTTCATCTAAGGTGACCTAGTTTTGCATAATTCTAAATGTATTGCAGTAGAGAATTCTGGCACTATTCAAGATCCGTGTTTTTTCTCCTTGTCTTGAGAACATCTCTAACCAGTATTTCTTGCCCTCCTTACTATTAGGCTGGGTCATGTGATAGAGTTCCAGATGATGGAAAGTGAGTAGAAAAAATTTAAAGCACTTATAGGCTTGATTTCTTGAACTTCTCATAGGATCTTCCATGTTCTTTCTCTTTACTTACTAAGTAGCTGAAAGCAAAACTTTTGGTATAGAAATTTGAGAATACTTTTGAGGATGACAGAACCACCAAATAAAAGAGTCTAGGTACCTGAATCATCACAGGAAAAGCTGCCCATCAAATACTCTTTGGACTGTGAAAAAGATCAAAACAGTTATTTTGTTAAGCCACAGAAATCTGAGTGTTTGTTTGTTACAACAGCTAGCAACTAGTTTTACTTAACTTGACAACATACTGAGTGACTATTCAAGGCCAAAGAACCACATTCTGGGACTTTCCTGGTGGTCCAGTGGTTGGGAGTCTGCCTTCCAATGCAGAGGACAGATCTAATCTTGTATTAGTTCCTGGACATCTATTAGTCCCTGGTCAGGAAACCAAGATTCCACATGTCACGGGGCAAGTGTACCCACGCTGCAACTAAAGAGTCTGTGAGCCGTACCTACCGAGCCTGCACACTCTAGAGCCCATGCACCACGGCAAGAAACCCTTGCACCACAACTAGAGAAAGCCCATGTGCCCCAGTGAAGACCTAGCACAGTTAAAATTTTAAAATAATAATAATAAAACCTACATTAAAAAAAGAAAAAGAATTCCATTCTGTACAGTCATCCACCCAAACAAACATACCCTTAATATGTTTAAAAGAACTCAAATCATAAGAAGTATTACTTTTGAAAAACAAAAGTACATTTTCTGACCACATAGAATTAAATTAGGAAGTCAACAACAGAAAGAAATCTGGAAAATTACTAAATATTTGAAAGCTAAATAACACCCATCTAAGAAACCCATGGGTCAAAGAAGAAATTGAAAGAAAAATTCAAAAGTATTTTGAACAGACTGAAAATGAAGACACAGGATTTCCAAATTTATGTATTAATATTAAAGGAAAACTTTGGGAAATTTGTGGTCTATTATGATTCGTTCTTTAGAAGATCTATATCCTGTCTCTTCAGTCTGTCCCTTTTTTCCTCATTTTCTTTCTGTCCATATGAAGATGGAAACTATGATTTCATCTTATATGCATAATCCATGACTGTACATAACTGAAACCAGCCCTTCTCTTTAAATTCCCTGTATTACCCTTTCAAAAGTCAAATGATAGTCACTGGCCATGAAAAAATAATTCTGGTCCCATTCCCACTCCTCCTGTATCGTTTTGATGAAGATCTGCCTTTTCAGTCAACCTGCACATGATCCCTACTCATTTCCCTTGACCATTTTAGTCGACTGTTTTTCAGACTTCTGCAGCTCCACTGTGTCTTCCTCATGACCTTAAAACTGCATATATTATCCAAAAGATTATGTAAGAGGAAGATTACATTTTCAGGTTTTTTTCCCATTGCCTTTCTGTAATTCCTTCCATTTGGACAGCACTGCTGTCTGCATTCCAGAATGTGACTTGCCAGTATCGTCAAGGTACAATCAACTGTTACTGCTATATCTTGTTCTGGAGATAAAACTTAGAGTGCAAAGTTTATCATGTTTTACATATTTTGGGAATCAAATTTTCCAAGATACATTACTGGAGTTTGGCCACAATAATCAAATCCTGCTCTTAAACTCTTTTGTCACTTTTTAATGTTTTGCATAATCCAGTGAAGTATGTTAATGTCTTTTGTGTTTCACGTCTAGTCACGTAATATTTTAAATGACATCACGTTAAATGTATAAATCAACTCTCCTCTTCAAAGGCAGCATGTAAATCTTACTAATTTTTATTAGAACAAAATAAACTGCCATTAATATAGCACTTTAGAACTGCTAAGTAAAACCAACACCTTTTATTTAGAATGACAAGTTAATAATCACTGCCACCTGCAGGCAACCCAAAAAATCTGGTTTATACCAACCTGTTTGATCAAAGGCAATTTTAAATGAACAAAATAATTATATTTCCAGAGAATAATACACTTACAGATAAAAACAGACTTGGTTATTTTCTGCCCTCCACATTTGCATTGGAACAAACAGCACCCAGAGCAAACAGAAGCCTAACCTTGAGCGAAAAGCAATTGCATTGGCCACTCTGAGGTCATAGTCCTCACTGGTAAAAATAGAATGAAAGACAAGATGAGATATGAAGGGGAATAGACGCGTCCTCTAATAGAATTCTTTTGGAGCATCACTACTCTCGGTTGACAAATTCAGTTCATTTGTCTCAGCTTCCTGTGCAACTCTTTCTGAGCAAATCAGTAGTATAACTTCCTTGATAAGCCCAAATGATAAGCAGTCTTATGCGGAACATCTGCAGGGTACCCATACTCAACACAAACCTATGTTACTTATTAGAGCATGAAATTGATGTGCTCCAGTTCATTAAGCTTGCATATATAAATGCAGTGTGGAGAAAATACATCAACTGAAAACATGTTTTTGTATAGTGTTTTCCTCAAGTATTTTTATGAAGTATTTTAATTAGTATTTTTGTTTAAGACAGTTGGATGATAGTCTAACTCTATGTTTCTCAATGGCAGCTGCTATTGGCATTCAGGAAGAACAAGTCTTCATTATGCTGCGCATTGCAGGATGTTTAGTACTTCTGGGCCCCATCCACTGAGTGTCAGTAGAATCTTCCCATCATATGAGAATCAAAATGCTCCCACATATTTCAAAATGGGCCCTACGGCAACAACAACCTTGCCCTCTTTCCCAATAAAGAACATTTTGGTAATGTTTCTCACTAGAGTTGATGGATTTAGTAAGTACTTTCCCTACTGTAAGGTCAATGATTCTTTACAGAAATTTTAAACCAAAGATAAAAAGGAAAGTTAAATCTGGAGGATAATTTGTACAGAAACCTAAAAATACTCATCTCTGCTTCTACCTTTTGCTAAATAATGCCTAAGAGAGGGTGTAAAGTTAGAAATCTTAAAATGTTTAATTCTATATGACCCAAAAAAGAAAAAGAAAACAAATGACAACCCAGAAACATATATGCAAGGCATAATAACTGTAATATATAAAGATCCCCCTTCATGAATGAAAGCCTTGTCATGGAGAAGGGGCTTGCATAACTCAGTGAAGCTATGAGCCATACCGTGCAGGGCCACCCAAGACATATGGGTCACTGTGGAGAGTTCTGACAAAACGTGGTCCACTGGAAAAGGAAATGACAACTGACTCCAGTATTCCTGCCTGGAGAACTTCATTAACACTATAAAAAGGCAAAAATATATGAAACTGGAAGATGACCCCCATGTTGGAAGGTATGCTACTGGGGAAGAGCAGAGGGCAATTACTAAGAGCTCCAGAAAGAATGAAGTAGCTGGGCAAAAGTGGAAACAACAATCAGTTTTGGATGTGTCTGGTGGTGAAAATGAAGTCTGATACTGTAAAGAATATTGCATAGGAACTTGGAATGTTAGGTCCATGAATCAAGGTAAATTGGATGTGGTCAATCAGGAGATGGCAAGAGTAAACTTCAACATCTTACGAATCGGTGAACTAAAATGGACAGGAATGGGCAAATTTAATTCCAGTGACCATTGTATCTACTACTGTGATCAAGGACCCCTTAGAAGAAATGGCATAGCCCTCATAGTCAACAAGAGAGTCCAAAATACAGTACTTGGATGCAACTTCAAAAACAACAGAACAACCTTTCTTTGTTTCCAAGGCAAACCATTCAACATCACAGTAATCCTTTGTCTATACCTCAACCACTGATGCTAAAAAAGCTGAAGCTGACTGGTTCTATGAAGATCTATAACACCTTCTAGAACTAACACCAAAAAAAAAAAAGATGTCCTTTTCATCATAGGGAATTGGAATACAAAAATAGAAAGTCAAGCTGCTGCTAAGTCACTTCAGCTGTGTCTAACTCTGTGTGACCCCATAGATGGCAGCCCACCAGGCTCCCCCATCCCTGGGATTCTCCAAGCAAAACACTGGAGTGGGTTGCCATTTCTTTCTCCAGTGCATGAAAGTGAAAAGTGAAAGTGAAGTCACTCAGTCGTGTCCAACTCTTCGCGACCCCATGGACTGCAGGCCACCAGGCTCCTCCATCCGTGGAATTTTCTAGGCAAGAGTATTGGAGTGGGGTGCCATTGTCTTCTCCAAGAAAGTCAAGAGATACCCAGAATAACTGGAAAGTTTGACCTCGGAGTACAATATGAAGCAGGGCAAAGGCTGAGAGAGTTTTGTCAAAATAACATACTGGTCATGGTAAATACCCTTTTCCAACAACCCAAGAGATGACCCCAAACATGGACATTACCAGATGGTCAACACTGAAATCAGATTGATGATGTTCTTTGCAGCCAAAAATGGAACATCTCTATACTATCAGCAAAAACAAGATCTAGAACTGACTGTGGCTCAGCCCATGAGCTCCTTATTGCAAAATTCAGGCTTGAATTTCAGAAAGCAGGGAAAACCACTAGGTCATTCAGGTATGACCTGAATCAAATCCCTTATGATTAGACAGTGGAAGTGACAAATACAGTCAAGGGATTTGATCTGGTAGACAGAGTGCCTGAAGAACTATGAACAGAGGTTCATGACATTGTACAGAAGGCAGTGACAAAAATCATCCCAAGGAAAAAGAAATGCAAGAAGGCAAAGTGGCTGTCTGAGGAATCTTTACAAATAACTGAGAAAAGAAAAGAAGAGAAAGGCAAGGAAGAAAAGGAAAGATATACCCAACTGAATGCAGAGTTCCAGATAATAGTAAGGAGAGATGAGAAGGCCTTTTTAAATGAAAAATGCAAAGAAATAGAGGAAGACAATAGAATGGGAAAGACTAGAGATCTCCTCAATAAAATTAGAGATATCAAGGGAACGTTTCATGCAAGGAGGGGCACAATAAAGGAAACTGTAAGAAGCAGTTTCTAAGAGAAGCAGAAGAGATTAAGGAGACTTGACAAGAATACACAGAAGAACTATACAAGAAAGGTCTTAATGCCCTGGATAACCACGATGGTGTGGTCACCTGGAGTGTGAAGTCAAGCAGGGCTTAGGAAGCATTACTATGAACAAAGCTAGTGGGTTGCCATGCCCTCCTCCAGTATATGCAGAGTGTATCATGCGAAATGCCAGGCTGGATGAATCACAAACTGGAATCAAGACTGCTGGGGGAAATATCAACAACCTCAGATATGCAGATGATATCACTCTAATGGCAGAAAGTGAAGAACTAAAGAGCCTCTTGATGAGAATGAAAGAGAGTGAAAAAGCTGGCTTGAAACTCATCTTCTAAAAAAACTATGATCATGGCATCTAGTCACATCACTTCATGGAAAATAGAAGGGGAAAAAGTGGAAGCAATGGCAGACTTTATTTTCTTGGGCTCCAAAACTACTGCAGACAGTGACTGCAGCCATAAAATTAAAATACCCTTGCTCTTTGGAAGGAAAGCTATGACATACTTGGTGTATTAAAAAGGCAGAGACATCACTTTGCCAACAAACGTCCATATAAGTCAAAGCTTTGGTTTTTCCAGTAGTCATGTAGAGATGTGAGAGTTGGACCATAAGGAAGGCTGAGTGCCAAAGAATTGATGCTTTCAAATTGTGGTGCTGAAAAAGATTCTTGAGAGTCTCTTGGACTGCATGGAGATCAAACCAGTCAATCCTAAAGGAAATCAACCCTGAATATTCATTGGAAGGACTGATGCTGAAGCTGAAGCTCCAGTACTTTGGCTACCTGATGTGAAGAGCTGATTGACTGGAAAATACTCTGATGTTGTGAAAGACTGAAGGCAAAAGGAGAAGCAGGCAGCACAGGATACGATGGTTAGGTAGAATCATGGACTCAATGGACACGAATTTGAGCAAACTCCAGGGGATAGTAGAGGACAGAGGAGCCACAAAGAGTCCGACACGACTTAGCGACAAAACAACAACATAAAGAATCCCTACTTATCCATAAGAAAAAACAAAAGCCCAATGGAAAACTGAACAGGAAAAATCAGCAAGCAATTCAAACGTAAAAAATGGTTAATATTAAAAAAAATTCAGCTTGTTAATAATCAAGTTAGTATAAACCATATAAATTAAAGCAAAAAGTGTCATTTTTAAGTATTATTATTATAATGTTTAAAACTTTATTTAAATGAAAATACTCAGTATTGGAGGATTCAAAGGCATGAGCAAATAGAGACCAAAATTGATGTAGTCCTTATGGAGGAAATTTGTGATAGCTATGAAAACTTGAAAAATTTGCAGTTCATTTAATCTATCAATCCAACCTTTGGCGGTTTAAATGAGGAATGCAACTGCAGTTATGAGTAAAGATTTGGCTACAGAGTTGCTTCTTGAATCATTATTTTCATAGTAACAAAGTAAATACAATTTACATTCTCAAAAGGAGGAAAATTAGATTAAAAGCTATTGAATAGCTAAAAATAAAATATGAACTAAAATTAATGCCTTTGAAAAACATTTAAAGTATGGAAAATAATCTTGGTATATTGTTAAGTAGACAAATTAGGATACAAAAAAATGTATAATATAATACCATTTTTGGAAACATGTAAGTGTGTGTATACACACAATATAGACATATATATTTATAAGAAAACATAAAGGCAGAGAAAGAGAGAGAAAGGTGCTACATCTCCTTTGTAGAGAGAGATTTTCTATCTGGTTTTCTTTTGCAAACTCAAAACCTAGTGTGGTGCCTGGAACACAGAGTATGTATTAAGTGTAGACAAGTCAATCATATATATAAATGCATGATTAATAAGATTATGAAAGCATTCACTAAAATGTTTATTAGTTATTGGGGCTGAGTGTCATAAATTTTTTTCTTTTTTCTCTTTGCCTTTCCTTTTTTTCTCGATTTTAGTCAATGAATATGTGTTTATTTTAAGCTTAAAAAAAAAGTATAAAAAGTTACAGGGAAAGCCTTTCTTAGGAATAAATTTTTAGATTTGAAAAGGAAAGATGTCCACATATATTGAAGGAACTTGTCTTCTATTTATCATGATCAGGTATTTCTTAGCCATAATTTGAATTAATTCAGTAGGGATTCCCTGATAGCTCAGTTGGTAAAGAATCTGCCTGTAATGCAGGAGACTTCAGTTCGATTCCTGGCAGAGAAGGGATAGGCTACCCACTCCAGTATTCTTGGGCTTACCTTGTGATTCAGCCGGTAAAGAATCCACCCGCAATGCGGAAGACCTGAGCTCAATCCCTGGGTTGGGAAGATGCCCTGGAGAAGGAAAAGGCTACGCACTCCAGTATTCTGGCCTGGAGAATTCCAAGGACTGGATAGTCCTTGCGGTCGCAAAGAGTCAATTTAAGTCAATTTAAGGTGTATACACACCTGCTGCGGAAAAAAAGAAAAAAAAGTTTCCCCACTGTTTCCACCCCTGCTGCTCCACAGACTTTGGAAGTAAGACAGCAAACTTCTGAATTATCCCACCCAGCATGGGAAGCAGGGACAGGGTAACTAGGGACACTTAAGGAGCAAGATTCTATTGCCAGCTGCATGCTAATTCTGAAGTGGTGAAAACATTACAGATAAGGATGTTAGCTAGGCTCTTTGATTTTTATGAAAGCTGGATGAGTTGCAAGCTAGAATCAAGATAGGTGAGAGAAACATCAACAACCTCAGATATGCGGATTATACCACTCTAATGGCAGAAAGCAGAGAGGAACTAAAGAACTTCTTGGTGAGAGTGAAGGAAGAGAGTGAAAGAGCCGGCTTAAAACTAAATAATTTTTAAAAAAGAAATTAAGATCATGGCATCCAGCCCATTATTTCATGGGGAAATGTGGAAGTAGAGACACATTTCCTGTTCTTGGGCTCTAAAATCGCTGCAGATGGTGACTGCAGCTATGAAATCAGAAGATGTCTGCTTCTTGGCAGGAAAGCTATGACAAACCTAGACAGCATAATGAAAAGCAGAGGCATTACTCTGCCAACAAAGGCCCTTGTAGTCAAGGCTATCATCTTCCCAGTGGTCACCTACAGTCGTGAGAGCAGAACTATAAAGAAGGCGGAGCACCAAAGAACTGATGCCTTTGAACTATGGTACAGGAGAAGACTCCCCAAGGAGATGAAACCAATCAGTCTTAAGGGAAATCAACCCTGAATACTCGCAGGAAGGACTGGTGCTGAAGGTGAAACTCCAGTATATTGGTCATCTGATGTGAACAGCTGACTCATTGGAAAAGCCCCTGATGCTGGGAAAGAATGAGGGCAGGAGAAGAGGACGTCAAAGGATGAAAAGATTGGATGGCATCACCGATGCAATGGACATGAACTTGTCAAACTTTGGGAGATGACGAGGGACAGAGAGGCCTTGCCTGTTGCAGTCCATGGGGTCGCAAAGAGTTGGACCCAATTGGCCGACTGAACAACATCGTCAATTTTGTAGTTATAATGTGAGGGACAGTTTCCTTGCTTTTAAAATGTAACACTCAATTCCCTTGCCTAGAAAAGGCAATGGCCTACTACCACAAAGAGGCAAGAGTGCCACCTAGTGGCATTTTATTAAACAAGCACATGGCTTTCAGGTACTGGAAGGAACTTGAGAAAATCAGTGTATTCAATAAGGCGGAGGATGGCTCTGTGACCTAACATCCCTTACCAGCTTCAGTGCACTGAACTGCAAAGCCTCCTTCCTGCTGAGAAATTGAATATTTCCTGCCATATCAGTAAACAAGAATGTCACAGTCAGCGATTGCAGCCCTCCTACTTGAGCTGGTGACCGCTAAGGGGACTCAGGCAGGAAAAGAATACCTGCAGGCTAGCACCATCAATAAGGACGGCAGCCACTCCCTACAGTGAGCCCTGCAGAAAGGAGGCTCAGGATGTGAAAGCACAGGATACTGACTCCATGAAAAGAATGATTTCAGGGACCCCAGACTCTTGCATCTTCTTGTACATAGGAAAGTGCTAAATTCCTTAACTTGGGATATCTGACTTTCTTTAATTAACAATAATCTACTGAAGTTCATCCCACCAGCCCTTTGTTACAAAACTTTTATATAACTTGCCTCCTCAGAGCAGTTCTCTCCCAGTTACTTGAGACGCTATATCCAGGGTTTAGAAATCTTAAAATTTTCCAGCGAATAATACATAACTCTGAACTTTTAGGTTGCGTGTATTTTTTTCTGTTGACATTACCTAGGATTTTAGGATTTTATATTTCATAAATTTGACAGTTCTGGTCAGCATGGGAAAGATGTCATTCTGAATTGCCAGTTATCTCTACCATGAAGTGATATAAGGTTCAAATATAAGGTTCTTCTGGAGAGTGGCCATTGATCTCTCACCAGTAAGCCTAAAGGAAATCAACCCTGAATCTTCATTGGAAGGACTGATGCTGAAGCTGAAGCTCCAATACTTTGGCCACCTGATGCAAAGAGACAACTCACTGGAAAAGACCCTGATGCTGGGGAAGATTGAAAGCAAGAGGAGAAGAGGGTGGAAGAGGATGAGATGGTTGGATAGCATCATGGACTCAATGGACATGAATCTGAGCAAACTCTGGGAGATAGTGAAGGACAGGGAAGCCTGGCTTGCTGCAGTCCATGGGGTCGCAAAGAGTCAGACACAATTTAGTGACTGAACAACAACAAGCATGTTTTAGAAGACAGCCAAAATCATCCAGTTTCAGGGAGTTAGTCTCCTCTCTGCATTCACTTATTCAATCATGTAACGAACATTTATTGGGTAGCTCTAATTTCCAGGAACTTCTAGCCACTAAGAAGATAAAGATGAATAAGGTATATTTTCCAGCTGGGAAGAAGCTCAAAATCTCTCATGGGCTCCTATGCTGGATGATGCTGTTAACTCAGGAGTACCACACCTTCCCCTTCAAGGTCTACTCTCAGAATCCCCTACCCTGGGATGAGGAGCTGCCTATAAGAGGAAAGTTGCAAGAGATTTGGAAGGTGAAAAGGGGAAAGAAGCTGTGTTCTGTACTGGAAGCTGCAGCAGGACTCAAGAGAGAATGATTGGTTCCCAGTAGCTCCCTGGGGTACTCTTGGGGACCACCTTGTGGCTCCTGCACCCTGAGATTGTGAGAGTGCTTCTGTGGCAGCTCCCTGGTGAGGTTCTAAGAACCATCTGCACTGATACTTCATGTGCAGCCTAATCATGCCAGGATTTCTTGAATGCCATGGGAAGGGAATTTGGACTTTACCTACTAGGACAATGGTCTTCAAATTTTTGAATGTCCATACCATCCACAAAAAAATTTAGAACATGCTACATGGATATATTTAATTAATGTACTGACATGTTGCACATTTTGTAATGGTGTACAAAGAAATTTTAAAGGGAAATTTTTGAATACAAATATTATTTTTCTTGTATCCCAATAGTGGGATATCCCTGGTGGCTCAGATGGTAAAGAATCAGCCTGCAATGCTGGAGACCCAGGTTCAATCCCTGAGTTGGAAAGATCCCCTTGGAGATAGTAATGGCAACCCAATCCAGTATTCTTGCCTGGAAAATTCCATGGACAGAGGAGCCTGGAAGGCTACAGTATAAGGGGTCACAAAGACTGGGATACAATTGAGTGACTAACATTAACTATAGGTCACCTTGCATCCTGCCTTAGGTGACACGCGCCACTTTGGGGCCATGGAGGCAGAGAGGACGGTTGGTCAGCTATGCATATCAGACTTGTGGTCCCATTAGGCGTCTCCTCTCTTGGCCAGTGATGTGTAGCAGCCCCTCTTTGCTAGCATGGCTCTCCAATGCCGGCCCCTGAGAAAGGAGGGGGCAGAGACTGCAGATCTACTCTGTCCCCTCTTTTGAGGGGCATCTTGCCTATGACGATACACACACACACACACACACACACACACACACACACACAGAGTCAAGCAGCTCCTTACCAGGATTTCCAGTGATAAAGCCTAAACAGTACAGTTGTAGGAGATAGGGATGGAAAAATTGATCTTTCAACCCATTCCCCCACCAAAAACACATGTAACACTCTTACACCTTAAGAAAGCACTGACCTCATCACCTAAACCTTCCGGATTGACTGTTCGGACATCCCCTAGGCCACTGAAAACGCCCTGTGTGCATTTGATTTCTGTGCTTCACGCTTCTCCCTCCCCACTACCTCCAGGTCCCACCTCCCAGTGCCTCTGTTTTGCTAGACTAGTACCGTTTTCTCAAAAGTAAGCAAGTCCCAAATCTTGCCCATCTATTTTCACAGTCTCCACTCCATGTTTGAGTGGAGACTCCACATGAGACTCCTACCTCACTCTTCTGCTCAACTTTGCCACTAAGCAGAGGGGTGTAGGAAGCCTCTGAACTTATGAGAGAGCAGAAGATAATTGGGTATTCTAACTCCCATCTGCTTTTTGCTTTCTCTGGTTATCCCGTCAAGTCTGAAAAAGAAAGTCTCAGACATCTCTCACAATGAACATGAATCTGCTATCCATAGAGCCGCAGGTTTCAAGTTGGAAATTGTCAGCTCCACAGCTAACATCACCTTGACCTTACTAAAATGTGTGGGGACTGGGCAAGCATGCAAATATTGTACAGAGGTGCAGGGACTAAACGCAGAACATGTGGTTGTGGAGATGCCCAATAGCTAGATGGGGCTCTGAGCTGGAACATAGCATCAGCACTTGAAGAGTCACACCATTCAATGAGGCTTCAATTCTAGTAGCAAACTAGAAGGGCTGGAAAGGGACATCCCTGGTCGTCCGGTGGTTAAGACTCCATGCTCCCAGTGCAGGTGTCCAGGTTCGATCCCTGGCAGAGAACTAGATCCTGTAACTCTAAGAACCAGAGCAGCCAAATAAAACAAACAGACCAAACGGATGGGAGAATGAGACTGACCCTACCTCTTTTGCTCTGGTCCTTTATTCCACAGAATAAAGTTTTCACGTTTCTGCAAAAGAGAGACATAGCATGTGTCTTTTGAATGAACACACAATGATAGGTAAATCAATCAATATCTGTACTGTTACCTAGTCTAAACTCACTCTGCTCACTGCAAGATAAGTCAATGAATCTGAGACGAAGTGCTGGGATCAGGAAGGAACTTTATTCAGGAGCTGGCTGACCTCGAAGATGGCAGGCTATTGCCTCAAAATAACCATCTTGTTGGGGCCTGGTTGCTAGGTTCTTTTATCGATCGGAGATGATTGGGGAGGTGAGGAAACAAAGTAAAAAGACTATTCAATCTTTGCAAATGCCCCCTAGAATGGGAAGTCTCAGGCAGGGGAATGTGTTAGTTTCACTTCCTTACAGTCCTTCGTAGTTGGTAGGCTCAGGCCATCTCCCTGAGGCAGACCATCCTGTATGCTTATAATAACAAAAGCAGAAAAATCAGGGTTAAAGTCACAGAAGCTAATCCAGTGTAAATTCAAAATTAACCCTTCCCGGTTACACTAAGAGCCTACTACTTCCAAGATCCCAAATTAGGCTCCACACTGTGTTTAAAGTTAAATAGCTATGGTGACTGTCCACCGGGAATTTAAAATGTGCAGAAAGAGACAGCAGAAGCAAGACACCTTATATTGCAGGGTCATATATTCACACAACCTTTATTCTCTATTGAGCAGAGTAGGGGAGAGGAAACTTCCTTCTACCCTGGAACTTCTAGATTCTGTGGCTGGTCTAGGAACTAAACTGATGTACGCCATGCACGCATGCTGAGTCGCTTCAGTCGTGTCTGACTCTGAGACCCTATGGACATGTAGCCCGCCAGGCTCCTCTGTCCATGGGATTCTCCAGGCAAGAATACTGGAGTGGGTTGCCATACCCTTCTCCAGGGGACCTTCCTGACATAGGGATCGAACCCACATCTCTTGTGATGTAAGGCAGATTGACAGAAAAAAACATACAAATTTTGTTTTACATGTATAGGAGAGTCTCCACAAGAAAATGAAGACCCAAAAAGCGAATAGGCTCAAGTACCTTTTTAAAAATTTTGCTGAAATATAGTTGATTTACAATGGAACGTTAGCTTCTCTATACAGCAAAATGACTCAGTTATACATATATGAACATTCTTTTTTCAAATTCTTTTCCATTCTGGTTTATCATAGGCTATCAAGATAGTTCCCTGTGCTATACAGTAGGACCTTGTTTATCCATCCTGTATATGCTAGTTTACGACTGCTAATCCCAAGCTCCCAAGTATTTATATATTAGGTTGAGAAGAGTAGTAATTGTGAAAAAAAAAAAATCTGCCCACAGATTCAACCAACCATGGATCAAAATTCAGAACCCACAGATATGGAGGGATAACTGTACCAAACCATTGTATATAAGGGACTTGAGCATCCGCAGATCTTGTTAGCAGTGGGCGTTCTGGAGCCAGTCTGCCAGGTGAGGGCAGAGCCCAAGGTTTGGCTGGCAGACTTCCCTTGCCTCACTCTGTCCCTGGTGATAGGACTGTTTCCTTCCTCCTGCCATGGGGAGGCCGTCATCACAGGGGAGCTTTAGCTCCTGTTTCCAGGAAGAAAAGGGGAGGTCAGACTGTCCTTGCTCCCGCTGCTTCTCAAGTGCGCTGAATGCAAAATCACCCTCATACCGAAGTGACATCCTTGGGGACGGCGTGCTCTGCCGCCCATCACTCCCTCCCTTTGAAATTTCCCCAAGAAGCCTCACAGTCCAGAGCTGAGTGGGAAGGTTGTTTCGTATCTCACTGAACTAGTCTCCTAGGCCTGCACAGGTCAGTTCAGTTAAACAGTTGTGCGTTACTTCAGGGGGTGGTGGCTTGAGGGGAAGTAGGGGAGGTCCGTCTAAATTAGGTCTTTCTCTAAAGGTAGAGTCCTGACAAGGGGGACAGTCTTCTCACCCACTCCCTACTGCTCGGGTCACTTCCGGCGCTGCCTTCAGTGCTTCAGCCCCCAAATTGAGGGGATGGGATTGGCAACCCACTTCAGTACTCCTGCCTGGAGAATTCCATGGACAGAGGCGCCTGGAGGGCTACGGTCCATGGAGTCGCAAGGAGTCAGACACGACAGCGATTTTCACACTGAGTTCAGAGGAGAGAGAGCTGGTGCTCTGGAGCTGGCCAAGCATAGGGAATGACAACGTTAATCCCAGGAGAGGGTGGCCAGGCTGCAGTAATGGGCGCTACCCCAGAGATTTGAAGAGCTCAAGTGGAAGTACACTCTGACCAGCTGCACACTGTTTCAGGAAGACAGGGTTACACTCAGAATGCCCTGGGGTGGGGAGGCGCTTTTCCCCAACTTGATACCTCAAGGAGCAATAGTTGCTGGAGGGAGTATGTCTTTCCCACTGGGGATGCAATGGAATAAAAAGAAAATAAAAATTCTAAGAAGAAAACAAAAATAAATCAGGCCTTTCTCTGGTGTGGGTAGTCAGGCATTTAATGAGGGACATTTCTATGGAAAAAAAACAAGTCGCTCTGTCATGTCTGACTCTTTGCAGCCACAAGGACTAGCCTGCCAGGCTCCTCTGTCCATGAAATTTCCCAGGCAAGAAGATGGGAGTGAGTTGCCATTTCCGTCTCCAGGGGATCTTCCTGACCCAGGGATCTAACCTGGATCTCCTACATTGCAGGTGGATTCTTTACCATTCGAGCCACCAGGGAAGCCCATTTCTATGGACACAAAAGTTTTCATGATTAGAAGAAACTATAAACTCTGTTTTGAGTTCAGAGAACAGCCAGTTGAGAAGATTTTTAGGTATTGGGCTTGAAGCTTCTTCAGATGTAGAGTGAGGACACAGGACAGGCAGCGTCAATCTGAAGAATTTTTTTGTTTCAGTTTGAATGTTCCCAGTGATAGCATCAGGTGTTCTGGTGAACTTTCTGAGCGGCCTACACGGCAGGAAGCATGAAGTTTGTCCATGCATCATCGGCTTTAGTGATTTCTTTAAAGTTTATATCAAGCCATCCAGTATCACCTTGCTGGACTTCAGGGAAAAGGAAATTTTTTTTTTAATTTTCAGTGATATCAAGTCTAGAAAGTACAAGGAAAATTGGAAACATTAACCAGTGGCAAAACAGCAAAAGCCAGTTTAGCAAAAGGAAGAAAAGTTCTACAAGGGTATGCTATAGTTTCCACTGAAACATGGAATTTTGTCCTATAATTACTCCCATTTTTTCAAAGATCTTCAGTGAAATTAATTTGTTTGCAAAGTAAGTCTAGTCTCATTAAAGCTGGCCTGATTATTAACAAAGTGCAGCAAGAATAGTGATTTATCGTATAGGCTTTTTAAAAGTCTGCTTTGTGAAAACTTCAATAAGGAATCTCAGATTGAACTTTTACAAGGTTCTTAAGGCTAAGAAGCTACATTGGGACCAAGCCACCAGACTTTACCTTCAGCACCTACAGATTCATATGAATTTCTCTCTCTTCAAGGCTCACATGATATCCTAAACTTCCTGGGTCTGCCAGGAAGAGACCTTCTTTACAAACCCATTAGGCTGGCACCCTGTAAGCCAAGTACCAGGCCAATATTCCAAGAGGGTTTTGTTAGCATTGGCTCTGTGAAATCAATCTTAGTTTCTTATATCTGTCTGGCCATATATAATTCTGTGCACATCATTCTTAAATATGGCATTCCAGTCAAAGCCTTTGTAATATAATTGATATTCCCAATTGTAACCTGTGATAAGGAAAATATTCTTATTGAACTTATGCAAATCACTATATTTCCATGAAAATGAGAATATTCAATAAGACGTTCTGAATTCTAAAGAAATCCCTAGGGAGAAAAATGTTTTATTTTATTTACAAAGATATAACCTACCAAATTGTTGTAAATTATAGATTGCTTAAGAAAAAAAAAAGATTTCACAAACAAAAAATTAAAGAAACAACAATGTTTCAAATAAAATATCATTTAAAAATTATAATCATCCTTATCAGTTCACTTTGTCCCATGTAATTAACTTGTTCTGCTTTACCTTAGATTAGATCCATTAGTTTATTAGTGTTCTGAAAAATTTAACACCGTCTCAGTGGTATGATTTTAAGGTTATCAGAAACCTGTACTTAAAGGGCTTATCAGAGTCCTTTCCATCCATCTCTATGAAGATGGAGCACTTTTGCCTATCAGTCCAGTTCAGTCGCTCAGTTGTGTCCGACTCTGCAACCCCATGAATCGCAGCACACCAGGCCTCCCTGTTCATCACCAACTCCCGGAGTTCACTCAGACTCACGTCCATTGAGTCAGTGATGCCATCCAGCCATCTCATCCTGGGTCATCCCCTTCTCCTCCTGCCCCCAATCTCTCCCAGCATCAGTCTTTTCCAATGAGTCAACTATTCGCATGAGGTGGCCAAAGTACTGGAGTTTCAGCTTTAGCATCATTCCTTCCAAAGAAATCCCAGGGCTGATACGTAGCTACAAAGAAAAAATTTGTTTTCCTTATGATGAAAATTTCCAGGTTTTACTCTCTTAGCAACTTTTCCTCTCAGCTATTGAGTGTGCAATTTCTGGTTGGGTGATGGTGGTCTATGGCATATATCACATGTACAATGTAACAAAGATGTTCACAAGGTTATCACCTGGGGGTTGTGGATTTAATCTATGGCCACGGAAGATGCCTGCTGCGTGTGTGAACATGCACGCACACACATACATACAATTCAGCAGTTAAATCTGAAGGAAAATCCACTTCACCCCCCAAATCTTGTGGAACATTTCAGCTGAATATCATCTTGCCCCATCTTGTGGCCATTTGAGAACCACACAACCCAGACCACCCCTGTACCTAATAGAGTAGAACATAGCTCTATCTGGGGATAACAATGGGCACTCCTGTACCAAATATAGTAGAACATGGCTCCGTCTGGGGATAACAATTGGATTGATATAATGTTGTGTTCAATGTGTTTCAACAAAAATCCCAAATCAGTAGCCCATAAAATTTGATCTGATCAACTGATGCATAGCTTCAAAAAACCTGCCACTTTACCCAATTATGAGTCATTCTTTTATACTGTGTTTTCTTCTCACTCCTAGAAACAGACCAAGACAAATCCAGGGCTCTTCCCTAACCTTCCACTTTCAAATCTCCGGCTCCAGAACTTCTAACATCCTCACTAAAACCTCTGCTGATGAGCTTAACCTCATAAATTATAAAGGATGATGACCATTGTATTGGGGGGCTCATCAAGTTTCCATGGGTCATACATCCCCAAATAAAAATTGCCTTATTAGTATACAAGTCTGTTCTTTGGCATCCATTATAATCGACAGACAATTTCATTGGCCATGAGTTAATCATCTTCTCTTTCAACGTTTGGGCTGCTCCTACATTCCATTTCTTCATTCATAAAATCCAGCAGCAATAGTGGGTACCTCTCAGGGTTGTTATAGAGACCTACCATGGTTTTAGATCAGGGCTAGGCTCACAGTGAGTCACCAGTACAGGTTAGGTGGTGTTATGGGTAAAGAGTGCTCAGTACAAGGTTTTGTCTTTTAGCTGAATTAGAATAAACTGACATGAGGCAGAGCTTGCTAGTGTGGATGATTATACAAATGATGGTTTGTGTACGTCTGATTGCTCAAAAGGCAGATAAAAGCAGATGGGGTTGTCCACATTCTTTCTTACCTTTGGATATGAGAGATCTTATCTTTTAAGAACACACTTTGTACAGGTGTGTTTAGGATGGTGGATCAAAGAGGAGGAGATAGAAGGTTTAGGGGGGAAAAATATATGTGTGTGTGTATATATATATATATATATATATATATATATATATAGTGCTTATAATGGCCTAAAACTGCTCACTTATTACCTGTAACAAACTATGATGCTTCTGTGCTGGGGTTTATTTCATGAAAAGAAGATGTTCTCTCTCAAATTTGGTATGAAAGTCTGTCCACATCCCTGCATCTGAGAAATTCATGAAAACTGTCGGGAGGGAAAACTGTGTGTCTCGGCTGCCACCTTGTGGTTCCTGTGCTATGTTAGCCTTCAGAAGGGAGGAGGAAACCGCAACCCACTCCAGTGTTCTGGCCTGGAGAGTCCCAGGGACAGAGGAGCCTGGTCTATCGGGTCACACAGAGTCAGACACGACTGACATGACTCAGCAGCAGCAGCAGCAGCAGCGGCCTTCAGAAATGAAATATGTTATACAGCAACAACCAATTTCTAAGATAAACTTACGATTCAAGTTTGAATTTTTCCTTAGCATTACTAAAAATTCTCCAAGTTGCAAAAAGGACTATAAATTAATTTCTGACCTCCATTTACTGGCTAGCTAGGGTCTCAGATTAGGTAAGAGTTCACATAAGACCTAAATCACATAAAATCTAAATTGAACTAAGTGTGTGTTTCTTTGTGTTCATTACAAAGTTTCTTCAAAATTTTTAAAAAGAAATTCTCCCATGCTTAAATTAGTAGATATGTTAAATAACTTACAAGCTATCCATTAAATGGAATACATAATCCCATTTGAAATACACAATTAGAGAAAAATTATGGAAGTTTGCCATGCACATAATTATATTGTATACTCTAAGTCTTTGAAGGGTAACACAGAGAAGGGGTTAAGCTCAAAGGCCCTAAAATTCTGGAACTTGGGGATCAAATACCTCACTCTGACTACCAGTTAGCTACACTAACTGGGGCATATGACATAACACCGCAGCACCACGCTCATCTAGAGAATGTGGACGAGCTCCATAGCATATACCTCATAGGGCCGTAGTGAAGATTGCTTATAGCTTTAAAAGCAGTCTCTGGCATTCAGAAGAGATGACCTTTGGTTCTGGGTAAGCAAAATTAGGACAGTATGAGTTAATTTTATTGCCAAAAGTCAGCTTCCCCCCCCCAAAAGCACTCCCCACTTCCACCTGTGCTCAGGCAGCAATTTCCTCAGCTCTCTCACCCCTGCCTCCTTCTGCCAGCTCACTGTTGTCTTGGCTGATGGTGATCCTTGAGAGGCAATTTTCTGCTGGAGCCTCTGGGTAAGAGCACTCAAAATGCTGAGGAGAGGGTCAGAACTGCTGCCCACCAGGCTTTGCTGTATGTCTCCCGTTATACCCTTTTCAAATAGTATGTATGTTTTGTTATTCTGTTACTGCTCTTCTGTTATATATTGAACAGATGGGGAACAGGTAACTTTTCTTATAAGTTCATGAGGAGGTGCCACCTTGCACTTCAGTCGGTCACCCAGTAATCCACAACTCTGGGCATGTGGCCAGGATAAGATGGAATTTTTTATTGTCACTCTTGAAAGATGAGTATATTTTGTGTGTAGGAATGACAGCGTGTAGGAACTGAGTATTTGGTGACTGAAGGGTGGATTTGGGGAGTTAATACAGTTCAAAAATATTTGACTTCCCTTTCTAGCAGGTGCAATCTTGAAGTTAGGAGTAATTGCATGACTTGCTTTGACCTGTGAAAAGTGATGTGTCCCTGCAGGGTGGAAGATTTAAGCTGTGGCACATGACTCACCAGTCTTTATCCCCTGCTTTGCTGTTCATGGAAGTGTTAGTCAAATTGTGTTTCCATCAGTTGGATCCCAGAATGATATGACCCTCCAACACTGAGCAGAGCCCACCAGAGGCCCAGATTAACATACAGTTTGAGCAAGAAATAACATTTGTTATTGAAATGCACTGAAAATTTGGATTGTTTTCTCATCATCTAACCCTTTATAGAAAATGCTTATCATCACTGTGCTGCCCTGGGAAGTAACCCAACTCTCCCTGCTCTTGCTCCCAACTCAAGCCCGAGGAGGCCCTTTCCCCTAGTTCCTAATTCACAACAGAGAGCCAGGCTGTAGTTTCATGCTGGCAATGGGAGGATCGTCAGTAAAGAACACCACAAGCCTCTGGAGCCAATCTGTCTGGCTAACTTGGGACTTCGTCACTTAGTAATTATCTGAATGATTTGGCAAGTGATGTACGTGTGTGTGTGTGTGTGTGTGTGTGCACGCACATGTGCGCTCAGTCGCTTAGTTGTGTGAGACTCTTTGCGGTCCCATGGACTGTAGTTCACCAGGCTCCTCTGTCCATGGGATTTTCCAGGCAAGAAAACTGGAGTGGGTTTCCATTTCCTGAAGATCCCAGGGGATCTACCCTACCCAGGGATCGAATCCTCCTCCCCTGTCTCCGGCATTGGCAGGTGGATTCTTTACCACTAGCGCCACCTGGGAAGCCCCGGGGAAGTGACTTAACTTTTGTCAAATAGAGATAATGGGGCTTACCTGTTCAGCTACTGTGTGTAGGAAAACTTCTCAAAGTGTAATCGTGTCCAATGACCATTTACTAGGCTCACAGACTGATCAGTCACGAATTTGCACAGAGCACAGCATAGATGGCTTATTTTGCTCCCCACAACTGAGATCTCAGCTGGCAGGCCCAGCCTAGGAGCTGAAATCATCTGAAGGTTCACTCAACCCACACCTGGTGATGGACTCTGACTGAGACGGTGGCTGGGACAGCCCTAACTTACACACAGCCTCTCCATGTGGCCAGGATTGCTTACAACGCACATCTAGAGAAAAAAGCAGAGGCGAAATGCCTTGTGTGACCTCACCTCATAAGTGACTTACTAATTGATTCTACCAGTCAAGGCACTCATAAAATTCTGCCCAGGCTCATGATGATGGGAAAAAGACTGCCTCTTGAGAGGCACAGCAAGGCTCTGGCAGTCTGTGGGACTAGAAATACTGCTGTGGCCACTTCAGAAAATAAAATCTTCCCCACTTCCTCAGAGTGAAGGTGAACTCACTGAGTGAGTTAATGCAATAAAGTATTTATATTAGACCAGTTGGTAGGTATGTGCCTGATGTTGTGGTTTATCCACTGCACAGATTTAGAGCCATATGGAACTGCCTCCTGTGGCTGCCTTTTCCTCCTGAGGACCCTCCTCCAAGGATCTATCAGACTTCAGGCCAAACTAAGGCAACCTCTCACATATGTATGTATGAGAATATACATTCTCATATTTGCATACATATATATGTGTGTGTGTATACACACAGAGAAATCTGTATGCAGGTCAAGAAGCTACAGTTAGAACTGGACATGGAACAGCGGACTGGTTCCAAATAGGAAAAGGAGTGCATCAAGGCTGTATATTGTCACCCTGATTATTCAGCTCATATGCAGAGTATATCATGATAAATGCTGGACTGGATGAAGCGTAAATTGGGATTAAGATTGCCGAGAGAAAAATCAATAACCTCAGATATGCAGATGTCACCACCCTTATGGCAGAAAGCAAGAACTAAAGAGCCTCTTAATGAAAGTGAAAGAGGAGAGTGAAAAAGTTGACTTAAAACTCAACATTCAGAAAACTAAGATCATGGCATCTGGTCCCATCACTTCGTGGCAAAAAGATGGGGAAACATTGGAAACAGAGACAGAATTCATTTTCTTGGGCTCCAAAATCACTGCAGATGGTGACTGCAGCCATGAAATTAAGAGGCTTGGTCCTTGGAAGTAAAGTTATGACCAACCTAGACCAACCTAAAAAGCAGACACATTACTTTGCTAAAGGTCCATCTAGTCAAAGCTTTGGTTTTTCCAATAGTCATGTATGGATGTGAGTGTTGGACTATAAAGAAAGCTGAGCGCCGAAGAATTGATGCTTTTGAACTGTGGTGTTGGAGAAGACTCTTGAGAGTCCCTTGGGCTGCAAGGAGATCCAACCAGTCCATCCTAGAGGACATCAGTCCTGAATATTCACTGGAAGGACTGATGCTAAAGCTGAAACGCCAATACTGTGGCCACCTGATACAAACAGCTGACTCATTTGAAAAGACCCTGATGCTGGGAAAGACTGAAGGCAGGAGGAGAAGGGGATGACAGAGGATGAGAGGGTTGGATGGCATCACCAACTCGATGGACATGAGTTTGAGTAAGCTCTGGGAGTTGGTGATGGACAAAGAAGCCTGGTGTACCGCAGTCCATGGGATCACAGAGAGTTGGACACAACTGAGCAACTGAACTGAACTGAACATTCCAGTGTGTGTGTTTGTCTGTATACCACATCTTTATCCATTCATCTGTTGATGGGCATTTAGGTTGTTTCCATGTTTTGGCTATTGTAAATAGTGCTGCTTTGAACATTAGGATGCATGCATATTTTTGAAGTAGAGTTTTCTTCAAATATATGCCCTGGAGTGGGATCACTGGATCATATGGCAACTATTTTTCACTGAAGAACCTCCATACTGTTCTCCGTAGTGGTTGCACCAATTTACATTCCCACCAACCCACCAAAAGGGTTTCCTTTCCTTCGCACTCTCTCTAGCATCTGTTATTTGTAGACTTTTTAATACTGGCCATTCTGACTAGTGTGAGGTGTATCTCATTGCAGTTTTTATTTGCATTTCTCTAATAATTAACAGTGTTGCCCATTAGCCATCTGAATGTCTTCTTTGGAGAAATATCTATTTAGATCTTCTGCCCATTTTTCAACTGGGTTATTTTGGAAATTAGGCCCTTGACCATGCATCATTTGCAAACATCTTCTCCCATTCCATAGGTCATCTTTTCATTTTATGGTTTTCTTTGCTGTACAAAAAGCTTGTATGTTTGAGTAGGTCCCACTTGTTTCTTTTTGCTTTTACTTCTATTACCTTGGGAGACTGACCTAAGATGACATGGGCACGATTTATGTCAACGTATATTTAAAGACTGTAAAAATAAGCGAAGGCCTATAGCTCACCTTCAACAGTGTCCAGTTTTCAACTTACCGGCTAAATTCCTGGCGTACTCCCTCTTCCCATCAAGCATTCTTGTATATACCTGTGCACCAGGAGTTTCTCCTTCAAAAATTTCTAATAACTAAACTCACCTTTAAAATAGATTTCACAATCCTGTCCCTAAACAACCAACGAGCATTTAAATGAAAATTGACCTGCTCACTGTTACATTTTCTCTTCCTCCAACTGGGTTCAGAATGCTTTTCGCTTTTATGAGAAATACGTGGCTCTACAACAGGGCTTGGTAAACTATGGCCTATGGGCTGAATCTAGCCCACTGCTTCTTTTTCTAAGTTTTAATAGAACACGGCCATGCCCATGTGTGTGCCTATCATGGCCTTGCCCCCAAGTTTCCACACCATCTGTGGCTGCTTTTACACCATAGTGGCACAGCTGAACAGCTCCAACAGAGGTCTGTAAGTCCTAAAACATTTACTGTCTAGCCCTGAAAAAGCCTGCTGACTCCCAATTTACAACAATAGTTACAGAAGAGATGTCAGATCAACAGAATAAAATGTAAATTACTTATCCGTGGATGAAAAATGTTGCCTGATGTGTCAGCAAACAAAGGATATTGCAGCCATTAAGCTATCAGCCACCTGCCACCCAACTGTACACCCTGAGGGGCTCAGGATAGAGAAAAGCAGGATATCGGCCCTTGACAGTTGAGGTGCACACCAAAGGAATCATTTCAGTGAGGCCAGACTCCTGCATGTCCCCATACCTGGAAAAGTGCTACGTTCATTAACTTGAGATGCCTGGGTGTCCCTACTAGTCATCGGTTGATATGCCAGACTACTGGGCCTTTGTTGCAGAAACTCCTGTATATCCTACCCCTTCCCTTACCTCTTTAGAGCGGTCCCTCAGAGCCTTCTGAGAGGCGGTCTTCGGGGCTTAAGTCAGAGACTCCACCTAATAAAACATAATTCTCAGCTTTTAGGCTGTGCAGTTTCCAGTCAACCTATTTTACAAAACAGAGCTGTCCAAGTCTTACAAGTCACTCACCTCTCCAGAGTGTAACTAGCCAGCTGTTGGGAATGCAGAGAGAACCAAGGGAAGAAGCCAGAGGAGGACCACACTCAGATGAGGCAAGGACCATAAGGATGCCCTGCTGGCATGAGACCCAGCAGTCCTCTACAGGAGAGGCTGTGTGAGGTCTCCCAGCCACCAGATGGTTTCCCTTCTCCGATCTCACTCTCTACCTTCCTGTGATACAGTAAAAGCTGTTCACTTTCTAGCTACCTCTGGTCACAGGGCTGTATGAATATAAATGATCATAGCAAAGTCTCGGATTTAAGACTTTTATTTTGCACTTCCTGCCCTCAAGACCCCTACCCTTCACAAGGAGAAGAAATGATTACTTTGACTCCAGGGCTCAGTGAGTGCCTAAGCTTTGGCAGCGGCCTTGTAATGGGTCAGAGTGCGGGCAGAAGGGTCCGTGGCGCTGGTCCACCTGGGCATCCAGTAATGGGGCAGCCAGTCGGCACGGCCCGGGTAGTGGTTTTCAAAGATCTGACGGTAGTAATAGCCTTCTTTTGTTTTGGGGGTGTTGATGGGAAATTTCTGGGCTGCGCTTGCCATTGCTGCATCATCAACCTGCAAGAGAATCAGGACAGGACAGAAGTGAAATGGCCTTATAAATGGCACAGAAATAGATGTACTTAATCTGGTTTCACAAAAACAAAAATCAAACAAAAAAAAGAAAAGACATCTCTGAATACTGAGAGACTCTTTTAACCCCTTAGAAACTGCTAAAATACCCTACTGTACATAGCTGCAGTGACCTTTCAGGAACATTCACACGCATAGTTCTCCAAAGTGGTGGCTCTAAGTGTTTGATTCTTTTGTGCGTAAGTCTGGCACCCAACAGGTGCCCCAAAATGTGTAAGATAAAAGTCAGAGGGGACCACTGAGTCTCCTCTCTGTATTCTAGATGCTACTTATAATCCTCATACTACTTAATTTTTACAGAATCCTTGAAATTTAAAAGAAGTATTATTTATAGGGAATCCCTCCTACAGTCACAAACATTTACATTAAATACAAAATGAACAGTGATTACAACTTTGCATCCAATTGTCTTATTCCATAAAATATACTTTTATGATACCTGATGTTCAATATAGTCCTGTAAAATCCTAAACCAGGAATTTTTAACTGAGGTTATTCCATCACTGAAGGCTTCTTTTGGTCGCCAGAGAATCTCTTTAGGTATCAGATTGGAGTCCTCAAATGTCTCTCTCAGGAGATGCTTTTCTATCCCATTCTGACATGAAAATGAAAGGAGTATCAGTAAAAGTTCTAAATATGACCAGTATCAACGGACAGTTTTTACCTTAAGTTGATTTACCCACCTTGGGAACTCTCATATCTGGTGGCAGAGACAAGTAGTAGGAAGAAAAGCGATGATCCAAGAAAGGGACTCTCAATTCAAGGCTTAAAAAGGAAAACGAAATCTAAATCAAAATGGATCTTTAGTGCCTGCCAGTTTTGATTCTGATTTAGTCTCCTAGGAATTCACCCAGCCTCTAAATGATGTTAAGATCATAAAGTCATTTTTACAGTCCTACATAACTGCCCTACACTAAATGCATGAGTACAAAAACCTTCACTCAAAATATGTATTATGTCGTCTAGGGAGTGAACAAACTACTGGAGAATAATTACTTTTACTTTCCCTTCTGTAATCTATGAAATATCTCAAAAAGCAGAAAAAGAATTATGAGTGATCTGAACATTAAGAATGGATTTTGCCTAGACTTTTCTGAGTCATAGTTTTTTCTAGGTGAGACTACCTATTATCCTATTAAAAACTGTGATGCCAATCTATGGCTATTATCTACCTGTCCTAACCAGGGTTCAAAAAACAGATGATGTGACCTCTGATGAAGAACACCATGGACCACTGATTTATACTGAATATGTTATTAATCAATTAGTAATAAAAACATCTGAATTCAGTTCATTCTCCAGCCTCCTATTATTTTCTAACCTAAGTGTGATTTGGTAGAAGCAACCAAAAGAGACTGTTTATCACATACAGTTGTTATTACTGTTTAGTCACTAAGTTGTGCCTGGCTCTTTTGCGACCTCATGGACCGTACTCAACCAAGCTCCTCTTTTCATGGGATTTCCCAGGCAAGAATGCTGGAGTAGTGGGTTGCCATTTCCTTCTCCAGGGGATCTTTCTGACCCGGGGATTGAACCTGACACTCCAGCATTGGGCAGGAGGATTCTTTACCACTGAGTCATCAGGGAAGCCCCATCACATACGGTTAAGAGTCTTTAAATGACCAGCTTTAAAAAGTGGTAACTTTCAATAATCAGAAATGATACCAAAGAAACCTATTTTATAAGCTTGATTAATCTCTTGCATCTTCACTTCCCTCTCCCCTACATGGTCCCCACAGCATCAAACAGACATGGCAAGCAAGCACTAAAGGCTTACTAAACTACATGAAGCTGTATAAGCTTTATTTCTCTTAAAAAGACCCCGAAGAGCTGCAAGTGCCTTTCCTCTCAGCTGCCCAGAAGTGGGCAGAATGTTATGTTTTCAAGACAGAAACTCCACCTGAAACCACCTATCCATGTACTCTCAGCCTGACAACACCGCTCTGATTCAGTTTACCGCTTCTGCACTACGAGACAAGCTTCATCTTTTCTATAAAAGGCATACTTCACAGCATATACTAAATGAAAAGAAAGGCTTTTGTTTTTTGAGGTTATTTTTATAATCACTTCCTAAAATATCAAGATACCCATGGGCAGCAGTAGTTCGATCTGCTCGGAGAACATCAAACAAGTAGAGTTCCCTTAGAAGCCGCTCACTCTCCTCCTCAGCTTTCTCCGGGGAAGGAGCCTGTTTACAAACAGAGCTGAAGTTAAAAATACACCCTTCAAGCTTTGCTTTTGGTACATGAAATTTCTTATTTCGTATTCTTGCACACAACTCCAACTCTAAAGGTGAGTAAGACAAAAAGACCAAAGCTTAGGGAAGAAAGTAAATGCTTTATGAAGTGTGCCTTCCCTGGCTCCAAGACTGCTAGAACCAACAGATAAAATGACAGGTTCACGTTGTCCAAAGCCCGTAAGACAACAGGGGACTAAGAAATACCAGAAATGGGATTCTTATGTTAACTAGTTTTTAAAAGATGGGCATTATCTGACACAATTAAGACTTCTTTCTCACCCAAACAAATACAGACAGTATCAGATTTTCTCAAATGCCTCACAAAATACTCCAAGTGTTACTGTTATATCAAAAAAAGACAAGAGAAAGTGGTCAAATAATTCATACTTTTCTTCCCCTAGGACCAATATCCTTCCATTTGAGAATGCGTACCTTGTGAAAATATATATAACCCTGCGTAAGTTCATCTGAACCTTCTCCAGAGAAGATCACCACGCTATCTGTGTTCTTCCGAATGTACTTAGAAATTAAGTACATACCTTAAACAAGAGACAGAAATTATTGTTAATGTCCACATAACCCTCTACCAAAAATGCCGAAAATGGCGGCAAGCTTTGCTATTAGTTTAGACTCTGTTATTGTGAAGTAGTTTGCAAAATAATGACCTTTTATCTACAGTGCAACCCACTTATATGTACTTAATCTAAAAGTTGTACTGCTGTGATAACATAGCCCTTTCATAATTTTATATATAGGTTTTTAAATATTCCTGCTTTCAGACCAAGAATGTCTATCTGAAAATTTTGCTAAACAATGTTAAAAACGCTAAAAAAATTCTGCTGAACAATGACTCAAATGTCTTAAATTTGATAACTCTCACACTAGTATCACTACATGAAAATAATACGTTGGGGTTTTGGTAGCCTAATTTTAATTTGGGGCTTCTTCCCTCATACTTACTCCCCATTCAGCATATTTCAAATACAGCAAAGCATGTTAAAAGATGCTGGTTGGTCCTGCTCCACAGCCCTGTAAACTAGTATTCGTTCTTGGGTTTTTTCATTATCACCTCCCTAGTGATACTTTTTAGATCTTTTCCCCTAATCTCCTTCACCAATGAAATATTAGTACCAGAAATACTGTATATCTAAGTACTTTGGAAAGCCAGAAACCACAGTCATACCGAAGATTTTTGCCCTTCAAGAAATCATTTTTGCTCCTTTGGGAGAGAAAGCACTCCAGTGATGTTACTGCAAAGTTTAAAGCATGAGAATCCAGACTCTAAACTTTGCAATGGAATCCTATTGGATTCTGAGTTCCTTAAAAGAGAGGTGTGTCAAAGCCAATAGCGTTTAGCAGCTCAGCAATATTTGGCCAGTCTGATTTGGAGTATAATTATGATCTCAGTATGTACCCACAGGGCAAAGCAAGTATTTATTCCTAGGCAATAATAGTTATTGATGGACTATTTACCAAAATATATCTAAAACGAGGATTCCTTACAGAAACTAGTTAGAACGTATAGTCCAAACAGGGGGAAAGAGGGTACAGAAAACTACGCATCTACGCTTTGAAGGAATATAAATAGTGATACCAAAATGTGGAAGTTTAACTATATATACTTAATTCTTCAGGAATTAAGAAATTCTTAAATGTTTTGTCTCCAACAACTGCTGACACAGGAATTTTACCTGAGTTCATTCATGAGTACTGTTCTTTAAACAACTGCTTGAAATAGTAGCTTTTAACCCTTACACTCTTTTCAGTGTTAAAATCTTTTGGGGATCATAAAATACCTTACCTACTGAAGCACGGACTGTTGTAATATCGTAAGTTTCCAAGGAAAATATGACTTCATCCAGGACCTGAATGCCTTCCTCAGAGTTAAAGAGGACTTCATGGTGTTCGCTCCCAATATGATTTGCCACCTGATTACATAAAGAAATATGCATATGCCTGGTTTTTAAAGAAAAGGACTAATCTTTCAAGAAAAAACTGGTTTTTTTCAGCCATTTCATACAGTATGTGGGATCTTAGGTCCCCGACCAGGGACCAAGCTCATGACCCTTGCTTTGGAAGCTCAGTCTTAACTACTAGACCACCAGGGAAGTTCCAGAAAAGGAAAACTCTCAAAAATGAAACAGTAGTTCATAACACATCATGAATTAACAATGGTGGAAAACAAGTAAGACAAACTGAGAGGAAATGATTTCACAGGCCACCACAGTAAGGGGAAATGATTCTCCAGGCCACTGCATACAAGCCCCATTAGTCTGGCTCCCCTGTGTCCCCCAGGGTCTGCCCTCCACTGACCACAAGAGGTAGACCTCCTGTCTGCCCTCTCTCTCCAAGACTTCACCCCAGCAAGCATGGCGTCCACTCCCCTCATGCTGATTTTATCTCCTTTTGGCCCTCTGCAATGCCTCAGTTTACATCTAGAATGCTACTTCTAAACTAAACGGCCCCTCCTCTCAGTTTTCTCTGGCTCTTGCGGGTTCATTCAGCATCAGTCAACTGGCTTTCACACCACTCTTGATCCTTCTCATCCACTCTATGGAAGTTCCAGAGGGGGAACAGGTGTGCCACGCACTGAATGTGTACAACGTTCTCTCTGCCCACAGTCCTAAATAGGATCTTATAAAGAAACTGAAAAGCAACAACAACAGCTAACACTCTAAGTACTTACTACACGCTAGGTTCTATCCCACACACTTTATATGAACTATGTAATTTTCACCTCAAAACTGTGCCACAGTAGATATGAGCACTCCCATTACATGAGTGTGGGACTGTGTACTAAAGTGAAGACTTGAAACCAACAATCAGGCTCCAAAGCCTTTAGCCTTAACCACTCTACTATGCCCTTATTCTTCAAAGGACAGGATTACCATCATTGGGTTTTATGAGGATTGTGTGGCCCACAGAAGATAAAAGTACCCAAAATACAGTGTACAGCACAAGTAATTTTCAATAGGTGTTTCATTCCATTTTAATATATTTAATTCAAAACAATTACCTAAGTCAATACAGCAGCAAAGTATAGAATCATCAATTATTAACAAGTCTGTCTTAACCACTTAACAGGAAGAGGCAGTGTCTTACCTTTCTAGCAGCTAGTAAATCGGGACTGTCTTCCATGCCAATTGCAAATGTCTGGAGAGGGTACTGTACTTGGGCCTCTTTTAGCTGCTTCAACAGAGTGGCAGCAACCAAACTGGAATCCAAGCCACCTGTGAGCAAGAAAGAAAGTGTGGTGGATATGGGCCTTACCTAAGAGGGGAGCAGAGATGATTTACATTCCTCCTAAGCACCAAGATTAGAGTTTTGCCTTTAAAATCCCCAAGTTTTATAAACTGAAAATCACCCTGAGTAAGAAAAATCTAACAGTTAACCTGTCATAATAGTAACTGTACTCAAACTGGTTAAAAGCCACTATGCCAAAGAACTGATGCTTTTGAACTGTGGTGCTGGAGAAGACTCTTGAGAGTCCCTTGGACAGGAAGGAAATCAAACTAGTCAATCCTAAAGGAAATTAACCCTGAATATTCATTGGAAGGACTGATGCTGAAGCTCCAATACTTTGGCCACCTGACGCGAAGAGCTGACTCATTGGAAAAGACCCTGATGCTGGGAAAGACTGAGGGCAAGAGGAGAAGAGGGTAACACAGAAGGAGATGGTTGGATGGCATCATGGACTCAATGGACATGAGTCTGAGCAAACTCCGGGAGATAGTGAAGGACAGGGGAAGCCTGGTGTGCTGCAGTCCATGGGGCTGCAAAGAGTTGGACACTACTTAGTGAGTGACTGAACACCAACAAAAAACACTACACATTCTAGGGCTTACATAAAGACTGTGGAGTAGGAGGACATGAACATTCTAAAACATGTTTACTAGCTCACTCATGCCAATACAATTATAGTATAACTTTATGTTGCTGTATTATTTTGAATATTGAAAGCAACTTACAGAAAACTTTTTCATCCTGTAATGGAGGAAAGGTTGAATCAATAGTAAGTATTTTAAGTAATAAGTATTTCATAGTCTAAGCCTCCAGGATAGTTATAAATCATTTAAATTACATATGCATAAAGTGTAATTAGATTTTTTTTAAGCTGACTTCACCTGATAAAAGGCAGCCAATCCTTCTGTCCGTCATCAAACGTTTCTTAACGGCATTGTCGAAAAGAATCCGGAGGTTGCTCTTCACAGTTTCTATCTCAAAACCTATTAACACATAAAGGAAATGAAACAGCTGCAGAAAGGTCTGGGCTGAATTATTTATTGAAACAGGTATGCAATCATCCACCTCTATCACGACGGCATTTGCTCAACAGTGAAGCAGGCCAAATTTCAGCGTGTCATCACCTTCAAGTTAAAAAGGAAACAGATTTGCAAACTGATGTCATTTCAGTGATGTGAGAGTACAGTTTTCCTGTACTCTCAGGGCGAGAGGTGGGGAGCAGGTGGATGGGCATCTGCTCTCTCACCTGGGAAGAGCTTCTCCACGCTGTCATACAGGGCGTGCAGAGGCTCGTCTCCACAGTGATGGTATTTCACCATTTCCACCGATGCTACTTTGCCATTTGGCTTTAAGTCCAAAACTTCATAATGTCCTGGCGAAAAAGGCTCCACTTTTAAAAAAGGAGTCATGGAGTGCTTCAAGTTAACAAGTCCTACAAAATCAAAAAGATAAATTTATTCAAATGAGGATAATACTTCATAGTAACTTTCATGTCTAAATTCCTCTTTATTTTCTCTTTTTAATACAAATACAACGTTCACTGCATAAGCAAAATAGGAAAAATATAATTACCTCAAACCCTACTAGACAGGTAATAGTGTACAGAGATATACAGAAAAATTACACTGGTTTCTAATAATTTAAGGCAATAAGAAAACCTCCAATGTTTAATTTCTTCTCCCTAGCTGGAATTCCTGATTTTAAAAAATCTATTTTCTTTACTAAGCAAAGAAAAGATACATTTATTAAACAAAAAGATGGACTTGCAATTTAATTTTACGATACCCTGGCAGTCATTTGTCATCCCTGAGTCATTTTTTTAAAAAAACAGCTATGGTTCTCCGTCCTTTAATAAGCAAAATGATCCACTGTGAAGGTGCTTTAAACTCAGATATCCCTTATGTAGTTATTACATACTGTGTGTGAGTTAAATGTTATAATTTAAAGTTTTACTGTAAATAGTAACAGCCTGTCTACACAGAATACTTATGATGTACAATTTGAGTTTGTTAACCCAGGAATCTACTGCGTAGTATGGAATTCAAACAGCAAATGAGATCCAGATCTTACCACCCACCAGGAAACCTCACGTGAGGCACACAGCCCCTGCGGAAGTTGAGGGCAATTACGATTTAAAGCACCAGGACCAAATGAGTTTTAGATAGTCTATTCTGGAAGCACTGAGAAAGGAAAACTGCTGTAGTACCCCAGATGAGACCTGTTGTTTAGAAAAGGGCAGTTAAAGATGTAAAAAAAAAATTACAAGTCAAGAAATTTCAGAGGGTAAACTGGATGTGAGACTATATTCCGTATCAAGGTTATCAGAGACAATGTGGAAGTAAGGACTCTATTTTTCCCTTGTGTTCTTTGCTGGGCTTCCCTAACAGCACTTTGGGTGAATAATGTATGTACTTGCTCTTTCTCGTATGATCACATCAAGTGAGAAAGAATTTAAACAATGAAGCAAAAAAGCAGACAAGGGGGTAGGTCACAGTTTAGCATGTCATTGCTGCCTAGCTAGGACATAAACAGTGACTGTCTTTCTCAACTTCATTGTCAAAAAATGATAAATATGATGTACAAGTATTTTCTTCCATTCTGTGGGTTGAGTTTTCACTATCCTGATGGTGTCCTCTCAAGTACAAGAATGTTTAATTTTGATGAAATCCAATTTATCTATTTTTCCCTTGTTGTTTGTGCTTTTGGTGTCATATCAAAGAAATCTTTGCAAAATCGAAGGTCATGAAGATTTACCCCTATGCTTTCTCCTGAGTTTTATAGTTTCAGTGCTTACTAAAGTTTTAGTTTTACTATAAAGTTTTAGTCGGAGAAGGCAATGGCACCCCACTCCAGTACTCCTGCCTGGATAATCCCATGGACGGAGGAGCATGGAAGGCTGCAGTCCATGGGGTTGCTGAGGGTCAGACACGACTGAGTGACTTCACTTTCACTTTTCACTTTCATGCACTGGAGAAGGAAATGGCAACCCACTCCAGTGTTCTTGCCTGGAGAATCCCAGGGATGGCGGAGCCTGGTGGGCTGCCATCTATGGGGTTGCACAGAGTCGGACACGACTGAAGTGACTTAGCAGTAGCAGTAAAGTTTTAGTGCTTACTTTAGTGATCAAATTTTAGAATTTGATCCACTTTGATTTTTATAAATGGTGTGAGGTAATGGTTTAACTGGTGTTTTTTTTTTTTGCATGTGTCAACTTGTCCCAACATCATTTGTTGAAAAGACTATTCTTTGTCCATCGAATGGTCCTGATACCCTAACTGACAATCAGTTGACTGCAGATGTATGGATGCACTTCTGGACTCTTAGCTCTATGATCTATATGTCTATCTTTCTGCTAGTACCATACTGTCCTGATTACCCTTGCTTTGTAGTACATTTTGAAGTCAGGAAGGGAGAGTCCTCCTACTTTATTCTTTATCAAGATTGCTTCAGTTATTCTGAATCCTTTGCAATTCCCTAAGGATTTCAGAGTCAGCTTGTCAATTTCTACAAAGTAATCACCTGGGATACTGACAGAGATCATGTTGAATGTGTAGATCCATTAGGGGAGTCTGTGCCAACTTAACAATGGTAAGTTTTCAATCCATGATCATGGGATGCTTTCCAATTTCTTTAGATCTTCTTTCAACAATGTTTTACAGTTTTCAGCATGCAGTTTTGTACTTCTGTTACATTTATTCCAAATATTTTATTCTTTTTAATGCTATTTATAAACATAGAGTAAATCATGTGATCACTCCTAGGTATATACCCAAGAAAAATGAAACCACACAAAAACTTGTACCCAAATATGTAGAGAAACATTATTCATAAAAGCCAATTGTCCATCAACTGACTAAAGGAGAAACAGTGGATGAACAGAATGTGGTATATCCAGGTAATGGAATATCTTCAGGTCATAAAACGTAAATGAAAAGAAGTAAGTACTGATAACATGTTACAACATAGACAAACCTTGGAAACATTATAGGACCACACAGGATATGACTCCATTGGTATGTAATGGCCAGAATAGGGAAATCCTCATAGAATGACTGGCGGTTGGCTGGGACTGGAGGTGGGGAAGGAGGAAGAAGACGGGGACAGGGAGTTTAATGCTTAATGACTATAAAGGGATGGGGAGTGACCGCTTAAGAGTACAAGGCTTAGTTTTGAGATGATAAGAAAACAAAATTCTAAATTGACTAGTGTTGGTTGCAGATATCTATGAACATACTAAAAACCACTGAACTGTACCCATCAAATGGATGAATTGTATGGCATGTAAATTATACCCCAAGAAAGCTGTTTAATAAAATGACTTTGTGGAACAGCCTGGCACGGTACCACAGTGCAGTAACTGCAGGACTGGCCAACCTTCCCGTCACCATGTGACACAGGGAAACTTGGAAACACACATGGGACCAAACCAGATGCAGAACCTATTAGCACAGCAAAACTTATATGACTTCACTACAGATCTGTCCTGTAAGGATCACAGAATTGTAAGTGCTAAAAAGGAGACTCCAGCTCTGCGGTTAAAAAAAAAAGGAGGCCTAGAAACTCCACGACTAACATAGTCACTTGTAAAAAATTGGGTTGCCCCATTTGTATATATGGATTGGATTAGATTTGTAAATATGGTCTAGAAGAAAACACGGAATCAGGACCATAATGAAAAACCACCGAAAAACTCTATCGTTACCTTTAGCTTCTGAACACACGGCCAAAAACCCATCTTCCGTCATGGCTTTAAACAAAGGTCGCACTCCGTAGGTATCTCTGCCCAAGAACACTTTCTTATTGGCAGTATCCAGCAAAATAAACGCAAATACTCCATCCAGCATACAAACTGTTTGTTCAATTCCTCCTTTGTCATAGAGATGAAGGATTATTTCACCATCCACTTTGGTCTGGTATTCAAATTCAAAATGGTGTTGCAACTTGAGGAAACAATAGCAAAATGAAAATGTTACAGAATCCTGTGCTTTCACTAATTTTTTTTTTTTATTGCAAAGTTGCTTCAGCATTTTTGTGCTCTATAATTTTGTGTACCTTAGTGATGTGATTTAAAAGAATCATGCCATTATCAAAATATAGCTTATTTGAACTCAGAATCAAATTGTAACATAAAGCTAAGCCCATGAGAACTTTAGGCGCATTCTGATAAATAGAAGACAAAGATACTGTACCTCTGTATTATATGGAGGGATGGAAATGGATATTATATAGACATCATATATGTAATACATGTGTAGTTGTTGTTGCTTAGTCTCTAAGTCACATCCAACTCTTCTGTGACCCCCTGGACTGTAGCCCGCCAGGCTCATCTGTCCATGGGATTTCCAAGGCAAGAATACTAGAGTGGGTTGCCATGCCCTTTTCCAGGGGATCTTCCTGTCCCAGAGATAAAAACCTACATCTCCTGCATTGGCAGGAGGATTCTTTATTGCTGAGCCACTGGGGAAACCCAATACATGTGTATTTACATAAGTAGGTAAGTTAAGTAAATAGACTGTCCAGGTGTCATGACACTAAAAATGTGTCCTCTGAAACACTTCCTATGAAAACAGAAAGCAATGGACGATTCCATCACGATGATGGAGACAAATAGTCCAAAACAAAGTTGCTGGCCCTAGGGAGGTCTATGGCATCCCATTCTTCCACATTAGGCATTAAAGCTACTTCTCAGGGACGGACGAAATGATGATGTTGAAGCTTTATTCATCCACCTCCTCCTGGGGAACAACAAAGATACCATCATACCCACCACACGTAGAGAGGGTTTCATTAAATCAGGCCCAAACTCCTGTGGCTCTCCGTTACCACTGGTAAATCGTGAGGGTGCGAAGTTCTCAGTGTGTCCCTCTTTCTTTGTACTTACTCATATTTTTGGCTGATAATAGAGAAGAGGTTCACATAAACCCAATCAAATGGAAATGTTGGGTAGATTTGAACACTTAGAACATGTTTTTAAAATTTAAGAAGTCTCTATGCTTGTATGACCTGAAAAGCATGCTTCACAACAACACTCACTCTTTAATTTCTTAACCTTTTGCCTAAAAGCTTAGAACTGTCCAAAGATGGGCTCTGGCCACTTTCAGTGACCACGAAGTCACCTCTTGGTCGCCTCTCCCCGCTCTGAGAGACTGTGTGTGGTGATCTCTGTCACGAGGAGGCAGGGGTTGCAGAGGGTCTTCTGCTGGCCCTGCTGGGCTTATTAAGTACCTGCAGGATAAATAAGCCTACAACACTTGATGACTTTCAGCCAGCAACAGCTTCCAACCTACCCTCCACGACCACCCCATCACCACGGCTCTTTGGCCTAAAGTGCACAGGTAGTTTTTTGGTTCATGATTCACATGTACACTGCCCACTCTCTTGAAGCCCCCAATTCCCTGCCACCATCCAGCTATCACACTGTTGTTTGACGTGCTGGCTGCAGCTTTCTGAAGTGCTCCCCTCCACGAGAGGGCCTTCTCTCTGCCCAGCCTGCACTCATATTCTTCTCTCTGATGGGCCTCCATCCACTCCCAACACACTGCTGGCTATATTTTGCAGTAAATTTTATTTTTATCAAAAAAGGGGGACTTTGAAGCTTACGCTGAAGAATTTTTTACATAAGCCTAAAATCTCGGTTCTACTCTTTAGACAGATTTTAGCTGTTTGCATTGGATAACCTGAACGATGGGAAGAAGCAATGGGACTTCTCTGCTTCTGAAAATACAATGTACTTGGCTAATTTAGAAGAAAAAAATGTTTTCAAAATATTTAACTTTTTAACGTGTTCACAAAATACACAAAAGCAGCTATGTTGTTCAAGGAAAGCTAGGCATTTCCTATCTCATTTAAGGGGAAAGTCAGGCCACTACCGCTATGATACAACTTAGCATTCTTACATATATGGTACTAACTTGGCTTAGAAAGGAAGTTTTTTTTGTTGGTTTTCGTTTGTTTGTTTTGTTTTGTGGCCATACCTCTTGCATGTAGGATCTTAGTTCCTGGACCAGGGACCAAACCCACTCTGTGCAGTGGGAAGCACAGAGTCTTAAACACTGGACCACCAGGGACTTCCCAGAAAGGAAGTTTTAACTGCTTCCTCCCTCTATTCCCACTAGTTTCAAAGTCCATTTTTACCTTTCCTGTTCCATTTCTCTTCCAAGCTCCATGAAAATGATGTCTGGTGTATAGTAGGCCTTAATTAAGTACAAGAAAGAAAGTGAAAGTGAGAGTGAAGTCACTCAGTCGAGTCCGACTCTTTGCGACCCCATGAGCTGTAAGCTACCACGCTCCTCTGTCCATGGGATTTTCCAGGCAAGAGTACTGGAGTGGGTTGCCATTGCCTTCTCCAGAGGATCTTCCCAACCCAGGGACCTAACCCAGGTCTCCCACGTTGTAGGCAGACGCTTTACCATCTGAGCCACCAGGGAAGTCCAAATACAAGAAAGGAACTTGTTAAATAACTATCTGTGTGTGTGTTTGTACGTGTAGTGGGCAATAGCCCCTGTTGTGCTCAGCTTGTTCAGTTGTATCTGACTCTGTGCAACCCCATGGACTGCAGCCTGCCAGGATCCTCTGCCCATGGAATTTTCCAGGCAAGAATACTGGAGTTGGATGCCATTTCCTACTCCAGGAGATCTTCCCAACCCAATAATCAAACCCACATCTCTTGCGTCTCCTGCTTTGGCAGGCGGACTCTTTACCACTAGCGCCACCTGGGAAGCCTTGAATAATTGCAATGATTCTTCAAATGAGAAGCATTTTCCTTGAAGTATTCCTATAAGTGAACTAAGTGGACAACAAACAATGGCTAAAGCTGTTGTTTAGAGAGAAACATGACCGGAGGATAACTAAAATATAAATCCCTACTCACGAATGAGAGTCCATCCTCTAGGAAATCAATCCTGAATATTCACTGGAAGGACTGATGCTGAAGCTGAAACTCCAATACTTTGGCCACCTGATGCAAAGAACTGACTCATTTAAAAAGACCCTGATGCTGGAAAAGACTGAAGGTGAGAAGAGAAGGGGATGACAGAGGATGAGATGGTTGGATGGCATCACCAACTCAATGGACATGAGTCTGAGTAAACTCCAGGAGTTGGTGATGGATAGGGAGGCCTGGAATGCTGCAGTTCACGGGGTCGCAAAGAGTCAGCCATGCCTAAGCGACTGAACTGACTGACTCATGAATGACAGGAACGTATCACAAAGGCTCAAAAAGTACCGAGAAACATCACAACCAAATGTATAAACCCTGAATGAAATCTGAGTCAAACCAAAACACGGCTATAAATATCAATATATTCTTGGAACACCTGGTGAAATTTACTATGAACTAAATATTGGAGGGTATTATGGATTCTCGGGAGTTATATAATAGTATTGGTATAAAGTAGAAGAGTGTCCTTCTTAGGAGATGAATGCTTAAACATTTTAAAGTGCCACAGTCTTTGTTGGTGTTGATGTTTAGTCGCTCAGTCATGTCTGAGTCTTTTGTGACCCTAGTCCACCAGGTTCCTCTGTCCGTGGGGTATCCCAGAGAAGAATACTGGAGTGGGTTTGCCATTCCCTTCTCCAGGGGATCTTCCTGACCCAGGGATTGAGCATTAGCAGGCAGATTCTACACCACCTAGGTATACTGTAAAGTGATTAAGCCCAGAATTGAATGTCTGTGTAGTACAGACAGAGAGATGAAGCCAAAAAGGCAAAGCATTAGCAGTTATTCAATCCAGGTGCTCTATATTCTGTTATTTTCTATAAATGTGAAATTTTCAAAATTCACAGTTGGGGAGGCAAGCAACAAAAAATAACTTGCCAATTTTAGATCCAAAATTTTCTTATGAAACACTAGCCCCAAATAATTCCATATTGCAGTGCTCTTAGCAAATGTGGCTTCCTCGGGTCAGAATTTTCACACCCTCACCATTCTCATTCTAAGAGTACGCTTTCACCAGATTAAGTGCTTCCTTCTTGCACTCCACTGCATCTGGCCACCTGTCTGTCCCTTGGCTCTAATTAAGACAACTGCGCAACAGCACTTTAAGGGCAATCTGAAATGAAATGTTTTCTATTTTATGCTCTACAGTAAACAAGCCTTTTCCACATGCAAATTTCCAAGCCCAGGTGAAACAAAGCCAGCTATTTGGGAGCCATCATCTACTTCCTCTCCAGGAAGTGCAGAGGAGCTGGGAGGGTGGGTGAGTGGGCCATTGGCCACTTTCGCCATCTCTAAAGGTAAACAAGGAATTAGTATGTGAACAATAAAGAAAGCAGGATTGGCCCCAGATAGCTAGATGCATACCGGAAGAAATGATTTCAGCAAGCCTGGACACTTGCATCTTCCCATACATAGAAGATCCCTAAATCTCCTCATGTGAGAGATTTTGTTTTCTCTTAACAGTCATCTTTTATTATTCAGATTACCTGCCCCTTGCTGCAAACTTTTATATAGCCTGGCTCCTCAGGATTGGCTCTCCAGGGGTCACCAGAGATACTGTCCTAACGTTCCCACAGACTAAAACCTACCTCTCAACTTTTAGGTTGCGCGTATTTTTTTAGTCGACAGCAGGATCACCCACAAGATATTACATTCTATCCCTGCCTTAAAATCTTCAAATCTCATTGCTCTTAGAATTACATTCTACTGTCTGTCTTCTTGTTCTGCTTGTCCTGGTCCTGCCCGACCTCTCCAAGCCCATCTGGGCCACCTGCCCCTTGTTCACTTATGAACACCCCAGGGCTCTACACATGCTGTTCGTTCTGGACGAAATGCTCTTCCCAGCCCTGCTAGTTCACCCTTGTCCAGTAGGTCTGAGTTCAAATGACAGTTCCTCAAGAGGCCTTCTCTGACAAACCTGTACTGAAACTGATCTCCCATACCCATCAACTCCAAATTCATTTTTTCATAAAGCTTAGTATATGTATGGGGCTTTTCTGGTGGCTCAGCTGGTAAAGAACCCGCCAACCAATGCAGGAGATGTGAGATTCGGGTTTAACCCCTGGGTCAGGACAATCCCCTGGAGAAGGAAACGGCAACCTGCTCCAGTATTCCTGCCTGGAAAATTCCATGGACAGAGGAACCTGGCGGGCTACAGTCCATGGGGTCACAAAGAGTCGGACATGACTGAGCACACAAGAACACAAGTAGACGCACAATGATTTTTTTTGTCTGCTCCTTAATAGAATAAACTCCAGTAGTATGCGGACCTACCTCTCATATTTATTATTGTAGCCCTGGTGCCTAACACAGGTTATAATTAATATTCAAATTAATAATAGGAAAAAAAGGTTCTTAAGAGCTAAAAACCTGAAATGGAATCCTCATTTATTGTTTGGTGACCAAGTCATTCTACCTCTTCGTGCATCTGTGCCCTGTTTATCTATATATAATTGGAGCAAGTGAGAATGAACATGGGAAGTGGTTGAAAAGTAAAAAACATTAAACAAAATAAAATTATTATAATCAACTATCTCTGACACTTAATCACATCCAGATAGCTTCTGGTTTTATTCTGCTTACCTTCTTGTGGTTGTAGATTTCACCGTTGTAACAGAGCCACAAGTAAGGATATTTCTTCACTCGAATTGGCTGCATTCCAAACAGCTGGTCAACCACCGCCAACCGGTGAAATCCAAAGCAGCAATTGGTGTACCCATTAACATTTTCAAAACGGAATGCATCCGGACCCCTGTGTGCAATCTTCATAGCACTCAGACACTGAACAGAAAGGCAGTCATCGCTGCCAAAGAGCGCCCAAATGCCGCACATGGTGCGATGAAGCTCCGGGTTCTCTATGGAGATAAAAGCAGGCCAATTAAATAGTCAACATCCAACCCAAGCCTGCATTCAATCTCGATTCCCAAAACTTGCATAAGCTACTTCAAAGCATGAAATATGTTATCTTATCCACAACAATTTACCAGTAGGTTGGCAGGCACAGAGGGTAAGAGAATTGATTTAATCTACTTACAAGTATTCAGAAAAGATGAATGACCTTTACATCCAGCCGGCTATTAATATACAGCCGTTTAGCCCCTAGTCAAAGCCTGCTTCCCTCTGACATTATGACTTGGTCAGCTAGAGCTAGCAGTGTTCAGGCCACATTCTGTTTTCTATCCTAGGTTTACACCCAAGACACAGATACACATGGAGACTGGCTCCAGCCCACCCAGAGATCCTAGTCTTCTCTCTTCATCCCAGAATCCCAAAAGCTCTGAAAAATCCAAGAGATGCTCCAGCATACTACGATTGCCTCTTAGGCCTCAAGAATAAATGCATCTTTCTTTCATTTTTTATTCAATATTTTTGGCTGCGCCATGGGCATGCAGGATCTTGGTTCCTCCACTGCAGATTGCAGCCATGAAATTAAGAGACGCTTGTTCCTTCGAAAGAATAGCTGACAAACCTACAAAGCATATTAAAAAGCAGAAACATCAGTTTGCTGACAAAGGTCCATATAATCAAAGCTATGGTTTTTCCACTAGTCATGTACAGAAGTGAGAGTTGGACCATAAAGAGGGCTGAATGCTGAAGAATTGATACTTTTGAATTGTGGTGCTGGAGAAGACTCCTGAGAGTTCCTTGGACTGCAAGGAGATCCAACCAGTCCATCCTAAAGGAAATCAATCCTGAATATTCATTGGAAGGACTGATGCTGAAGCTGAAGCTCTAATACTTTGGTCATCTGATGCAAAGAGCCAACTCCCTGGAAAAGACCCTGATGCTGGGAAAGTTTGAGGGCAGAAGAAGAGAGCAACAGAGGATGAGATGGTTGGATGGCATCATCAACTCAATGGACATGAGTTTGAGCAAACTCCAGGAGACAGTGAAGGACCAGGAAGCCTGGTGTGCGGCAGTCCATGAGGTCACCAAGAGTTGGACAGGACTGAACGACTGAACAACAACTAAAACCAGAGATCAAACCCATACCCTGTGCAGTCAGTCTGGGAGTCTTAACTGCCAGGGACTACCAGGCAAGTCCCCTAAATACATCTCTTTACCTGTTCAGTTCAGGTCAATTGCTCAGTCGTGTCTGACTCTTTGCGACCCCATGGACTGCAGTACACCAGGCTTCCCTGTCCATTACCAACTCCCAGAGCTTACTCAAATTCATGTCCCAAGTCAGTGATGCCATCCAACCATCTCATCCTGTCATCCCCTTCTCCTCCCACCTTCAATCTTTCCCAGCATCAGGGTGTTTTCAAATGAGTCAGTTCTTCACATCAGGTGGCCAAAGTATTGGAGTTTCAGCTTCAGCATCAGTCCTTCCCATGAATATTCAGGATTGATTTCCTTTAGGATGGACTGGTTGGATCTCCTTGCAGTCCAAGGGACTTAAGAGTCTTCTCCAACACCACAATTCAAAAGCATCAGTTCTTCAGGACTCAGCTTTCTTTATATTCCAACTCTCACATCCATACATGACTACTGGAAAAACCATAGCTTTGACTAGTTGGACTTTTATTGGCTGAGTAATGTGTCTGCTTTTTAATATGCTGTCTAGATTGGTCTTAACAGACATTTAATGGGTAGAAAAGATGATCGTATATACTGCCTAAGTGTAATATTAACATACCTAGATATTGTAAACATTTCACTACTTCTAGCTTGCCGCCAAGTGATTTATTCAAATATTATCAAAGAAATTGTAAAAAGAGAAGAGAAAGCACTATTATCTGATATCCTAGCCTAATGAGAAAAAAAATTTTTTTAAGTAGACAGAGATACAAAATGTTCACCATCAAAATGTTCTAAAGGACCAAACTGTTCTTAAACACTTCTGTCTCAAAGCCACCTTGGTCAAAAAGAAAACAAAGTAGCCTGGACAAACAGAGCAGTATCTCTGGAAAACCACGTGCGGCTGTCTTTGTAGGCCAAGAAGCAAGTAAGTACTTCCTACACAAATACAAATGTTAATTACTTTTCTATTCAAATTCAGTTCTCAGCTGTCAACTCCAGTTACTTTACTCAGGTAAAAATCCAGAACTCTTGGAAACTATTTTGGTATTTTTTAAATGCAAATTTGTAGCAAATGCCTAGATAAATGGCATCAAAAAGTATATAAATATTCAAGTTACATTAATCACTTGGAACAATCCTCTGAAGACATTTCATTCGTATTTAAATGAACCAAAGTAGGTGGGACAAACAGAGCAGTATCTCTGAAAAACAATGTGGTTCATCTTCAAAAGGCCAAAAGAACCATGGCCTTGTTAGGCCTTTTCATGAGACCGACCAAATTAATGGAAAACTGTATTAAAACTACTTGGAAAGAAAGTATCACATGTTCTATGTGGACCCTTCCAGGCATTTGACCAAATACCCATAATCAGACACAGGAACACCTTTGAGACACTGTCAGTTTGGTTCTTGTAATAAAGCAAGTCACTTGAACTTTTTGGTTTCCCAGTGCATATGAAAGTTTTATTTACACTATAGTGTAGTCTATTTATTAAATGTGCAATAGCATGATGTCTAGCAATGTACATATTGTATTTTAAAAATATTGCTAAAAAAAATGCTAACCATCATCTGAATCTTCAGCAAGTAGCAAGCTTTTTCCAATAGAAACTTCAAAGATCACTTGTCAGATTTCGGTAATAAAATCTTAAGTTACCAAAATGTGACAGACAAGAAGAGCAAATGCTGTTGGGAAATATGGTGCCTATGCAGACTTGCCATGCACCTTCAATTTGAAGACAAAAAGCAGTACCTGCAAAGCACAACTAACTAGGTACGCTTGGATTTACTTTGAGATTTACTGGGAAAATTCAGTGTGGTTTAAGTGAGTTGCCTATTAATAAGCCATCTACCTCTGACTCTATACCAATAAAAAACAGGCTCTGGAAGTGCTTTGAAAATCACATGAGGTCATTAGTGAATCATTCCCCTAAGTCTTCTTAATGCTATTTAGTGAATCCCACTAATCGTGCTATAGCAATACACTTAAGCACTCAATTGGAGGGAAAAGAGGGACGACAAATGATTGCAAAGCACACATTTCTTCAGTAGGAAAAGCAAATTAAAACTATCACCAATTATTTTTATTGCAATCAGTCTTACTTGCAAACATCCTACTTGGCAAGGCTTTTTCCCACTGCTGTTACCTGTTCCCAGTAATTTTCCGTATTTCCTCATAAAAGTCTAAAGCAGTGCTGTCCAATGGAAATGTGAGCCACATATGTAATGTTGAATAAACTAGTAGCCCCGTTAAAAGAGAAAAAAATAAAATTTTAAATAGATTTTAACAAAATGTACTGAAAATAGTATTACTATTACTGCAGCATGTAAAATCAGCACAAAAATATTGACAAGATACTTTACATTGCTTTTCTCTATTAAACCTCAATCCGGATTAGCCAGCATTTCCCGTTTTCAAATGTGGCTAATTGTTACTGAATCAATACTTAAGTGCTATGGTGAAGTTTAAGATCTCAGCAACTAACTCCTGCACAGCTCCAAGACCTACTAAGTTACCTCTAATGAATCTTACAATAATTTGATCAATCAATGAAAAGGCTGAGTTACTGGTGCTTTTAAATTATTTGTCAAGCACCACGGACAACAGACGGTGAAGAAATACTGCAGGCCACAGGCTTGGGGCGCGGGGGTCGGGGGTGGGGGGTGGGGGCGGGAAGTGTTCCTTCACTCAAAATAATATTAATTTGAAGCCCTTCCTATAAAACAGATAACCATTGAGAAAATCCATGCCAGATTTTTTTTTGTTTTTGTTTGCCTTTTCACTAACCGCGCCGCCTGTCATCCCGAACCGATCTCTTCTGGGCAAGATTTGCTCAGCGAGTCACTTGTTGAGTCTTGCAACAAGAGATGGGGGGAAGGGTAGCTAGGAGAAACCAGGTGGAAACCGGAGGTAAGGAGTATCCGAGGCCATGACTGACAGCTCAGCAGACTCTCTGCAGGATCAGAGCCTCGGGAACACGACTCCCAGCTGCACTCGGACTACGTGCGCCCTCCAGCCCATTCAGGGCAGGACCCTCGAGATGCAGAAATATCCGCAGGTTTAGACGCAATACAATAACAATAATTAAAGAAAAAAAAAAAAAGAAATTTACAGGCGCCAACTTAAACCGCCGCGACCGTCTCTCCGGAGCGGCAGGGCCGCGGTTCTGGGGGCCACGTGACCCCTCTCTTCCAGACCAGCGGAGGTCTTCCCGCCCCAGCGGGCTCCCAGGTGCGCAACAATCGGCCCCGCCTCCCCGGCCTGGCTGGAGCTGCAGCATCCCGGGGTGCCGGGATCCGCGTCTGCCCACCCTTCGGGCGGGCCATGCTGCCGCGCATCTTCCTACCTCTCCCGGGGCGGCCCTGCTGCACGCTGCAAAGGCGCCGCGACCCACGGCTGCCGGCCTACCTGGGCTCCAATGGGGTGGGTGGGCCGGACCAGCTGCGGCTTGCAGGGTGGGGGCTTTCTCTCACCTCTCACTTTATACCCTCGCGGCTCCTGTAATGCTTGAGGGAAGTTTCATCACTTCTGTAAAGACCAACCAACGCGCAGGGGCGTGGCCCGCGGGGCGTGAAGGCGCTGTAGCCTGGCCAGGACAGGATGCAGAGCGATGGAGGCGGAGGAACGGCTCCCGCGTCTTAAAGCGTTAGTGCCTCTGCTGAAGGATAACCTCAGAGGTCTGGCCAGGTACCCCACTGACACGTAGGATGGCCTTACCTGCTGTTCTGACAATTCATTAAACTTTCTACCTGGTTTGTTCTTAGAAAAATCATCAGTAATTGATTGCAATATGCCTTCTGCAGCGTATCTTCCTCATGTCCTCAACTGCCAAATCTTTAGCACCTTATTTCTTCCTTACTATAAGAGAGCATCTGATACATAGCTGTGGATAGGCATGTATTTGCTAAATTAATAAATACTGAGGCAGATGCCTGGAAGGGTCTCCACCTTTTATTAAATGCAAGTTAGATTTCTTTAGGTTCTTCTACCTCAGACAGAGTTACATTTCTCCTTCCTCTGAGCATATGGCTCAGTGTATTTGTCTTGTGATGGATCGTCAGACGTCATATGTGGTTGTATTGGCGCTCAACCAGATTGTCACCTTGTTGGCTGTGTCAACTTCTTCACCTTTTGAGTCCCAGGACCAGCTCAGTGGATACCTATACTCAATTCAATTCAATTACTCATTACTTGTCGTTGACAAGTTACGCTTTCTGGAAAAGGACTGAGTTCCATTCCAGTCTGAATTTTATGACTTATATAGTAATATGATCATTAAATACGTTCTATAGCCTCTTTACATTTCCATCTTTAAAATAAGCAAGTGAGAGACTACTAGGGGTCCTTCCAAATCCTGAAATTTTTAAGTACTAAAGTGATGAGAGTTCTGAAGAGTTATAGCACCCAAGGAGGGAAATCAATTTTTTCATCCCCACATTATCAACTGTCTCATCAAAAAACCCCATAGCATTGCAATCTGGTTATTTTTACATTAGACCCAATTAGAATATTATCCAAATTTACACACCTAATAGTTGTGGATCCAGGCTGTGAAGCCATGTTTGTCTGGATCCCCAGGCCTTTTTCTTTTCATCACATCTGCCTGTGGAACAGAATGACAAGAAGATCTGGGTTATACTGGAAATGCTGACAGAGGAGAAAAGGGTTAATATAGCCTCTGTTATTTTTGTTAAACATGAATGATTTCTGTTCAGGACAAAATACATTTTCTAGATTTCATCCCCATTCCTATACTGGAGAATTACCCTAAAATTAGACTTTTTCCTATTTATTATCTGCATGGAGACTCACCATTTTAAAGGCACTGTTGAACTTCTACCAGTACTGCCCTCAAATTTATTATGCAGAACTGGGAAAGACATGCCCTCAGAAAAATACATTTAAGGCCTAATACTTCTTTGTAAGATTCAAGTCATGTTGATACATAAAACCAAAATAGATGAGTGGCCCCTAAACCTTTTAAGTACAAAGATTCCTTCTAGAATTTTGTTTAAAAAGGTTCTCTTGACCTGCCCCCACAAGAAGGCAGGGCACTTTTAGTGTCTCTTTGATACAGAAAACATGCTATGATAAAAATAAACAAGGCCCCATGACTTCATAACACTATGATAAATTTGTATTTTATTGGTCACATCAGCACCAAAATAAATTAAGAACTAGTAAAATTACATGTGCAGAGACATACTGAGATCGGACTACAGTCAATGCTTGTCAAGGATACAGGTTTGATATCCTCATGTAATACATTTCCAACTAGTTCAGTAATTGCCAAGGATATAAATTCCCTAAGAACAGAGCACATAGTGGATACTAGTTGATGGCAAAGATGATAGAGGACTAAGTTCTTATTTCCCTAAACTTTTCAGCATCAAATAGACTTTGCTACGTCCTAGTCTGTATACTACAGGCTTCCCAGGTGGCTTAGTGTAAAGAATACTCCTGCCAATGCAGGAGACTTAAGAGATTTAGGTTCAATACCTGGGTCAGGAAGATCCCTTGGAGTAGGAAAAGGCAACCCACTCCAGTATTCTGGCCTAGAAAATCCCGTGGACAGAGGAGCCTGGTGGGCTACAGTCCATGTGGTTGCAAAGAGTCAGACTGACTGAGCAACTGAGCACACGCACATATTCTGTTTATTAGTACTATCTCAAACCTAAGGATGACACCCACTCCAGTACTCTTGCCTGGAAAATCCCATGGGTGGAGGAGCCTGGTAGGCTGCAGTCCATGGGGTCGCGAAGAGTGGGACACGACTGAGCGACTTCCCTTTCACTTTTCACTTTCATGCATTGGAGAAGGAAATGGCAACCCACTCCAGTGTTCTTGCCTGGAGAATCCCAGGAACGGGGGAGCCTGGTGGGCTGTCGTCTATGGGGTCACACAGAGTGGGACACAACTGAAGTGACTTAGCAGCAGCAGCAGCAGCAGCAAACCTAAGGACAATTTGGAAAGTAGGTTTTTTACCCACATTTTACAATGTAAAAATAAGAGAAATTGAGGGATTTAGCCAAACACACACAGTTTGAATTAAATCATAAAGAACTGAATCATAATAGTATAAATCCCATTTCCCTTTCCACCTCATCTAGGTAGCAGAAGACAGATACCATTTGATATGTTACCTGCTGTGGTTGGTGGTACTGTACTGGATGTCTTTTGCTTGTCCCTTCAGAGCCACTTTCAAGCTTATGCCCTGGATTCCCTGCCCTCCTCTTTCACTGCTGCTAAGTCACTTCAGTCGTGTCCGACTCTGTGCGACCCCATAGATAGCAGCCCACCAGGCTCCGCCATCCCTGGGATTCTCCAGGCAAGAATACTGGAGTGGGTTGCCTTTTCCTACTCCAAGGGATCTTCCCCACCCAGGTATTGAACCTGAATCTCTTAAGTCTCCTGCATTGGCAGGAGGATTCCTTACACTAAGCCACCTGGGAAGATTCCAGGCGCTGCTCCCTCCTTACCTCCATCAGGCCTAGCCCTGAGGTGCCGAGCCATCCTGCTTTCCCAAACCCTGTCCACACTTCTGATTAGTCCTAACTGGAGTGTGCCATCTGCTTCCTATCACAGCTTGACCCCACACATCGGTCTTAAGTCATAACACTGAGTTTGTGGTGGATTAGACTACAGTAGAAGTTTCCTAGATGGCTCAGCCATAAAGAATCCACCTGCCAATGCAATGGATAGGGGTTCTATCCCTGGGTGGGGAAGATCCTCTGGAGAAGGAAATGGCAATCCACTCCAATATTCTGAGAAATCCCACGGACAGGGGAGCCTGGTGGGTTACAGTCCATAGGGTCACAAAGAGTTGGACGTGACTTGGCAACTAAACATCAACAACAAACTAGCATGGAAAATGATTCATATTCTCTGAATTATCCAATGCAAATGAAAACTAAATTATGTTGGCCAGTTTTCCCATGTCTTATCTCATTCTGAGATAATGGTCTTATCTCATTCTGAGATAATGGTCTTATCTCATTACTGAATACTGAAATCTCATGCTAAAAGCTGCCAGGGAGCATTTAAAATTATTTGACCTTCAGACCCTAAGGAATCAGACTAAAAACCTTCTCTGTCAAGTAAAACCTGTAGGCCTGTTCCCCATCCCCAAAATGTAATTGGCAACACAAGACTGTATTTGTTAAGCCTTGAGAGCATTAATTAAAATAAAGTCTTTAAATATCTTTTAAATATCTACTAAATTGTTTTTTCTCAATCTTTTTGTAGGTAGGTCCATTTTCTAGAATTTAATAACTATATAATTGTTAGACAATACATGATAGTACCTGTCCTTGGGTATTTATTGACTAAGAAAAAGTACATGATAATAAAAAGCTTCATTGATGTTAATAACACCTTAAAGTAAATTCCTGTTGAATTTAGTAATGGTGAGTTGCCGTGGAATAAGTGAGAAGAATAGAATGTTCTCCACTCTATATAATGAACTGGATGAAGCTTTCCTTGTGGTCCTCAGGAAAATGAATCCTTCCTTCCTATGGCTCGCACCTGACTCACAGCTGATGTTCCAGTCTTACAATTTTAGTAACTGAGTAGAGGTATGAGTCTCCTAGCTAGCTGTGAGTTCCTAACAGTCCCATCAAAGCATGTTAATGATGCTAGGTTAGGAAACTAGAATATTGAAGTCTATTCACAAGTATACAAATAGTTCATGTCTCCTGATCTTCTTGGGTTTCCACATCTGTAAAATAATGAGGCTGAAATAAACAAACTTTGGTGTTTCTTCTACTCTTACAATTCTGTTAAAATTAAACAGACATGAGCTATTTACAGCATCCCAGTGTAGAAGTTCAGATCAGTAAGTGTTAATTTCTCATCTAAGAAACACATTTACCTTTCAAATAAGATGTCTCCTTATTTAAAGATAATTGAGAATCAGGAGATAGGACAGGACTTGGGATCACATAGTTATCAGGATTTGAACTCAAAGGGATCTGAACCCAGAATCCCCTGTCCACAACCTCACATGGCCTCTTGTCTGGGAGACTGATCTATATAAGAAGATTATCCTTTTTATTTCAGGGTACAAGTGAGATCCAGGTTGTGCTGTGTTAAAATATAACATATTATCAAGTATAATCTCCTTTCCAGTCTTCACTTGCATTTTTTATTGGAAGCTAACAAAGGAGCAGAGTCACTTTTAAAACTGTTTTAGTTCAGCTATTAAGGATGGAGATATAGTTCCTCCTACTCCTGTTTTGAAAAGACTCTGGTATAGGTGTCCTCATCCTTCTCCATTCCCACTCACCCGTCCCCACTCTGTCACTCACATTTTACCCGACTCTATTATGTAAAATCAGTATCCCCTATATGCAGGATCCCCAGCCAGAGAACAGCTCTAGCTGAGAATAGTAATTAAAATAAGAGTTTCACATGAGAATAATCTTGTTGGTATGTAGTTCTAAACAAGAATGTCTTTTTTATTGTCAAAATATTGAGCAGTTTATACATATAACAGTAGTTGTGTATCAGCCTTCCGGTGATTGAGAAATAAGTGATAAGCCACTTAAAATTCAGTGAAGACTCTGAAACTCATTTTGTGTTCTTCAGCATGTAAGAGCGTCCACATATATTAATAATTCGTCGTGTGAGTTCTTGACGCCTCTGATAGGCGAGAGTGGCAAGGACACGTATAGAGTGATGCTGTAAATAGAATGGAAAGGACAGTGGAGGTGACAAGGGCCATGAGAGGTTCATAGGTGCAATGAAATGATCAGATTGGCTTTTTCAAGAGCTAACCTCAACAACTGTGGGGAGAAGCAACTGTAGTGGGGAGCCTACCAGCAGGAAGTCAATGAGAAAGCAGAGGAGAATGTCAGCGGCGCTGGGAGGCAGAACCTGATGGATGTGGAGACAGTGGGTATGAGGGAGAGGGAGAGGGGAAATCCAGAACAGTCTAAACTCGGGCACCGGATTGAAGGAGAAACCATAATAGGAAGTAAGGAATATCAGAGGAGGAAATATTAGAACAAGGGCATCTGCAGGGTAGGGAAGAGGTTGGGACATGTTTAGGTTAGTGCCTATTAAGATAGAAATGCCTGCATGCATGCGAAGTTACTTTAGTCGTGTCCAGCTCTTTGTGACCCAATGGACTGGAGCCCGCCAGGCTCCTCTGTCCATGGGATTCTCCAGGCAAGAATACTGGAGTGGGTGGCCTGAGCTATGTCCATTAGGCAGTTGGATGGATATGCCAGTTTAAAACTAGGGAGATCTAAGTTAGACTTTTAGATAACAATAAAGCATAGTAACTACAACAGCTTTAGAGTCAGACAGACAGTGAGTTCAATCAAAGCTCTGCCATTTGCTAACTCCCTGGGATAGGGGCAAGATTCAGAGCCTTATTGAGCAAAAAATTCCCCATTTGAAAATGAGGATAGTAATACTCAGAGGAGTTTTTAGTGTGGGTGGAAGGCAGACAAGGCAGATAAAGAAATTAGCAAAGTGCCTGACACATAATAGTAAATTCTCAGTAAATGTTAGATGCTATTATTACATAGGCTATTGAACCACGAATAGAGGTAAAAACTGAAACCAAAGGATTGGATGTGACAATTGTGGGAGGGAGTACATGGGCGAGAACGCGCAAAGGCAAGGCCTTGGAGATGCCAACACTGAAGAGGCAGGCAGGCAGGAGCAGGCGAAACGGACTGAGAAGGTGTCGGGGTAAGGGAAAGAAGAGTCAGGAGACAGTGCTGGCCTGGAAGCTGACGGAAGAGTTGCAACAAGCAGGAGGATGGATCAAAATCATCGCATTAAGGAGTTATGGAGCAGAAAATTAACCATTAGCTCTCTTAATGAGGACGTTGCTGTTGACCTGAGCAAACAGTGCTTTGAAGGAAGGGTAGAGGCAGTTCACTGAAACGGCATTCAGCAGTCCTAGGAGTCTAAAGCTTAATGACTAAAAATAGACATGTAATTATAAGAATATGTAACCCAGCTTAAAACCAGGAAGGGGCTAATTAGTAGTAGTAACACAGCTGAGGTGGTTCTCTCCAGGAACTTTTCCCTCCGTGTGTGATCCTGCTGTCATTTCTCTCATCTTAAAAACAACAACAAATTCCTGACTCTGTAATTCTAGTTCTTCCTCTGTCTACTGCTCCATCTCTTTTTAACCTCACAGCAAAATTCTTCCAATGGCCGAAATTCCCCATCTCCAGCGTTCTTCTACAGTCACTCCAAAAGGGCTTCTCTCCCACATGCCACAAAAATTACTGTTGTCTCAGAGTCACCAGGTACCCTCACATTTCAAAGTCCAACGGCCATTTCTTAGTCCTCACCTTAGTTGATCTTTTAACAACGTTTGATAGTCAATCATTGTCCTTTAAATGCTTACTTTTGGGATTCATATTCTCTTCATTTTCCTCTCTTTTTTACTAGGCACCCTGTCTCCTTTGCTGGTTCTTTATTGTCATCTTGATTCCTTAATACCAGAGAGCCCTACAGTTTAGTCCTTGGACACCCTTATGATTATTTTCTTAATCCACAGTCAGTATTACTCAGTGATCTAACCTAGTATCATGACTTTAAAACTATTTGCATGCTGATCCCCAAATTTATATTGTAAACTTAGATCTTTCCAGAAATTCCAGAATACTATATCCATCTTCATTTCAGCATTTCCACTTGAAATATTTTAAAAACTGTAAATTTTTGAGCTGTGTATCCACTAAATTAATGCTTGTTAACCCTTTCAGGCATGTGGAACTCTTCCTAACTTAAATTTTAAACAAGTCACATGAGTAGTTGTAATTGGCTCTCCATTGACAGCAAAATGTATAATGAAACAACCTACTATGACTTTAGTCACACATTAAGTTTATATTTCATTCATCATTATATTCACTCGAAAAGCATTTTATAGATGTATCAATTACATTACTTGTAGACAATGATACAGCAGCATCCACATTCACTAAGTCCTTGCTATAAAATTGCCAAACTCCCCATATCTGTGCCCCACAAGTTGAAAAACACAACTGGATTACCAACTAATTCACAGACATATCCAAATGTTGATAGCTTCAAGGCAGAGCTTACTATTTAAATCGTATCAATAAAAAGGTTGACACTTGGGGGTCCCAGGTGGTACAGTGTTAAAGAATCTGCCTGCCAATGCATGAGACGAAGGAGATGTGTGTTAGATCCCTGGATTGGGAAGAGCCCCTGGTGAAGGAAATGACAACCCACTCCAGTATTCTTGCCTGGGAAATTCCATGGGACAAAGGAGCCTGGCGGGCTATAGTCCATGGGTTCCAAAGAGTCAGACACAATTAAGTGACTGAGCACTTAGCCTAGATGTCTGATTCCTTGTTTCTCTTCATTTCAATATAACTACTTATAGGGATTCTCTTTACAAGCACTGGGGCTTCCCTGATAGCTCAGTTGGTAAAGAATCTGCCTGCAACACAGGAGACCCCAGTTCGATCCCTGGGTCAGGAGGATCTGCTGGAGAAGGGATAGGATACCCACTCCAGTACTCTTGGCTTTCCCTTATGGCTCAGCTGGTAAAGAATCCGCCCACAATGCGGGATACCTAGGTTCGATCCCTGGGTTGGGAAGATCCCTTGGAGAAGGGAAAGGCTACCCACTCCAGTATTCTGGCCTGGAGAATTCCATGGACTGTATAGTCCATGGGGTCACAAAGAGTTGGATACAACTGAGTAACTTTCACTTACAAGCATTACAATTCAGAATGGGAAAAACAGAAATCCTCATGTTTAACCCTCTCATCTTCAGTCTTCTCTCATGATTTCCTAAAAGTACCACCAGCATCTGCTTACATCCTAAATACAGTTCAAAGGTCAAATAGCAGAAGATAAAATTTGAAAATACCCAGTACACCATTAAATTGCCATGGTTTTGCTTTGTGATAGTTTGACTGGAATTTAAAACTCACTTCCCTTTGTGTAAGACAATAAAAGAATGATTAACATGGTAAAAGACACTTTTTAGAAAAATTAAGAAGGCAGTAAGATGTAGGATGGAACTGTAGTGTGGAGAGACTAAAAGCAAGGAGACTAGCTTGGAGGTGACAGGTAATGGAAGTAGCAGTACGAACATCTCCCAGCTAAATTCCATAGGATTTGGAGCCAAGAGGATAAGGAAAATGAAGGAGCAGAAGGATTCCAGGATGACTCCCAAATGTCTATCTTTGTGTGACTGGTGACATATTAACAATATCTGAAATACAAGAAGGGGAGATTTGAGAGAATGTAGGTTCAGTTTGTTCATGTCAAAGTCAATGTTTCTGGTAGGCATCTAGGTGATGACCCAAGAGAAAGTTGAACATCAGTATCAAGTTCATCATTGTATTAACAGCATGCATCAAAACCATCTACCAAGATTTTTTATTCAGTAACAATGAAAAAGGACAAAGAGCATCTCTATTTAAAACAATTTTTACTGATGTCTCTGCAGTGCCCTAAAGGTAAAAAGCCCTGGTCTCAGGTTTAAGACCGAAATTGGGATTGGTATTATATTGGGTGGCGTATGGTAAGTTTAAAACAATAGTTTGTAGTCATATCTAAGACCAAATCCCAGATCTTTCAAGCTGTGATTTGAACAGGCACGTAACATTTTTGAGTAAAACATGAATACTACTAAGAGCCTTTCAAGGTTGTTATAAGATTTAAGTGAGATTAACAAATATGAAGAAATAAAAACAGTTCTCAACACATAATTGCTCAAAAAATGGTACGTTTTAAGAGTCGTAAGAGTGCTTTGAGAACAGAATGAATCATCCTGGGAGGACAAAACAGGTGGGAATTAAAGGGCAGGCCTTAGAAATGCCAGCATTTTAGGAGTAAGGAGAAGAACGATCAAGCAGGAGACCAGAGGAAATCCATGGAGAGTAGCAAAATAGACACAGTGGAGAAAACCGATTCAATAGTCATGGGACAAGCCAATAGCATCAATTTCAGGAGTAAGGAAGACTAAAATAAAAAGCATACCGTTGGACTGGAAGATGAGGAATTTACTGGGGACTGAACAACAATTTCAGTAGAATTGTGAATCTAGTGAGTCCTCTTGACTGTACCCTTAGGGATGGCACCTGAGGCTGATCTCTAAACAGGCTTCTGACCAGACATTGGTTTTAGTTTTTGGTTGATAAATGTCTTCCCCAAGGGCTACCATGTCCTATCTCTGAAATATATTGCTGCTTTTGAGTGGATTTTTCATGTAAGGTGGTTGTCAGAGCACCTAAGGGACAGAGAACTTGAACTTTATCAAGCGAACAGAAAAGAGTGAATACATGATTTTATGTCTCCTGGTACACATGGTAGAATGTGGCCTAAGGATAACTTTCATTAATACCCAGCTCAAGATTTTTCAGAAACTATAATTTTCTACCAAAACCATTCATTAGGGTAATCTTTGGGGCTTCCCTGGTGGCTCAGGTGGTAAAGAATCTGCCTGCAATGCAGGAGACCTGGGTTTGATCCCTAGGTTGAGAAGATGATCCCCTGAAGAAGGGACTCACTACCCACTCCACTGTTCTTGCCTGGAGAATCGCATGGACAGAGGAGCCTTGCAGGCTACAGTCCATGGGGTTGCAAAGAGTTGCAGAAAACTGAGCAACTAACGCTTTCAGACTTTCAGGGTGATCTTTAGCTTTGGCCTGCTGTGTATTCCCTCCTTTCCTGTGGTGCAGTTTTGAGATGCAGCAAAAAGAAGAGAAGCAAAAGGCAAAGGAGAAAAGGAAAGATACACCCATCTGAATGCAGAGTTCCAAAGAATAGAAAGGCAAGATAAGAAAGACTTTCTCGGTGATCAATGCAAAGAAATAGAGGAAAACAATAGAATGGGAAAGACTAGATCTCTTCAAGAAAATTAGAATACCAAGGGAACATTTCATGCAAAGATGGGCACAATAAAGGACAGAAATGATATGGACCTAACAGAAGCAGAAGATATTAAAAAGAGGTGGCAAGAATACACAGAACTACACAAAAAAGATCTTAATGACCCTGATAACCACAATGGTGTGATCACTCACAAAAGCCAGACATCCTGGAATGTGAAGTCAAGTGGGCCTTAGGAAGCATCACTATAAACAAAGCTAGTGGAGGTGATGGAATTCCAGTTGAGCTATTTCAAATCTTAAAATACGATGCTGTGAAAGTGCCACACTCAATATGCCTGCAAATCTGGAAAACTCAGCAGTGGCCACAGGATTGGAAAAGGTCAATTTTCATTCCAATCCCAAATAAAGGCAATGCCAAGAATGTTCAAACTACCACACAATTGCATTCATCTCACATGCTAGCAAAGTCAAAGTAAAAGTGACTCAGCCATGTCTGACTCTTTGTGACCCCAGTCCACGGAATTCTCGAGGCCAGAATACTGGAGTGGGTAGCCTTTCCCTTCTCCGGGGGATCTTCCCAACCCAGGGATCAAACCCAGGTATCCTGCATTGCAGGCATATTCTTTACTACTAGCTGAGCCACAAGGGAAGGCCAAGAATACTGGAGTGGGTAGCCTATCCCTTCTCCAGCAGATCTTCCCAACCTAGGAATCAAACTGGGGTCTCCTGCATTGCAGGTTGATTCTTTACCTACTGAGGTATCAGGGAAGCCCCGTGCCAGCAAAGTAATGCTGAAAACTCTCCAAGCGAGGCTTCAACAGTATGTGAACCGAGAACTTACAGATGTTTAAGCTGGATTTACAAAAGGCAGAGGAACCAGAGATCAAATTGCTAACATCCGCTGGATCATCGAAAAAGCAAGAAAATTCCAGAAAAAATATCTACTTCTGCTTTATTGCCTACACCAAAGCCTTTGACTGTGTGGATTACAACAAACTATGGAAAATTCTGAAAGAGATGGAAATACCAGACTATCTTACCTATCTTACCTATCTCTATATGCAGGCCAAGAAGCAACAGAACCAGACATGGAACAATGGACTGGTTGAAAACTGGGAAAGGAGTACATCAAGGCTGTATATTGTCACCCTGCTTATTCAACTTATATGCAGAGTATATCATGAGAAACGCTGGGCTGGATGAAGCACAAGGTGGAATCAAGATTGCCGGGAGAAATATTAATAACCTCAGATATGCAGATGACACCACCGCTATGGCAGAAAGCGAAGAGAAACTAAAAAGCCTCTTGATGAAAGTTAAAGAAGAGAGTGAAAAAGTTGGCTTTAAATTCAACATTCAGAAAACTAAGATCATGGCATCTGATCCCATCATTTCATAGCAAATAGATGGGGAAACAATGGAAACAGTGACAGCCTTTATTTTGGGGGGCTCCAAAATCACTGCAGATGGTGAATGCAGCCATGAAATTAAAAGATACTTGTTCCTTGGAGGAAAAGTTATGACTAATCTAGACAGCATATTAAAAAGCAGAGACATTACTTTGCTGTCTAGTCAAAGCTATGGTTTTTCCAGTAGTCGTGTGGATGTGAGAGTTGGACTGTAAAGAAAGCTGAGCGCTGAAAAATTGATGCTTTTGAACTGTGATGTTGGAGAAGACTCTTGAGAATCCCTTGGACAGCAAGGAGATCCAACCAGTCCATCCTAAAGGAAATCAGTCCTGAATATTCATTGGAAGGACTGATGCTGAAGCTGAAAGGCCACCTGATGCGAAGAACTGACTCATTTGAAAAGACCCTGATGCTGGTAAAGATTGAAGGTGGGAGGAGAAGGGGATGACAGAGGATGAGATGGTTGGATGGCCTCACCGACTCAATGGACATGAGTTTGAGCAAGCTCTGTAAGTTGGTGATGAACAGGAAGCCTGGTGTGCTGCAGTCTGTGGGGGTCTCAAACAGTTGGACCCGACTGAGCAACTGAACTGAACTGAAAGTCTGATTATAAATTCTGAGGGTGCGATTTATTTTATACAGTGTGCTAGCTTTATTCATGCCTGACTTTTTGCAACCCCATGGGACTGTAGCCCACCAAGCTCCTCTGTCCAGGGCATTCTCCACTGGAGTGGGTTGCCATTTCTTTCTCCAGGGTATTTTCCCAACCTAGGGATTGAACTCACATCTCTTACATCTCCTGCATTGGCAAGTGGGTTCTTTTCCACTAGGGCCACCTGGAAACCCACAACAGTTTGGCGTAATTTGGGAGGTGATGTGAAACAAAGACCTTGAAAATGGCAAAGGTGAAGTCCAGGGTGGGGTCATGTGAGTTCAGGGTAGGACTTTTTGGTGCTTTACTTTAGGTTCTTTCCTAAGTCCCCTCTGCATGCCCCCTTGGCAATACTATGAGTAAACTCTATCCTTGAAGAGTTTTTTGTTCAAAAAGACTTTGTTTGGGGGGAGGACTATAAACTGAATCTGTCTAGTTATTCTTCCTGCTTCTTAGCTTTGCTATATGATCCCTTCAAAATGGGTGTCTTGTTTCTTGACGTTTATTTAGCTCAATTTTCTTCATTTTTCTTCAATCCAAGGCTTAAGAAGGGTGTCTCACCCCTGCCAGGTGCATGTAAAATCATCAATGTCTTTGTGTTATAGCAGCAACTCTCAGAATACAGTCTTCAATGAGATAAAAACTATTTTCTTAGTAATACTAAGACACAATCTGACTCATTCTCTCATGAATGTACAGAGTATGAACTATTTATTGATATAGTTTCAGATTCCACACTACAACCAACCTTTAGAAACTATATTTGTCAACTCTGGTGTAGTATCAAAGAGTAATTTCCATAATTATCTCGAAAGGCTGCTAAAATACGCCTCCCTTTTCCAATTACATATCTGCATGATTCTCTTCATATACTTATGCCAAACAACATGTCACAATAGATTGAAAAGAGAAACAGATATGAGAATTCAACTGTCTTCTAAACCAGATATAAAAGAGATTTGTAAAATATATAAACAATGCTGCTTTTATCACTATCTTTTGGAGGGGAAATTAAAATTATCTCTCATAAAATTATGATTTATGTTAATATATAAAGTTTTATTGTCATTCTAAAATGAATCAAGAATAGATTTTTTTAAAATTCTCAGTTCTAACTTTTTATACCATAAATATTGATAGATATATTCCACCTAAAAAAATCACCTAAATAGATACACCTATATCTGTATCTTTGAGCCAAACTGTTAGAACACAGTTGCAAGTCAGAATTAATAAAAACCCAGGGCTGAAATGGATTTTTTTCCTCAAAGATCTGCCACACTTGTTACTTGGAGTTTGCCTGGCTTATTGCTCTTACAAAACAGGGAGCTTCTACGTTGTTTACATCTCTTTTACGAGGAATTATAAATTCTTGTTGTTATTTGATTTCTAATCTTCTGCCCCCATGCTTTAACTGTATACTGTTTTTATCTTCTTTTTCCCAGATGATGTCAAATAGCTGAAAAAGACATTTTCCTCCAGATATACCTGTTAAATTAATGATGGGTAGGATAATTTTTAATCACTCTTCAGTAGGTTCTCTAAAGCCTCCTTTTTGATGCTCAGGCAAATCCCTGCTCCCTCTGTGTACCATAGACCAAAAGAATGTTTAAATCCTGAATTAAGAACTCTGGGTAAAGTCCAGGTATGGACAAGCTTGAAGACTTCCTCTAGATGACTGGTATGCAGCCAGTGCTATGAGTTTCTGGGAGCCACTTCAGATAAAGAATATATTTTTACTCATCATGGTACCCAACAGTACCAGCCCAAAGTCCAGAAATAAGAAGATTCTCACTTGCATGTTCCATTCAATCCCTTCACCATTTTATTACCATTTGATTGAAGATCAGTTTTCTATGACTATGGATAGACAATACTAGGCTAGGAGAACACTCCTCAGGGTCATCCCAATTATATAATAATTGTATGATGTGTCCAGTAGACCTAGCATGGCCTCTTGGTATTTTCATGTCTGTGGAATAATAGGCTAGGCTAAATAAGAGTTGGGGCTCTTCCTGGTGGTTCAGTGGTAAAGAATCTGCCTGCCAATGCAGGCGATGTGGGTTCAATTCCTGGGTTGGGAAGATCATCTGGCTAAGGAAATGGCAACCTACTCCAGTATTCTGGCCTGGAAATCCCATGGACAGAGGAGCCTGGCAGGCTACAGTCCATGGGATCACAAGAAGTCACCACACCACTTAGTGACTAAACAACAACAAATAAGGGTTAAGTTTCCTCCAGCCTTAGAATTTTGAGCACTAAATGGAAGTGCACTATTTGGGCACATGGTACCATAGAAAAAGAAATCAGTATTTTTTCAAGTTCAATGCTATCTTATTTAAACTCCCAATAACCTTACAAAATAGGCTTTGTTCCTGTGTGGAAGGTAAGGAAACTGAGGTGTAATATTTGGTGATTTTATATACAATTTTGAATCCAAGTAAGTCCAGGTCCAGAGCTCAGTCTCCTCTCTCACCACCCTTTACCAACAGAGGTGATCAATACTTGTCAATTTTAGGTAATGGACCTACAAATTGAAAGTCAAAGAAAAAAGTTTTATGTTCTTTTGTGGTTCACAGTCTTGGCTATGGATGAATACCATAAAGAAAGTGAAAGTGAAGTCGCTCAGTTGTGTCTGACTCTTTGCGACCCCATAGAATGTAGTCCACCAGGCTCCTCTGTCCATGGGATTTTCTAGGCAAGAGCACTGCAGTGGATTGCCATTTTCTTCTCCAGGGGATCTTTCCAACCCAGGGATCGAACTCTGGTCTCCTGCATTGCAAGCAGACGCTTTACCATCTGAGCCACTAGGGAAGCCCCTAGAACAGTAGATGCTGGGATCTTAACCTCAAAACAATGAATCCAGAGTTCTAGAGAGGAGCCCAGACATGGGTAATTTCAAATTTTCTCTCCTGACACATATGGGTATTGAAGTGAAAATAACCGATCTGTGTTCAGAACATTTAGGAATAAGAACTTGCAAAGCACTACAAAATGACAGCAGTTGCTCAATATGGTGGAATTCTGCACTTTTTTTTTTCCTTTCTGTCTTCATATGTTTTATTACGACATTCTTTGTATACTAAACTTGGAAAACGTTAGCTATGCATGCGTGGGTCTCAATCACTTCAGTCATGTCTGACTCTTTGAGACCCGATGGACTGCAGCCCAACAGATTCCTCTGTCCGTGTGATTATCCTGGCAAGAATACTGAGGTGGGTTGCCGTTGCCCCCTCCAGAAATATTAACTATGATTGCTTATAAGAAAAGCAAATGCCTTCTGAATGGTGACCAAGTAGCAAGAGAGAGAGAGTGCCTCGACAGGGAGATGGAGAGGGAGCTGTGATGGATGTGGACAGAGAAGTGTCATCACAGGGAAGCCCTGTGTCCCGCCACTCCCTCCTCCAACCCTGTCCAATCCCAGCCCACACCCAAGCACTCACCTTGGTACCTATGTGAGGAAGAGCAGTGGGGCTGTGAACTCTGCAAGGCCAAGCGTGGCCTTGACAGACATGGGCACTGTGTGTGATGAGAGGGCGTGGGAGGGATGGCTGCTCCCTGCTCTCCCTTTTGAAACTTCCATCTCCTTTAATTCACTCAACAACCTTACAAAGTCAATATTTATATTAAGGCAAGGATCTAGAACAATTGGAACCCTCAGACATTTGGTGGGAATGGAAAATGGCTCAGCCACAGTGGAAAACATTTTGGTAGTTTGTCAAAAAGTTAATTATCGAGTTACCATCTGACCTGGCTATGTACTCCCCCAAATTGAAAACAGGTACTCAAAGAAGTACATATACAAGACAGTTCATAGCAACATTGTTCACAAAAGCCAAAATGTGAAAACAGATCAAATGTCCTTCAGTGGATGAATGAATAAACAAACTGTGGTATATACATACAACAGAATATAGGTGCAAATTTAGGTATAAAGTGGAATGAAGTACTGGTACACATTACAACACGAATGAACCTCAGAAGCACTATGCGTAAGTGAAAGAAGCCAGATGAAGGTCACATCCTATATCATTCCAATTATATAAAACATTCTAAATAGACAAATTCACTTAGAGGGAATGCAGATGAGTGATGGCCAGATATTCAAGAGAGGAGTGGGAAGAAACTGCTTAAAGGGTAAGGGGTCCAACTTTGGAGTGAGGGAACTATTTTAGAGTCAGATATGTGTGGGGGTTGCAAACCATTCTAAAGAAAAACAATAAAAATAATTTAAAAAATAATGACTGTGGGAAAGAAAATACAAAACACTACAGCAGTATGAAGTATAGGATATTTGATTGATTCATTTGGCTATTATGAATGTAATATAATGATTTTTTTTTAAAGAATCAATATTTATTTTACAAATAAAATGAGTACATTTTCTATAGAGTTGAAACTGAAAATGGTATGCTCAGAGCTTCCCTGCTGGCTCAGTGGTAAAGAATCCACTGGCCACTGCACAGGGCATGGGTTCAACCTCTGATTCAGGAGGATCCTGCATGCTGAGGAGCAACTGGGCCCAGGCACCACAACTATTGAGCTTATGCTCTAAGACTGGGAATCGCAACTGCTGAGCCCAGGTGCCGCAACGACTGAGTCTCAAGCACCCTAGAGCCTGTCCTCTGCAACAAGAGGAGCCACCGCAATGAGAAGCCCGTGCACAACCAGAGAGGAGCCCCCACTCGCCACGACTAGAGAGAAGCCCCTGCAGCAGTAAAGACCCAGCACAGCCAAAATCAATCAGTCAATAAAAGAAATGTTAGAAAATGCTATGCTCTGCAGATTAAAGGAACAGAATAGAGGGCCCAGAAGTAAACACACACACCTAGCGACAATTAATCTTTGATAAAAGAGGGAAGAATATACAGTGGGGAAAAGACAGTCTGTTCAGTACGTGGTGCTGGGAAAGTAGACAGCTGCGTGTAAATCAATGAAGTTAGAACACTCCCTCAGACCATACAAACAATAAACTGGCTTAAAGACTTAAATATAAACATGACACCATAAAACTCCTAGAAGAAAATATAGGCAAAACATTCTCTGACATAAATTGTACCAATGCTTTCTTAGATCAGTCTCCCAAGGCAATAGAGATAAAAACAAACGGAACCTAAGCAAACTTACAAGTCTTTGTAAAGCAAAGGAAATCATAAACAAAACAAAAAGACAGCCTACAGACTGAGATAAACTATTTGCAAATGATGTGATTGACAAGGGCTTAATTTCCAAAATATATAAACAGCTCCTACAATTCAACAACAAGAAAAAAACAACCTAATACAAAAATTGGCAGAAGACCTAAATAGACATTTCTCCAAAGAAGACATACAGATGACCAATAGGCATGAAAAGATGCTCAGCATTGCCAATTATTAGAGAAATGTAAATTAAAATGAGATACCACTTTACACAGTCATAATGGGCATCTTAAAAAGTCTAAAAATAATAAATGCTGGAGAGGGTGCGGACAAAAGGGAACCCTCCTATAGTATTGGTGGGAGTGCAAATTGGTGCAACCACTATGGAAAACAGTAGGCAGGTTCCTCAAAAAATTAAAAGCAGATCTAACAATCTACTGTCATATGACCTAACAATCTACTCCTGGGTATATATCCAGACAAAACTTAATTTGAAAAGATATATGTGCCCCTGTGCTCATAGCAGCACTATTTACAATAGCCAAGACATTAAACAACCTGAAATGTCCATCAACAGATGAATAAACATATGGTGCATATAAACAATGGAATATTACTCAGCCATTACAAAGAACGAAATAATGCCATCTGCAGCAACATGGATGGACCTAGAGATGATCATACTAAGTGAAGTGAGTCAGCGAGCAAAAGATAATACCATATGATATCACTTATATATGTAATCTAAAATACAGCCCCCCAAAACAACAACAGCACAAATCAACCTATCTGAATGGCACCCCACTCCAGCGCTCTTGCCTGGAAAATCCCACGAACGGAGGAGCCTGGTGGGCTGCGGTCCATGGGGTCGCTGAGAGTTGGACACGACTCAGTGACGTCACTTTCACTTTTCACTTTCAAGCACTGGAGAAGGAAATGGCAACTCACTCCAGTGTTCTTGCCTGGAGAATCCCAGGGACGGGGAAGCCTGGTGGGCTGCCGTCTATGGGGTCGCACAGAGTCAGACACAACTGAAGTGACTTAGCAGCAGCAGCAGCAGCATGAAACAGACACAGAGTTTCAGATATAGATCACCAAGCCTTGTGGTTGCCAAGAGGAGAGATGGTGGGAGAGGGATGGACTGGGAGTTGGGATTTAGCAGATATAAATTATCACATATATTCACTAGAATGGATAAAAACAAGGTTCTACTGTATAGCACAGAGAATTGTATTCAATATCCTGTGATAAACCATAATGGAAAAGAATATGAAAAATAACACATACATATATGTACAACTGAGTCACTTTGCTGTACAGATTAAACACAGCACTATAAATTAATGATACTTCAATTAAATTTGTTTTAGAAAAAACTAAAAACAGAGCCACCAATCAGCAACCCCACTCCAGGACATATATCCAGAAGGGCCAAGAGCTCTACCTCAAAAAGATACATACACCTCGGTGTTCAAAGCGGTACTATTTTCAATAGCCAAGATACAGAAACAACTTCAATCTCCATCAATAGATGAATGGGATAAAGAATGGATACATACACATGTATATACATACAGTGCCATACCACTCAGCCTTTAAAAAAGAATGAAATAATGCCATTTGAAGAAACATGGATAGACTTCAGGATTATCATACTAAGTAAAGTCAGAGAAATACAAACATCATGACATCACTTATATGTGGAATCTAAAATATTATACAAATGAACTTATTTACAAAACAGAAACGGACTGGCAGGCATAAGACAAAGTTATGGTTACCAAAGGGGAAGGGTGCAGGAAGTATAAATTAGGAGCTTGGGATTAGCGGACACAAACTAATATGTATAAAATAGATAAACAACAAGGTCCTACTGTGTATCACAGGGAACTATATTTAATAGCCTATAGTAAATCATAATGGGAAAGAATATAAAAATATATTTATATAAACTGAATCACTTTGTTGTTCACCAGAAACTCACACATCGTAAATCAACTGTACTTTAACTAAAAAAAAAAAAAAAAAAAATTTTAAATGCTATGCTGCTTTCTAGACAAAATTGTACTTACTCTCTCACCTCCCAATCCTGTGTTTGATATAACAAGACGATAGTTGTTATCAAGATGGCTCAATAAGAATGAGAAATGTCTGGGGAAAAATACTCTATCCCCTTTTATAGGCAGAAAAAAACAACTGATGTTCAACAGAAATTAAATAGTTTTGCAAGGACATCGAACCGGATAAAGTTCAATTTAGTTTTGTCCAAATCTGGAGCCCATTCCCCTTCTACCACAAGAACCTTCTATGATGATGGAAGACTGGTGTATTACCTACATCACTGATAACTTAGAGGTACTAATCAAAGAAAGATGGCTTCAGTGTAAAAACAATAAATATTCTGTCTTATAAAAATTAAAAACAAAAGAAAATTATACATGCCTACCTTTTCGAAAATCAACTCCATTTACAATTTGGTGACCCAGCTGGAATAATTTTTCAATATTTTTCGATACTTTAACTGAGCCATGGAAGACTCAGAGAAGAATCCTTACCTTTCAAGTAAAGGCCAGGGCTAGTCATCCTCGTTCAGATTTACCATGTGGTACTTGTTGTCTGTCTAAACAAACACACCCTGGCCCAGCCCAGAGAGTGTTAGGTATAATAATTAAGATCTTTTTAAAATGCTGATAAAGTTGGTACAGATCTATGAAAGCTTGTTGCTGAACCACAAGTTCAGTTCAGGTCAGTTGCTCAGTCGTGTCTGACTCTTTGTGACCCCATGAATCGCAGCACGCCAGGCCTCCCTGTCCATCACCATCTCCCGGAGTTCACTCAGACTCACATTCATTGAGTCCGTGATGCCATCCAGCCATCTCATCCTCTGTCGTCCCCTTCTCCTCCTGCCCCCAATCCCTCCCAGCATCAGAGTCTTTTCCAATGAGTCGACTCTTCGCATGAGGTGGCCAAAGTACCGGAGTTTCAGCTTTAGCATCATTCCTTCCAAAGAAATCCCAGGGCTGATCTCCTTCAGAATGGACTGGTTGGATCTCCTTGCAGTCCAAGGGACTCTCAAGAGTCTTCTCCAACACCACAGTTCAAAAGCATCAATGCGTCGGTGCTCAGCCTTCTTCACAGTCCAACTCTCACATCCATTCATGACTGGGAAAACCATAGCCTTGACTAGATGGACCTTAGTCGGCAAAGTAATATCTCTGCTTTTTAATATGCTATCTAGGTTGGTCATAACTTTTCTTCCAAGGAGTAAGCATCTTTTAATTTCATGGCTGCAGTCACCATCTGCAGTGATTCTGGAGCCCCCAAAAATAAAGTCTGACACTGTTTCCACTGTTTCCCCATCTATTTGCCATGAAGTGATGGGACCGGATGCCATGATCTTTGTTTTCTGAATGTTGAGCTTTAAGCCAACTTTTTCACTCTCCTCTTTCACTTTCATCAAGAGGCTTTTTAGTTCCTCTTCTCTTTCTGCCATAAGGGTGGTGTTATCTGCATATCTGAGGTTACTGATATTTCTCCCAGCAATCTTGATTCCAGCTTGTGTTTCTTCCAGTCCAGCATTTCTCATGATGTACTCTGCATAGAAGTTAAATAAGCAGGGTGACAATATACAACCTTGACGTACTCCTTTTCCTATTTGGAACCAGTCTGTTGTTCCATGTCCAGTTCTAACTGTTGCTTCCTGACCTGCATACAGACTTCTCAAGAGGCAGGTCAGGTGGTCTGGTATTCCCATCTCTTTCAAAATTTTCCACAGTTTATTGTGATCCACACAGTCAAAGGCTTTGGCATAGTCAATAAAGCAGAAATAGATGTTTTTTCTGGAACTCTCTTGCTTTTTCCATGATCCAGCGGATGTTGGCAATTTGATCTCTGGTTCCTCTGCCTTTTCTAAAACCAGCTTGAACATCAGGGAGTTCACGGTTCACGTATTGCTGAAGCCTGTGTTGGGGAATTTTGAGCATTACTTTACTAGCGTGTGAGATGAGTGCAACTGTGCAGTAGTTTGAGCATTCTTTGGCATTGCCTTTCTTTGGGATTGGAATGAAAACTGATCTTTTCCAGTCCTGTGGCCACTGCTGAGTTTTCCATATTTGCTGGCATATTGAGTGCAGCACGTTCACAGCATCATCTTTCAGGATTTGAAATAGCTCCACTGGAATTCCATCACCTCCACTGGCTTTGTTCGTAGTGATGCTTTCTAAGGCCCACTTGACTTCACATTCCAAGATGTCTGGTTCTAGATTAGTGATCACCTCATCATGACTATCTGGGTCGTGAAGATCTTTTTTGTACAGTTCTTCTGTGTATTCTTGCCACCTCTTCTTAATATCTTCTGCTTCTGTTAGGTCCAGACCATTTCTGTCCTTTATTGAGCCCTTCTTTGCATGAAATGTTCCCTTGGTATTTCTAATTTTCTTGAAGAGATCTCTAGATTGATCGCTGAAGAAGGCTTTCTTATCTCTTCTTGCTATTCTTTGGAACTCTGCATTTAGATGCCTATATCTTTCCTTTTCTCCTTTGCTTTTCGCCTCTCTTCTCTTCACAGCTATTTGTAAGGTAAAGGACACCGAGATTCTTGGCCTTCGGAGGAGAAGAATTCAATCCAGGGCCAGGGACGAGGCTTGATAGCTCAGAGCTTTTGTGTAATAAAGTTTTATTAAAGTATAAAAGAGATAGAGAAAGCTTCTGACACAGACATCAGAAGGGGGCAGAAAGAGTGCCCCCTCACTAGTGTTAGCAATGGAGTTATATACTTTTTAATTACTTATTACAGTGATCAAAAGAATGTCTGGAGGTTGTAAAGACCTTACTAGACCCACTCCCATAATTTACATTTTAAGATTATAGGATTAGCCAGAAGGTTTTTTTCAGAAACTGTCCTCAAGCAGGATACATTATTGTTATATAATCCTAAGGAATGCAGAGGGAAAAAAGTTTGTCCTTTCCCCTCCTTGAGAATTCCAGACCCCTCTCTCCTTGTGGACCCCCGGACTTCTTATCAATCTGCCTAGGAATTGACTCTCTCATCTACTGTATCAGTACTTCTTAGTCATTCCAGTTTATGGATCAATTTTCTAACAACACAAAATTATAAGGACTCTTTCCAGATATAAATCATAGCAGCTATATTTTTGGTAATCATTGCTGAGAATATACATGAAAGAATGATGTTAGAAATACTTTAAATTCCTATCATACTCAACATAAAGGTACACAATTGTTTTTCAGAGATTATTACTCAGTCTACAAACAATACTACAAGAGCAATAATCATGAGCCCTTGACTCACAGATTAGAAAACAGTGAACTAAATTCCCAGGGTAGGTCTGAGCCCCCAGATATGGGTCCATATAAAGATTTTCAAGGGCTCTAAGAGTCCCTTGGACAGCAAGGAGATCCACCTGGTCCATCCTAAAGGAGATCAGTTCTGAGTGTTCATTGGAAGCACTGATGTTGAAGCTGAAACTCCAATACTTTGGCCACCTGATGTGAAGAACTGACCCATTGGAAAAGACCCTGATTCTGGAAAAGATTGAAGGCAGGAGGAGAAGGGGACGACAGAGGATGAGATGGTTGGATGGCATCACCGACTCAATGGACATGAGTTTGAGTAAACTCTGAGAGTTGGTGATGGACAGGGAAGCCTGGCATGCTGCAGTCCATGGGGTTGCAAAAAGTCGGCCACAACTGAGCGACTGAACTGGACTGAACTGGACTGACCTGAACTGAAGCACTTTTGTCTTCATGGATCTTTACCTTTATAAAAATATTTACATTTATATTTTCTAATTGTGTTGATGTACAGACAAGTCTATTAATACTACATGTTAAAATATTTTCCTTGGTACACCTGAACCTAACACAACATTATAAATCAATTACTCCCCCCCCCAAAAAAAAGAGCATCTTTCCAGAAGACCTAGGATGCCTCAGTTAAGAAGTTGAACTGAAAATCAGAAAATAATTTTTTAAAAAAATTTTCTTTGAACTCACTGTTCACTTTTTCCTGACTTTAAAAGAAATGAAAATATTTTCATTGTGGGTTCTTAGCCCTGTGCCTCAAGCAGAAGGCAGACCTGCCCAGGTAGTGTCCATGGCAAGAACTCACAAATGATAGTCATATTTTTTTTCTCACCTTTTCATTCTAGGGTCTAACAGAATTTCTTTTTTTAGTATTTGAAATGCAGGTTTGCGAACGTAAACTTCTGATCCTTAATTTTCCACTCTGTTGGTTGCCTCTCAATTCCTCAGTGTACTCATTGCTTTCAACCCATTTGACGGGTTAAAAAAAAAAACAGGATGCAATACTCAAGAAGATACTTTCTAATTTCCAGATATAGTAGTATATTGCTGTATTTATTTTCTGTCATTTTAGACAAGTTAGGGCCGTACCTCTTGGTCTCACATGCATCCTACACAAGTTCATAGCAGAATTATAACACAGTCCTTCATAGACACATTGTGTTTTAAGATAAATATCTCTGGAAGCAGTGGGAAGGAGAGCTAGAGTGTGAACTGTTGGGAAGCAGGGAACAGTGAGAAGGTGGGGATGATGCTGCATCTGCAGGGATGCCCAGACATTTGCAGGGTAAAACCTGCAGGAAGTGGTACCAACCACATGAGAAGATAAGGGAAGGGGAGCAGGTGGGACGGTTCCCCTCATGTGGAACAAGTCTCACTCATGGACTCACCCTCTAACACAGCTTCCAAGTTTAGACATACTCTCAGCCATGCCCTCTGGGCTTCCCAGGTGGTGCTACTGGTAAAGAAAGAACCCGCCTGCCAATGCAGGAGACATAAGACACACAGGTTCGATCCCTGGGTGGGGAAGATTCCCTGGAAGAGGGCACAGTGACCCACTCTAGTATCTTTGCCTGGAAAATCCCATGGACAGAGTAGCCTGGTGAGCTACAGTCTATGAGGTCGCAGAGTCGGACACGACTGAGCAATTTAGCATGCATGCAGCCACATGCCCTCTCTGGCATATGCCACACATAGCTGGTTCCCAAGGCCTCCAGTGCCCAGGTCATCACTGTGACTCCTGGTGTATTCTATCTCCTAACCAACCTTCTGCTACTAGTTTTCCCATATGCCATTTGGCTCTCTGCACTGCTTCCAAAATTATCTTTCAGAAAAAAGTAATCAACTGAACTCTGCCACTTTGCTTTGAAACTTCTTTGACTCCATTTTGCCTGGAGAATAAATTCCAAATCTTCTTGTTATATCCCCAAGGCCCTTAAAAATTGGTCCAACCTCCCTAGAAGTTAGCTATTTCTCACACACATATGAGTGATTATTTTTCAGATGGATATAGATGCTATTGATATGAAGAAAATAAAATCTCATTTCAAAGCTTTACTGAACTCATATTGGTTTTATTCATGTATTTTTCAATCAATGGAATACAAAATCATATAACTGTTATCATGTGGAGTCGTAATTTTTTTATGTTTAAAAATATCATATTTGAAAAGTTGAGAGTCAACATATCTTATGTTTTTTAAGCCATTTTTTAACTTTCATCACTTATTCAACTTTCAAGGGCAGGGGCGTTCCAAGGATGTGGTCTTTGAGAACAATGGTATACACAGGCTAAAAAATAAATTCAGTTTTGTATTAGTCTGAGCATATGTGTATATAGTGCGGGTGACAATGGGTGGTGGAAAGGAGATTAGTCTAGGGCTTAAACAAATAGATCAGATATTATACTTTATTTTCAATAATGCAATTAAAACAAGCCTGGCTTCCTTGGTAGGCTTTGATAAGGGAACTGGAGTAAAGGCATCTCAATTATAGTATAGTACAATTTAAGCTTCCATAATGTCCTGTCATAAAAAGTAAAGGTGAAAACTGTTATCCTCCTCACGAAGTCACTAGCTCTTCAGCATCATCAGGATGCCATCCTGTATGGGAGGATCTCCCATTCAGTTCAGTTGCCAGTAGTGTCTGACTCTTTGCGACCCCATGGGCTGCAGCAGGCCAGGCTTCCCTGGCCATCACCAACTCCCTGAGCTTACTCAGACTCACGTCCATTGAGTCAGTGAGGCCATCCAACCATCTCATCTTCTGTCGTCCCCTTCTCCTCCCACCTTCAATCTTCCCCAGCATCAGGGTCTTTTCAAATGAATCAGTTCTTCACATCAGGTGGCCAAAGTATTGGCATTTCAGCTTCAGCATCAGTCCTTCCAATGAATATTCAGGACTGTTTTCCTTTAGGATGGACCAGTTGGATCTCCTTGCTGTTCAAGGAACTCTCAAGAGTCTTCTCCAACACGACAGTTCAAAAGCATCAATTCTTCAGTGCTCAGCTTTCTTCACAGTCCAACTCTGACATTTATACATAACTATTGAAAAAACCATAGCTTTGACTAGATGGACTTTGTTGGCAAGGTAATGTCACTGCTTTTTAATATGCTGTCCAGGTTGGTCATAGCTTTTCTTCCAAGGAGCAAGTGTCTTTTAATTTTATGGCTTCAGTCACCCTCTGCGGTGATTTTGGAGCCCTAAAATTAAGTCTCTCACTGTTTTCATTGTTTCCCCAACTATTTGCCATGAAGTGATGGGGCTGGATGCCATGATCTTAGTTTTTTGAATGTTGAGTTCTAAGCCAACTTTTTCACTCTCCTCTTTCATGGTCATCAAGAGGCTCTTTAGTTCTTCTTCACTTTCTGCCATAAGGGTGGTGTCATCTGCATTTCTGAGGTTATTGATATTTCTCCTGGCAATCTTGATTCCAGTTTGTGCTTCATCCAGCCCAGCATTTCACATGATGTACTCTGCATAGAAGTTAAATAAGCAGGGGAACGTACTCCTTGATGTACTCCTTTTCCTATTTAGAACCAGACTTCTGTTCCATGTCCAGTTCTAACTGTTGCTTCCTGACCTGCATACAGATTTCTCAGGAGGTAGGTCAGGTGGTCTGGTATTCCCATCTCTTTTCCACAGTTTGCTATGATTCACCCACTCAAAGGTTTTGGCATAGTCAATAAGGCAGAAGTAGATGTTTTTCCGGAACTCTCTTGCTTTTTTAACAATTCAGTGGATGTTGACAATTTGATCTCTGGTTCCTCTGCCTTTTCTAAAACCAGCTTGAACATCTGGAAGTTCATGGTTCACATACTGTTGAAGCCTGGCTTGGAGAATTTTGAGCATTACTTTGCTAGTGTGTGAGATGAGTGCAATTGTGTGGTAGTTTGAACATTCTTTGGCATTGCCTTTCTTTGGGATGGGAATGAAAACTGACCTTTTCCAGTCCTGTGGCCACTGCTGAGTTTTCCAAATTTCCTAGCATACTGAGTGTAGCACTTTCACAGCACCACCTTTTAGGATTTGAAATAGCTCAACTGGAATTCCATCACCTCCACTAGCTTTGTTCATAGTGATGCTTCCTAAGGTCCACTTTACTTTGCATTCCAGGATGTCTGGCTCTAGAATCAGAAAGTGGTGACTAGAAGTAGATTCGGGATTTAAATGGATTTAGCTTCAAATCCTGGCAACACTGTTGGTAGCTCCATGACCTTGAACAAGTGACATAGAGCTCTAATTTCTTCCTCTATGACACAAATAACCAGTCCATTGTACAACATTATGACTTTAAATGAAATTAAGTTGTTCTTGTAGATATTAATGTCTTCTTTTCTTTCCCTGTTGCTAAAATTACCATGCTCCCAAATATCTCATATGTTTAAGTCTTCACCCTGTGTCTGGAAAGATCCTTAGAGCTTATTTAGACAACCTTAATTAGTCCTCAGATAACAGAACCCAGCTCAAGAGGTCAAGTATGTTTCCTGTCATAGTATGGTAAAGTGATATTTAGAATAACCACAAAGGTAAATAAGAATAAAGTAAATAAAAAGCTTTTGAGAGTTGCTAAAGTTATCAAGGCCATCAGAAGAGAAACAAAGAAAAACCCCACACATGTCAGAACCAGGAAGGAAGAAAGCAGACACCAAACATCCCCCTGCCCTTGTGCCTACTGTTGTCGGAGATGGTTATCTCAATGTCTCTCTTTCTACAGGTCTTGCAAACAGATTCACTGACTGCCTTTGCGTTAGCTATCTTCAAAAACACTTGTGCAGTGAACAGTCTTGGGAAAGAAGAGATTGTTCCTCCCTCTAGAGCAAAGGGAGATTTTGCTTGGTAACTTCCTTCCCGCTATAAAAGACTCAGGTTCTCTAAGCCGGTGGCTCTTCTCTGTAACACAACTTACTCGATGCATGCGTAGCTGTCACCTAGCCCTCTTCACTACCCTGTGGGAATTTGGGTTTAGGGAACTGCTGCAAGAAAATGCTGATAGTTGACTACTGCTAGTGCCGTAATTAAATCCTTTGTCTCTGATCCAGAGGCGTCGTCTCCTCTGCCAGCATCCATGAAACTGTCTGGTGAACTTGTTAGTTTACAAGTAGGGGCAAAATCGCAGACCCTTCATGGGTCTGGACACTCGCTAAGTATAATCAACAATCAATGCTGTCTTTGAGTCCTTGAAGAAGAAACTTTATAATAGGCTCCCCTGACTACCTCATGCAGACCCCTAGCAACTATGGCAGACCCAGAAATAATAACCACTCTTTTAGTGTATGGAAACTCTTAGTGCTCTCATTAAAATCCCCTTGGGATCTCTTCTAGCAGCTCTATATTCTAAGCCCCCAATTTCTGAGGGTCTTGCCGCTAACAGCAGGTACCTGTGACCTTCTCCAGAGGCTTGATTTGGGCACCAGAGCAACCTTGCCTGTGCAGAGCATAGGAAGTAGCTGGGCGGGTTGGGAGGGGAGTTATATTTCTTCCTGGAAACCCTAAAGATAACAGTTGACTGAAGAAGAAGTAGGGGAGTCCTGATCATTTTCCTCACTGGTGGACAAACTCTGTGGGTATAATTTACGTTCCAGAACTTCCTGTGGGATCGGGAGGAGACTGATACTTGCCCTGAAATAGCATCTTTGCCTGGCTTCTTTTCCTTCCCTGTCCTGCCTCCCCACTGCCTTCTTGGTTTCTCTTTGGAACACATCCTTTATAAATAAATGGCAAATGCTTGGTCTGAGGTCTGCTTCTAGGATAACCAATCTTAAATACCTAGGATTCTCAACTCTGGCTGTGTATTCGAATCTACGGGGGGAATATTTAAACCATCGATATCTTGCCCTAGACAAAGCTCCCCAAATGATTCTAAAGTTCAGCACTGATTTAGGCCAGTTGATGGCCTTTCAGTAGTTTGATTTCACCCTTTGTTATATGCCCAGCGTTCAAATAGGCCTAGAAGAAATCCCATCTAGGAAACTGCCCAGCCCAGGATATCCTGCAATCTGAAAACTTGGCAGCAACAGGCCTACTTCAGGCAGCAGAAAAATGATGTTGCTCCTTGGCAGCCCCACTGGCATCTGGGGGAGTTCTGAGATAGGAAGGGCCTAGAGGGCTTCTTGAGGAAAAGTTTATACAGCTGGCAAGCACAAGCAGGCCACTAGTCCCTGCCACCCTGAAAAGACCACTGCTATCCATGTATGGCTGCAAATCCACTTTATAGGGCTACCATGACACCACAGCCATAGAGAGTCTCTTCTCAACAATACCCCTTGACTCCTATCAGCAGGCAGCCTAAGGGTGCTGTGGTGGTTAAATTTTATTTGTCACCTTGGCTAAACCATAACATCCAGTCATTTAATCAAACAGTCTAGAGATTGATGTGAAGCAGTTTTGTAGGTGTAACTAATTTCTACAATCAGTTGACTAAGTAAAGCACATTACTTTTGACAATGTGTTAATAGGTGGGCCTTGTCCAATTAATTGAAGACCTTAGATGCAAAAACAGATTTCTGGAGACTTCTGCCTCATGATTCGAGATAGAAATCTTGCCTGAGTTTCTAGCATATTAGCCTGCCCCATCAATTTTAGACTTGTCATTCTCCCACATAATTGCATGAGCCAATACTTTAAGATAAATCTCTTTACAATAAATACACAAATCTCCTACTGGTTCTGTTTCTCTAGAGGACCCTGACTGATACATGTATGTATACATACACGGTGTATGTTCCACCATCCTCAGTATCAAAGGCCCCAGGAAAACATGACTATGGCCTTGATTTTAGCCAACTCTTCAGTCACATTCAACCTAGTTGAACTCGACCTAATCAAGTCAAGGATTCTACTTCCAGCTGCCAAGTATATCCCTACCGTTATCTCTCTCTCTCCAGTGTCCAACTGCAGCCAGGTTCTCTTCTACATTCTCTTTACACAGGTAGCTGATTACATAGCTTGGCTACCTATCCAGCCCCCCTGGAACATTCCTAGAGCCAATCTCCGCCTTCCCTCACACAGAACAGCCTCTAACCCCAAACTACATTTTCTCCCTGCCATCTCTTATCACCCCTTTCCTCCTGGAACCACTGACACAATCCAGCGCTTAGCAAACTTCCAGCCATATGGAGGTGATCAAAAAAAAAAAAAAAAAAATCTAATGCAGGAAAGGTGGTCATTTAGCAAGCTTAGGAGCTCCAAGAGGATTTCTGAGAACTCTACTGGTTAGAAAGTCCATCTGCTTCCTCCCACAAGCGGTGGATCACTGGCATCTCAGTGGAATGCTGTACTGTTGGGCTTACCTCCTCCACACCTGGGTGTGCTCCCTGGAGCACAGGTCAAGATTCACCTCCGGGCCAACTGTTTCTGCTAAGGGGAGAGGTGTCTAGGGCTTCCCTGATGGCTCAGTGGTAAAGAATCTGCCTGCCAATGCAGGAGACATGGGTTCGATCCCTAGTCCAGGAAGATGCCACATGCTGAGGAGCAACTAAACCTGTGCGCCACAACTACTGAGCCTGCTCTAGAGCCCAGGAGCCTCAACTACTGAAGCCAGAGTACCCTAGAATCTGTGTTCTGCAACAAGAGAAGCCACCACGATGAGACGCCCACGCACTGCAACTACAGAGTAGCCCCCTCTCATCACAACTCGAAAAAAACCCGTGCGGCATTGAAGACCCAGGGAAGCCAAAAATAAATTAATTAATTACTTTAAAAAAAAAAAGAGAGGGAGAGGAGTCTTAATCTAGAACAGGCAGATGGGCAAGAACACCCCTATTGTCTTGGCCATCATCCCATCCAGCTCCTGTCCCTGTTCTGGTCTCCTTAGTACCAGGCATCCTTGGTCTACACACACATTCTCCCTTTTGTCTCCGGTTCGGCCAGCCTTCTGCACCCAGCTTTGTTCTCTCACAAGCTCTTGCTTTGCGATGCTTGACTCTGGAATCAGAGATACACATTTTGGAATCTTGACTTTATCACTTACAAACTAGGTGACAGCAAGCCTTGGTTCCTTCACCTGTCAGGTGGAAGCCACCTAGCAACCTTCCAGGACTGCTGTAGGTTTAGAGGTGATCAAAGAACTAGTGAGATCTAGCAGAACATCTGACACGGTAAGAGCTTTTAAAATGTCAGCCATTATTACCGCCACTGGGGCTTCCAAGGTGGCGCTAGTGGTAAAGAACTCAGAAGACATAAGATACGGGTTCGATCCCTGGGTCCAGAAGATCTCCTAGAGGAGGGCCTGGCAACCCACTCCAGTTTCCTTGCCTGGAGAATCCCATGGAGAGAGGAACCTGGCAGGCTGCAGTCCATAGGGTCACAAAGAGTGGGACAAGACTGAAGTGACTTAGCACACATTATTATCATTGTTGGGCAAAAGTTACTATTTAACATTCAGGCACCACCACAATTATTTTTTTAAAGACATTTTACACCTGGGTCAGAATAGCCTGCCCACCCTCCAGACTAGAGAACATAAGCAAAAGACTTTGCAACTACTCCCATAAGTTTGCATAAACTTAAGAGGGGAAATACTAAAAAAAAAAAAAAACCACTACTTAAGGTCATTATATTTTGAAATTTCAATTTTCATAGCCATTTACAATCTATAAGCTTCACTCTATATGCGAAAGGAGCTGGTTTTTCAGCTTCCCCTTTTGGTAGTTCACAAAAATAACATTTCATGAGAACTCTTTTTTCATAGAAAACAACTAATTTCTGTGATTCTCAGGCCTAAATCTACATTATAAGTAATTTGTGTACAGCTTTATAAAATGTTCTAACACTTGATCTCCAACCAAAGAGTTCCACTTCTATGGATCTCTGTGTGGCCCGGATGATTACATCTTTTAAAAGCCCTGCTGAAGATTCTGACGACTAACTGATTTTGAACACCAGTGACCTACTCTCTGATTACATTAATAGATAACTCAAAACTGCACAGAGGATGTGATGCATAAATAGATGCGGGCTTGTATCAAGGGGAATGAGGGCCGCCCTCAGCTGTTCTCAGCCTGCTCTCTGCCCGCCCCTCCTGCCCCAGGTTCTGCTTGTCTGGATACCTTAGTGCTGACTTCGAGTTACCCCATTCCTGCGAGGTCCTGGCAGACCTTTAAAGAGGAGGAGCCTCTGCTGCCACAAGGTAGATGCTGCCTCAGACCAGCAGTCCAGAGAAAAAAGGGGCTGGGGAGGAGGGAGTTGTGTGCAGAATAGAAGAAACGAGCAGAGGAAAAGGGAGAGGGTGAGGGGTAAAGCTGCATCTATGCATCTGGCCGTAGGAAAAGAAATGCGACCAGACAAGACGGGTTTCCACAGACAGCAACAAGCCCCTCCCAGCCGTTCAGAGGCTGCCTGGTTCTCTGCACCGTACATAATGCTGCTTTTGCTTTTGTTCACATCTATTTTAGAGGAAATTATTGCCTAGCATTGTCATTTCCCCTGCATCTCATACATGTCCTCACTCCGTGACTGGACATTATTAGTAGGTTCGCCCTCCTCCTGTTCTCAGATGTGGTAGCAGGACGCAGTAGTTCACTGGAGCAGATGTGTTGCTCCGCAGATCTGTGTCGCATTAATGAATGGTGCACTGGTGGACTGCTGCTAAGTCACTTCAGTCGTGTCCGACTCTGTGTGACCCCAGAGATGGCAGCCCGTCAGGCTCCCCTGTCCCTGGGCTTCTCCAGGCAAGAACACTGGAGTGGGTTGCCATTTCCTTCTCCAATGCATGAAAGTGAAAAGTGGAAGGGAAGTCGCTCAGTCGTGTCTGACCCTCAGCGACCCTGTATACTGCCCCCACACTCTTCTTTGTCTCCAGGCAGAAATGCATCTCTCCTTCCTCTGGGTCCGCAGCACTTGGTACTTCCCTTATGGCTATTCTAGTCTAATCCGTCCTACAGATGTTGGATTCTGTCTGTGTCACCGCTGCCAGGCCCATGAGCACCTCAGGAAAGTTGGCTGCTTTGTCCACCAGCTCTTAGCACAGCACTGGCTTTAAGCAGGCTCTTGAATGCCTGCTACATCCACTCCAATTTTCTACCTCCATCTTATTTCATTGGCATCTGGTTTCTTCATCACTTGGAATGAAATCAATGAACGGGTAAAAATACAGGGTAGGGACCCGTCGTGCAGCTCCTTTCTGATGTCACTGCAGACAACCTATAGGGCCTCTCTTGAATTTCCCTATCTGTTCATCAACTGGACACAGGTAGCTCCAAGGACACTTCCAGAGGGCGAAGCACTAAACACAGGAGATAGCTAGAAGCATGGCACAGAAGAAAGCAAATGGACCTGTATAAATTCCTGCAGATCAATCCTAGTTCACAGAAATCTCGCCATTGTGTATTTCATTCCCATTTGAAGAACAAAAAAGAGCATCTCAGAGCTCTGATTTGTTCAAGGTCAGAGAGCATGCTTAGGACTGGAACTCAAACGCGTGTGAACCCCCAGGCCACCCTCTCCACACGGTTTCATCAGTGGGAGACTGACCACACGAGACAGTGTCTTGGGGGCATTGCTGAAGAACTATGACTTCATTAGGATGGAAAATAGCTTTTATCCTCCCTTTTATCATAGGATGTAATAGAACACAGAGTTTCACAGTGACATTTCTCACTAAATCATGCCCTTTTCCAACTCTGCCTTTATTCCCCTATTGGACCAGGGTCATTTAAAATTTTTTATTTGAATTATTGAGAAGAAAAAAATCATTCCCTGCTTTTTATAGGCTTTAGGGAATGTATTCCTTCACCATCCTAACTTATAATCTTTCCCAGTTACTCCCATCCAATACACAGAAAAATAAATTTTTCAGTCCAAGTATACTCTTGAAATTTAGAGTCCGTATCTTTCTAATAACTTAGCCTAAGAAAGTTTCTTGAAATAAACTCTGAATCCTGGAAGATGTATTTCATGAGAATCTTATCTAGTTGGTTTCCCAATATTTATGAGAATATCTTCCCTGCCAAATATAAAATACATCTCTGCCTGATAATAATTGTGTTTAAAGTATCCATTGATTGAGAAAACAGTCAAAATGATAAAAATTCAAAACTGAATTCAGTCAAGTTGGGAAATCTTTGTATTTTCTGCTTCTCTATGGCATCTACAATCCATCTGAAAAGTAACCACTTGTACCTGCATGAAAAATAGCTGACTGCAAGATAGGCCAGGCCAATCATCAAGGGCCTTGTGTGGCATACCAAGGAGATTAACATTTATTTGGCAGGCAAAATGGAATCAGAAGTTCTAAAGCAAACTGACGGGACCAGATCGATTTCTTTCAGAAGATACTTTTGGCAGCAGTGCATGTACATGTGTGTTCAGCTGCTTCAGTCGTGTCCAGCTCTTTGCAACTTTATGGACTGTAGCCCACCAGGATCTTCTGTCCATGGGATTCTCCAGGCAAGAATGCTGGACTGGGCTGCCATGCCCTCCTCCAGGGGATCTTCCCAACCCAGGGATTGAACCCATGTCACCTGCTTTACAGGCGGACTCTTTACCACTCAGCCACCAAGGAAGCCCTTTTGGCAGCAGCTGCTGCTGCTAAGTCGCTTCAGTCGTGTCCGACCCTGTGTGACCCCATAGGCAGCAGCCCACCAGGCTCCCCCGTCCCTGGGATTCTCCAGGCAAGAACACTGGAGTGGGTTGCTGTTTCCTTCTCCAATGCATGAAAGTGAAAAATCAAAGTGAAGTTGCTCAGTCATGTCCGACTCTTAGCGACCCCATGGACTGCAGCCAACCAGGCTCCTCTGTCCATGGGATTTTCCAGGCAAGAGTACTGGAGTGGGGTGCCATTGCCTTCTACAGACAGCCAATTATGAAATGGCAAGAACAGTGGCAGGAGTTCAGGAAGGAAGTGGAAAATGACATTGGAGCCACAGTGATGGGAGATGCCTCTGACCTCAACATTGGGGGACTTGGTAAGCCAGTAGAGCAGGAGATGGAGATCTTTAGAATCAAAATCTTCGAGACTTTTTTTACCTGAAAAATAATAGGGAATACCAGAGGAGGTGTGTACTTTTTGAATGGGGTTGGGGTTGGAATTGGTGGAATGGCACGTGAGATTGAATGGAGTTACATGTATTAAGCTTGAAATAATAGGGTACATTTAAGTAACGGCACTCCTGCATGCCACTGGATATTCAAGTCTTATAATGAGGAGATCTGAGCTGGATCTTTAGGCAGCTATAAATGGTAGCTGTTATGACAATAACTTTTAAGTCAGACAGCCTTTGGTTCAAATCCACTTATTAACTGGTTTGAGTAACATTTTGAACTTCTGAGCCTTAGCTTCCTCATTGGAAAATTGGGATAATGCCCATATCAAGGGTTTCTTACCAGAGATTGTAGGATCATAATTTTTTAATTTAAAGACTATATATATTAGTAACTCTTGTAGGCTTCCCTGGTGGCTCAGACAGTAAAGAATCCACCTACAATGCAGGAGACCTGGGTTCGATCCCTGGGTTGGGAAGATCCCCTGGAAAAGCAAATGGCTACTCACTCCAGTATACTTGCCTGGAGAATTCCATGGACAGAGTGGGCTACAGTCCATAGGGGTCACAAAGAATTGGACATGACTGAACAACTAACACACACACATTAGTAACTTGAATGGCATATGGTAGCAGCTCAACATGTAGCAAGTATTGTGATGTAGACTGCAAGTCACCAGAGGAGTGGTACTATCTCCTGAAATAGTGGAATTTTTCTTGCAGAGCAAGAGAGAAAAATAAAAAGCAAGGCCCTAGGGATGCCATGCTAGAGAAAAAACCAAAGGAAGGGCATCGACAAAAAGGCTGAGAAAGCAGGAAGGAAATCAGGAAAAGAGGGTGACTCAGCAATCACTGGAGGAAAGAGCTTCAACAAGAAGGAGGTGGTCTGATTCCTGAAGATTGGGACCAAATATTCATCTTGAATTAACAAGGAAACCACAGTGCCCTGAAGAGTGGTGTGAAGAATGGCAACTGACTGGGACAGTATTCAAATGCTTCCAGAACTATGAGAGGTGAAATATTAAAGCCATTATATAATTGCAAGACAGAGAACATTATCTGGATTAAAAATGAGAGCATAACTAACAAAATAGACATTGCCTAAAAAATGATGCATCTATTTTTTTGACAAACTGGGAGCAATTAATGTCTGCTGCTAGTTTTCACTATGGATGCAAGAGAAAAAGTAATTCTTGTGAATTATTATACTGAACACCTGTAATTTATATAATGTCCTATGTCAACTACAGTTCAATAAAAATAAACCACTGAAATAAGTTTCAGAAAAGAATCTTCTAAAGAGTAAAGAGCCTGTTTTACTCCAAAAAAGGAATCAAAATTTTGAGTTAAAGAAAATCGTTCTATCACCAGTCTAGGTTCGATGCAGGGTGCAGGATGCTTGGGGCTGGTGTACTGGGATGACCCAGAGGGATGGTGTTGGGGGGGAGGTGGGAGGGGGGTTCGGGATTGGGAACACGTGTACACCCATGGCAGATTCATGTTGATGTGTGGCAAAAACAATACAATATTGTAAAGTAAAATAACAGGAATATGGGAGCAGATTTCAATGAATCTGGGGACACTGGAACCTCTAAATTCCTACTGATCCTCCTTTGGCAGTAGAAGCAGCCTTTCCTTCTACCACAGTCTGAGGACGTCAGTCATCCCCAATCAGAAGAACCTATGTCTTCCCCGGAGGTGGTCACCTAGCATCAAACAGTTGATCTTCTTCAAAGATTATGCCTCTCATTACTTCTACACCAGTATCCAGACTCCAGTCCCAGCAGAGCCCAGGAGGTAAGCCATGAAGTGTGATTCACAAGAAGGTCAGTGCACACCTCAAGAGCTGCAATATTTCATCAGTATATACTGAAAGAACCTCAGTAATGTGCAAGAGAATGGATTTTAAATTGTACTGGGTCTGGGAAGATGAAATGCAGTGTTGGACCCACTGAAATTAGCTAAGTGCGCTAAACAGAGATTCTGAAATTAGTGTGTTAGCTTGAGCAGTTACAAATGATCCTAAACCTGGAGTGAAAGGGACTTCACAGTCAATGAACTTGACGTTTCATAAGCTTCTTGGTATAATGATCAAGTGATCCAAAAGGCTTTGGAAAAAATGACACGCTTAAGTGGATTTATTATGCACTACTTGTTCAGATATCTCTAACTATGTCCCCAGAATGGTTCAAAGGATACTCCCACTATGGCTTTGAGAAATGCACTGGGGAAGGAATTACAGCTTCTATAAGGAGTGCTATGGTGGCTGTTCTCTAAAAAGTTAGAAATGATACGGGGAAGTGCTGCTATTAAACTAGAGCCTCTGAATTCAACAGGGATAATAAGATTCTGGGGTGGTAGGAGCCAACTGGTAGCATTTAATCACATCGTTTATTACAAATCCTAAAATATAATGTTGTTAAAGTGCTGCACTCAATATGTCAGCAAATTTGGAAAACTCAGCAGTGGCCACAGGACTGGAAAAGGTCAGTTTTCATCCCAATCCCAAAGACAATATCAAAGAATGTTCAAACTACCACACAATTGCACTCATCTCACATGCTAGCAAGGAGAAGGCAATGGCACCCCACTCCAGTACTCTTGCCTGGAAAATCCCATGGATGGAGGAGCCTGGAAGGCTGCAGTCCATGGGGGTCGCTGAGGGTTGGACACGACTGAGTGACTTCACTTTCACTTTTCACTTTCATGCACTGGAGAAGGAAATGGCAACCCACTCCAGTGTTCTTGCCTGGAGAATCCCAGGGATGGAGGAGCCTGGTGGGCTGCCGTCTGTGGGGTTGCATAGAGTCAGACACGACTGAAGTGACTTTGCAGCAGCAGCAGCACATGCTAGCAAAGTAATGCTCAAAATTCTCCAAGTTAGGCTTCAACAGTATGTGAACCGAGAAATTCCAGATGTTCAAGCTGGATTTAGAAAAGGCAGAGGAACCAGAGATGAAATTACTAACATTTGTTGGATCACAGAAAAAGCAAGAGAATTTCAGAAAGACATCTACTTCTGCTTCATTGACTACACTAAAGCCTTTGACTTTACTCAAAAGTAGTCATGTATGGATAACCTTTTTTTTTCCCCAGTAGTCATGCATGGATATGAGAGTTGGATTATAGAAAAATGAGCACTGAAGAATTGTTGCTTTTGAACTCTGATGTTGGAGAAGACTCTTGAGAGTCCCTTAGACTACAAGGAGATCCAACCAGTTCATCCTAAAGGAAATCAACCCTGAATATTCATTGGAAGGACTGATGCTGAAGCTGAAGTTCCAATATTTTGGCGACCTGATGTGAAAAATTGACTCACTAGAAAAAACCCTGATGCTGGGAAAGATTGAAGGCAGGAGGAAAAGGGGATGACAGAGGATGAGATGGCTGGATGGCATCAGCGATGCGATGGACATGAGTTTGAGTAGGCTCTGGGAGTTGGTGATGGACAGGGAAGCCTGGCGTGCTGCAGTCCACGGGGTCGCAAAGAGTCAAACATGACTGAGCGAATGAACTGAACTTAAAGCCTTTGGCTGTGTGAATCACAACAAACTATGGAAAGTTCTTAAAGAGATGGGAGTACCAAACGATCTTATCTGCCTCCTGAGAAACCTGTATGCAGGTCAAGAAGTAACAGTCAGAACTGGACATGGAACAATAAATCGGTTCCAAATTGGGAAAGGAGTACATCAAGGCTGTATATTGTCACCCTGCTTATTTAACTTATATGCAGAGTACATCATTCGAAATGCCAGGCTAGATGAAACACAAGCTAGGATCAAGATTGCTGGGAGAAATATCAATAACCTCAGATATGCAGATGACACCACCCTTATGGCAGAAAGTGAAGAAGAACTAAAGAGCCTCCTGATGGAAGTAAAAAAGGAAAGTGAAAAAGCTGGCTTAAAATTCAACACCAAAAAAGCTAAGATCATGGCATCTAGTCCCATCACTTCATGGCAAATAGATGGGGAAACAATAGAAACAGTGATAGACTTTATTTTCTTGGCCTCCAAAATCATTGCAGGTGGTGACTGCAGCCATGAAGTTAAGACACTAGCTCCTTGGAAGAAAAGCTATGACCAACCTAGAGAGCATATTAAAAAGCAGAGACATTACTTTGCCAACAAAGATTCATATAGTCAAAGCTATGGTTTTTCCAGTAGTCATGTATGGATGTGAGAGTTGGACCATAGAGAAGGCTGAGTGCTGAAGAATTGATGCTTTTTAACTGTGGTGTTAGAGAAGATTCTTGAGAGTTCCTTGAACAGCAAGGAGATCAAACCAGTCAATTTCTAAAGGAAATCAGTCCTGAATATTCACTGGAAGGAGTGACGCTGAAGCTGAAGCTCCAATACTTTGGCCACCTCAAGCGAAGAGGCGACTCATTAGAAAAGACCCTGATGCTGGAAAAGATTGAGACAGGAGGAGAAGGAGACCACAGTGGACGAGATGGTTGGATGGCATCACCAGCTCAATAGACATGAGTCTGAGCAAACTCTGGGAGATGGTGAAGCACCGGAAAGCCTGGTGTGCTGCAGTCCATGGGGTCGCAAAGAGTCGGACACGATCGAGCAACTGAACAACAACAAAACCACAGAAGACAAGTAAGATGTAGGTAGAGAACCGAAAGAAATCAAAAGAGTCTGAGCCATGGAGACCTTTGACTTTTGATGGTTGGTCGTAATGCCCCCAGGACTGAAATAGGTGATGGCCCTTCCAATGTCCAGCTTGATTAGAGTAAGTAGCGGTGGCAAAAATAAGTCATACCTGAGTCAGAAATGAAGAACTGTGGACCCTCAACCAACTGCCAGATTTAAGCCAGTTCATGGGCCCAAAGTCCCTCAGAAGAAAGGAGGACACTGGTCTCCTTGTCATTTCTGGTTGTCTAGTAAGTGTTCTCTATCCTCCTCCCAGGCCTAGCTAGTCTTCAACCTGGGGCAGTTTCACCCTCCAGAGGGTAGTTATCAGTATCTGGAAACATTTTGCGTTGTCAAAACACAGTAGAGGCCAGGGATGCTGCTAAACACCCTGCAATGTATAGGACACCCCTCCAGTGACAAAGAACTATGTCATCCAAAATGTCAGGGGCGCTAAGGTTGAGAAATCCTACTTTTCCCAAGAGACTTGTGACCACTGAGTTCTAACAAGCAGAAAGTGGGTCAAAATCATAATTCCAGGTGATTCAAGAGAATCAGGGCTGAACACAAAACTTGGATTTGGCATATATGATAAATCAGTCACAGCACAGGATGAAGAGCGGTATGAGGTGAGTGCTCACGCACTCCTAGAGCTTTGAAAGTTTAAGTACCCAAAATGTTGCATAATTGTAACAGGGAGAAACTAACCTGGATTAAAAATAGAATGTAATTAACCATATTAACAAACTAAAGTGTGTGTTTAAACTCAAAAGGCCAAGTCATCCTCTTTCATTTACCCAATCCAGTTCATCAGCAACTGCAAACCAAAATCAATCCCAAACCCAACTCTTCTTGTCTCCTCCACTTCTGCTACCTGCTTGTTGAAGTTACCAGCATGTCTCTCTCAGAAAACCACTTTAACAGCTTCTTTACTTCCTCCCTTGCTCCTGGAGAATTTATTCTAGATAAGTTGCTGCCAAGTGATCCTCTTAAAATATAGATCACTCACAATGCTCCTGAGCTTCACAGAATGCAGCTGAGGATGTGAGATCATAGTGTGGGGAATGAAAGTGGGAACTTCTTCCTACCTTGAAAGAAAGCCCAGAGGTAGGAGGAAAGAAACAGCGTCCCAGGTGGTTCAGCGGTAAAGCATCTGTCTGCCAATGCAGGAGACGTACGAGACATGGGTTCAGTCTGTGGGTAGGGAAGATCCCCTAGAGGAGGAGATGGTAACCCACTCCACTGTTCTTGCCTGGGAAATCCCATGGATAGAGGAGCCTGGCAGGGTACACAGCCAATAGGGTCACAAAGAGTTGGACACACGACTGAGGGACTCCCTACCCCACCCCCAAGGAGCATTGTTAGACCTCTTTTTTTCTCCCTCCCCTACGAAATGTTAATAATCACACCTACTCCGGCCCTTGGTTAGGGCCACAAAACACTGTAATACCTGTGTTTTGCCGCCTCCTTGTGGACAATATCACCCTCAAGGGGTGCAGGATCTGAGATCTATTCACTCATTCCAACCAAAGAGCTCCCAGGACTGGTGTGTAGACTACACGCTTAGACCCTTTTCTCCAGCCTGAAACCTGACAGCCCAGGTGTCAGAGAGAACACCGTCTTTAGAATCACACAAACGAAGTTAAACCCAGCCTCTGCTATTTACAGGTTTGGGGACCTCCAGCAAATTTTCCCCTCGCTTATCCTAAGCATACCAACTGCTAAATGAAATTAAAATATTCACACTGAAAAATTGTTGTGAGGTATACAGGTGAAGAGAAATGACTGAAAAGCATAAATTATAATGTCCAGCACAGGGCAAGTGCTTGATAAATGGTCCTAACATGATTTGGCAGGTGCCCTTCGCAGCTTCATTGCTGTTGTTCAGCCGCTAAGCTGTGTCTGACTCTTTGCAACCCCATGGACTGCAGAACATCAGTTTTCCCTGTCTTTCACTATCTCCCAGAGCTTGCTCAAACTCATGTCCATTGAGTCGGTAATGCCATCCAACCATCTCATCCTCTGTCATCCCTTTACCTGCTGCCCTCAATCTTTCCCAGCATCAGGGTCTTTTCAAATGAGTCAGGTGGCCAAAGTATTGGAACTTCAGCATCAGTCCTTCCAATGAATATTCAGGGTTGATTTCCTTTAGAGATTGACTGGTTTGATTCCCTAGGTGTTCAAGGAACTCGCAAGAGTCTTCTCCAACACCACAATTCAAAAACATCAGTTCTTCGGTGATCAGCCTTCACAGTCCAACTCTCACACCCATACATGACTACCGGAAAAACCACAGCTTTGACTAGATGGACCTTTGTCGGCAAAGCGATGTTCTCTGCTTTTTAATACATTGTCTAGGTTTGTCATAGCTTTCTTCCAAGGAGCAAGCGTCTTTTAATTTCATGGTTGCAGTCACTGTCCACTGTGAGTCTGGAGCCCAAGAAATAAAATCTGCCACTGTTTCCACTTTTTCCCCTTCTATTTGCCATGAAATGATGGGACTGTTGAGATCAGATCCTTTGCACTTGGCTCCAGTAGCACCTCAATGGCCTATCACAGCAAGCTGACCAAAGATCAGATGTCTGTCATCAGGCCCTGGTGCGAGAAGGAAAAAGACACAGCTTCTCTGGAGCATCTGCCCGAGAACCCGTCAGTTCTAAGAGTATTACTGGAGAGGGATGGGGAGCTGAGAGGGATTTATAAGTGGATTTTTAAGTGTAAAGCCTGCAGCCAAGGCCACTGCCATCAATTCAGAGTTCCGACCCAGAGTCTTCATCTCATCATTACCCTTGACATCTACCTCCGAGGATAGTCCTGGGTAACCCAGATCTGCCCCCTATGCCTACCCCCCGACTCCTCAAGTCAATTCCCCCCGGAACCCCTGACTAGAGGTCCATTTAGAGCAACATGTCCAACCTCCTCACCATACAGCTCCTCCCTGTCCCAGCAAACAATACTAGCCACCACTCTCCTATTTATCAAAGAAATTCTCCATCTTCTCAGACTACTCATCACCTAGACTACAACCTTTTCCCCCAGGGCACATCCCTACTTTGAGGAGTCTCATTCAAGCTGGGTATGTTATTTGTCTCCTGTCCAGTGTCCAGACACAATCAGAAGGAGTAAGTCAGTCCTTTGCCTTCCACTCTACAGATATCGTGGCCGCTATTCTCCAAAGAAAACAGCACCCCTTTCAAGATCTCAATTTCCTCTTCTACCAATTCTCAGGTCTCTCTACTCTTCCGAGACACCCCGACTTAATCCACTGCTTAGCACAATGATTTAAAAAACCTAGATAAATATCTGTTGCCTGTTTCTCCATCGCAGGTATCAGAAACACCCACTTCCCAGAGTATCTGACTCTGTCACAAGGGGCTGTGTGACCTTCCTATAAGTGGCCTTGCCTCCCTGAGCCTAAACTCCTGCACCCATCAAATGGTAGTAACATAAATACCTCTATGGATAATATTAATAAGAGGATTAGGGAATCCCAGGCGGTGCAGTGGTAAAGAACCCACCTGCCTATGCAGGAGAGGCAAAAGCCACCAATTCCATCGGTCAGTTAGAAAGATCCCTTGGAGAAGGAAAAGGCTGCCTACTCCAGTATTCTTGCCTGGGAAATCCCATGCACAGAGGAGCCTGGTGGGCTACAGTCCATCACATCGCAAAGAGCTGGTTACAACTCAGCACACCTACATAGACAGACACCCAGTAGAGAGCCTGGCTCCCACTTGGGGCCTCTCTGTTAAGTTCAGTAGCTCAGTCGTGTCTGACTCTTTGTGACCCCATGAATTGCAGCACACCAGGCCTCCCTGTCCATCACCATCTCCCGGAGTTCACTCAGACTCGCGTCCATAGAGTCAGTGATGCCATCCTCTGTCGTCCCTTTCTCCTCCTGCCCCCAATCCCTCCCAGCATCAGAGTCTTTTCCAATGAGTTGACTCTTCGCATGAGGTGGCCAGAGTACTGGAGTTTCAGCTTTAGCATCATTCCTTCCAAAGAAATCCCAGGGCTGATCTCCTTCAGAATGGACTGGTTGGATCTCCTTGCAGTCCAAGGAACTCTCAAGAGTATTCTCCAACACCACAATTCAAAAGCATCAATTCTTCGGTGCTCAGCCTTCTTCACAGTCCAACTCTCACATCCATACATGACCACTGGAAAAACCATAGCCTTGACTAGACAGACCTTAGTCGGCAAACTAATGTCTCTGCTTTTGAATATGCTCTCTAGATTGGTTATAACTTTTCTTCCAAGGAGTAAGCGTCTTTTAATTTCATAGCTGCAGTCACAATCTGCAGTGATTTTGGAGCCCCAAAAGAGAAAGTCTGACACTGTTTCCACTGTTTCCCCATCTATTTCCCATGAAGTGACGGGACCGGATGCCATGATCTTTGTTTTCTGAATGTTGAGCTTTAAGCCAACTTTTTCACTCTCCTCTTTCACTTTCATCAGGAGGCTTTTTAGTTCCTCTTCACTTTCTGCCATAAGGGTGGTGTCAACTGCATATCTGAGGTTATTGATATTTCTCCTGGCAATCTTGATTCCAGCTTGTGTTTCTTCCAGTCCAGCGTTTCTCATGATGTACTCTGCATATAAGTTAGATAAGCAGGGTGACAATATACAGCCTTGATGGACTCCTTTTCCTATTTGGAACCAGTCTGTTGTTCCATGTCCAGTTCTAACTGTTGCCTCCTGACCTGCATACAGATTTCTCAAGAGGCAGATCAGGTGGTCTGGTATTCCCATCTCTCTCAGAATTTTCCACAGTTGATTATAATCCACACAGTCAAAGGCTTTGGCATAGTCAATAAAGCAGAAATAGATGTTTTTTCTGGAACTCTCTTGCTTTTTCCATGATCCAGCGGATGTTGGCAATTTGATCTCTGGTTCCTCTGCCTTTTTTAAAACCAGCTTGAATGTCAGGGAGTTCACGGTTCACGTATTGCTGAAGCCTTGCTTGGAGATCTGAGCATTACTTTACTAGTGTGTGAGATGAGTGGAATTGTGCAGTAGTTTGAGCATTCTTTGGCATTGCCTTTCTTTGAGATTGGAATGAAAACTGACCTTTTCCAGTCCTGTGGCCACTGCTGAGTTTTCCAAATTTGCTGGCATATTGAGTGCAGCACTTTCATAGCATCATCTTTCAGGATTTGAAATAGCTCCACTGGAATTCCATCACCTCCACTGGCTTTGTTTGTAGCGATGCTTTCTAAGGCCCACTTGACTTCACATTCCAGGGTGTTTGGCTCTAGATGAGTGAACGCACCATTGTGATTATCTGGGTCGTGAAGATCTTTTTTGTACAGTTCTTCTGTGTATTCTTGCCACCTCTTCTTAATATCTTCTGCTTCTGTTAGGTCCAGACCATTTCTGTCCTTTATTGAGCCCTTCTTTGCATGAAATGTTCCCTTGGTGTCTCTCATTTTCTTGAAGAGATCTCTAGTCTTTCCCATTCTGTTCTTTTCCTCTATTTCTTTGCATTGATCACTGAAGAAGTCTTTCCTATCTCTCCTTGCTATTCTCTGGAACTCTGCATTCAGATGCTTATATCTTTCCTTTTCTCCTTTGCTTTTCACCTCTCTTCTTTTCACAGCTATTTGTAAGGCCTCCCCAGACAGCCATTTTGCTTTTTTGCATTTTTTTTCCATGGGGATGGTCTTGATCCCTGTCTCCTGTACAATGTCACGACCCTCATTCCATAGTTCAGCAGGCACTCTATCTATCAGATCTAGGCCCTTAAATCTATTTCTCACTTCCACTGTATAATCATAAGGGATTTGATTTAGGTCATACCTGAATGGTCTAGAGGTTTTCCCTACTTTCTTCAATTTGAGTCTGAAGTTGGTAATAAGGAGTTCATGATCTGAGCCACAGTCAGCTCCTGGTCTTGTTTTTGTTGACTGTATAGAGCTTCTCCATCTTTGGCTGCAAAGAATATAAACAATCTGATTTCAGTGTTGAGCATCTGGTGATGTCCATGTGTAGAATCTTCCCTTGTGTTGTTGGAAGAGGGTGTTTGCTATGACCAGTGCATTTTCTTGGCAAAACTCTATTAGCCTTTGCCCTGCTTCATTCCGTATTCCACGGCCAAATTTGCCTGTTACTCCAGGTGTTTCTTGACGTCCTACTTTTGCATTCCAGTCCCCTATCATGAAAAGGACATCCTTTTTGGGTGTTAGTTCTAAAAGGTCTTGTAGGTCTTCAAAGAACTGTTCAACTTCAGCTTCTTCAGCGTTAATGGTTGGGGCATAGACTTGAATTACCGTGATATTGAATGGTTTGCCTTGGAAACGAACAGAGATCATCTGTCGTTTTTGAGATTGCATCCAAGCACTGCATTTCAGACTCTTTTGTTGACCATGATGGCTACTCCATTTCTTCTAAGGGATTCCTGCCCGCAGTAGTAGATATAATGGTCATCTGAGTTAAATTCACCCATTCCAGTCCATTTTAGTTCGCTGACTCCTAGAATGTCAATGTTCACTCTTGCCATCTCTTGTCTGACCACTTCCAATTTGCCTTGATTCATGGACCTAACATTCCAGGTTCCTATGCAATATTGCTCTTTACAGCATCGGACCTTGCTTCTATCACCAGTCACATCCACAGCTGGGTATTGTTTTTGCTTTGGCTCCATCCTTTCATTCTTTCTGGAGTTATTTCTCCACTGATCTCCAGTAGCATATTGGGCACCTACTGACCTGGGGAGTTCCTCTTTCAGTATCCTATCATTTTGCCTTTTCATACTGATCATGGGGTTCTCAAGGCAAGAATACTGAAGTGGTTTGCCATTCCCTTCTCCAGTGGACCACATTCTGTCAGACCTCTCCACCATGACCCGCCCGTCTTGGGTTGCCCTGTGGGCATGGCTTAGTTTCATTGAGTTAGACAAGGCTGTGGTCCTAGTGTGATTAGATTGACTAGTTTTCTGTGAGTATGGTTTCAAGCCTTTCTAGTGAGAGACTTACCTGAAAAGATGGTTTCCCTGATGATGTCCAAAGAACAGGTGGCTTCCCTGGAAGGGGAAATAGTTTTCACCCTCCTTTTTTATCTCAAGATACAAGTGAGGGCTAAGCTGTATAAAAGAGGCCCTCCAGTCTCTTCATCTCTCCAAAGTATACTGAGAATATTTGGAAAATATATCATATGTTATGTCAAACATATATATATATATATATATATATATATACACATATGACTGAATCACTTTGCTCTACACCTGACACTAACACAATATTATGTCAACTATATTTCAATAAAGGGCTTCCCTGGTGGCTCAGAGGTTAAAGCGTCTGCCTCAAATGCGGGAGACCTGGGTTCAATCCCTGGGTCAGGAAGATCCCCTGGAGAAGGAAATGGTAACCCACTCCACTATTCTTGCCTGGAGAATCCCATGGACAGAGGTGCCTGGCAGGCTACAGTCCACAGGGTTGCAAAGAGTCGGACACGACTGAGCGACTTCACTTCACTTCAAAAAAAAAAGTGTGTACATGCATCCTAAGTTGCTTCAGTCATGTTTGACTCTCGTGACCCTATGAATGGAAGCCCACCAGGCTCCTCTCTACAAGGGATTCTCTAGGCAAAAATACTGGAGTGGGTTGCCATGCCCTCTTCCAGGGGATCCTCCTGACCCTAGAATCAAACCCACGTCTCTTCTGTCCCCTGCATTGGCAGGCGGGTTCTTTACCACTAGTGCCTCCTGGGAAGCTCATTAGAGTACAGACTTGTTACTAAAGAATTATTATTACTTTTTCCTGACTTTAACCTCTTCCCATAGTTGATTCCACTATCAGGGTCAAGGTTTCTTAAAGATTCTACCACATAAGAAAAAAATCCATAAAGCATTTAGTATTTTAACAACCAAAACAATATTTTATAATTATAAATTATATAATATATAAATTATAAATTTATAAATCATTTTTAGCCCTTTCCATAATTTTAGCTTATTCCTTGCAAAAGAGAAAAGTAATGTCTTATAATTTTCCTATTAAGTCAGCATATAAAAATGAAAATGAAAATTCTATCAAAAGTGCATTTGCTATTGCTATGGTTCTCACCCCTAATGAGTTCTCAAAATCTACATGTAGGTTATTTTAAACACAAAGATGTTTGTTTGGGGCCATAAAAAATGTGCTGCTAAAAACATCTTATACTTGTCTCGGGGGCACATATATATCCATCTCTGTAGAGTAATCTGAGACTAGAATTGCTAAATCATTGGAGAAGAGAATTGCTCAATCATTTGTAGATCTACCAAGTAAAGTGTTAGTTGCTCGGTTGTGCCTGACTCTTAGTGACCCCATGGACTGTAGCCCACCAGCCTCCTCCGTCCATGGGATTTCCTAGGCAAGGGCACTGGAGTGGATTTCCATTTTCTTCTCCAGGGGATCTTCCTCACCCAGGAATTGAATCAGAGTCTCCTGCATTGCAGGCAGATTCTCTACCAGCTGAGCCACCAGGGATCCCAAAGAGTTCCTAAAATGGTTGTACAAATCGACACTCACATGAACAGTGTGTGAGAATCAAACTGTCCTGTATCCTCACACCACCACTTGGGACTCTGTCCTTTATAGTTTAACCATTTCAGTGATTATTTTAATTTCCATATCCTGAACCATTCATGACGTTGAGCATGTGTTTATTGGTTATTTGTGTATTTTCTTTTGAGATGTGTCAAGTATTTCTTTGAGTTGGCTTTCTACTAATTCATATGTAATAAGCATGTATATATATTATATTCAGGGTACACATTTGTTTTGTGTGTGTGTGTGTATGGAGAACATTTTTCTTTACATCTCATTCTCCTAATGGTGACTTTTGTTGAATGGAAGTTCTTAATTTTAATAGATCTCAATTGTTGCTGTTTGGTTGCTCAGTCCTATTTGACTCTTTGTGACTGTGTGGACTGCAGCATGCCAGGCTTCCCTGTCCTTCACTATCTCCTGGAGCTTGCTCACACTCTTGTCTCAAATATAAGAGATATCAAATACCAGTTGTTAACTAGTTAGGTGCTCATCAATAGTAAAATGGATAAATAAACTGAGGTTTATTCACAGAATGAAATACTATACAAGAGTGAGAATGAATGAATCAGAACTATCTGCAGCAATATGGATGACTCTCACACAGCACTGAGGGAGAGAAGCTAAACACAAGAGAATATATTTAGTTGTTTTTTTTAATTCCAAAAGCAAAATAATTCCATATGTTAGTCAAGATATTGACAACTCTGGCTGGACTGTAATAACTTTGGCTGGGGTACAAATGGCTCCCTTGAGCTGGTGGTGATAATCTGTGTCTTGATCCGAGTGCTGGTTACCCAAGTTTGGTCAGTTCATAAAAATTCATGTTTATGACATGATGTGTTCACTTCAATAAAAAGTTCATAAAAACAGAGGTTCATATGCCTGAGGCCTAGGCCTAGACAGCCCAGATGCCCACGTTTCCTAGTGATTCAGGTGGCAGACAGGGCCAAGGACCTTTAATCACTCTGACCATAAATGGGCTTCCCAGGTAGCTCAGTGGTAAAGAATCTGCCTGCCAATGCAGGAGCCACAGGAGACAATGGTTCAATCCCTGGGTCAGGAAGATCCCCTGGAGTAAGAAATGGTAACCCACTCCAGTATTCTTGCCTGGAAAATCCCACGGACAGAGGAGCCTGGCAAGCCACAGTCCATGAACTCACAAAGAGCCAGACCCAGCTGAGCACACACACACACACTAATGATAAATCTCTGCAGATATAAGGACTAGAAGTCCCATTTCTTGAAAAACATGTTTGTTGGACACATTTAAATGGTAGGATTATAGGGAGCATTTGAAATGCTAGTAATAGGAAAAGAATTCTTTAATATTTTGTTAATAATTTTTACATATATTTGTATCCATCCCTGGTGGCTCAGACAGGAATGCAGGAGACCCAGGTTCAATCCCTGGGTCAAGAAGAGCCACTGGAGAAGGGAATGACAGACCATTCCAGTATTCTTGCCTGGAGAATTCCATGGGCAGAGGAGCCTGGCAGGCCACAGTCTATGGGGTCACAAAGAGTCAGACATGACTGAGCAACTAACATTCACTATATTCATGGAACCACATGTGACTAGTGTGACTGAAAAGCTGAATTTTAGGTTTTATGTAATCTGCATTATCTTAAATTTAATAGCCACATGCAGCTAGTGGTTACCACAGTGTACAGCACAGATGAAGAACATTTCTTTCCCCACAGTAAGCTCCACTGAACTGCCTGGTCTGGTCTGATCTCCTACTATCTTCCTCCTTACTTCCTGGATTTCAGTGTTGCTGGCTGACCTTCTGTTCCTCACCCACTTTCAGCTCCTTTTCCTCCAAGGGTGTCTGCACAGGTTGGTCTTTCTGTCTAGGTCTTGTTGCTTGTTCACATGGCAGCCTTGTCTCAGCTTCACTGTCACCTCTGCAGAAAGGCTTCCCCTTTCACCCAAATGAAAGATTCCCGTTATGTTGTCAGACAAATCATTTCTAGTTAGATAAAAACATTTTCCATATGGTTTGTTTACTTCCTTATTGCCTGCACCCCTTTTGGCATGTTATTTCCCCAAGTGCAGGAACCTTGAACACCAGTGTAAGTGGAGGACTTAAGCTTTAAATAATAAGAGGCAGAAATCAACACAACATTGTAAAGCAATCATCCTTCAATAAAAATAAGTAAATAAATAAATAAGAGGCAAGACTGTTAAATGTGAACCTGCTGGGGATAAAGGGATTTAAGAACCTAGGAAATCTAGGAAGAAGCTCCTGAAGAGGATTTAACTATAACTAAGGGGGTCTGTGTTGGAGAAGGCAATGGCAACCCACTCCAGTACTCTTGCCCGGAAAACCCCATTGACGGAGGAGCCTGGTGGGCTGCAGTTCATGGGATCACAAAGAGTCGGACACGACTGAGCGACTTTACTTTCACTTTTCACTTTCATGCATTGGAGAAGGAAATGGCAACCCACTCCAGTGTTCTTGCCTGGAGAATCCCAGGGATGGCAGAGCCTGGTGGGCTGCCATCTATCAGGTCGCACAGAGTCAGACACGACTGAACTGACTTAGCAGCAGCAGCAGCAGCAGCAAGGGGTCTCCGAGCATCACTGAGGATCCATGAGGGAGTGGAAATTATCAACATTTGTGGTACAATCTGTAGTGTGACTTTTCTCCAGTAAGAGGAACACCCTAGATAGATATGCTTATCACATGTAACCCTCACAGCAACCTCTGAGATGTGCTAAAGTGTCCCTACTTTACAAGCGATAAATCTAAAAGGCAGAGAGATTTAGTAACCTACCTAAGACTATGAAGCTAATAAGTGAAGAAGCTAGGATTTGAACACTGGCATTCAGAACCCAGAGCCAGCACTCTTAGCCACATCATCAAACTGTCTCCTTCCTTATTAGAGTAGCATGTGGTGGGTATTCCATTAAAAATGTGATAAATGTCCACTGCAGGGCTACCGGATTTCCCATTCCTTCCAAAATGGCAATCCAGGCATAAGAAACAAGATGAGATAGATAACAGTAACATTTGAATAAACTTACATAAGTCAAACTTTTGCCCACAAACAATACATATCATGTAAAGAAAGAAAGTGAAATTGCTCAGTCACATCTGACTCTTGGCAACCCCATGGACTGTAGCCCACCAGGCTCCTCTGTCCATGGGATTTTCCAGGCAAGAGTACTGGAGTGGGTTGCCATTTCCTTCTCGAAGGGATCTTCCTGACCCAGGGATCGGACCCAGGTCTCCTGCATTGCAGGCAGACGCTTTACTGTTTGAGCCATCAGGGAAGCCACCATATCATGTCAGAACGCATACAAAAAACAGACATTAAATACTTTAGAATGTTTAGATTTTTAAAAAGTTACAGAAAAACAAGGGAGTAAATAAATAAGACAAGAGAAGAGCCTTGCATGGACATACAGAACTGGGCATTCTGCCTGAGGCCGGGGAGACCAGGGGCTGCCAGGATCATCTCACCAGATGAGAGGACCCAGATCAGAGGCTTCCCCCTCCCCTCCGCGGTCTCCCACAATTCTGACTTCAGAGGGCTTAGGGTGACATGGGGAAGACTTCAATACATATTGAACTGCTTATAAATATAGATATTTTTTATTTTTTACTATTACTAGCAGTTGTCACTCAAAAATATGAATGCCTATCAGTTTCAGGTGAGGCAAAAAACGCCCCTTCAAATCAAAAGATTATAAATAAAGATACTATATCCTTGATGGTGCTCATCTTTAGAAAAACTCACTTGGGAAGCATTGCACTGTGGCTGAGTAACTACCCATTTCTCAGTCAGAAAATAGAAGGGAGAGACATTCCAAGCATGAACAATGACAGTGCAGCATGGAAAGTCCTGGTAGCTTCTGGAAAGAGTCATCTACTAGAGCTCCAGTTTATGGAGATAAGTGGTGGAAGCACAAGCGAAGGGGTCAGACAGCCATCAGAGGCTCTAGGAAGCAAGGCTGAGAGTGGTACACAGGTACCACTCAAAAAACAGCACAGGTTTTGAAGTAGGAGATGGCAGGACCAGGTGTGCTGGCCGGAAGCGGGACTCTGGCAGCCATTCCAGTGGACCGCAGGGTGAAGGGACCGGAGCACATGCTGAGTAGAAGAGGGAAGGCAGGGGTTTCCCTAGGGGTCCAGTGGTTAAGAATCCACTTTGCAGTGCAAGGGACACCTGTTTGATCTCTGGTGGGGAAAGATCCCACATGCCACGGAGACACTAAGCCTGGCACCATGGCTACTGAGCCTGCACTCTAGAGCCTGCGAGCTGTAGCTACTGAAGCCCAAGCGCCTAAAGCCTGTGCTCTGCAAGAAGAGAAGCCACTACAGTGAGGAGGCCCTGCACCACAGCGAAGAGTGGCCCCATTTCCGCAACTAGAGAAAAGCCCATGCAAGAATGAAGACCCGGCACCACCAAGAGTAAATAATTTTTTTTTTTTTAAAGGGAAGGCAGTCGTGTAGACTTGCTGTCTAACACATCAGGGAGGTGCAGAATAATGCTAATGTTTCTGCCATTAGAGACTGGGCAGGAGGTGGTCTCAATGTACAAACTTTACATGGATAAGATCAGGAGGAACAGGCCACTGAGCCACCCTAAAAATAAATCGGACTCTTCTTGTCTTGAATCATGTAAACCAGAAGATGGACGTTTAAACTGTTGTGTTCATTTCACCCAACTCCACTCCTAGGCTGGAAGCCTGGGAGGAAGGAATAACAGTTGCAGCTTAGTTATTCCAAATACAAACACTGTGTACAAGCAGCTGGGCTTGCTCAGAGTCTTGTCTTGGATAATCTAATTTCACCTTCGGGCTCCCTGGGTCTGTCTGGTTTCTGTGTAATTGTTTAGCAAATCTGCCACCCTCCTGAAGCCCTGAATCAGCTTGGTAAATATCACTGACCCACCAGACTACATCACTGGTCACGCTGGTTTTGAGCATCTATATCCTTTTATGTCTTAGTACTTTCTCCCTTCTGCCTAGATCATTCCCTTCTCATCAGCTTCTTTTTTGCTACCCTTTTATTTTTCTTTGCCTCAGTTTTGCTGGATATTATAAAAGCAACAGTTTTGATTTCTTGTATAAAGTACTGTTCTAATAAGCATGTTACAGTTTAGCTCAGCACCCTCTACTGTGGTGCCTGAGGGAGCCTGCTGGGAAAATGTGTAATAAACCAGCAAAGAGATAATGAGACATTGGTAAGGAGGGGTCAGGAAATGAGAAAAAGGGAAGGGACCCAAGAGTTCACATGGAGACTGCAAATAAATGCATTGAGGGGAGAGGCAAAAGATATTTAAAAGACTGGAGATCACTACTCAGTGATTCAGATTCCCTGGTGGCTCAGGGGTAAAAATTCCGCTTGCTGGTTTAATCCCTGGGTCAGGAAGATCCCCTGGAGGTGAAAATGGTAACCCACTCCAGCATTCTTGCCTGAGAAATCCCACAGACAGAGGAGCCTGGCAGGCTACAGTCCACAGGGTTGCGAGAGTCATACACAACTTAGCAACTGAACAACAAATTTAGGAAAGAAGATGTGACAGAACATTGAATAATTATCACTAGGAGCAGAGATGCGGGTCAAGCAAATATTTTCACTCAATTTCAGTATGGTAGAAACAGTCAACATGGCTGAAAACCTGAAAAGATTTCAAAAGAAACAAGTTACTGTAGCAATTCTGCCTACCTTAACCTCTGTATAGAATTCTCTCTGGTTCAGTAACACATCAGACTTCAAAGAAGTTGCTCTTTGCTCTTAAGTTTAGGATCCAAACCGTCTGGCCTCCCCTGCTAAGAATCCTACCTTCTCCTGAAAACAGCAGTACAAACCAATAGAGTATTTAATTTACATTATATGCAAAAAATAGAGTCCAGGATACAGCAATGGAAGAAGGAAAATGAAATCAACAAGGGTTGATGCCATTAGGGTTAACATCAGACTCACAGAACTGTGTCCAAATCTGGCATAAATTTTTTGCTACCCTTTTATTTAAAAGGATTTGATTTATGCACCTTTTTCTCCATCTAGGACATTGATTCACACAGGCATATACTATGTTCTATTTAATCTTTGTATCTCTAGTAACAAATGGTGTGCCTAGCACAGAAAAGGCACTGAACACATATTTGATAAAGGAATGTGGTGATTTTCTTGACAAAGTAATAATCATCGAAACTCTCAACTATAAAAAAAAGAAATCATTCTGAGAATCATCACCTTTAGAGACTTAAAGACTTTGAGAGTCTGTACACTGTGTTCCTGATTCTTTAAACAGACCAAGTCCACCCTCGTATCCTACTACACCTGGCTTATAAATTGGCTTATAAGCTTTATCTCCAGTTGCAGAGAGAAATTATTCCAGAAAATCTCTCTGGTATACTCCCCACTTACCCCAGATTCACTGCTTCTGCTGCTACGTCCAGCTGTCCAGACTCAGAGCTCAGTACCTCTGACCTGGAGAGATGCTCTGCAAGCCTTCAGGTTTCATGACTGAGAAAATTTCCCCTGTGGTTCATGAGACCTCTTCTTTCCACCTGGCTCTTATCCCTGCTGCTTCCCAGTGATTTTGACTTTATTAGGACCCAGAAATATCCTCAGGATAATCAAATCAGCTCTCAGAGTGCCAAGTCAAAATGCCAACAAATACAAGGTGAACTGAATTAATAGAGACACTTGTGGTCACTTGGGCTTCCCCCGTGGCTCAGACAGTAAAGAATCTGCCTGCAATGCAGGAGACTCTGGTTCAATCCCTGGGCCAGGAAGATCCCTGGAGGAGGGAATGGCTACCCACTCAAGTATTTTTGCCTGGAGAATTCCATAGACAGAGGATGGTCACATGAGTAAATGTGATTCTTCAGGGGGTGGATGGTCTCTGACATGGCTATTCAGGGGAATCCCCTGGGAAATCTGTGACTCCTGACTCCTGGTTCCCACCTCCATGGATTCTGATGTGATTTCTCTGCAAGGAGGCCTGGGAGTCAGAATTTTTTTTTTAAATTCCAGATGATTCCTGTGTACAATTTTTAAATCAGTGCTTTGGGTTGAAAACCAAACCAGTGCCATTTCCCCGCCACATTGCAAGGAATAGGCATTACAAATGAAAATCAAACAAATTCTTAGCAGTGTGTCCTAGTCGCTTGACCCAGTATATCATCGCATCTATATAAGGGTTACTAAATGACTGTGCACTGGCTTAGATGACATGTTACAAACCACCTTGCAGGACTTCCCTAATGGCCTGGTGGTTGAGAGTACACCTTCCAACATGGGGAATGCCGGTTTGATCCCTGGTCAGGGAACTGGAATACTGAGTGCCACAACTAGGACCCGGTGCCACCAAAAATAAATAAATATAATATAATATAAATAAGAATTAAAATAAAACACTTTGCCAGTAATATGAGCTATGTTGGCTGGATAGGTTTCAGACTTGTTAACACAAACCAAAAACTGCAAAATGTTACTGCCATAAGGATTGATTCTTCTCTCTAGTGTGAGAACCAGGGGTGAATTTTTTTCCCTTCTTTTCATCTTACCTGAAGGGTGAAAGCTATCTCCTCAGGGTGTGGGCCAGGATGCCCCACTCCCCAGAATTAAGGCTTGGCATTCTCTGATCCTTACATCTGTCCGGCACTGGCTGTTTTTCAGAGATGCTTATCTGGAGAGATACAGGCTGCAGCTCTTAACTGAGGGGACAAACGCTAGCCTCTGGGTCTGACTCATGCTTGAAACATGCAGAGGGAGCCCAGAAGCATGCAGGCCTCCTTCCTCAGCTGTTCTTTAAACAGCTGACAGGGAAGATCACAGACACAGCAGCTGAGGAAGCATGTGGACTCAGCTTCCATTCCTAAGGCTCCAGAGACGAGGGCATGGCCCAGCCCTGGGGCTGGCATCTTCTGATTTAATTCCTGTGTGATCTGTCCCTCTCTCTAAACTCAAAGGGCCAGCTCATACTTGGTGCCAAAAGCAAAGCTTCAATTTCTGGGAGAAAGCAGGGGGAGAGGGGATAAGGACAGGTTATTAAACAGAGTGGTTAACAATCTGGTGCAGACGATACTGCGTGCAGTTTACATAAGCTACACGTGTATGGCTTTCTTTCATTAAGCCCATTATTCTAGTTCTCTTCAGAGGCTCCTCAGAATCTTCCACCTGGAGAGTCCTGGTCTGAGGCCCGTCTCAGGGTGGAACTTGGAGAAGAGTGCTCACTAACTGTCCACAACTTGAACACCCCCTGCCCTGTGATTCCAAATGGATTCTGCCACAGCGCTGGTCATACAGCCCCTATGGGGGTGGGGCTGGGGGGCTGTCATTTAGGAAGACTCCAGGCTCCTCTCCCAGGAATATTTGCAGCAGAGATATTCTGATCACCTGTCCATCTGCTGGTGAAAGGGGAGCAGACACCCATTATCGGCTGGAGCTGCAGCTTGAATAGAATCAGAGACAGGCCAGAAGAAGCAGGCAGGCTGGGAAAGCCGACATATTCTCTAGTTTTTACAAATATTTATTTACTTGTTTATTTGGTTGGGCTGGGTCTTGGGATCTTTCCTTACTGCCATACTGACTCTCTAGTTGTGACTCGTAGGCTTAGCTGCTCTGAGGAATGTGGGATCTTAGTTCCCCAACCAGGGATTGAACTTGCGCCCCCTGCATTGTTGCAAGGTGGATTCTTAACCACCAGACCACCAGGGAAGTCCCACATATTCTCTAATGACAGGACTACGCCACAGAAGTTTGAGAGAAAGCTCACAGTGGGGCCTGTAGGGACTTGTAAGGAGAGGGTGAGCCTGTGAGCAACACGCTCCTCCTCCACATCTTGAACAGGCCCCAACGGGCCTGTCTGTAGAGACAGCGATGAACTGGTCTCCTTGGCAACGGAAAGTGCTGACTCCACAGGGCTAGAACAGGCACCTGTGAGCCTAGAAGGAGTTTATTGCTCCCACCTCTAGTGAATGCCCGTGCCAGGCAGACACACGTCCTCCCACTCCTCCTCATTGCTGTCATCTGCTGCCTTCAGGTCACTCTCCATCACTGAGTGAAAGCCCCTTCGTTCCAAATCCTGAGAGATTTCAGCCTCTGTGAAGATAGCTAGTGAGCAACTTTACTTCCCGATACTGACTGTCCTTAGCTGCACTGCATTTCAACCCCCTAATAAAGGAGCCTGACTTAGATCTTAATATCCTGGAAATGCCCCAACACAGAAATTCTAAACCCCAATCATTTGTTCTCAAATCACTTCCTGTATCTTTTCTGCTCTCCATCTTTACACTTTTCTTTTGGAAAAAAAGTTATGACAAAAGTTATGACAAAAAGTTATGAAAAGTTAAGACAGTGTGTTAAACAGAGCTATCACTTTGCCAACAAAGGTCTGTCTAGCCAGTTATGTTTTTTCCAGTAGTCATCTATGAATGTGAGAGTTGGACCATAAAGAAGGCTGAGTGCCAAAGAATTGATGCTTTCGAACTGTGATGCTGGAGAAGATTCTTGAGAGTCCCTTGGACAGCAAGGAGATCAAACCAGTCAATCCTAAAAGAAATCAGTCCTGAATATTCATTGGAAGGACTGATGCTAAAATTTAAGCGCCAATACTTAGGCCACCTGATGCGAAGAGCTGACTCATTAGAAAAGACCCTAATGCTGGGAAAGATTGATGGCAGGAGAAGTGGGTGACAGAGGATGAGATGATTGGATGGCATCACTGACTCAATGGACATCAATTTGAGCAAACTCCAGGAGATAGTGAAGGACAGGGAAACCTGGCATGCTACAGTCCATGGGGTCACAAAGGGTTGGATATGACTTACTGGCTGAACAACCTTCACACTCTCTAGATCTGTTCACAAAACCCCTCTAATTCCTTGACCTGTTCTCTCCTTCCCATCTTGCAGGACCCTCTTGGCCTCATCTACAACGTCTCAGCTGAGACCCATGTGTTCTGAATTACTATCTCAAAATTCACCATCTACATTCTCTGACTCGAAACTCTGGGGTTGCTGCTGCCATGCAAAATGGCAACAATGCAACAACACATTTATTTCTCTGCTGAGCCCTCAGCACCGTTTGTCAACTTTCTGTTGTTCCAGCGTCTTCATCCCATCTTCCCAATGACTCTCAGTTGATTGCTTCATTCCTACTTTATCCACAAAACTGGCACCAGCAGCAACAGGATCAATATCCAGCTTCCTTTCACTCCCACACTGCAAGCTCGCTTTCCAGCTCTGCTCAGCTCTTGCCTTGGCTGGCACGGTCTTCCTCCCCTCACCCCCACTGAGCGCCTTGCCCTGTCTCCCTCCTGCTCCCTCTGGAAGTGGCCTCATCAATCATTCTCCTGCTTTTCTTTACCTTCAATGTCTCCTTTTTACCAACCCCTCCCCTTGTCTACAGACCTGTCGGCTTTCCTCTCAACCTAATGTCCTACCCCTGACCCAGTGTACGCCATCTGGGCAAGCTGTGGGCCACAGAAAGCCTAGCTTTGCGAATAAAATCTGACTGGAATATGGCCATGCTTATTTGTTTATCTATTATCTATAGCTGCTTTTGTGCTGAACAACAGAATAGTTGAAGAGTAGTGACAGAGATCATCTGGCCAGCCAAGCCAAAAAGATCTGCTCTGTGGCCCTTAAAGAAAAGGTCACTTGCCCCTCTATCCTCACCACGCTCTCCCTTCCCTCCTGGCCACTCCTCAATCCATGGTGATTTCGGCTGCTTCCCTGGTTTACTTAATCTTCTTCATCTTCCCTTCCCTCAGGTCACTCCGCTGACTCACCAGCTACTAATTGAAAGGCAGGGGAGATTCTCTCATTCCTTAGTCATTCCTCTGCTGCAGTGGACATTTGGAGATCACACCATCCTTGAAATTCTAGGGGAAGATCCCAGATGTAAATGCCCAGAGGAGGCAGGTCACCTCAATGAACGAAATGGCCACCTCAGGATATGAGCCTGTGGGGTCTTGGAGAGCCCGTCACCACAGCAAAAGGGCTGCTGCTGTGCAGCTGTGAGGAAGCTAGGCCCTACATAGCCGATATTCCAGTGCTTCATGGGCAGCTAAACATGCAGATTTTATGAGGCATCACTCGACCCTTAGAAGTTGGCAACTATTTTAAAAATATTACAAACCCCGAGGAGTCAAACAAAGTGGAACTTTTGGCCAATTTGGCCTCATGGCTGTGGATGAGTCCCTCTGGTTCCATGACTGAACTTTCTTGTTCTCTTGGGGAATCTTGATTCTTTGCTTCTGGAGGTTCTCTGGGAGCCAGGATGCCTCTGCCCTCTCTGATGTTCATCCCCAGCCATGCGTCTTTTTTGCTACAGAGTTTCTTGGGTGAAATTCCAAAATTCTCTCTCACTCTCTATTCTATGCACCTGCTTCTGACTCCCATCTCCAAATGGGAAGTAGACCGCTCCACCTGGAAGTCCCAGGTGGAGACACTTCAAACTCCACTTTAGCCCTGCACCACCCTCAACCCCTGCCCTCTGCCAGTTCAGTTCAGTTCAGTTCAGTCGCTCAGTCTGCCAAGCAAACACTTATTTGGAAATGGACTCGGGTTTCCCCCGACAAAGCTGTCCTCCCCTCCATCTTTCCATCAGGATTGAGGTGCCTCTCACCGTGTCTTCAGAATATTTTGGTAACTATACTTTCTACAAAGTATTATCAGTATTACAATTAATACTGTCTCTGTGTGTGTCTTACCTGCCTACAGTACAGCCTCTCAGTGGGAACCAGCTGTCACATTAATCTTTGTATTCCCAGCTTCTAGCTAAATGCTAACATATAGTAAGTTCCTAATAAATGTTTATGACATTATGTTAAAAATCCTTCAAGCTAGATCTCAATAGTACGTGACCTGAGAACTTCAGATATACAAGCGGGATTTAGAAAAGGCAGAGGAAACAGACATCAAATTGCCAACATTCATCGGATCACAGTGAAGACAAGGGAATTCCAGAAAAATATCTACTTCTGCTTCCCTGACTACACAAAAGCCTTTGATTGTGTGGATCACAACCAACTGTGGAACATTCTTAAAGAGATGGGAATAGCAAACCACCTTACCTGTCCCCTGAGAAACCTGTATGCAGGTCAAAAAGCAATAGTTAGAACTTTACATGGAACAACTGACTGGTTCCAAATTGGGAAAGGAGTCCGACAAGGCTGTATATTGTCACCCTGTTTATTTAACTTATGTGCAGGGTGTGTGCATGCTCAGTCACTTCAGTAGTGTCCAACTCTTTGCAACCCCATGGACTGTAGCCTGCCAGGCTCCTCTGTCCACGTCATTCTCCAAGCAAGAATACTGGAGTGGGTTGCCATGCCCTCCTTCATTATATGCAGAGTACATCATGCAAAATGCAGGTTGGATGAATCACAAGCTGGAATCAAGATTGCTGGGAGAAATATCAACAAGTGGTATGCAGATGATACCACTCTAATAGCGGAAAGCAAAGAGGAACTAAAGAGTCTCTTGATGAAGTTGAAAGAGGAGAGTGAAAAAGGTGGCTTAAAACTCAACATTCAAAAAACTAAGATCACGGCATCCTGTCGATCACTTCATGCCAAATAGATGGAGAAAAAGTGGAAACAGTGGCAGACTTTATTTTCTTGGGCTCCAAAATCACTTCAGATGATGACTATAACCATGAAATAAAGATTCTGCTCCTTGGGAAAAAAGCTATGACAAACCCAGACAGTGTATTAAAAAGCAAAGACATCACTTTACCAACAAAGGTCCATCTAGTCAAAGCTATGTTTTTTCCAGTAGTCATGTACAGATATGACAGTTGCACCATGAAGAAGGCTGAATCCCAAAGAATTGATGCTTTTGAACTGTGGTGCTGGAGAAGACTCTTGAGAGTCCCTTGGACTGCCAAGAGGTCAAACCAGCCAATCCTAAAGGAAATCAACCCTCAATACTCATTGGAAGGACTGATGCTGAAGCTCCAATACTTTGGCCATCTGATGTGAAGAGCCGACTCATTGGAAAAGACCATGATGTTGGGAAAGATTGAAGGCAAAAGGAGAAGGGAGCAGCAGAGGATGAGATGGTTATATAGCATCACCGACTCAGTGGACATGAATCTGAGAAAACTCTGGGAGACAGTGAAGGACAGGGAAGCCTGGTGTGCTTAGTCCATGAGGTCACAGAAAGTCTAACACAATTTAGTGACCGAACAACAACCACCATAAATGTTTGGCAAATTAATACACAAACAAACAAAACACAAGAAAAAGATGCACTAAAAATTTAAACTGTCAAGTTTTCTATGTCTTCAGAACATTTTTACCAGGGCAATTTTTGTTTTATGGTGTCTTTGATATGCAACTAGTATTACTGTTGACATGTTAGTATTTTATCAGAGAAGAATGCAAGTTTCCCCTAATTATTATTTTTAAAAGCATTCATTTTCATGCTAAGGGAAAACTTTGTTACATCCAGCAGTTAAAAGAAAAACAGTAAAATGTAATAAATTGAAGTTAATAAAGTAGACTTTGCCAAATCTCTGCTAGGGAAATTAAATAAATAGTCTTGTTTAGGCTTCAGAGACAAAGCAGAACAGTCCTCTGACCTTGCTTCTAATCTGCCTGGACACTGCCCTGATATCAGTGACTTGAGTGACTGCCTACTGTGACTGCAAGCCTTGCAGCACCATAGATAAGATGGTGGAACATTCTTGAGATTGTTGAGCCCCTGGAGGGGAGCTGGCCCACCAAGCCCTAGGCTTAGCAACATTTCAAGTTTTAAGACAAAAAAAAAAAAAAAACCAGCATTAACATGGAACCATCACAACAAACTATGGAAAATTCTTAAAGAGAAGGGAACACCAGACCACCTGACCTGCCTCCTGAGAAATCTATATGCAGGTCAGGAAGCAACGTGAGAACTGGACATGGAACAACAGACTGGTTCCAAATAGGAAAAGGAGTACGTCAAGGCTGTATATTGTCACCCTGCTTATTTAACTTATATGCAGAGTACATCATGAGAAATGCTGGGCTGGATGAAGCACAAAATGGAATCAAGATTGCCAGGAGAAATATCAATAACCTCAGATATGCAGATGACACCACCCTTATGGCAGAAAGTGAAGAACTAAAGAGTCTCTTGATGAAAATGAAAGAGGAGAGTAGAAAATGTTGGCTTAAAATTCAACATTCAGGAAACTAAGATCATGATATCTGGTCCCATCACTTCATGGCAAATAGATGGGGAAGCAATGGAAACAGTGACAGACTATTTTGGGGGGCTCCAAAATCACTGCAGATGGTGACTGCAGCCATGAAATTAAAAGATGCTTGCTCCTTGGAAGGAAAGTTATGACCAACCTCGACAGCATATTAAAAAGCAGAAACATTACTTTGCCAACAAAGTCCCATCTAGTCAAAGCTATGGTTTTTCCAGTAGTCATAGTTAGACCATTGAGAGTTAGACTATAAAGAAAGCTGAGCGCCAAAGAATTGATGCTTTAGATGCTGTGATGTTGGAGTAGACTCTTGAGAGTCCCTTGGACTGCAAGGAGATTCAACCAGTCCATCCTAAAGAAAATCAGTCCTGAATATTGATTGGAAGGACTGATGCTGAAGCTGAAACTCCAATACTTTGGCCACCTGATGCAAAGAACTGACTCATTGAAAAAGATCCTGATGCTGGAAAAGATTGAAGACAGGAGAAGGGGACGACAGAGGATGAGATGGTTGGATGGCATCACCGACGTGATAGACAAGAGTTTAAGTAGGCTCCGGGAGTTGGTGATGGGCAGGGAAGCCTGACGTGCTGCAGTCCATGGGGTTGGAAAGAGTCAGACACGACTGAGCGACTGAAGTGAACTGAACATGAAACCAGAGCTGCAGTTTGCTCACAGATTGATGATATCAGTTTACATCCTAGGATTTTAAGCAGGAACTCAATCTTTGAAGTCCCACCCACAGAGCTGATGCACTGCCTGGAACCTTCTCCCAGTTAGGACTCCAGAGGTGCTATGTCATGGACTTCCCAGTGCTGTTTGAGTCTGGATGTTGGTCAAAACCCAATTTGGTGATGTATCCTTTGCTGTTTCTATTTCTTTTTTCTTTTAGTATTAGTATACTGAAAGTAAGCCAGATAATCTTCTAATAAATACTGGTATTATTTATTTGTATATAACAAGTGGATCATTTTGTTAACAAATCCTTTGCGTCTGAGACAAAAGTGAAAACTTTCAACAGAACAATATTGTAAACACAACAGTGTGACGACACATCTCTGCTAATGAGCGTGAGATTTACTGGGAGAATTTACTAACACACGTGACAGAAAAAGTAGTTTCTTGATCTTAAAATAGTGTTATATGGAATGATAGCTAACAATGAAACATCTAAAATTTCTCTCAAGCAAACATAGAAGGCAGTGATGCCAGCTGTCTGGATCAAGTACTTGATTTTGTGACATTTAAGAATCCTATGAGCTCTATCTCTTGTGAAAGGTGGTGGGAGCAGGTTAGGGTGAAAATGTTGAGTTAATACAGCTTATTTTCATCCATGGTTGAATCATTACTGCTTGCAATTAAAACATTGAAATAAAGTTCTCCTTTTCTACCAATAGGTGGCAATATTGTTTTGGGAAAAAAAAAAACAATAAAAATGACACCTTACAGTTTTGTTTTTTTTTAAAGATTTCTAGATCTATGCTTGATCTTTATTTTATTCCAGAACTCCAGGCTTCGGAGTGCCCAGTACAAACAGCAGTGGAGTAAACACGGCACAAACATGATATTTGAAGGAAGCTGAAGAGTTTTTACCAGTATCACCTCTTCATTTAGAACCAACTTGTCTTTGGAAGAAATGCACACTGATTCCTCTCCCCTTTTCCATCAAGTAAACTTAGAGTGACAATTAAGGCAGAAAAATAGGCACCATGTTGCAAGTGGTCAATCTGCTTCTCTGAGAACCTCCAGACTGGGTTACATTCAAATCACTAATCTACTCCCCAGCCTGGCAAGAACCTATTCTGAATATGTATTCACATAAGTCTTTCTTTACACTGATCGTTGGGATGGGACTGTAGAAAGGTATACAAATTTGTTGATGCTCTATTAGTTTTTTAAATCATTCATGTTTATGTTCATTCATGTTCATTTATGCTTATGTAACCATCATACTGTGTAAGATATAGAACATTTCCAGCACATCTGAAGGTTTCCTATGCTCTCTTTAGTTTTCAAAATAAGGAAGAAATTTTATTTCTCAAATACTCGAAACAAAACAAATAAACAAACCAAAAAAAAAAAAAAAACACCTCACAAGGCAGAAGAGTTGAAGGCGGGGGGGGGGGGGGTTGTTCTACTTTATACATTGATCTGGGTCTCTTTGTAGCCTTGAATAGAAACTCTGTGGTAGACACTCTTTGGAAGGCATATTCAGTGCATGGATGGGATGGAAATATCAAGTCACAGTAAGGATGTGGAGCAACTAGAACTCCCATGCATCAGCAGTGGGTGTGTACAGTGAGGCAGTCACATGGGAAATTGGCTAACAGTATCTATGTATGTGCACCTATGACCCCACAACTCTACTGCTATGTTCACAGGCAACAAACATGCACACATACTTTTACCAAAAGGTGAATACTAGAACGTTCAAAGTAGCAAATAGGCTATCAACAGTAGAATGCATGACTGGCTTGTGGTATATTCTCACAATGAAACACTACACAGCCACAAGAATGAATCATCCACAAATACTGTAACAACATGAATGAATCTCACAAACATAATATTAGGGGAAAGATATGGATATGAAAGAGTATATACTCTTAAAAAGCAGTTGTGATCCTGCTTTGATGAAGTTCAGAATTAATCTGTGTCCTGACCTGTAGACCGTTGTTACGGTCTTGGATGGGAGTGGGGATGGGAGAAGGTTTCCTAGGTGCTGGTGACATTCTGGTTCTTGGCGTCACAAGTGTGTTCAGCTTATGAAACTTCATCAACCTGTACACTTACTTTTAGGAAATATCGGGTTGACTAAAAAGTTCGTTCAGGTTTTTTGTACCATCTTACAGAAAAATCCAAACAAACTTTTTGGCCAATTCATGTAAATTATACTCTAATTACAGTTTTAAAATATTAAACTGTAATCAAGTACAGATAAAAGGCACTTCCGCCTGGAATGACAATGCAATCGGATGAAGGAAATCACATTTCAGTTAGATCCTCAAACCTGATAAGCCTTCCCAGGTAGAGATGGAGAACAGGCATTCTGGGGAAAAAAAGAAAAGGACTCCTTTAATCAAAAACACAGAGGTTTAAAAGAGTGAGGAACATTTGCAAAATGACAAAATTGGCCAAAGAATAAGATTGGTATAAGAAAGAAGCAAGGTCTTAAATAGCAGATCTTGCTTCTTTCTTGTAATAACCCGCTAGATTAGCATTTCTTCTCTTTTTTCCCCCCTCTTTCTTATTTTTTAAATTATGAAACTATGGTAACACATTTACCATAGACTTGGAAAATACAGAACAAGGTTACATATAGTTCCACTATATATCACAATTATTTTTTAAGTAAATAAATTAAGGTTTTTAGTTGGAGTTTCAATATGAAACTCTCAAAAGTTAATAGAATGAATACACAGAGAAGTAGGAGGATATAGTAGATTTGAAAAGCACTATGAACCAATTCAACATGATTAAGATTCATACAATTTTCACACAATAGTAGGATACAAATTCTGTTCAAGTTCCCATAGACTATAAACTAGGAGATGCTGGAACATAACCAGGGACAAAAAATAAAGTGCAAAAATTTCATGGTCTAAAGATACTAAAATACAGAGTAATTTTACCACTGTGGAATTATATTAGAAGTCAATATCAGAAGACATTTTCAGATAATCCACATGTTCTCAAGTGCAAGCATCGCTTGACTCTTTAAGGGACTTAAACACTGAAGGACTTTTCAGGGATTTTCCCAAAGGCAAAATTCTTTGCAAGGAATTCGACGTGTTCAAGTCAAAGAGGCTGTGCAGTCTTGTGTGTGCAAAATAAATGGCCTTGGTTAGGTCACCTTGTGGAATGTCTCCTGGAACTCCAGTGCCTTTTCGCATTGTCCTTGGGTTTTTTTTGTTTTCTGTATTCTACACTTTGCCTTTAAATAAAGAAGCAGGGAAAAAGTCTCACAACTAGACTGAGGGAGTCTAAAGAATTTGGTCTTATTGGAAAACATAGTGAAGTTTTTGTTTCATTTTTGTTTTTTAAGGGAAAAGCACAACGATCACATCTACACTTAATAGTTTCCCTAATGGCTCAGATGGTAAAGAATCTGCCTGCAATGCAGGAAACCCAGGTTCAATCCCTGGGTTGGGAAGATCCCCTGGAGAATGGAACGGCTACCCACTCCAGTACTCTTGCCTGGAAAACCCCCTGAACAGAGGAGCCTGGTGGGCTAAGAGTTAGACACAACTGAGTGACTAACACTTCACTCTTTGGGAAGCTGGATGCGCAGGATGCAGAAGAGGAAGACGTCATTGCAGGCTGTAGGGATGTCATTTGAGTGCATGAGACCCCTGTGCCCACCCACCTCTTCATTCCAGCCTTTCACCTAACCTTAACTGTTACAAGCCAGTCATCCCATCACTTGCAGCTCCTCCAACCAAATCCAGCCTCCCGGCTTTGCACCTGGGGCTCCAGCCCCTTGCAAGAGCTTTTCTCTGCCCCCTCACTAGGCTCACCCTGAAAATGAGCCATCTCTCCTCCCAGCAGCACTTCCAGAAGCTTTGTGCATGAAAGTTTTCAGTTGTCTGCGACTCTGCAATCCCAGAGCCTGCCAGGCTCCTCTGTCCACGGACTTCTCCAGGCCAGAATACCAGAGGGGGGAGCTGTTCCCTTCTCCAGGGGATCTTCCCACCCAGGGATCAAACCCAGAGATTCTTTACCGTCTGAGCCACCAGGGAACCAGAAAATCATTTTGGACCAGGCAGTGCCAAACCGAGCCCTGGGGAGAGACTGCTCAGTCGTGTCTGACTCTTTGTGAGTGCATGGTTTGTAGCCAACAGGTTCCTCTGTCCATGGAATTTTCCAGGCAAGAATACTGGAGTAGGTTGTCATACCCTTTTCCAGAGGATCTTCCTGACCCAGAAATCAAACCCAGGTCTCCTGCATTGCAGGCAGATTCTTTACTATCTAAGCCACTAGGGAAGATCCTCCAGAAACTTTGCCATAGAAGAAATCAGAGTCTGCAAGTACAAAATTTGTCTTCAGGATCAAAGAATGTGTGTAGAAACCAAATACGGAAAGTAAGATGCAAACACTTTCAACTGTCAAATCATGTATAGGTTCTGAAGAAAAAAACCCACCCTATTAATTTTTAAAATTAATTTTCAAACAGTGAAGTTTCATTCCTGGACCTCATCACTTTCAGGAGATCATCTTGTGCCCTGAAAAACCACAGACACTTGTAGTCATGTCCATACTGAAAAACCACCAGGGGTTACCCCAGAAGATAACCACAGCCCAATTTTGCGTTGGTACACAGTGTTACACAATATGCTGTCCCTCTTCCTCGCCACACCACCAACCCACAAGATGCTTCCTGGTTATTGGCAAGAAATTAGAAATTGAGTATTGCGTCATTGGGTCTACTTTTACCGGCCCCAGTTGTGAAATGTTTGAAGAAAGTGAATAAGGGCTAAAGAGAACCATCTGGATGTTTTCCAAGGTTCAAAAGGAAACAGGAAAACTCAAGTAATTCACATCCTTCACACCTTTTAAGCTGAACACACCATTAAGCATTAAGCACAGTCGTCTACAAGTGTAAATATTGGCCGAGGTGACATACATGACAGGCAGTGGCAGGTTAAAAGCACAAATATTTGTAGAAGGGTTTCAGTGCCAGGACCCAACCCTGGTGAAGAGGAATGGAAGCCAGCTGATGGCTCAGCCATGAGCCGGCAGAGTGAGATGACTGATAAGCCTGGGGTTTCCAGACAAAGGGCAGGAAGGGGACTGCTCATCTGGAAACTCATGGGACAATGGTGCTCACCGGAATATCGATATTTTAAAGCTTTAAAAATTCGGAGGCTCCATCCCTATCTTCACTGGTAGATAGATTTCACTGATTTAAGGAAAGTCCCCCATGTCAGGTTTTTAACACATCATTCTAAGGTGCAGCAAAGTTTAAGAATCACTGAAAAAGCAGGAAGGCAGGGGAGTTAAACCTGTGGGGTGAGTTTAGGGTTGCAATTGCTCTCTAGTGAGAACACATTCTCACCCCAACCCTCTCCCTTCCACCCCACCCACACTCACCCAACAACCACCAGCTGAGTCTGATGTCTCCTGAGTCAGGCCCCTGAAGACTCATCTTTATGCTCTCCAACCCCAGCACTCAATCCGGCACAACTCTAAATCAATCAATCACCAGGTTCTCTCTAGTCTGTATCTAAACTCTCAAATCTGCCTTCTTTCCACCTCCATCGCTGCTGCTGCCTTTTTCTGGGCAGTTGTTGAGTGCCCACAACTCTTTAGGTGCAAGCTATACACACTGCATCGGAGAAGGCAATGGCACCCCACTCCAGTACTCTTGCCTGGAAAATCCCACGGGTGGAGGAGCCTGGTAGGCTGCAGTCCATGGGATCGCTAGGAGTCAGACACGACTGAGCGACTTCACTTTCCCTTTTCATTTTCATGCATTGGAGAAGGAAATGGCAACCCACTCCAGTGTTCTTGCCTGGAGAGTCCCAGGGACGGGGGAGCCTGTGGGCTGCCGTCTATGGGGTCGTACAGAGTCGGACACGACTGAAGCGATTTAGCAGTAGCAGCAGCATACGCACTGCATTGGTGGATAAAACAGACAGTCTTTGTCCTGTGCGGCTTATAGCTTAATGGGGTAGAAAGACTATAATCAGGTAAGTGATCAAAATAGTTTAAGAAGAGAAATCTAAGTACTGAGAAGGAAACAGGTAGGGTGCAATGACAGGGTAGGGGAGGCAGAGGAATCTGACTAGACAGGGTGAGTTGGGAGGGGCTTCCACAAGGATCACATATATTCTTTCTAAACCCTCACATCATAAATAATCTTGATCCCATTCCCTTTCACTCCATCTCATACGCAACCACCAGAGTAAATGCTGTAAAAGCCCAGACACTTGAGTAGGTTTTGTAGCCTCTTCACAACCCATCTCCTACCCGCCATGCCAGAACCACACGCCCCCGAGGCTCTAACCCCCTCACGCCACTAGCAGCTACAGGATCACCATGGTCTTTCCTTTTTTAAAAAATAATGTTACTTATGTGTTTTTGACTGTGCTGGGTCCTCACCTGCGCAGGCTCTTCTCTCGATGCAGAGGGGGCTCTCTCTAGTTGCAGCGCATGGGCTTCTCATTGTGTGGCTTCTCTGGTTGTGGAGCGCAGGCTGGAGGGCCCGTGGGCTCAATAGTTGCAGCTCCTGGGCTCTGGACTACAAGCTCAACAGTTGTGGCGCACGGGTTTAGTTGCTCCGCGGCATGTGGGATCTTCCTGGATCAGGGATCAAACCCGTGTCTCCTGCATCGGCAGGCAAATTCTTTACCACTGAGCCACCAGGGAAGCCCACCGTGGTCTTTCCAACCCACAGTGTACACCACTGCCCTGCCAAGAATGCCCTTTCCATCCGGCTTGTTCCCATTTGCTTTTGAGAACACGTCTTAGGTCATCTCCTACCAGAAGCCGCACGGGACCCTCCCTGGTTTGAGGGGGCTTCCATTTTTCTGGGGTTCCAGGGCACTCCATGTTTACATGAAGCACAGCACTCTTCACTGTGTGATGTGACTGAAGTGTTCCTGGTCTGCTCCTTCTCTGACTTGGAGTATCTTCAGGACAGAGACTGTATCTCGTTCCTGTTTCCTGTGCCTGGTGTGCTTGGCAATTTAAGACACAGTCAATTTGAACGTATGCACGGAACACCCTTTGTATGCTTTTGGCCTCTTTTTTTTTCCTGCTAGGTCTCACAACAGGACAAAGGATGACCAGTTGTCCTAGTTTGCTTATTAGCACCGAAGCCAGAAGTTGGAACATAGTTTCTATCTCCATTATGTTTTTTCCACATAATAATGACACAATATTCTCTACATTGTTTTTAAAAATCACTGATACCATCTAACTCAAACAGCTGACAGAGGATCATGTTAGAAAACTTTGAAAAACACAGATAAACAAAAAGAAATCACTCAAATCCCATCTCTCAACTACAATCGTTATAAACATCATAGCAGGCATCCTTCCAGACATGTTCCCACAGTCATCACATATGAATCTGCCCAGGTGGGATGTGTACACAGGTACTGTACTCTCCTCTACAGCCCCACTGCCCTGACTGCAGTATTTCACACAAAAGGGACTACTTATTTGCTGCTTAGAGCGGCTTAAAACACAGCTGGCAAAAAACTGTGGTTTAAGCACAGTTGAGGTTTCTCAGTTACTTAGATCAGAACATGTTGCTTTCACTTTGGACCATGTGTTCTCCACCTTGGGCTTCCCAGGCGTCTCAGTAGTAAAGGATCCACCTGCCGGTGAAGGAGACACGGGTTCAATCCCTGGGCCAGGAAGATCCCCTGGAGAAGGAAATGGTAACCCACTTCAGTATTCTTGCCTGGGAAATCCCACGGACAGAGGAACCTGGCAGGCTACAGTCCATGGGGTCGCAAAAACAGTCAGACATGACTGAGCGACTAAAGCACGCATGCACTCTGTACCTTTACTATAGCCTCAGTATTTTCGAGCCCTCTGTGGGCTAGTCCTATCCACCCTGAAGTCTTTCGATACCATTTCTGTCTGGAGTCCTCAATCTTCCCGCTCCAATGTGGGCTGGGTTCTCCATGGGCTGCTGCCCAGCAACCATCCTGGGACTTTATTTCTCTGCTTCCTGTGTCCCCCATCTTCCTTTTCCTTAGATTACTCTCTCTTATTGCTGAAATCCACCTCAAGTAACTTTTTAAGGAAAGGTGTGTTAGAGGAAAAATTATAATTCTTGAATATTTGAAAATGCCCTTCCCCCCAAATTCAATCGATAGTTTGGTTAAGCATTGCAATAATCTGGATTTTAAAATTTCCCCAGACAACTTTGAAAGCCTTTCTCCATATTTTCCTTAGCATCTCATGCCACTGATAAGTTTGAAGGAGTTAATGATAATTATTCTTTGTAAGTCTTACATTTTCTCTGTCTCCCCACCCCCCTCACCTCAGGTTTTAAGGTGTCTGTTGCAGTTCTCTGTGCGATTTCTAGATACAACACAGTGTATGCTTTATGGAGGTTGACAGGGTAATGCTTCCCACCCCTTCCCAAAGATGTCCATGTTCTAATCCTAGAATCATTCTCTCACATAGCAAAAGGGATTTGGCAGACATGATTAAGGTTATCTACCTAGAGATGGGGAGATTATCCTGGATTATCTGGCTGGGCCCAATTTAATTACATGTGTCCTTAAAAGTAAAGAGACTTTTCTGACTGGGTCAGAGCTGGGACAGAAGAAGGAAGAGATGTGAAGTGTGAGAGGCACTTGAGCCGTCACAGCTGGTTTTAGGACAGTGGATGAAGACTCTGAGCCAAAGACCACAAGTGGACTGTGGCTCTGCCCCAAGCTGGCAGTCAGCAAGAAAATGAAGCCCTCAGACATATCTGCAAGGAACTGAATGCCCCAGAAATGGAGACAAACAGGAAACAGATGCTCCCTAAAGCCTTTAGAAAGACACACAGACCAGAGGACACCTTGATTTTAATCCAGTAGAGCCATACTAAACTATGACCTATAGAGTTTAAAGTAATAAATCTGTGTGCTTTAAATATACATAAAGTCTCTAAAGTTTATGGTAATTTGTTATAGCAGCAACAGAAAACCAATACATTCATATTTTGGTAAGTGCTGCCAAATTTTCCTTCCAAAAGGCTGACTTTATTTATACTTATGCCAATAGTTGAAGAGAAAACTCTTGTTCAAAACCTATACCGACATAAGATATTTTCAGTATCTTAATTTTTCCAAGCTGATTCTGAAAAAAATTCATTTTTATTTGTCATCTTCTAATTTTGTAAACAAGGTTAAACATCTTTTATGTATTTGTTAAACATGTTTTGTTTTGCTTGGAATGACACTGTTCTTTTTTCCAGTCACTAGATTTCTGAAATTTTAAATTGTTATGACTATGTGTACAAAAACATATCCTGTTAGGTATGTACTAGCGGAGACAGAAATGTCTCCATTTCTAGCAACCCATTCTAATATTCTTGGATAACCCCATGGATAGAGGAGCTTGGCGGGCTACAGTCCATGGGGTCACAAAGAGTCTGACATGACTGAGCACACATATAGCAGGTATGTACTAGATACTTAATGATTTGCATCTCCTTTCTGCTGTGGAAATTATGCTGCCTATTAAACTAGGTGCCAGAATCTGCTAGCTGCCTAAGTCAATACCAATATCCTCTTCCTTAGTAGGACTATCATAATTATTATGTGATCACATTGCTGCCCAGAATAAAGGACTACATTTCTTAGCTTTCCTTGAATGTAGGTTTGGCCAAAAGAGATGTAAGCAAAAATATGGGAAAGCTGCTTATAGATAGCTGACACTGTAACAACCCCCACTCCTTTAAAAAAAAAAAAAAAGGTTCTTGTTTGACCTTGATTCAGACATAATGGCTAAAGTTCCAGCAGCATCTTGGACTGTGAGGGGCCTTGAGAACAGAGAGCATCTACTAGACGGTAGAATAGGAAAGCAACACGCTAAAGTTCCTGGTGACCCACTGAAGTCACCAATCACCTCAGAGCTATCTACTTCTTTTATATGAGTGAGAAACTTCTACATTGTCAATCTCTGATTTTTTAAGTGATTTTCTGTTGTTTGATACAGCAAATCTGATCCTAATACATGATCCCAGCACTCACTGATCGGCTATGTCTTTTATATTTTACCTCTTACACCTTTTACCTTTTATACCTTTGATATTTATCTTTTATAGTTTACCTTTTGTTTTCGACATCTCAGAAGCTACCAACTGGAAAATCTCTCCTATTCTAAAGTATACCTCTGTTCCCCGAATTTTTTTTTTCTTCATGTTAGTGTATCTCGGGTTTTTCTTTTCATGTTAGAGACCTTCATCTGATATCTATTGATCCTTGCTTGCTGTTGACATTAAGATTTAGGCAATAATGGGACAAACTAACAACAGATGCCTCCTGATAAGATGCACTGAGAAAAGTCTCTTCCTTCTGTGATTTGCTGCCAATAGAGTAAAGCCTGAATTTAGTCATAAGGAGACATTAGATAAACCAGAACTGAGTGACATTTTACAAAATAACTGAAGAGTAATCTTAGATGTCAATATCATGAAACACAAAGGCTATGAAGTTGGTCATCACTGAAAGAGACAGAAAGAGACATGGCAACTGAATGCAATGTGATGGAAATTTCTATTGCTAACAGGGACATTTTTTTAATTGGCAAAATCTGAATAAGATCAACAACCAGATAATAGTATTATGTCAATGTTAACTTTCTGATTTTTAATCAATTTCCTGTTTGTATAAGAATATTTTAAGGAAATACACATTACAGTATTTAATATTTTAAGGAAATATACATTAATGGAAATATACCTTAAAAATGATGCCTTGTTCTTTAAAATGAGGCATCATGTCTGACTAATTGAACAGTTCAGAGAAAAAACAAAACGTTTGTATGTCTATCTACCTATCTGACAAGAAAAGAGAAAGTAAAAAGTAAACATAGTTAACATATTAATACTACAGGAAACTGAGTATAATGTATATGAGAATTCTTTCCTCTAACTTTTCTGTAAATCTAAAATTATGCCGAAGTAAAAAATTTTTTTAAAATTACAGTAGAAAGACTCTAGGAGCTATATATAGATGGGCTAGTTAATGGGAGGTAAAGTTTGTGCAGGCACGAAGCCAGCTGTAATTGTATTCGTGCTAATTCACTTCAGTCATGTTCCACTCTTGGCGACCCCATGAACTGTAGCCTGCCAGGCGCCTCTGTCCATGGAATTCTCCAGGCAAGAATACTGGAGTGGGTTGCTACACTCTCCTCCAGGAGATCTTCCCAAACAAGGGATAGAACCCATGTCTCCTGTACTGCAGGCAGATTCTTTACCTACTGAGTCCTGTAACTCCAGGAACATTTAAATGCCAGAATAAGGAGGCATTTATCCTGGGAATGTTTTCTAGTCATCTGCCCTAGATTTTCCTAGGCAGTTTATTAAGACTATGTGAGCCCTCCAATTTTTCACTTGGGGTTCATGTCTGTCTACAGACCCTTTCAGTCCAATTTCTCAGTCCTATCCCCTATTGTTATCTGTTATGTCAAAGTCTAGAGCCTGTCTGGGCTTCTTCCAGATGGGCAGCACCCTACCGTGTTCTAGGCTATGGCCTCCTCTACTCAGCCTCATCAATCAACACTCATTAACCCATTTTACATTTTCCAGAAATTTCTTGAAATCTCTTATCTACCAACAACTCCCCCCACTCCATTTCTTTCATTGTGCTATTTTTGTTTTCATTTTTTAATATATTTTTCTTCCTAGGCATGCGCTTCTTCAGCCATCTCAAACCAGAATTCTTTGGACAATTTGATGTTAATTTTAATCTAAAACTTATTACTCAGGGAACACCCTGGGGATGCGGGATGGGGAGGAATATCTGACGATCTCCTTTAGGTTTTCCACATCTGATATTGTTATAAGCTTTCTCCGGTCACTACAGATCATGCTGAACTCTCAGCCCTAGGCATTTGTCATACTATTTACTTGGTAATTTAGTCAAGTTACATCATTTAACAATTTCATGTGAATTGTCTTCTATAACGTCATCTTATGGATTTAGGTTTGCTAAGACCAAATACAATTTATTCCTTTCTATATACTTTGAGTGAAATAAGGATATGCCCAGAAGAACAGGGAAACCACCACATCACATGTAATCTCTCCATCGTGGTGGACGGGACCAGGTTATCAGCGCATCACAACAGGCAGCCAATCCACCGGTTGATCAGAGACTTGAACAGATGACCTGGACCAATCAGATTCCCTCCATCATGAATTCAAACCATAAAACACAGAAGCTGTTGCTAGGCGATGGTGAGTACTGGACCAACGAAGCTATGCCAGCTCAGTGACTGAGGCAGCCATTTGCAAAAATGATGAGTAAGAAAATTAGAGATGAAAATGAGACAGATATGGAGAAGCTGAGACTAGGTGAGAGAGAAGGTACCTGTTTTAAACAACTTTCTAGTTTATGTGAAGCCCATTTGTACAGAATTCTGTAACACTGTATATTTCTATAACTTACAGAAATATCTGTAACATTGACTTACATCTTTCTTTCTAATAAGGAAGCTTGTTTGAGTGGGAATCTCTTGTAACTAAAAAAGTAAAAACTGTGAATTTCCCGGTTTTGTTTTTTTAAAATACGGTTGTTCAATTGCTCAGTCATGTCTGATTCTTTGTGACCCCATAGACTGCAGCACACCAGGCTTCCCTGTCCTTCACTATCTCCCAGAGTTTGCTCAAATTCATGTCCATTAGCTCGGTGATGACATCCAACCATCTCATCCTCTGTCACCCACTTCTCCTGCCATCAATCTTTCTCAGCATCAGGGTCTTTTCCAGTGAGTTGGCTCTTCACATCAGGTAGCCAAAGTAATGGAGCTTCAGCCGCAGCATCAGTCCTTCCAATGAATATTCAGGATTGAGTTCCTTCAGGATTAACTGGTATGATTCCTTGCAGTTCAAGGGACTCTCAAGAGTCTTCTAGCACCACAGTTTGAAAGCATCAATTCTTCAGTGCTCAGCCTTCTTTATGGTCCAACTCTCTCATCCATACATGACTACTGGAAAAATTATCTTTGACTAGATGGACTTTTGTTGGAAAAGTGAAGTCTCTGCTTTTTAATATGCTTTCTAGGTTGCTATAGCTTGTCTTCCAAGGAGCAAGCACCTTTAATGTCATGGCTGCAGTCACCATCCACAGTGATTTGGAGCCCAGGAAAATAATGTCTGTCATTGCTTCCCCATCTATTTGCCATGAAGTGATGGGACTGGATGCCGTGATCTCAGTTTTTTGAATGCTGAGTTTTAAGCCAGCTTTTTCACTTTCCTCTTTCATCAAGAGGCTCTTTAGTTCCTCCTCTCTTTCTGCCATTAGTGTGGGGGTTAAAATATAAAGAACAAGGCTATTGTTGGCTGGAAGAAAAATGTACACCTAAAAGTTAGGAGCTATATTTTATCTGGCCGACAAAACTGAGAACTTAAGACCAGAAGTATCCTCTCAGATGGCTCTGACTGACTGCTCCCAAGAGGTAAGGGAGAAGCCAGGATATATAGGAGTTTTGTAATAGTCTGAACATCAAAAGATTACTGTTAATTAAAGAAAAACAGAGACTTCCCTGGTGATCTAGTGGTTAAGACTCCACACTTTCACTGCCGGGGGTGTGGGTTAGAACCCCGGTCAGGAAATTAAGATCCTGCACGCTGCAAGCCAAGGTCAAAAAAAATAAAGAAAACCAGGTATCTCAAGTTAATGAATTTAGTGTTTTTCTGTGTATAGGAAGATGCGAGAGTATGGGCTCACTGAAGTCATTCCTTTGATGTGCACCTTAACTATCTAGGGCTAGTAGCCTGCTTTTCTCTATTCTGAATCCCTCAGGGCACATGCCTCTTAAGAAACCTGTATGTAGGTCAGGAAGCAACAGTTAGAACTGGACATGGAACAACAGACTGGTTCCAAATAGGAAAAGGAGTACGTCAAGGCTGTATACTGTCACCCTGCTTATTTAACTTATATGCAGAGTACATCATGATAAATGCCAGGCTGGAGGAAGCACAAGCTGGAATTGAGACTGCCGGGAGAAATATCAATAACCTCAGATATGTAGATGACACCATCCTTATGGCAGAAAGAGAAGAGGAACTAAAAAGCCTCTTGATGAAAGTAAAAGAGGAAAGTGAAAAAGTTGGCTTAAAGCTCAACATTCAGAAAACGAAGATCATGGCATCCGGTCCCATCACTTCATGGGAAATAGATGGGGAAACAGTGGAAACAGTGGCTGACTTTATTATTTTGGGCTCCAAAATCACTGCAGATGGTGATGGCAGCCATGAAATAAAAAGACGCTGGCTCCTTGGAAGAAAAGTTATGAACAACCTAGATAGCATATTAAAAAGCAGAGATATTACTTTGTCAACAAAGGTCCGTCTAGTCAAGGCTACGGTTTTTCCAGTGGTCATGTATGGATGTGAGAGTTGGGCTGTAAAGAAAGCTGAGCGCCTAAGAATTGATGCTTTTGAACTGTGGTGTTGGAGAAGACTCTTGAGAGTCCATTGGACTGCAAGGAGATCCAACCAGTCCATCCTAAAGGAGCTCAGTCCTGGGTGTTCATTGGAAGGACTGATGTTGAAGCTGAAACTCCAATACTTTGACCACCTCATGCAAAGAGCTGACTCGTTGCTGACTCCCGATGCTGGGAAATATTGAGGGCAGGAGGAGAAGGGGACAACAGAGGGTGAGATGGCTGGATGGCATCACCAACTCAATGGACATGGGTTTGGGTGGACTCCGGGAGTTGGTGATGGACAGGGAGGCCTGGCGTGCTGTGGTTTATGGGGTCCCAAAGAGTCGGACACGACTGAACTGAACTGAACTGACAGTGATAGCTGGTTTGTTGGTTGCAACATCCTTTATTTACTGATATGGCAGGCAATATTTTTAAAATCATATTATACATAAAAATTTACGTCTCAATCAGTATACAAATTAAAATTTCAGAGAATTAGACGCTTTATTTTTAAAAATCCTGATAGAATGCAGCATCTTCCTCATTAATCTTTGACAATCTAATTTCACCACTGTAGCAAAAATTTCTTCTGGGGAAACCCAGTTTAGCTGTTTCAAAAGTCAGTTAAGTTTCCATTGTAAGCTCTCCTGTAAGAGGCCTTGCCAAGAACTTATTAAGGAAACCCAGTGCTTTCTCTGCTCCCTTCATCTGCCCATCTTCATCTTTCTTCAGAGGCAGCAGGAGAAAGAGCCAGTACCTTCAATATGTTCCCATATCTGCTTTGTGAAATTATTATCTTACTTCCAAGATAATTATCTTATCTTATTATCTTATTAACAGAAGTACCTTATCTTCTATTATCTTACTCTATATGTATCTGATCTTTAAAGCTAGAGTTTATTCTTGTTTTTATATCACATGGATCAGATATATCATGGGCTTTTGAAAAAAAATGTATATAGTTACAGGAATACCCATTCAGAATGAAATTACTTCACACACTTAAATCCAATTTCATGACAGTTCTGCAAAGTGAGTTCCCAAGTGCAGGGACCATGTCTTTTGATTCCTTTCTACATTTCCCCCAAAAAGAAAAAAGGAAAAAAACAAAAAACAAAAAAATGATTTAGAGCTGTGTAATCTTCAGTTAGGCAATAAATTTTAGTTGAATTGAATCATTTCAATTACAAAAAGAAAATTTTATTAAACCTTTGTGCCAAGTTTCAAGATGAAAATACATTTAAAGCAAAGTTAGGAAATGACACTAAAATTTTGTGTTGCAGAAGTCAGCAATTAAGAGTAATGTTCCAAAATAAGCACTGCCCGTCTCCTGTGAATAAGCAGTTTATTTTGGCAATGGCAGAAGCTTGCCTTGGGTGGATACACAATGATCCCATGCCACTGCTGCTCTCTTCAAGACCAGTTAGAGAGTTATTTCTCAGGCAGCGATATAACTGATTGCTAAAGCTAAAACAAATCTGTTCCATATTATTCTCAAACACCATTTTTTTCTACTTTAAAATAGTTTATGCTCATTAAAAAAAATTTTGACAAGTATGAAAAAGTTGGAAAAATAATTATCCAGAGCTCCATCATCTATACAGATCCACACTTTTTTTTATGTGTAATGCAAAGAATTTTATTACATCTCTTCTTATTTTCTCCGTTTTACTGAGATATAATTAACAGAGTACTGTATAAGTCTAAGGCATACAGCATAATGATTTGACCTACATACATCATGAAATGATGACTACAATGAGTTTAGTGAACATCCATCATCTCATATAGATGCAAAAGAAGAAAAAAACTTTTTTAATTTTCCTTGTGATGAGAACTCAAGATTTACTCTCTTAACAACTTCTGTATATAACACAGGCTTCCCTGGTGGCTTGGACAGTAAAGAATCTGCCTGTAATGCAGGAGACAAGGGTTCAGTCCCTGGGCTGGGAAGATCCCCTTGAGAAGGGAATGGCAACCCACTCCAGTATTCTTGCCAGGAGAATCCCATGGATAGAGGAGCCTGGCGGGCTACAGTCCATGGGGTCACAAAGAGTTAGACATGACTGAACCTGGGGTTTACTCCCTTAACAACTTTTGTGTATAACACACAGTAATATTAATTATATTTATCATCTTATATATTACCAAACAGATCCACTCCTAACATATTCCTCTTGCTACTTTCTTCCGAAAGACCAAAAAACCATGTATGTTAATTGCTTTTTGCATAGAATAATAAGCTAATCTGTATAAAATGAGTTATTTATGATCTAAGTGATAATATACCAGTTGTCTGAGTTCTCCCAGACTTTCTTTTGTGCTCTAAGTAGTTCTGCTGAAGGAAACACATTACCCCCAATCACAGTGTGTCTGGGTACATCTATGTTGGATTAGCAGGAGGAAACATCTGAATTTCGCTGTGCCTAGGAACCATCTGTAGGTCTTTTTAAAATGCAGAATCAGAATTTTATTTTTAATTTAAGTATTGTTGATTTACAGTGTTGTACCCAACTCTGCTGTACAGCGAAGTGTAGGGTCAGCATTGTAAACAAGCTTCCAGGTGATTAGCAGAAGATGCTAATTCACGGACACACTTTTAGCAGCAAGATCCTAATACAACCTAGGACATAAGAGAACTGATGGAAGAAGAAATTTTTGCCTTCACACATCTATCCACCATTAAGCCATTGCCACATCCCTGATCCATTTCTGGGAAAACATGGGACTATTTCTCATACCTGGAAAGTTTCCCGTAGGCTGAGGGTGGAGTACGGACTTTTATTGCCATGCAACTTAAAATATTGAGCAACCATTGTGAATCCTCAGCACTAGAAGCCTTGCAGAGTTCACAAAGTATCTACTCATCTCTTTTCCTTTCGTAGTAACATATATGATATCTGGGCACAGGGCCTCCTAGAGAAAGGCTATACTTCTCAGCCTCCCTTGCAGCTGAATGTGACCACATTACCAACTTCCAGCCAATGGAATCTAAACAGAAGGGTGTGTAATCCATGGTTTGAGAATGGCAACAAATCAAATGAAATTAAAAGATTTTATTTGTTCTAGTTATGATAAACTATATCCCAGTTACAGTCAACTAAAATTTTAAAGTAAAGTGCATACTCTGAGGTTGTTGCTAATGTTCCAACCGAAAGACCCATATCCTGGAAGTGACTACTCCAGGTGTTTCTGTCATCTAAATCTGGATCAACACCAGATTCCTGGTTATGTTCTCCATGAATTTCAGAAATGGGGTTTCACTTCAGTTGGGTCGCTCAGCCGTGTCCAACTCTTTGCAACCCCATGGACTGCAGCGCACACCAGGCTTCCCTGTCCATCACCAACTCCCAGAACTTGCTCAAACTCATGTCCATCCAGTCAGTGATACCATCCAATCATCTCATCCTTTGTTGTCTCCTTCTCCTCCTGCCTTCAATCTTTCCCAGAATCAGGGTCTTTTCCAATGAGTCAGTTCTTCGCATCAGGTGGCCAAAGTATTGGAACATCAGCTTCCAGTGATATTCAGGACCGATTTCCTTTAAGATTGACTAGTTTGATCTCCTTGCAGTCCAAGGGACTCTCAAGTCTTCTCCAACACCACAGTTCAAAAGAATCAATTCTTCAGTGCTAAGCTTTCTTTGTGGTCCAACGCTCACATCCATATTTAACCACTGGAAAAACCATACTTTGACTAGACGGACCTTAGTGGGCAAAGGAATGTTTCTGCTTTTTAGTATGCTGTCTAGGTTTGCTAAAGCTTTCTTCCAAGGAGCAAGCATCTTTTAATTTCATGGCTGCAGTCACCATCTGCAGTGATTTTGGAGGCCAAGAAAATAAAGTTTGTAACTGTTTCCATTGTTTCTCCATCTATTTGCCATGAAGTGATGGAACCAGATGCCATGATCCTCGTTTTCTGAATGTTGAGCTTTAAGCCAGCTTTTTCACTTACTTCCTCTTTCACCTTCATCAAGAGGCTCTTTAGTTCCTCTTCACTTTCTGCCATAAGGGTGGTGTCATCTGCATATCTGAGGTTATTGATATTTCTCCCGGCAATCTTGATTCCAGCTTGTGCTTCATCCAGCCCAGCATTTCGCATGATGTTCTCTGCATATAAATTAAATAAGCAGGGTGACAATACACAGCTTTGATATACCGCTTTCCCAATTTGGAACCAGTCCCTTGTTCCATGTCCGGTTCTAACTATTGCTTCTTGACCTGTATACAGGTTTCTTTGGAAGCAGGTAAGGAGGTCTGATATTCCTATCTCTTGAAGAATTTTCTGCAGTTGGTTGTGATCCACACAGTCAAAGGCTTTGGTATAGTCAATAAAAGCAGAAGTAGATGTTTTTCTGGAACTCTCTTGCTTTTTCTATGATCCAACAGATATCAGCAATTTAAAAGTCTACTAACCAGTATGCTGAATGCCAGAAAGGAACTCTCATTGGTTAACATAAAGATACTTAAAATACCAGCTTGGTCTCTAAAATCTTTTAGAGACCCTCCACACCCTTGTAAGAATACAGTAAAAGAATGCAATGTTTGAACCTTTAGAAATGGTGCCTAAGGCTTGATTTCCAAGCAAGGTCAGGTTTTTGGTTTTAAAACTGTCTGATATCAGTGGCTGCATGGGCGCAGGAGGGCCGAGAGGAGCGACTTCACTTTCAAGGTCAGGAGCAGCGGCTGCGCTTTGCTGGAGCAGCGGTGAAGAGATACCCGATGTCCAAGGTAAGAGAAAACCAAGTAAGATGGTAGGTGTTGCAAGAGGGCATCAGAGGGCAGACACACTGAAACCATACTCACAGAAAACTAGTCAGTCTAATCACACTAGGACCACAGCCTTGTCTAACTCAATGAAACTAAGCCATGCCGTGTGGGGCCACCCAAGATGGGCGGGTCATGGTGGAGATGTCTGACAGAATGTGGTCCACTGGAGAAGGGAATAGCAAACCACTTCAGTATTCTTGCCTTGAGAACCCCATGAACAGTATGAAAAGGCAAAATGATAGGACACTGAAAGATGAACTCCCCGGGTCAGTACATACCCAATATGTTACTGCAGATCAGTGGAGAAATAACTCCAGAAAGAATGAAGGGATGGAGCCAAAGTAAAAACAATACCCAGTGGTGGATGTGACTGGTGATAGAAGCAAGGTCCAATGCTGTAAAGAGCAATATTGCATAGGAACCTGGAATGTTAGGTCCATGAATCAAGGCAAATTGGAAGTGGTCAAATAGGAGATGGCAAGAGTGAATGTCAACATTCTAGGAATCAGCAAACTAAAATGGACCGGAATGGACCATTATATCTACTACTGTGGGCAGGAATCCCTCAGAAGAAATGGAGTAGCCATCATGGTCAACAAAAGAGTCTGAAATGCAGTACTTGGATGCAATCTCAAAAACGACAGATGATCTCTGTTCGTTTCCAAGGCAAACCATTCAATATCACGGTAATCCAAGTCTATGCCCCAACCAGTAACGCTGAAGAAGCTGAAGTTGAATGGTTCTATGAAGACCTATAAGACCTTTCAGAACTAACACCCAAAATAGATGTCCTTTTCATTATAGGGGACTGGAGTGCAAAAGTACGAAGTCAAGAAACACCTGGGTTAACAGGCAAATTTGGCCTTGGAGTACGGAATGAAGCAGGGCAAAGGCTAATAGAGTTTTGCCAAGAGAACGCACTGTTCATAGCAAACACCCTCTTCCAACAACACAAGAGAAGACTCTACACATGGACATCACCAGATGGTCAACACCGAAATCAGATTGATTATATTCTTTGCAGTCAAAAATGGAGAAGCTCTATACAGTCAGCAAAAAACAAGACCAGGAGCTGACTGTGGCTCAGATCATGAACTCCTTACTGCCAACTTCAGACATAAATTGAAGAAAGTAGGGAAAACCACTAGAAATAGATGGGGAAACAGTGGACACAGTGTCAGACTTTATTTTGCAGGGCTCCAAAATCACTGCAGATGGTGACTGCAGCCATGAAATTAAAAGACACTTACTCCTTGGAAGGAAAGTTATGACCAACCTAGATAGCATATTGAAAAGCAGAGACATTACTTTGCCAACAAAGGTCTGTCTAGTCAAGGCTTTTTCCAGTGGTCATGTATGGATGTGAGAGTTGGACTGTGAAGAAAGCTGAGCGCTGAAGAATTGATGCTTTTTCTGTGGTGTTGAAGACTCTTGAGAGTCCCCTGGACTGCAAGGAGATCCAACCAGTCCATCCTAAAGGAGCTCAGTCCTGGGTGTTCATTGGAAGGACTGATGCTGAAGCTGAAACTCCGGTACTTTGGCCACCTCATGCGAAGAGTTGACTCATTGGAAAAGACCCTGATGCTGGGAAGGATTGGGGACAGGAGGAGAAGGGGACGACAGAGAATGAGATGGCTGGATGGCATCACTGACTCAATGGATATGAGTCTGAGTGAACTCCGAGAGTTGGTGATGGACAGGGAGGTCTGGCATGCTGCGATTCATGGGGTCGCAGAGTCGGACAGGACCAAGGGACTGAACTGACTGATATCAGCTATCTAGATCACATTCCTGCTTCTGGAATGTTGTCATGCTTGCCTTGATTGAATTTTCCACTATGGTAGAGATTGGAGATTAGAGGAGATATGAGTAGAGATTTAGTTGAATTGACTGTGCTATGTTCAGTTGCTCAGTTGTGTCCAACTCTTTGCAGCCCCATGGACTGTAGCCTGCCTGTTCATGGGATTCTCCAGGCAGAATACTGGAGTGGGTGGCCATGCCTTCCTCCAGGGGATCTTTTAATGCAGGGCTGGAACTCAGGTCTCCCGCATTGCAGGTAGATTCTTTACCACCTGAGTCACCAGGGAAGCTTAGATAACAGAAACTATTATGCTTGTTTATAAGTAAATGTTGTTAATAGATGTCTCCATTTGTGGCAGAATTTGCTTTTTGACTTGCTTTCATATCATCTGGTAGGAAAGTTGACAAAGTGACCATTTTTACTGTTCTCTACCAAGTTGCTGCTGCTGCTGCTAAGTCGCTTCAGTCAAGTCCGACTCTGTGCGACCCCATAGACGGCAGCCCACCAGGCTCCCTTGTCCCTGGGATTCTCCAGGCAGGAACACTGGAATGGGTTGCCATTTCCTTCTCCAATGCATGAAAGTGAAAAGTGAAAGCTAAGTCGCTCAGTTGTGTCTGCCTCTTAGCGACCCCATGGACTGTAGCCCACCAGGCTCCTCCGTCCAAGGGATTATCTAGGCAAGAGTACTGGAGTGGGGTGCCATTGCCTTCTCCAAGTTACTCTTTATCAAAAAGCCCGTAAGTATCATGCGGAACGCAACTAGCTTGTGTCAGTTTACAGTAAAGAGCAAGAAGGAGAGAAAGAGCTGGATTTCCTTAAGTCTGTGGAGCCACCATAGAACTCTGGACCTCTCTTCTCCAGTGGTGCTTTTATGCCAGAGAAATATATTTCCAACTTGTGTAAGTCGCTAGCTATCAGCTTATGTTTTCTGTTAGTCATGTAAGAAACCGGTTCTGATAATCCTGCACATTCCAGGCACCATCCCAGGAAGACACTTCCCAGGACACCTTTCCTGATTTCACTTCCCTTCCCTCTGCTTGTTTCTTCTGTATTTAGGATTAGCTCCACCATCACCCTCCACCCTCTACTTTCAAATACTTTACTTTGTACTCCTCTTCAAGCTCTTCTGAGAGCATTCAAGAAGGGTGCTTAGAGATATTGTTGCTTTGGTGGGGGCCTCCCTCACCATTACTGTTTCAAGAAAAAAAGTTTCTAATCTTAACTATTTCCTGATGACAGATATATCAGAAGGTAGGCATTTCACCCTTAGACTCCATATCTTAGCACATATGATTTTAATACACTATTGATCAGGGGATTTTTGGAGAAACTAATACCTGTGGCCATCAATTGGTTATGCAAGTGAATATTGAAACATCTTTGGTCGGTAATGTTTGGGTAACAAAAGATATGGGCTTCCCTGATGGCACAGTGGTAAAGAATTCACCTGCCAATGCTGGAGACGTGGGTTCAATCCCTGGGTAGGAAAGATCCCCTGGAGAAGGAAATGGCAACCCACTCCAGCATTCTTGCCTGGGACATCCCACAGACAGAGGAGCCTGGAGGGTTACAGCTCATGTGGTCACAAAAGAATCGGACATGACTGAGCGACTAAACAACAACAAAAGATGTATTAATACATTCCTAGTTAATAATGTGTTAAAAATACAAATGATCAATTGTTCAGGATCAAATTTAACTGAAAGCTTGTGTAACACAGTATGGAATAAATTTCCATTTTTTTACTTATTTTCTTTATCTCATGCTTTGTGTTTACGCCACCATTTTTTTTTTAAAAAGAGTGTTTTTTTAAGATTACAAATGCCTCAAGATTAAATAATATTCAGGATTACAGAACATGACTCCATTAGAATGCCTTTTGGTCCTATTATTATTATTTATCCTTCTCTTCATTCTTTCTCCCCACTTCTCCAATAAAATCAGAAAAGGAGTTAAATTAAAGGCTTCATACTCCTAAGACCTCTTTAACTTCCTACACAGTAGAATACCATAATTTGGATTCTTTGGAGATTTCTTCCTCATGCAAAGTCCCGTCTGTGATGGAACCAGTACAACACAATGATTTAGCCCATGTTCTAGCGTCAGTGTGAGTTTAAATTCTGGCACTAGTTATGTGCCCTTAGGCAGACAACGTAACCGTTCTACACCTCAGTTTCCTCATCTAAAATATGAAAATAAAAATAATGCCTCTCAAGATTAACATAAAGATTAAACAAAACAATAAAAAACTTAGTATAGTGGTTGGCAAATAGTAAACATTTAACAGCATTTATTTATTCAACAATTAATGTGTGCTATTTAAAATACTACTTAATATTCTATCAAACTGGACAGAGTGAGTCCCTAACATTAAGGAATTTGTAGGCTGGTGGGAGAAATAAAACATTCAAAGTAGCTAACTGTAACAGAAAGGGATATTAAGATAATCAGGTAAATTACTTATTAAAGTATTCATTAAAGATGGTTGCAAATCCTTTGTTACCCTGCTATTGGATCTAATTCACTTCTCTTTCAAGTCTGCATTGGTCTTAGTAATTTGGTTAAGTAACAGTGTAACCAAAGCAATGCTGTAGGATCTTGCTCTGCTCTTTTAGAATGTTTGCCCCAAGGGAAGCCAGCCATCACGCGAGAAGCCCAAGTGTCTGGAATCATCAAGCTGTAAGGAAGCCCAAGATAGTGGTCTGGAGCATGCACACAGACAGAGCACTAGGCCTGGCTGTTCCAGCCATCTATGAATGAAAAATACTGCCTACCATATACCAAACAAAGCATGCTGCAGCTATCCAGCCATCACATTACAGCCACCCCTGACAGTGTACCCTGAAGAAATCCGAGATGAGTAAACACAGGATACCAACCCCAGATAGCTGAGGTGTGTATCAAAGGAAAGATTTCAGTCAGCCCAGGCTTGCATCTTCCCATACACAGAAAAACAGTGAATTCATTAACCTGAGATATCTGTGTGCGTGTATGTTAATCGCTCAGTCATGTCTGACTCTGAGACCCCACCGACGGTAACCCACCAGGCTCCTCTGTCCATGGGATTTTCTAGGCAAGAATACTGGAGTAGGTTGCCATTTCCTTCTCCATTAGATATTTGGTTTTCTTTAATTAACAGTAATTTTTAAATGTTCCAACTACCTGGTCTTTGCTGCAAAAACTTGCCTCTTCAGAGCAGTCTCTCAGAGTGATCTGAGAGTTCTGTCTCTCAGGCTTGAAATCCTCAAAGGAAAACATAATTCTCACCTTTTAGGTTGTGGTTTTCTTTTTTCAGTCAACACATCCCAGTCCAGGAATCAGACATGAGTACAAAAAAATCTGTCCTGGCAGCATCTTGGTAGCTCCAGGAAGGTCAATGTGCAGAAGAACCCAGTACCCAGATACCACCAGCCAGATCTGAGTCCTCAGTCCCATGGCCCCAGTAAAGCCACCCAAGCGAACTAACCAGATATAGCGTTAGATAAGCCATGTAAACTCTCTTTGCTACAGACGACTTATTTTTTGTTTTTTTGAAGTGAATGCTTTCTTTTCTTATTTTTGATTGCTCTGGGTCTTGCTGTGTGCAAGCTTCCTTTAGCTGTCGGGAGCAGGGGCTGCTCTTCACTGCAGTGCATGGCTTCCCACTGTGGTGGCTTCTCTTGAGGAGCTCAGGTTCTAGGGTGTGTGGGCTTCGCGAGTTGCAGCACATGGGCTCAGTACAGTGCCTGGGCCCTAGTTGTTTTTGTTCAGTTGCTAAGTCATGTTCAACTCTGCGACCCCAGGGATTGCAGCACGCCAGGCTTCCCTGTCCTTCACAATCTCCTGGAGTTTGCTCAAACCCATGTCCATTGAGTCAGTGATACCCTCCAACCACCCCATCCTCTGTCACCCCCTTCTCATCCTGCCCTCAATCTTTCCCAGCATCAGGATATTTTCCAATGAGTCAGCTCTTTGCATCAGGTGGCCAAAGGACTGGAGCCCTAGAGCTCGGGCTCAGGAGTTGGGATGCACAGGCTTAGTTGCCCTGTGGCATGTGGAATCTTCCCGGACCAGGGATTGAACCCATGTCCCCTACACTGGTAGGCAGATTCTTATCTACTGTATCACCAGGGAAGTTCAGATGACTTATTTCTAATGAGATTACAAGAGTCATCTTTTTTACGCCTCTGTACATGTTTGAAAGAGGAAAACAGTGTGTGCAGAGGAGTTAGCATAGCAGGCCTGAGACTGTTATCCTTAGAAAGGTCTGCTTGAAAGATCGGCCCTTCACGGGCATCTGGGAACTTAGCTAGTAAACAGTTCCCTATGCTGATAGAAAACTTTCCCTAAATGACAAAGGCAGCTTAGTAGGTCTAGACTGTGCAGTGATATGCTTTATACTGAATTTCTGCCTTTATTCTGGGATCTGGAATTTGGGTATGCAGTGGGCAGAGAGTGCCTATTGACCAGCCCCCAGTAAAACCTGAGCACCAAGGCACTGAAGAGCTGCCCCAGACGACACTTTCCATGTGTGGTCACAACTCACTGCTGAAGGAAGGAAGGCACTGCACTGGGAGAGGACGAAGAGGCTGATACCTGGCTTCCTCTCAGCTTTATCCCAAGCACTTTTTCCTTTTTGTGATTTTACTTTGCATCTTTTTTTTTTAATTTATTTATTTTTAATTGAAGGAAAATTGCTTTACAATATTGTGTTGGTCTTTGCCATACATCAACATGTATCTTTTTATGGTAATGAATCTTAGTTATGAGTACACATTGATGCTGAGTTCTGCGAGGCCAGCTGTCAAATTGCTGTGCCTGTGGGGGTGATCTTGGGGTCCCCTAATACATGGCGTTTTAGAAATTATAAAACACATATTGAAGAGTCATTCAACTTTTCCATAAAAGGCTAGGCATCCCTCCTAACTAGTTCATGTTCTCCTTCTTTCTCCCTCCTTCCAAGGATATACATATTGAATTTTCTTCCCGCCCAAGTCCATAGCAGTATGTGGGCAGAAACACACTGCTGGAGGGGACAGTTTTAGTTCTTCAGCCCTAAGAAAGCTGTTTAACTGCTTATCTTGCACACAAATATAACAGTGGTTCACCTGACTTCTCTGGTGGCTCAGATGGTAAAGCGTCTGCCTACAATGCGGGAGACCCGGGTTCAATCCCTGGGTCAGGAAGATGTCCTAGAGAAGGAAATAGCAACCCACTCCAGTACTCTTGCCTGGAAAATGCCATGGACAGAGGAGCCTGGTAGGCTGCAGTCCATGGGGTCGCAAAAAGTCAGACATGACCGAGCGACTTCACTTCTTCTTCACCTGCCTTTTACTTTTTATCCAATTGTGTTTGCCTTGTGTGGGTGGAGTATAAGAGCTTTTATCTTTTTTGTCTTATTAGGCTGAAGATATCATGGAAATTTCTTTTAAAATATTTACCCAAAGACTGAACTGATGATAAAAAGCATTTTCTTTGCAATTAGAGAGCAAGACTTCATAAATCTATGGCTAGTCACTAAAGTACTGGCATTACAGCATTAGCAAGATTTTTATCCGCCACACAAAATCTATACAGTGTATCCCGCAATGCAGCATATCCATCTCACGTTGTTATAATATGGGTGGCTTATTTTCAGATGATCTTTCTGGTAAACTTTCTGATTATATTTTGACAAGGCTGAGCATCATTTTTTTAATCACAGAGAGTGACAAGAGCTTAGCCACTGTGACAACCAAAGTCATTGGATTTGGCTCTAGAAATCAACTGAGCACGGGAGAGTTGAAGAATTCAAATAAAAAGCCAGCAAACCACTGAATATTATGTGATAAGCTCTTTAAATCATGTTGTAGACATAGGACTGAGAATTAGGAGCCCAAGTTCTAATCTGCTTTCTATTCTAAAGCTGACCTTGATAAATAATTCATCTTTACTGGACCTTTATTATACCAGCTGTAAAATGAGAGGATTCAAGTGAAACGTTTTTTCAATCCCAAACATTCTACAGTTCAATGATAATATAAAGCCTGGGATACATGCCAGATGAGAGGGCACAAATGTATTCTGTAAGAAGGAGAGGTTCCTGGAGGCTAATATAGGACATTTTAACTAGTCAGATAAAGAGAGTCACTTCTCTTGGGGGGCGGAACTGGAGTGAAGGTATAGGGACAGAATCTACTGTGAGGGATCTTAGAGAAATTTCAATGTGAAATAACAATGTTATTAGTAATAGTTAGCCACTTTGAGTATTTACTAAGATGAAAAATATCATTTCATTTAATTCCCATAACAGTTCTAGGTATGATTATTCCCATTTTACAGAAGAGAAAACTGAGGCACAGGAAGATTCAGAGTTTGCATGAGGTCACACAGCAAGTGGCAAAATCCAGAATGTGATGCAACCTGGAATTTCAAAGAATAGCTTCTAATTGCTCTTATGGCAGTCACAGGCAGCAGTCGGTGACAAAACTCCCCACAGAAGCACTACAGTTTAAGTGCAATTGGTTGGAAAACGAGCATAAAAAGGAAATAATTAGCCATCATCAAGAAGAATGATAATTACTTTTCCTAGAGTGCCATTTGTGTGTTGTTCATTTATTAACTCTAATCTTTCCAGGGGACTTCGCTAGTGGCTCAGTGGTAAAAAATCCACCTGCAATGCAGGAGAGGTAGGTTTAATCCCTGGGTCGGGAAGATCCTCTGGAGAAGGAAATGGCAACCCACTCCAGTGTTCTTGCCTGGAGAATCCTATGGACAGAGGAGCCTGATGGGCTACAGTCCACAGGGTCACAAAAGAGTCAGACGTGACTGAACGACTAAACAACAACAAAAACGACAACGACCCTAATATGTGCCTTTTGTTTTTATTTCTGTTTTAAATGTCCATTTTACAATTAAGAAATCTGGGTTCATTTCAACTTGCAATAGCTTAAGAGCTGTTAGGTAGGTAGGTTGGGATTCAACCCTGAGTTTGTCTAACTTCAAGGATCCTACTTATTCCACTATGCCAGGCTATATTATTGGCAAGAGAGAAAAAAAATTGCAAATATTAAAAACAGCTGCATCCTACTGTATGCTTTCATTTATATGAAATTCTAGAACAGGGAAAACCAGTCTACGGAGACAGAAAGCAGATGACTGGTTGCTTGGCAAGGGAAAGCAGGGGTTAACTGTAAAGACCAAAGGAAATTTTTGGAATGCTGGCAAAATTTTACATCATGATTATGGTACTGATTATATATGTACTATGTTTGTTAAAACTCATTGAATGTACACTTAAAATAAGTGCATTTTATGCAGATTGTACCTCAAAAAAGTTGATTTTGTTAAAAAAAAAAAAAAACAAAAACACAAGTGAATCTAGTATTTGGTACTCCAGACAGAAGCTGGGGCCACTGGCCTAGCCTGTCTTTTCATATGCATGGGATCACTGTGCTGCGTATGAAACTTGAGCTCATTTTTTGGGCGGTGCTGTGTCCTGCTGCTTTGTGTGGGCTCTTTAGTTGCAGCAAGCGGGGGCTACTCTCTAGTTGCGGGGCACAGGCTTCTGATTGTGGTGGTTTCTCTTGTGAAGCACGGGCTCTAAGGGATAGGCTCACAGGCTCAACAGTGATGGCACATGGGCTTAGTTGCTCCTCAGCATGTGGGATCTTCCCGATTAGGGGTCAAACTGGTGTCTTATGAATTGGCTGGCAGAGTCTTCACCACTGAGCCACCAGGGAAGCCTGAAACATGAGCTCTTAACATCCATTCTAACCACCTTCTGTGATACCTTCTGGTATTGCAAAGGCTGAAAAGCTCAAAACTACATTTCTATGACTCCTTCACAGCTAACGTTCAGAGTGTGAGTTAAATATACTCAAAAGAGACTAGGAAGGCAGGAGTGAGGCCAGGGCCACCTGCCTACTCTGTTTGTTTCTGCTACTGAGTAGAGTCATGCAGGCATCGGGTTTTTCTGCAACAGCATCTCAATGTCCAGACTTCAGCTTCCAGAGTGTTACAAGTTAACAGCTGCAAGGATGACAGTGTCTTCACAATCCTATAGCTATAGCAATGTGACCAAGAATTCAATAGCTTCCCTGAGAGACTTGATTTCACACATTTATGACTGGAAGGGGTGATAGCTCCCCTGGCAAATCATTTCGATGTTCATCTCCTGGTAGTAATTTCCGGTGGTTCAGTTTAGAGGCTATTCCTCATGTTCTCCAACAACTTTGCAAGCACCTAATTACCTATATTAAGTCCCTTTATACTTATAATTGTCGGAATGATGTCTGTTTTCCTCAACCTACACACTGACGCTACCGTGAAAGATGGTGTGGGTTTATTCAGGCAACCCAATAACTTACGTAATTACCAGCATCATCAGATTGATAGCAAGTTTTACTGAGTACTGACTTTTTGCCAGAATGAATTCAATAAAGCACAAGTTGAAGACAGCTTTATTCTTTTCCCCATTCTACTCAAAACTCCATGGATTGATCTGTCTGCTCCTCCAAGAATGAAATGAGGCAGATCTCCTCACTTTTTAAGCCATTCTTAGATCTTAAAAAGTCCTCCAATTCATTTCAGCTCCCCAAATCTGCTCATTTCACTCATTAAAATGTCCAATTCAAGGTTGTTAACATGTAACCCAATGCTCTCATCCAATTTAAAACTTGTTTATGCCCCCAGCTTGAGCTTCCTTTGGCCTGTCATTTTGAGGAAGAGAACATGGTTGACTTCTGCTCCAACTCTCTCTAAAATGTTTCTTCATCTCCCTCCTCCTTTCCATGTCCCCTCCTTTCCTAGACAACCCAGGTTCCTCTGGAGTTGGAATGTCATTATGTGACATGTGACTATGACATTATGAATATGTCATCACTTGCTCAGTCATGTCTGACTCTTTGACTCCATGGACTGTAGCCCACCAGGTTCCCCTGTCCATGGAATTCTCCAGGCAAGAATACTGGAGTGGGTTGCCGTTTCCTTCTCCAGGGGATCTTCCTGACCCAGGGATCAAACCTGGGTCTCCTGCATTGCAGCCAGGTTCTTTACTGTCTGAGCCACCGGGGAAGCTCCCAGAATGTCACTGGGAAGAGGTGCAACTAGTCTCTAGAAGTCTAGACATGACCTGGCACTGGAGCCCTCTGGACATGGCAGATTCTCAGTGCTAATTCTTTGTACTGACATAGCTCCCTCAGAGAGCCCCCACTGCCGCCTTCCAACATCCAACCAGCTTCTTTCTAGGCTGCCCAGTGAGGAATCCTCCTCAGTTTCTACATCCAGTGGTATACTCTAACTTCTTTCTGCTGAGATGAAGCTTAGCAGAAAGCCTTCTTGGACAGTCTTTCCAAATGATTCCCACATAGTTCCATCTTGCCAGTCCATGGAACACATGAGAAATCTTCCCTCTTCATTGTTCTATCAGTGGGGGAGCATCTGGGTGCCTGCAGCCATAGCATTTCACATTTAATTCCCAAAAGTGAAGTAAGTGAAGTCGCTCAGTCGTGTCCGACTCTTTGCAACTCCATGGACTATAGCCTACCAGGCTCCTCCATCCGTGGGATTTCCCAGGCAAGAATACTGGAGTGGGTTGCCATTTCCTTCTCCAGATCTTCCTGACCTAGGGATGGAACCCGGGTCTCCCGCATTGTAGGCAGATGCTTTACTGTCTGAGCCACCAGGGAAGTCCAATTCCCAAAGCATGGGTCAAAGGTTAGTTCCTACTTCGCTCAAGCTCTCTGAAGGCTTCCTATCTCCCTCCTTGAGATGAGAGGAAAATACTCCCCCCCCCAACCCCCACACGAGAAGCAGGAGACTAGCTCTTTAAAAAACATTTTTTCTCTTTCTGACCTTATCAACTCCAACTTCTTTGTCAGTAGAGATGGGTGATTGCCCACGTCAGCGCTCACAGTCTCAAACTCTCTCAGACTTTCTCTAGCCTTGCACAGGTGGCTCAGCAAGTCAGTTTAGAATGTGGAGGTATTTTGCAATTTTTTTATTTTGGTTTTGCAAGTCATGAATTTTTGGTCTTCATGGCCAAAACTGAAGCAGGATATCCTTTAATTATCACAGAAACCCTCTTATAAGGTAATGATTAAAGCTTCTGTTTTACAAACAAAAAAAACAGAGGTTCAAATGGCAGAAAATGGAATTCCAGCACAAGTAGGTATGACTGTAAGGGCTTTGTGGCTAGCCATTATCATTATGTTTGACACTGTAAACACTGAATTATGTCCCCCCAGGACCATGGTTGGATGGCATCACCAACGCAATGGACATGAGTTTGAGCAAACTCTGGGAGCTGGTGATGGAAAGGGAAGCCTGGCAAGCTGCAGTCCATGGGGTCACGAAGAAGAATACGGAGTGGGTTGCAATTCCTTTCTCCAGGGGATCTTCCTGATCCAGGGGCGGAACTTGTCCAAGCCACCAGGGAAGCCAGGGAAGGAAGTTGTTGCAGTGTAATTTGTCAAGATAAAGTCATATTAGACTACGGTAGGCCTCTATTCCAATATGACTGCTGTCCTTGTAAAAAGCGGGAAATCTGAACACAGAAATGCACATGGGGAGAAAGTCATGAAAGACAGGAGTTAAGCTGTCACCAGCAAGGGAACTCCCAGAAGCTAGGAGAGAGGTCTAGAACAGATTCTTCTCTAGCGCCCTCAGAGGGAGCATGGCCCTGCTGCCACTTTGATACTGGGCTGTGAGTCTCCAAGCTAGGGGACAATAAATCTATTTTTCAAGCCATTCAGTTTGTGGCACTTTGTTACACCAGCCCTAGAAAACTAATAAAACAGCTATGTGACAGCCACAGAAATATGACTGAAATTCCAGTTGAAATAAGTCCTGGGAGAAAACACCTGAGCAGCCAGAGAAGGAAAGGTATTGGAGCAGCAGAGTGGGGCCTGCTATTTTTCTGCGCTGGATGACAGAAAATCGTGTTGGTCATTAGGAACCTTTAGATGGGCTGCTAAGTAGAAAGCTCCTAAATCAATCTCACTTTCCTAACAACAGAGAAGGACAAGTAGATTTACCTTAAAAAATTTTTAACCAAACAAATCTCCAACCAGAATTTTATATAACTGTTTCTGGAAAAGTTTAAGGAAATTTGGAAGGGGGCCAAATAGGAAGTAGTACCTGTATCTGAATGTACAGAACTAGGAATGAATGAAAAGGCAGTGCATTGTAAGCTTACACTGAATAGTTAATGATCTTGCTGGCTTTGAGAAGTATTGAGATACTAGGACACTTTAACAAAATTCACTTATATATACGTGGGGCCTTCAGATAAACAATTATAAAGATTTTCAAATTGTAATTCATGTAGAAAGTGGAGACATATTTGCATGTTCCACACAAGACCCACACAAACACACTATCATTTTAGAGATTTTAGGTATTGAGCTTTGATTTCCAACAAAAATCGGCTCAAGTAGCATAGATATGCAATTAGATATTAATAAAAGTACCTCAAAAATCTCAGTGGCTTATCACAATATATATTTGTTTTTCATTCATATCACAGTCCAGTGTAGATCAGATGGCCCTCCTGCAGCTTGTAGCTATGCCATCTGGAATGCTTGGCCTCCACTGAGGGGAGGTGGGTAATAGAGACGGTACCCTGGCTCTTAATTGCCTCAGTCCAGAAGACACACACACCAACTTTGCTCATGGGTCACTGGCCAGAACAAACCACATGGCCCAGAGGCTGGGTAATGTAGGAGAACACCTGGCACACTGGGGGAATACTCTTTGTCTCTGCCATAAAACTACACAGGGAATGAGTGTGCAAATTACACTAACTCCCAAGCTGCAATGTTTGTTAGATGATAAATCCAATGAGAATCTGATCTCATTAATATTAACAAGCGGGGACTCCAATGCCTTCCTATCTATATGCAAATCATTACAGCCTGGCTTGATTGCTAAAATTAGTGCTGCTCAAAGGCTCCCCATTAATCTGGCAGTTCCCAGAGGAGTACCTCATGTGTGACCCCTCTCCACTGAACTAAATCGCTCCACGTATAAAACTAAAAAGGAAGTAAGAGCTCTCAGGGGCAGCCTAGTGAGAGAAGAAAGCGGTGAGCAGTCCAGAATTTGGAAAAAAAGTAAAAAGACTGAGGAGAGGGTCTCAACACAGAGAGGGAGGCCCAGCCAGATGGCAGCTGACAGGAGCCCTGGAGAAAATGGTGGCTAGTGATTTATCCCCCAGATCAGGACAATGATCGCTAATATCCAAGTTTCAGTCATTCTGATGACTGAATTCTTTCCTGAGCTGTAGTCCTGGCTACATACAGCCTTGTTGCTGTTCAGTCACTCAGTCATGTCTGACTCTCTGCAACCCCTGGACTGCAGCACTCCAGGCTCCTGTCCTCCACTATCTCCTGGAGTTTGCTAAAATTCATGTCCATTGAGTCAGTGATGTTATTTAACCATCTCATCCTCTGCCACTACAACCTAAATGATACTACAAGTCTGCTACCCTAGAGAAAGGGACAGGTCTTGGGAATTAACGAGGGCTGGAATAACTATGGAGACCCAGATCCCACAATTTCTAGACCCACTAAATATAAATGAACTTACATTTTATAAAAACTCACATCTCAGATCATATCTCCCAATTATTTTACTATATAAAAACTGTATTCTGTAAAGCAATTATCCTTCAAAAAATAAATAATTTTTTAAAAATAAAATTGAAAAAAATACTGTCACTGTGGCATATCAGTCCCATAGAAAATATCAGTTCCATAGAAAAATGGAAAAGAAAGAATTTTCTGGGGGAAAGCCCTATGGAGAGCAGCTGACAGCACAGATTTGAAAGCAGGTACAGAAAGTAGGTAAGTCAGTATAAAAACTGACTTACAAAAAGCTTTCACAGCTATTGACCAACAATACTTAATAGAGAAAAAAAAATCTTTCTATATTTTCACTATATTGTATTTGCATCAGTAAATCCTAGAGGAACACCAAAGAAGCTGAAAAAAAAAAAAAAAAAAGCTACTGGGGCCAGAAAAGAGGGGAAACAGGCAGACAAAGTCAGGGTAGGAGTGAGAATTTTCACTATGTACCTTCTACACTGTTTGATTTTTAAACCATCTGAATATGTCATCCATTGAAGACTGTAAAAGCAATTAGGAGAAAAAGAGAAGTCTTCCAACTGCCACAGCCTTGTGCACAAGCTGCTTTGGGAAAACGAAAGAACTGAAGCAGAACTCTTGAGTGAGGCAGTGTAGAAAGTGGGCAGCAGCCACAGAAGAATGTGGACAGTAGCCACTGTCAGCACAAGCAGGGAAAGGGAACAAGGGGGCCTGGGAGTTGCTGACTCAACTCCCCATTTCCCTAAAGCTCCGGGGTTATTCGTAGGGAGAAGATGTTGGGCTTTTATATAATGTGGAATGGGAGCTGGACACTTGGAAAACTTGGACCCAGGAGGAAACGGTGGCTCTAGAAGAATGGGAGGACTTGGGGACGTCCAGGTGGCAGACACTTGGATTATACCAGCATGACATTCAAGGCCCTGGACAATGTGACCTGATCCTTTCTGGGTCTCACTTCTCTCCTGTCCTGGGGTACTCCTCTCCTTAAGGACCAGTCCTCACTAAATGTAGCAATAGGTAACTAAAGCACCCACAATGTACCTTGGCTCCCCAGAAGCAAGGGCACTGAGGTTCCAGCCTACAGTGGGTTTGGGGGATAATAGTTCTTACCTTTAATCAAGTAATCATGATAATGATAAAGCAGGTAATTTGGCTGATGCTCACATTCCCTTGTGGCTCAGCTGGTAAAGAATCCACCTGCAATGTGGGAGATCTGGGTTCGATCCCTGGGTTGGGAAGATCCCTTGGAGAAGGGAAAGGCTACCTACTCCAGTATTCTGGCCTGGAGAACTCCATGGACTGTTTCTTTGAGGACACAAGTGAGGAGTGATCAGCTGTACGCAGGGAAGACCAGGAAATTAGGCCTCATGGTCAAGGTAGAGCCTGAGTCAAGTCCTGGAAGCGAATGGACAAGCCAGGAGGTGGGGAGATGAGAAGGGCACTCCTGGTAAAGTGATCTGTGCATAGGCTCAGAGGGATGACACAAGATGGGATTTGAACTGTGTGCTGCAAGTGACTCCACATGGTTAAAAAGGTAAAGAAAGGAGGTGTTGAGAATTGCAGCCAGAGAAGAAAAAGAAGCAAGAGACTGCGTGCCACAGTCTTCATCCTAGACACCAGGGTGTTAATAAGGGTGACCCAGAGACCCTGCAGCTATTTGCCAACAGTAGTGAGGACTGATTTGGTCTACTGGAGGGATGTGAGACTGGAAGTCAGTGAGATGAGTTAGACCACTGCCAAAGAGAGAAGAAAGCTGGAGAACACCTGAAAGGAGGCAGTCACATTATACCTTACCATTCTGCTGTGACGGGGTTACCTGTGAGGCCCTGAGCAAGTTTCTTCACATCTCTGAAATTTCCATCAGCCAAATTACCTGCTTGATCATTACCATGATTACTTGATTAAAGGTAAGAACTATTATCCCCCAAACCCACTGTAGGCTAGAACCTCAGTGACCTTGCTTCTGGGGAGCCAAGGTACATTGTGGGTGCTTTAGTTACCTATTGCTACATGATGATAAACTATCCCGAAACACAATGGCTTAAAACAGCAGTCATGAATCTGGGAGTTGTCTGGGTGGTTCTCCTGGTGGTCTCACCGGGGCTCCTTCGTACAGCTGCATCAGCTGGTGGCAAGGCTGTCCTAGGAGGTGGAAGGTGGTAGCTTTATCCTCCCATCTGGGGTCTTGGCAGGGCTAATTGGAATGCTGGGACTTAAATTTCTCCACATGGACTCTCACTATTCCATTATCTAATCCAAGCTTTGAATGTGGTGGCTGACTTCCAAGGCAGTGAAAATGGAATCTCAGGACCTCATAAGTTCCAAGGATTTATTGCTATGAAACAAACCATCCCAAAACAACTCAACCATTTATTTGACTGATTTGCTTATGATTTTGCAATCTGGGCCGTTTAACTCTGCTCCACATGGTACTGGTTGGGGCAGCTCAACAACAGCTACAGGACTCAGGGTGGAGGTGTGGCTCACGGCACTGACACCCCAGCTGGGGTGACTGAATGGCAGCAGACTGATGGGGTTTCTTTCTCTCCACCTCTCTCTCATCATTCAGCAATCTAGTCTTGGTTTCTTTACACGGCAGCCAGATCCCAAGAGGGCAGGAAAGGCTCTGCAAAGTCTTTTAAGGTCTAAGCCTGTAAGTCATGTCACAACATTGTCAGCACATTCTACTGGTCAAAGCATGTCACGAGGCTAGTCTAAACTCAAGGGGAAAGAAGTAGACACAGCCTCTGGATGGAAGGATTGGAAAAGCTGAACTGTAAAATGGCACGTGAAAGGGGAAGAGTTAGCTGCCTATCTGGAAGTGATCTACCTCAGTGGGAAAGCACTAGTTTGGGAGATATATACACGGGGCTACAGATTCTGATTCCACCACTCCTTAACTAACACCTCTCAAATTTAGTGAACTAATATGTAGCCCAACATCTGGACTGTCTAAGTACAGAGTACCCACCCCACCAACCCCACCCTTTGAGTGCACTTGTTTAGGATCCACCACTAGATCTGAACCCCCTAATACAAAGATTCTGTGGTAACCATCGCTCTATAGAGAATTTAGCATGATGCCTGGCATTAGTAGCAGAGGAAAGGACTCAGGAAGTATGTATGTGTGTTGAATTAGTAATAATAAATAAATAAATAATAAGCAACAACATTAGCTATTTACCTTATACCAGGGACTGTTCTAAACACTCTAGACGTATTGATCGTTCATTTAGGTCTTTCAGGCCTATGAGGCAGGCACTATTATTTCCCACTTTCAGATTAGGAATCTAGGGCACAAAAGGCTAAAGAGTTTGCCCAAGATGCTAAAGCTGAAACTCCAGTACTTTGGCCACCTCATGCGAAGAGTTGACTCATTGGAAAAGACCCTGATGCTGAGAGGGATTGGGGGCAAGAGGAGAAGGGGACAACTGAGGATGAGATGGCTGGATGGCATCACTGACTCGATGGACATGAGTCTGAGTGAACTCCGGAAGTTGGTGATGGACAGGGAGGCCTGGCGTGCTGCGATTCATGGGGTTGCAAAGAGTCGGACACGACTGAGCGACCGAACTGAACTGAACTGATGGAGCTAGTATGAGCTGGCCTAGGCCTGGAGTCACTTAATCTGGCTCCAGAGCCTTGCTCTGAAACACCAGGTTTTGCTGCCTTTGTGAGAGTGCAAAATGCAGTGAAGACAGGATTGAAAACTGAATAAACAACGAACTTGAAAAGGTATAATATCCCAGACAGCAATCATATAGAAGCATCATAGTATGTTGGTAGAGCTTCTATGCTTCTATATGATTGACAGGTTTTATTTTCTTGGGCTAGAAAATCACTGTGGATGGTGACTGTAGCCATTTAATTAAGACGCTTGCTCCTTGGAAGAAAGGCATAACAAACCCAGACAAGATTATTAAAAAGCAGAGACATCACTTTGCCAACAAACGTCCGTATAAGTCAAAGCTATGGTTTTTCCAGCAGGCATGTATGGATGTGAGAGTTGGACCATAAAGAACACTGAGAGCCAAAGAATTGATGCTTTGAACTGTGGTGCTGGAGAAGACTCTTGAGACTCCCTTGGACTGCAAGGAGTTCAAACCAGTCAACCCTAAAGGAAATCAACCCTGAATATTCATTGGAAGGACTGATGCTAAAGCTGAAGCTCCAATACTTTGGCTACCTGATGCGAAGAGCTGACTCACTGGAAAAGATCCTGATGCTACAAAAGATTGAGGGCAGGAAGAGAAGGGAGCAACAGAGGATGAGATGGTTGGATGGTGCTGTTGCAGAAATCGGTACTCAAGAAACCAAGCACCACACTCGGAGAGTTGGAGAACTCAGGTTTATTACGCCGGCGGGCCCAGAGGATTTCACACTCCAAGCTCTGAGACCCGACAAAAGGGATTACAGAGTTTTTATAAATAGACTATAGTAGGCAACACTAGCTGTTAATAGGCTGGTTTAAACTAAGGGGTTTCGCACGCTTGGGAACAGCAGTCAGGATGGGGAGGGAGATGCCTGACCTTTACACAGACAGGCATGATTGAGCAGGTTTACAGGGGCTGGGAAGTTGCAAAGAGCAGGACAAAGGCAAATGAGATAAGCTCCAGTTCCTACTATTGTAAGTCCCCACTTTCTGGGACTACGTGACCTACGTGATCCAGACTTTGCAAGGAGCAAGCTGAGTTACAGAGGCAGAAGCAGCAGGAGGTTATATAAAATTTTAACTTTTCCTCTTCAGTATCACCAACTCAATGGACATGAAATTGAGCAAACTCCGGGAGACAGTGAAGGACAGGGAAGGCTGGTGTGCTGCAGTCCATGGAGTCACAAAGAGTTGGACACGACTGAGTGACTGAACAACAACAAAGAGTATCGAGTCCTGAGTCAGATAGACACTGATTTAAAGTTCGACTCCTCCTAGTAATACTCTACCACTTTCAGTGGGATACTCTCCAAGTCTCAGTCTTCTTATCTGAAAAATAAATCTGAGACTATTACCTATCTTACAGGACTGTGACGAGGCTTGAAAAGAGATAGGGCAAGTACAGTCCTCATCTCAGTGTTTGTATATCACGAAGTGAAAGTCACTCAGTCATGTCTGACTCTATGCGACCCCATGGACTATACAGTCCAGGGAATTCTCCCGGCCAGAATACTGGAGTGGGTAGCCGCTCCCTTCTCCACGGGACCTTCCCAATCCAGGGACTGAACCCAGGTCTCACAAATTGCAGGAGGATCATGAAGGTCCAGTGAATATTCAGCATTAAGCAAAAGATAAGGAAGAGAGAAATGGAACAGTAAGGCAATGCTTAAAAAAATTAAGGAGGCTACAGCTATACTTTGATAAAATTCCACCCACCAAAGTATTTTTTTCTTTAACTTTTTATTGACACAAAAATCCTAGGAAGTCAAAAGAGGAAAAGTAACTAGATTCATCATTAGAAAGTTAAGGGGCTTCCATGGTCCACTGGCTGACCCCATACTCCCAATGCAGGGGGCCCAGGTTTGATTCCTGGTCAGGGAACTACATCCCACATGCTGCAACTAAGAGCTTGCATACCTCAACTAAAGATCCTCTATGTAACAATGAAGATCAAAGATCCCGCATGGCTCAACTAAGACCTAGCACAGCCAAATAAATAAATATTTTTTTCAAAAAATCAAAAGAAATTTACACATTAAAAATATTATTTGAGCTTAAAAATGTCATTCTTTCATCAAGAATGCTGTACTGATCTTCTGAAAGAGGTGCGTGCTAAGTCGCTCTAGTCAGGTCCGATCTTTATGACCCTATGGACCATAGCTTGTCAGGCTCCTTTGTCTATGGGACTTGCCAGGCAAGAATACTGAAATGAATCGCCATGCCCTCCTCCAGGGGATCTTTCCTAGCCAAGAATCAAACCTGCATCTCTTACATCTCCTGCACTGGCAGGCGTATTAGGGTTCTTTACCACTAGCACCACCAGGGAAGCCCCTGGAAGAGGTAGGCGAAAACCAAAAAAGTTTTTAAGGGGCAACTACAAGAAAAAAAAAAAGTTTAGGCAAAATAGTAAAGCACTCTACATCTCAAGAGTCAAGAGGTCTATTCAAAGAGAGCAAAACACCGAAAATGACTGGTCTATAAGAAAGGAAAAGAAAGAAAACCACAGCATACTAAAAAGGTTAACATCCGTTTTTAAATTGAGATTTAGGGACACCGTAAAGAAAATCAATACATAAACACCAAGTGATTAAATGTTTGAAACCTGTTAACTCAGGTTTCATTAAAAGTTTATGCTAGCTAAGTTGAATAAACCTGTGATTGATATCTGATGAAAGAAGACACCGACGTGTTCCCTGGGGTTTTCTACATAATTTTTTTTGGTGGGGGGGGCGGTGCGTACATCAATGAATCCTTTACTAGAAAATTAGCAAACAACTTCTGTACATATAGAAAATGATGCATCTTAAATTTTATTGGCAAAGATAACTGTGGAGAGGACGCTCCTAGAATTCTGCTTTGTCCTTCCTTCGCCCTTCCTCCTCCCCTCTTTGAGGCCAGGGCAGCAGGGAAGAATCTGAGTGACAGCAATGCGGGTGGGCAGGAGGTGACTGGAAGCTTCAGAGGCTTACTGTTTCCTTGTTTCTATTGCACAGAGACGCAGCCAAAAGAGGGTTTGTTTTTCATGTAGAAATCAGAGGGTTTTGCTCCTTCATACTATAAATACAAATTTAAGTAGATTATAAAACTGCACAAGTCTTTCACAAAAGGACTTTCATAAAAGAACCGGCTCTACAAGGTTCTACAAGACATGGGGTGCCACGAGGTAGATAATGCTCCTCTTTTACTTCACACGTTCACTCTGCAGCTCTGCAGGTTAAAAATGATGCAGCAGTATAAGCACTTTTTGGAAAAGCAGCAGAAAAACACAACGTTTTAGGTATAAAAGCCCAAGAAAATTTAGAAAGAGGAGAAAAAATAATATACAAAGCTACTTGACTTTCACTGACTAAAACAATGGGGTTGATTCATTCAATCACTCTTTCAGCAAATATTTGTGAAATATGTGCCAGGCACTGTTCTAGACACTGGGGAGAGAGAAATAAACAAGATAAAGTTCCTATTCTCTGGGGCTTTTCATTCTAATGCAGCAAAACAAACAATAAACAGAAGATACATAAAAAGTGTTTGAGTTCTATGAAGAAAGAAAATTCAGCATAAAGAAAGGGAGAGAGAGATTATGAATCTCTTTAGGTTTTATCCTCCCCCTTTAAAGGTCTACCCCCAGATCAAGAACCTGGCTTATAGTAAGCACTCAATAAATCTTTTTAAAAAAATATTTATTTATTATTTTTGGCTGTGCTGGGTTTTTGTTACTGCATGTGGGCTTTCTCTAGTTGTGGTGTGCTGGGCTTCTCATTGCGGGGACTTCTCTTGTCGTGGCTGTGAGCTCTAGGCCACACAGACTGTAATAGCTGCAGCTTACGGGCTCAGTAGTTGTGGCACTTGGGCCCGACGGCATGAGGAATTCTCCTGAACCAGGGATCAAACACGTGTCCCCTGCACTGGCAGGTGGACTCTCAGCCACTGGACCACCAGGGAAGTCCTCAACATATCTTTGTTGAAGGACTACCAGAGCTGTCAGTGGTTCCTGGTGAGCATAAATCCCCAGGGTGTTTGCTGGTGAGCATTCTAGAGTGTGACAGGTCACAGGGATCAGAGCAACTGAAGAAATTTCAAAGGAGGCATAAAACTTCTAGGGCTGTTCTCATGTGGTTCCTGCCTGGTGAAGACACCACTCTGCCCCCAGGAGTGACCCCAGGAACACAGGGAAGGGCAGGCCTCCTCATCTGGCCACCACACAGGGTGTGAAACAATACTCTCTCACAAAAGGTGTTCTCAATGTGCACTTCCTGGGCCTCAACTAATCCCCAGGACACCCCACCCACACTCCTTTAGGCCCTTGGGCACAAAAGATCTCCTACTTCTCTGAAAGCACAATTATATTACCTTTGAGTAAGAGCCCAGAACTTAGAAAAGCCAGTTTATCTTCCCTGGAGGGTAAAAGGGCCGGGAACTTAGAAACCCTGAAGGACAAAGACTTTCTTGATGTACCCTCAACACTCAGAGTGTTGTGTGTATGAATACCTACCATTCTACCATTCCTCACCTGGTCACCTGCCCCTCCTTTTTTCAGTGGGCCATCACCTTGCTAATCCTGTTGTTTGAACACTGGCAGAAATTGAAATGGTGCTGGAAGTCAAAGTGATATAACTGAATCAGGGCTTTCACGCAAACAAAAGCAAGACAAGGCCAAGGCCCTAAAGAAGACCGTGTTTAATCAATTATAAATTATATAGCTATGCCATTTGTATACTGTCACCCTGCTTACTTAACTTATATGCAGAGTACATCATTTGAAATGCCAGGCTGGAGAAAGCACAAGCTGGAATCAAGACTGCCGGGAGAAATATCAATAACCTCAGATATGCAGATGACACCACCCTTATGGCAGAAAGTGAAGAAGGACTAAAGAGCCTCTTGATGAAAGTGAAAGAGGAGAGCGAAAAAGTTGGCTTAAAACTCAACATTCAGAAAACTAAGATCATGACATCCGGTCCCATCACTTCATGGCAAATAGATGGGGAAACAGTGGAAACAGTGGCTGACTATTTTGGGGGGCTCCAAAATCACTGCAGATGGTGATGGCAGCCATGAAATTAAAAGATGCTGGCTCTTTGGAAGAAAAGTTATGACCAACCAAGACAGCATATTCAAAAGCAGAGACATTCCTGTGTCAACAAAGGTCTGTCTAGTCAAGGCTATGGTTTTTTTCCAGTAGTCATGTATGGATTTGAGAGTTGGACTAGAAAGAAAGCTGAGAGCCGAAGAACTGATGCTTTTGAACTGTGGTGTTGGAGAAGACTCTTGAGAGTCCCTTGGACTGCAAGGAGATCCAACCAGTCCATTCTGAAGGAGATCAGCCCTGGGATTTCTTTGGAAGGAATGATGCTAAAGCTGAAACTCAGTACTTTAGCCACCTCAGGCGAAGAGTTGACTCATTGGAAAAGACTCTGATGCTGGGAGGGATTGGGGGCAGGAGGAGAAGGGGACGACAGAGGATGAGATGGCTGGATGGCATCACCAACTCAATGGACATGGGTTTGGGTGGACTCCAGGAGTTGGTGATGGACAGGAAGTCCTGGCATGCTGCGGTTCATGGGGTCACAAAGAGTTGGACATGACTGAGTGGCTGAACTGAACTGATGCCATTTGGTTTTAGAAAAGAAAAGTGAAAGTGAAGTTGCTCAGTTGTGTCCGACTCTTTGCGACCCCATGGACTGACTGTAGCCTACCAGACTCCTCCGTCCATGGAATTTTCCAGGCAAGAGTACTGGAGAGGGTTGCCATTTCCTTCTCCAGGGGATCTTCCTGACCCAGGGATTGAACCTGGTCTCCCTCACTGCAGCCAGATACTTTACCATCTGAGCCACCAGGGAGAAGGGAATGGCTACCCACTCCAGTATTCTTGCCTGGAGAACAGCCTGGTGGGCCATGGGGTTGCAGAGTTGGACATGACTAAGCAGCACACACGTGTGCATGCTAAATGCCATAGGAGTGTATATATATACCTAGATGGAGGCTTATAGCCACAAATCTATACACTGATTTTCTTTAATTTTCATGTCAGTTGAAGGGTACAACATCAATGGGATTTTTACTAATTAAAGAATCAATCTATTTCTATTTTTAAAAATAGATGCTATTATTAAAAAGCTCATTGCACTAAAATATATTTTTAGTGATGGTTCTGACAGAAGTTTGGAGACAGAAGTACCACATTAATAATAAAGAGCAAAATGAGCTGACTGAATTGTTAAAATCTGCAAAGGTGAGACTTGGCTGACCAAGAAACAAGAGCATCTCTAAGTTCAAGAACCAATGTAACTTCATTAAAGGTAATCAAATAAGCTAATAGTTATGTTAAGTAATAAGTCAGAAAATGACTCAAGGTCAAGTGCATAGAAAAAAATGGTTCCAAGAAAAGTAACTGCCTAAGGAGAAATTAAAAAATGGGATAACAGGGGCTTATCTACATAATAGTATTAGTTAGAAAAATATCATCTCTCCTATTCAAATATAGAAGTAAAACAAATTTGATACTACTGTTATGCATATCTCTGGAAGGAAAGATGTAAATCTAAACTCATACACATTTAAATATACATGATGGTGTGATCACTCATCTAGAGCCAGACATCCTGGAAAGTGAAGTCAAGTGGGCCTTAGAAAGCATCACTACGAACAAAGCTAGTGGAGGTGATGGAATTCCAGTGGAGCTATTTCAAATCCTAAAAGATGATGCTGTGAAAGTGCTGCACTCAATATGCCAGCAAATTTGGAAAACTCAGCAGTAGCCACAGGACTAGAAAAGGTCAGTTTTCATTCCAATCCCAAAGAAAGGCAATGCCAAAGAATATTCAAACTACCGCACAATTGCACTCATCTCACATGCTATTAAGTAATGCTCAAAATTCTCCAAGCCAGACCTCAGCAATACATGAACCGCGAACTTCTTGATGTTCAAGCTGGTTTTAGAAAAGGCAGAGGAACCAGAGATCAAATTGCCAACATCCGCTGGATCATGGAAAAAGTAGAAGAGTTCCAGAAAAATATCTATTTCTGCTTTATTGACTATGCCAAAGCCTTTGACTGTGTGGATCACAATCAACTGTGGAAAATTCTGAAAGAGATGGGAATACCAGACCACCTGACCTGCCTCTTGAGAAACCTGTATGCAGGTCAGGATGCAACAGTTAGAACTGGACATGGAACAACAAACTGGTTCCAAATAGGTAAAGGAGTACGTCAAGGCTGTGTATTGTCACCCTGCTTATTTAACTTCTATGCAGAGTACATCATGAGAAACGCTGGACTGGAAGAAACACAAGCTGGAAACAAGATTGCCGGGAGAAATATCAATAACCTCAGATATGCAGATGACACCACCCTGATGGCAGAAAGTGAAGAGGAACTAAAAAGCCTCTTGATGAAAGTGAAAGAGGAGAGCGAAAAAGTTGGCTTAAAGCTCAACATTCAGAAAACAAAGATCATGACATCTGGTCCCATCACTTCACAGGAAATAGATGGGGAAACAGTGGAAACAGTGTCAGACTTTATTTTTTTGGTCTCCAAAATCACTGCAGATGGTGATTACAGCCATGAAATTGAAAGACGCTTACTCCTTGGAAGAAAAGTTATGACCAACCTAGAGAGCATATTCAAAAGCAGAGACATTACTTTGCCGACTAAGGTCCATCAAGTCAAGGCTATGGTTTTTCCAGTGGTCATGTATGGATGTGAGAGTTGGACTGTGAAGAAGGCTGAGCACTGAAGAATTGATGCTTTTGAACTGTGGTGTTGGAGAAGACTCTTGAGAGTCCCTTGGACTGCAAGGAGATCCAACCAGTCCATTCTGAAGGAGATCAGCCCTGGGATTTCTTTGGAAAGAATGATGCTAAAGCTGAAATTCCAGTACTTTAGCCACCTCATGCGAAGAGTTGACTCACTGGAAAAGACTCTGATGCTGGGAGGGATTGGGGGCAGGAGGAGAAGGGGACGACCAAGATTGAGATGGCTGGATGGCATCACTGACTCGATGGACGTGAATCTGAGTGAACTCCGGGAGTTGGTGATGGACAGGGAGGCCTGGCGTACTGTGATTCATGGGGTCGGAAAGAGTCGGACACGACTGAGCGACTGAACTGAATATAGATGGAAACTAACATTTGAGGGTTTTTTAATACCAGGCATATTCATTATCCTATTTCACCCCCTTCAAAACACAGTGAGATGGACATTAACGAATCCATTTTACATGTACTGAAATTATCTCACAGATAATTTGGTGATGGTATTGGTAATGGAATTCAAATCCAGGTCTGCCCAATTTCAAAACCCTTATTTATTACACCTCATGTCCCAGTTCTTTTATGAGCCCAATTAAACAGGCCCTGGCATGTGAGACTCAAGCAAGGACTCTAGGAGCCTGAGGTGGAGTGGGAAGAGCACTGCACTTTGGGCTGTGGAGTCAAGAGCCCAAGATATCAAATAACAACAACAACAATAATAGTGATAATTATACACTAGACTCCGAGACAGAATGAAGAGTCAAGAATAAAGTGCAAAAATTTATCAAAAAGATGCCAACCAGTGTTACCAAGAGATCCTGGTTTCTTTGGACACTCTTCCTTTCAAAAACCACCAGAAAGGTCGAGGGGGGGTGGGTGGTGGTGGTTTAACACCCAGAGGAGTGATATGGGATAGAAGCAAAATGTATACCATACTCAGTGAGTGTGTGTTGGGGTGTGTGTATATTACTTCCTCTCCAGTATAAAAACACTCCTTTTGGTATGGCAGTATTAAAAACTAGTCAGAGATAGTACTCATCACTTTTTTTGACCCCTAAAGGTTATACTAACAATAACACAGCTAACATTTACAAAGGGATTGACAGATACCAATATCTGTACTACAGTGATGTTTACGCATTATCTCACAATGTTCTCACAACCATCCTATGATTTAGGTACTCTTTTTTTTTTAATCTTAGGATAATTGCTTTACAGTATTGTTTTGGTTTCTGCCATATAACAACATGAATCAGCAACAGGTTACATATGTCCTCTCCTTCTCGAACCTCCCTCACATCCACCCCCTTAGGTTATCACACGGTACCAGGCTGAGCTCCCGGAGCTACACAGCAGCTTCCCCCTGGCCATCTATTTTACACATGGTAAAGTACATGTTTCAGTGATACTCGCTCAATTTGCCCCACCCTCTCCATCCCCCACCTGTGTCCACAAGTCTGTTCTGTGTTTCTGATTTCTAGGGCAGCCCTGCAGTTAGGTTCATCAGTGCCATTTTTCCAGATTCCATAGATATGCATTATATATGATATTTGCGTTTCCCTTTTTGACTTTGAGGTACTCTTCGTTTTTCACATTTCATGAGAAAACTGAGATTTAGAGAGGTGAAATAACTTTCTTAAGTGACTCAGTGGCTACTGACAGAGCTGGGAATTCAATCCAAGCAGTCTACTATTCAGACACTTATTGCTATCGGTAAAATTTTAAGTTATTAGAATCAACCATCTAAAACTAATCCATTTGCATGTGTTCAATAACTGGACACATAATACACATTAATATTCACACTAGGAACTTCCCTAGCAGTCCAGTGGTTAAGACTCTGGACTTCCAATGCAAGGGGCTCAGGTTCAATCCCTAGTCAAGGAACTAAGGAACACATGCCACAAGGCCAAAAAAGGGGAAAAAAAGAAAGAAAGAAAATAATTGCTGGATACTTAAAATATATTTTTAAAAAATCCAAACTAAATATTTTTGGCCTCTATCTCTCTATCACAAAATCAAGAAAGTGATTTCCTCCTCAAGGGGTTTACTCAGGATTGCGGATATATTTAACATAACAAAACAGGAAAATCTGCTCTGTCAGCAGAAGCTCTTCTAGCTGAGATCTTATTTGTTTTTGTGCCACATATGCAACACCTGGCCCAGCCCCTCCGCTACATGGTGCCTCCTGTAACCATATCCATAGCCATGGCTATGGATGTGGCCCCCTAGCCCTGTTGGAGAGGGATGCCAACAATACAATACGGAGATGCCAAAATTGGACGTGGCTCCGGGGAAGAGAGAGGCCAAACATACGGACCTCCAACTTACTTACCATGGACACTTCTTCCTCAGCACTCAGCAGTTCCCCACCCCCACCCCCTCTCTCATTTCCTCTTTTTCCCCACCCAATCAAAACCCCATCTGAAGATACTACCTTCAGGTTTCTGGAGGTACCAAGGAGTCATCACTAATCAGTTTGGCAAGTTTAAGATTTCTATCAACCAAATTTAAAGGGAGAATAAATTAGAGACAGACAAAAGTTAAACTATTTATTGTATGTGCTCAGTCGTGTCTGACTTTTGTGACCCCACAGACTACAGCCCACCATGGAATTTTCCAGGCAAGGATGCTGGAGTTGGTTGCTATTTCCTTTTCCAGGGGATCTTTCTGACCCAGGGACTGTCTCCTGCATTGCAGGCGAATTCGTTACCACTGCGCCACCTGGGAAGCTATATTTATGTTAAATGACTTGAAATTATCCAATGTTCAAGAAAGTAAAATAGAAGGTAAAGATGAGGCTTTGAGTGAATTTTCCTCATTTTTCTATAATAAACTGTTGTAAATTTTTAAAGTTAATGAAAAACAATTGTGGCCAAGTTTTCAGTCAACATTTTCCAATGGGATACTGCAGCCTAACAGGCTCCTCCCACCATGGGATTTTCCAGGCAAGCGTACAGGAGTGGGTCGCCAATGCCTTCTCCAACAGAAAACAGGACTTGTTTATTGGGGGGGAGGGGGGAATGAATAATGTTATTTAAACGTTATACTCTGTCAGTGAATAAGTTTTTAAAGAGCACTTCACTAAGCATCAGAAAACTTTGGATCTATTTCATAGCTCATCCACAGTCTATTTGGGCATCCTGGGCAAATCTGTGACACAGTTTGTTCATCTTGATCTAAAAAAGTTTCTCAGAAATAAGACTGATTTTGTATTCTTAGCTCTCTGGTAACTAGTAATACGGATGATCCTCTCCTTTTCCCTATCTGGTATATCCTAAAATTTAAGTTTATTCTTTAACCCATGTATCCATATATCTATCCATATGTTCAACTAACATTTATTAGCAAGTTGTTATGTGCCTGACACTTAACTGAAGCATCTCCTACCATGTGCTGACTGTCTGTAGCTTGTTTTCTAGACAGACTTCTCAAGGAGCAATATTCCATGAGTTCTTACATGTTCAAAACTGCTTTGTTTTCCTGTAATTTTTATACTTAAAGGCAACTTTGGGTAAATATAAAAATGATTGACATTTTCTTAATTATCTCCAATATGTTTCCCTAAATGTCCTAAGCTGTACGTATGAATATTTGGTTTTATCTTTCCTTTGAAAGAGACTTCGATCTTTGTGCTCAATGTCCAAAGGGCTTTTCTTTGCTGTCCGATCTTACTAGAGTATGTACTGATATTGGCAATTCTGGGTTCATTTCCCGAGGTTAATGGTGCGCTCTTTCAATGAAGATGTTCATTTTGTATCATTTTAAGAAACTCTTGCCTATGGAATTTTGTGTTTTGTTCCATCGCTTTCATTTCCCTCCTGCAGTATCAATGGGACTTACGTTGGATCTTCTTTTCCTGTCTTCTGTATTCTTTTTTTCTCTTGAATCTCTCTTCTTTGTTTTTAATTTCTGAGTTTCCTAATTCTATTATACTACATGCTGTTCTTTTATAGTGTTTATTGTTTTCTTGAGTTCTTTCAGATAATTGCTATGTTATTTAGTTTTTAGCTGCTTTTTGATTGTACATTTCTCTGGAATGCATTATTTAGTCCATTTAAAAAAATTAGTATATTTGTTGTTCAACAATATTCTTTTCTGTTGTTCATGTATAAATAATTTGAGTGTGCTGTGCTTTTAGAAAATGTTTCCCTTGTAGAGGATTGAGATACCAAGGTACCTCTCCTATCTTTACTGCTTGAGAGCTCTCTCTTCTATTGTTATCACAAAGAAATAGAGAGATAGATACACAAATATATATTCAAACAGCCTCTCTGTGTAGTTATTCCCATTTTCTGAGATCTGCCTTCTGTGGAGTCCTAAGTCTCCCCACTGTATGTGATCCTTTTCTCTCCCTTTGCCCTCAGAGTTCCTGTCCTGATCAATCTGAATCCTTCTCACAGGAGCATTTTCCTTAGGAAAGGAGTTTCATTAGATATTTCTGTCTTCTGTCAGCATTTCCGTCCCCTCGGTATCTTCTGACCTCTTCACAGTCCCTCAGTGTAGAGCAGTGCTCCTTTTACTCCACGCATGCATAACTGGAGTCTGGAGCCTTTTCCTTTCACTGCATTTCCATCTCCTCAGTAGCTTCTGATCTCTTCACAGTCCCTCAGTGTAGAGCTGTGCTCCTTTTACTCCACTCATCCATATCTGGAGTCTGGAGCCTTCTCTTTTCCTTGCTATTCTCACAACATTCACTTGCTGAAAACCCCATTCATGGAGGGACTCTCTCTTTTTGAGGACTTGTTGGCAACTGCTGTATTGTAGCCTTTATAGAACCGTTAAAACTCTTTGTCCTGTACTAGCTGTACACAGCTACTAAACCTAGGCGTGTTCTGCATTGGTCCTGCTTCATTGGTGGTTTGGGTGAGACAACACTCGCTGGTGTTCTGAGGTTAATGTGGATGTTTTTGGTTGGTCTTCTGGAGGATATTGTGAATAGAATTTTTCTTTTGCTATTCTAATTATTTAGTAGTTTTAAGGAATAGATTAAAAAACTTTACCATCATGATTTTGCCCTGACCTAAAGTCAAGATGGACTTATTTTTAAATCAAGGAAACAGTTAAACTGATTCTGCGTCACTCTGTTATCTTGACTGGCTTCTGAGATAGTTACTTCCAATGTAGTTCCTGTTCAACTTAGCTGAATATCTATTAGCTTCACTAAAGATATTCCTTTGAAGTGTAATCAGCCTCTATCTCAGAGTTGCCCAACTCTAATATTGCTTTCCTTTTCCTCACCAACTCTCTTCAAACTATAGCTTCCCTCATTAGCTAGCCTCAGTTAGAGTATGTGCATATATGTTCTGAACAATTTCTTCAATCAAGGAGATTCTTTTCCCTTTAAAATTAGACTTCATTTGAGAACTTCCTAATGCTAAAATTACTGTATTTTCCTCCCAGGCATGTTTCAAATTGTTCTTTATATTGCAGTAGCTTCAGTCAGAATGCTTTCTTTAATGTTCAGAGGACTCACTAAATTGAAAACGGCTTCCTCAAGTTAATATTGCATTAACTTTGCAGTCCATTCCTTCCAAATGAAAACTGGTACATTCAAGCCTGTTACCCTCACACTGCTGGAAATGACATATTTCTCTGATGAATAGAGGAAAAGTACTACATTTCTCTGAGATTTTGTAGATTCTTTTCTGTTCTTAAGAATTTATTAGAATGCCCCCTTCCTTGTCTCTAAAGAAATGAAATTAAATGGGGTTGGGGGGTGGCACCGGGGAGAGTGGTCTCTAGTCTCTACTGCAGGGCTCTGTACTTAACCTCCTTCAGTTTAATCCAATCAACATTCAACCTTCCACAAGTACCTCCTGTGTGCTACGTTTTGTGGTAAGTAGAAAAGATAAGAAATTATCCTCCAAGGGGGCACTGGAGTTAGATGTGGGTTAGAATCCTCACCTATTATTCACTAGCTGGTGACCTGAATTAGCTATTTGAGCCCACTGAGTTCAATTTCCATATCTGAGTATAATCAGTCCCACATGATATAGCTGTCGTAAAAATTTACACATACATAAATACATACACAAATGTATACATATGTATATATTTGTATATTTATAGACATATACATGTATATATATAATTCTTAAAACAGCTATAATAATGTTGGAAATAGGTATGTATGTAGTAGGCAGTACTCAATAAATGTTTCTTCCTTTTGGACAATGTTACAATGTACTTATAATTTGAAAATGTTTCTTCCCCCTTTATCTCTGCAAACATACAAAATGGCTGTTATATATACATATATATAGCTTATTGATTTTCTTAACAAAATGAATTAAAATGGACTATGTTTTAAGATACTCCTCCTATCTCAAATTGTGTGATATTTGTAAAATGTATTGAGACAACCAGCACGGTTCTTGGTATGAGGTTATAAACTCTTAAGGGGTTCGGAGAGTTTTTGCACCTTCTGAAATTGCATGCAAATTGGGTATATTTGTAACTTACACGTTTTTGGAGCGAGGCAATTCATTGCTATCACCAGATTTTAATAGGATTGAGAAACAAAAGTCAAGAATCATGAGGGTGGTTATAAAATCATGTCTGGGATTCACAACAGACTGTATATTTTTTTAAGTCACACATAATCTACAGTTTTGTATAAAAAAATTTCCTTTTTTATAATGCTTAGCACACAGCCAGAAAGAGTTCAGAATGTAAACTTTAAAAAGAGAAAAAAAAAAAAAAGATCCTAATAGTGACAATGTTTTCTCTACCAGGAGTGAGAGGTATAAAAATTGGGGCTGAAAAATAAGAGGCACGCCAAGTACTGAGAGCAATAAAAGACCAGAAAGCAAAGAAGAAGAAGAGAAAAAAAGTCCATCCCCCCCCACCCCAAACAGAGGAGAAGGAGGTGGGGAGGAGGAAAGATTTATAAACTGGAAGAGAAATAGCAATGCAAAGAAGAGAGAAAAAGGAAGTGGTCTGTTCATTGGACTTTCCTTCCCCAATAATCTCTTCAAGGCGAATGCTCCTTAGAGATCCAGGAGAAAAAGAGGTTTCACAGACTGAATGAAGGAGCATGAAGTCTAATTTTAGCTTGACTTGATCATGATGCCTTTGCCAAGCCATTGTTTTACCACCTGCATTTTCTTTATCCGTAACATCTAGATGGCTAATGTTATTAATAGTAAGCCAGAAGAAGTCCCCTATCTCTGTGTGAGCTGTATTTCAAGAATTCATTTTAAGGTGATCCAACTCAAATATGGATGCATTTTCCTAAAGAAACAGTGTTTAAGCAGTATCACAACCATTCATATAAACACACAATATATAATGGATGAAAAAGGGAACAAGCCTTTCAGTTAGCTGGGAGCTTGGTAGGCTGGAGCACAGCTCTTTTCTCATTTCCTTTCTCATACTCCAGGGAGCTCTGTACTCACTCGTGTTAATAAATTGGGGGCTGTGTCTGCACTTGAAAGATAAAACCCAGCAGCACCATAAAAGGCCATTTGTACATGAGAAGCAAAATGAGTTAAATGTCCTCATCTTTATTCCATCCTTCAGCTCTTTCCTGCCTGACATGTGTGTGCCTCTTGCCACTGGTCCCACTCCACATTTCACAGTGGTGATGTTTAATCGCTAAGTTGTGTCTGACACTTTTGAGATCCCATGGGCTTTAGTACATCAGGCTCCTCTGTCCACAGAGGATTTCCCAGACAAGAATCCTGGAGTGGGTTGCCATTACCTTCTCCAGGGAATCTTCCCAACACGGGGATCAAACCCACGTGTCCTGTGTTGGCAAGTGGACTCTTTACCACTGAGCCACTCCACAGTTTATATTGAGTACAAATTTCAGTCTCTTCACAGAATGGAGTCCTGGTTCTTCTGAACTCTAGAAGTTTCTTTCTATTCTGTGTTTGTATACCATCCTCAGTTCCCATCGAGATCTTTCAGGCTTCAACTATAAACTGCTATCTTCCTGCTCACCAGCCTCCACTTTCCATCCTCAACCCCTATCCCCACCATTTCCCCCCATCATTTATGTCTCTGACCAAAGTCTAATATATAAGGGAACAGGGAATGCAATCTTGACTCATACATAATGCTCTCATACATATATTAAGTGGCTGAAACAGAGCAGAGAGACACACAAAATACTGTGCTATTTCTTTTGAGAAATGAGGAAAGAAAGACTCCTTCTTAGTCAGGAAGTAGAAAGATGGATATAGAGACACAAGGGGAGAAAAACAAAGATGGTCTTGTGTGTCTGCTAACCTGGATCCACTCAATAAGAGAAACTGTAAATCCAGCTCAAAATTGAGGTAAAGCTTGACTCTAAATTGGCTCTAAAGGATGGACTTATACATGCAACTCATTCTAGAGACGAAAAAGATGAAAAAGAGAGCATGTGTCCAAGGACATACAAAGATGTACAGTAGATGCAGGGATTGTATCAGAGAAATTAGTTCCTGAGAACAAGGTTAACAGATGACAGAAGGAAGGCAGAATTCTTTCCTTCTGTTTGGGCAGAATTGCCTCCATGTACATAAACAGCACTAATCAGAAGTAATTAATATTGAGAGGAAAAATAATGAGCCATAATATACAATCAATTTAAATAGAATTTAAGCTACCATAAGGTTAGGACAAAATAATGGGCAGTAACTTCCATTGTTATAATAGTTTAATCATTACTGTTTCTGCACTGTCAGGTGTATAGACAATGTTATGATAGATTGAGTCTGAATTATTTGCGAGTTGACTATTAGCCAAGAGGACTAATACAACAAGTGTTCTGTCGACATGCACCCACTCTCAATAGAGAAAAACTCAGATTCCAAGAAATAGTTGCTCTTATTTTTGGAGGGTCATCCTAATCCATAGACTCACAAGGCTTTAAACACTTCGGGGTGCACTGCAAGGAGGAACACTTTAGAAATCACTTCACTCAACTCCTCTACTTTCAAAACATTGCCTCTTGGATGACAACCACTTATGTATATTTCAGTATAGAAATCTTTATAGTAACTATCTTTGTTTGCTAAGAAAATATGTAGCAATAAACTACAGTATTTGTTGAAAAGATATTTCCTTTCAAAAACCTTTGGCCAGTCCACTTATCATCATGATTATACTTTTTTATAAAAATAGCTAGCATTTATTGAGTACTTGAATATTGCAGGCCCTTTGCAAATATCCTCTCACTTAACCAACACGTCAGGAAGCAACAGTTAGAACTGGACATGGAACAACAGATTGGTTCCAAATAGGAAAAGGAGTACCTCAAGGCTGTACATTGTCATCCAGAAGAACAAGCTGGAATCAAGATTGCCAGGAGAAATATCAATAACCTCAGATATGCAGATGACACCACCCATATGGCAGAAAGTGTAGAGGAACTAAAAAGCCTCTTGATGAAAGTGAAAGAGGAGAGTGAAAAAGTTGGCTTAAAGCTCAACATTCAGAAAACGAAGATCATGGCATCCAGTCCCATCACTTCATGGGAAATAGATGGGGAAACAGTGGAAACAGTGTCAGACTTTATTTTGGGGGGCTCCAAAATCACTGCAGATGGTGATGGCAGTCATGAAATTAAAAGACACTTACTCCTTGGAAGAAAAGTTATGACCAACCTAGATAGCATATTCAAAAGCAGAGACATTACTTTGTCGACTAAGGTCTGTCTAGTCAAGGCTATGGTTTTTCCTGTGGCCATGTATGGATGTGAGAGTTGGACTGTGAAGAAGGCTGAGTGCCAAAGAATTGATGCTTTTGAACTGTGGTGTTGGAGAAGACTCTTGAGAGTCCCTTGGACTGCAAGGAAATCCAACCAGTCCATTCTGAAGGAGATCAGCCCTGGGATTTCTTTGGAAGGAAGGATGCTGAAGCTGAAACGCCAGTACTTTGGCCACCTCATGCCAAGAGTTGACTCATTGGAAAAGATTCTGATGCTGGGAGGGATTGTGGGCAGGAGGAGAAGGGGACGACAGAGGATGAGATGGCTGGATGGCATCACGGACTCGATGGATGTGAATCTGAGTGAACTCCGGGAGATGGTGATGGACAGGGAGGCCTGGCGTGCTGCGATTCATGGGGTCACAAAGAGTCACACACGACTGAGTGACTGAACTGAACTGAACTCTAAAAAATGGGCATCATTGTTTCCCTTTTACAGTGGAGGATCATGAGGCTCAGAAAGCAGCTGTTAAGTCTCATAGCCAGGATTAAAGCACCTTTTACCTAATCTCCAGTATCTATCATGGGGCTTCCCAGGTAGCACTAGTGGTAAAGAACCCACTTGTCAATGCAGTAGGCATAAGAGATGCAGGTTCAATCTGTGGGTCAGGAAGATCCCCTGGAAGAGAGCATGGCAACCCACTCCAGTATTCTTGCCTGGAGAATCCCATGGACAAGGAGCCTGGTGGGCTACAGTCCATAGGGTCTCAGAGTCTGACACAACTGAGCAATTTAGCACTCAGTATCTATCAGGTTGTATTACCAAGGAAACATTTTTTAAAAGATACCAGAAAAATAGGAAAACATGAATACTTTCCATACTTACTCTAATATGTGATTTTTCAAGTTTCCTTAAAAGATGTGCACAATCTCCTATTCTCACTGAAGCACTATTCACAACAGTCGGGGCACGGAAGCAACCTTAATGTCTACTGACAGGAATGGCTAAAGAAGATGCAGAACAAATACACAATGGAACAGTGCTCCTCCATAAAAAAAGAAATAATGCCATTTGCAGCAACATGGATGAACCTAGAGACCGTCATACTGTCATACTGAGTGAAGTCAGAGAAAGACAAATATCATATGATATCACGTACATGTAGAATTTAAAAAGAGGCTACAAATGAACTTAGCTACAAAACAGAAATAGAGTCACAGATGAAGAAAATGAACTTATGGTTACTGGGGGATATGGGGAGGTTAAATTGGAAGATTGGGACTGACATACGCTACTATTAATATCTATGAAATAGGTAATAAGGACCTATTGTGTAGCACAGGGAATTCAATACGCTTTAATGGTCTCTATGGGAAGAGTATATATATGTATTAAACATATATATATATGTGTGTGTGTATATATAGTGATGGTGGTTTAGTTGCTAAGTCATGTCTGACTCTTGTGACCCCATGGACTGCAGATCACCAAGCTCCTCTGCCCACGGGATTTCCCAGACCAGAATACTAGAGTGTGTTATGTATAACAGATTTATTTCTCGGTACACCTGAATTAATACAACATTGAAAATCAACTATACCCACCCCCCCAAAAAAAAGATGTATGCAAATACCTTGATGTTTACCCTAAGGCAAAGACAGTTATAAAGAAGCCTGGCATACTGAAAGTATTTCAGAATTCTACCTCTGATTAAATATAAACAACCCAAAAGCTTCAGTAATTGTCCAAATCACACTGAACAGCATGGTGAAATGATTATGGGTTCATCTGTGATAACCGACAGCACTGGCTCGTTGGATCTATTTCTCCTCATTTCTCATGTGGAGCGCCAAGGTTAATGCTTGAAGAGGTGACTCCAGGTAAACAGAAGTCACTCACAATTGTATTATCTATGGACCAGAGACATTTAAAAAGAAGCTTGGATTTCTAGAGGGTTGAGAAAAAGCTCTCCTCTTGCTTTAGGTTTCGTCATAGGCTGAGTTCCCTAGTAATGAGAACATACATAGCTTATCAGAAAAGAGTGCTTTTGAGGTCAGTGCCTGTGAAATGGAAGAAAAAGAAGACTGGACAGAAGGAGAAACTATACCATGACGCAGTCTTAACAGAGGCCTTAGTCCATCCGGCGGGGAACTCTGATGACAGAATGGCTCTAGACAACATTATTTGTTGAGGTTGGGAGGCTGGGTTTCTATACGCCTGTGCTAATCAGTCACTGGATGTGGGTGCCCTGAAAGAAGGCATGATCTTGACTTGAGGCAGGTAGCTGCATCTGAGGCAATTCTCTGAGAGGGCTGACACCTGATGGCTGTCTGTTGGCAGCACTCCAAATAGCTGGGGGAATAATCCTTTCCGTCCTGAAGGAAGACCAGAGCAACGCACACTTTGCCCACCTCAGGTGTGCTGCCTCTGATCACATGCACAGTGTTGCTTTTATTACTTAAGACACCTAGAGTGGGTCACCATAAAATGCCCCGGGAATGCCCCAGCTTGGTGAGGATTAACCTTGCCTGTCAACTTCATTGGGCACTTAGGTATTTCCTTTAGACCAGAGACATTCACTAGAAGGGCCAAACAGTGTCTAAGAAGTTACAACTTAGTTAGGCTGCTGCTTTTCTGTGAGCAGGACAAGAAATCACAGTAATCAGTTAGAAAAAAATGACCAGATATCTGAAACACAGCAGCCGGGTTAGGATAGAGAGACCAGGCTGTGCCTACTCATCTGTGTAAGAGGATGGGCAACCCTTGTATAAGCAGATCTGGGACCAAATAAAGATCTTCTATGGGCTGGATTTAGTCAAAAGGCTACAGTTTGCTGACACCTCATTTAAAAGATCAGCGTTAAAAACTAGGCAAAATGTAGGTAGGGTCGAGGAATCTGAATGGTTTCATTTGCATTCAACACCAGAAGACTTTTATTTGTGACCTTGGGCAAGATCCTAAAACTCCCTATGTCTCAGTATCTTCATCTATTAAATTAACATAATAATAGTGCCTGAGTTATAGGGTTATGAGTATGTGAGGGTGCAAGTTCAACACTTGTTGTCTGGCATGTATCAGGTTCAGCAACTAATTTTTAGAATTGTTATTATTGTTATATTTATTACCATATCAAGTTTAGTATTTACGTTAAGCCACTATTAGCCTAAATTTTGGAGGAAGAAAAATAAGAAAACATTTCACGTGAGTGGTTAAAATTTTAAAACAATAATCAAGGGAAAAGTTGTATGAGGATTCTTTGTACTACTCTTGCAACTTTGTAAAATCAGAAATTATACCAAAATAAAAATTGGAAAGACTTTGACCTTCTTTGCTGGGATTATTTGGGATAGAAGTAGGCATCTAGGAAACTTGACTATTTTTATGCTGCTTCAGTTCAGTTCAGTCGCTCAGTCGTGTCCGACTCTTTGCGACCCCATGAATCACAGCACGCCAGGCCTCCCTGTCCATCACCAACTCCTGGACTTCACTCAGACTCACGTCCATCAAGTCAGTGATGCCATCCAGCCATCTCATCCTCTGTCGTCCCCTTCTCCTCCTGCCCCCAGTCCCTCCCAGCATCAGAGTCTTTTACAATGAGTCAACTCTTCACATGAGGTGGCCAAAAGTTTTATGTAATTCCACTCAATTTATCCCTTTAGTTCTTTGTCTATGTTTTCTATTAGTTCTTTGAGCATGTTTCAGGACCGTGGTTTTTAAATCTCTGTCCAGTAATTTCAATGTCTGGACTTCCTCAGAGATCAGTTTAGTTCAGTCGCTCAGTCATGTCTGACCCTTTGCAACCCCATGGACTGCAGAACACCAGGCTTCCCTGTCCGTCACAAACTCCCAGAGCTTGCTCAAACTCATGTCCATCAAGTGGGTGATGCCATCCAACCATCTCATCCTCTGTCGTTCCCTTCTCCTCCTGCCTTCAGTCTACCAATTTATTTCATTCCTTAGAAATAGCCATACTTTTCTGTTTCTTTGTATGCTTTTTGATTTTTTTTAAACTGAAAACAGGAAATTTTACTATTGTAGTATGTACTTGGGACTTCCCTGGTGGCTAGAGGGTAAGGAATCCGCCTGCAATGCAGGAGAGCTGGGTTCAATCCCTGGGTTGGGAAGATCCCTCGGAGAAGGCAACGGCTACCCACTCCAGTATTCCTGCCTGGAGAATTCCACGGTCAGAGGAGCCTGGCAGGCTACAGTTCAGGGGGTCGCAAAGAGTTGGATACACTGAGTAACTTTCATTCACTCACAGTATGTACTTGGAAGTAAGGTTCTCTCCTTTTCACAAGGCTTGCTACTTTTTGGTTGCTGAAAGGCTGTAGCAGTCAGATTATTCAATGCTGATCCCAAACTATTACTGCAAAGACTATATTTTTTGTCAATGTGGTCATTGAAGTCTGTTTCTTAGATTGTGTTCAGCTAATGTTTTGATAGAAATTTCTTTGAATGCTGGGAACCTCCAAGTCTTGGCAAATTGGCACTGATCTTCAACTTGCCAGGCCTGCACTGTGCCAAAGGATCAGCCCAAGAAAAAGCTGAGGGTCCTCTCAAGTGTTTTTTGAGCATGTGTCTTATCCTGGGCACATACATGGTTTTCTAAATTCCCCCATTTACAAAGTTGCTTTTATTTTTTAAAACGTTTAAAAAAATATTTATTTTTATTTATTTGGCTGTGCTGGGTCTTAGTTACAGCATGTAGGATCTTTAATCTTGGTTGCGGTATGTGGGATTTAGTTCCCTGACCACAGATCCAACCCGAGCCCCCTGCATTGGGAATGAGGATCCTGCCTTAGCCCCTGGATCACCAGGGGAGTCCCCATAGCTGCTTTTCAATGTCCTAATTTCCCAAAGAAACTCTCCCCAGTTTTTGCCTTAGCCAGTCTACTATATGTTTCAACCATAATTTCTGCCTGAAGATTTTTCATTTGGCTTGCAGTATTTTCAGGCTTTCTCCTGAGTTCTGAGTGAACACTGAGCATCGTCCTTTAGGCTGCTCCCTGTATTACTCTGCTTGGGCTGCTATAACAAAATAGCACAGCCTGGATGCCTTAGATAACAGAAACTTCTCATAGTTCTGGAGGCTGGAAAGTCCAAAATCAAGGTTCCTGTCCATTCAGCCTGTCTTCTCACTGTGTCCTCACATGATGAGGAGACAGACAGACAGCTCTGGAGTCCCTTTTTCTTACAAAGGTACTAGCATCCTGGATGACAGTCTCGCCGTTATTACTTCACTTAACCTGTACCATGGGATTCCCAGGTGGTGCAGTGGCAAAGAATCCACCTGACAGTACAGGAGATGCAAGAGATTCGGGTTCGATCCCTGAGTCAGGAAGAGCCCCTGGAGGAGGAAATGGCAACCCACTCCAGGACTCTTGCCTGGAAAACCTCATGGACAGAGGAGCCTGGTGGGCTACAGTCCACGGGGTCAAGAAGAGTCGGACAAGACTGCGTGCATGCACACACATGAAGGGGCGATGGTAGTGGAAGGACAAATAACTCACTACAAAACCTTCCTGTTATTTTGAAGTGCCTCTTTCTTGATTCAGTGCTCATGTGGTGCCTGTAAGCGTTCAACTGTTTTCTAGAGTGGTCACAAAACTGATGGTTTCTGCTTAGTTTTCAATGTTTCTGTGGAAGAATGGGAGCGGGAAGCTTCCTACTCTGCCATTTTGCTCTTTTCATTCAAAAGACTGAAATCTAAAAAAAAAAAAAAGACTGAAATTTTGAATGCTTTTCAAAGATTTATGTTTTCCTCAGGCCAAAGCTTTCAAAAGGCTTTTTACTTATAAATGAAAAGAACGATTCAGATCACTCTTAAACGAAGTGATGAAATGTGTTTTAAAGAATGGAAAAATTATCCACTCAAACTAACTTAACAACAAAAAAGTGTAACTTAATGTAAGAATACAATGTAGGGATTCTTGGATTTCAAGAGGAATTGGGCCTTTAGTGGGATGGAGGTCATGGGAAATCTGTGAGAAGCTAGAAAATGACTCTCTTCCCTTCCGTTCTCTGTCTCTGTGACAGCACCGAAGCTCAGGGTCGTTTCTCAGACAGTCTGCTTCATTTCCCTCTCCGTCTATAATAGGTTCCCCTTACCTTGGGTTCACATGTTTGGGTTACAAGCCCCCGTCTGCGTTACAATTTCAGCGTTCAGTAGAGAGCAACTAAAACTTCTCTTCCAATTCCAAATCCTCAGAGGAAAGGATCTGATTGAGTCAGATTCCTTCAAGGATCAAACTCTATCCAATCAAGAAGGGACAAGGGTCCTATAGTATATATATATATACATGGTTAGAGAGACCAAACCTCTAAATGGGACTTGGAAGAAAAGGAAGAGAGTTCTTCTCAGCGGATGATGGACAGAAACCCAACAAAGTATCTATCCAACCCATTCCTAGATCTAAAAACCTTTAAATACAACTTAAGAGAAAGAAGAAAAAAATTGTGCCACTTTACATAGCTAAAATTTGTCCGTTTTTTACACTAACAGAGGTAATGAACACATTTATAAATAATGTACTGCTTAGGGATTTTAAAGCATCACCTACTTCATTTACAACAAATGTTTTCTGCTTTTGTTGAGCCACCAGGGAAAATAATTAAGGCATATTCTGATGCTTATTCCAGGGAACTAGCGCAACAGAGGATAACCCCAGGGAGCCCAGCCTTCTAAGCTGAGACTATTTCTGATTCCTCAGTGTACACGTGGCAGACTCTGCTTTCAAGCTAATAACTTGTGAGTCATGCTGAGTCCTCTTTCCTTGAGGTTAAAAGTATTTCCTAGACTTTCCTTTTTTCCTTATCTCCTCCTTTGTTCTCCACCTTTATCTCCTTCACATGTCAGTCAATTCAGAAAATAACACTAGCCTTTCCAACTGTCTCAAAATCTTGGTTGATTTTGTGCACATGTAGCTGCAAGGAATAAAAACTGTTTGGAAAATGCTCTCTTGGATTCCACAGAATGAAAATACTGTATCCTAGCAGGAATTTTTAACGAAATGAGAAGCTCCATTGAAAAGCATGCTGTCTCCAGAGAAGGAAGCTCTGTCTCTTTTTTCTTGGGTTCTTCTTCCTACTCAGGTTAATAAAGATGGTAGGTAGTTGGGGTCATCTACAACCACAAATACTCTGATATCTAGTTGAGTCTGTAGTTTCATCTAATTTAGAGTTATAGCTGAATAGCAGAAAACACAACAAAACCTGGAAGTTTGGACAGTTCACCCATTACATTATCAAGACTTGAATCTTACACTTAAGTCTTGTCTTACTCATCCTCGTGTATTTACCTCTGGACTTAGCCACACCACCAAATTGTGCATTGTCTGTAATTACATAATCTCTACCTCTGATGTTCCATTATATAATGCTTTCCCTTTTGTGCCCAAGGCCTTCTCTCTGAAAGAGAAAGACATGTTTTCTACTATTTATGTTTTTTGCTGTTGGGTACAATTTTGCTTAGACTCAAACTAAATTATTGGTTAAATGTATGTTTATTAGCAAGTATGTTTAACTACCACTGTAACCATAAAGAGGGACACACACCCAGCCACAATTACAAATTAATTCTTGAAAAAAGAAAGGAGCCAGTCATAATTATGCATTCTTTTTACCATGCAATAAAATTTCAACAAGGTAATAAAATGAGATCTGACATATAATACCTTACCATCCTGCTATACTCTTAAATCCTAACTTCTTACTATGAACAATACTAATATTTTACAAAGTGTTAGTCACTCAGTTGTGTCCAACACTTTGTGACCCCATGGACTGTAGCCTGCCAGGCTCCTCTGTCCATGGAATTTGCCAGGCAAGAACACTAGAGTGGGTAGTCATTCCCTTCTCCAGGGATCTTCCTGACCCAGAGATTGAAATGCCATCTCCTGCATTGCAGGTGGATTCTTTACCATCTGAGCCATCAGTAAAATTAGTTATTTGTTATCACTTCTTAAAAGAAAAGTTTTCATGGTACACACTCCTAAAATATTTAACTTATGAATCTAATGTAATTAAAAGAATGATATAATCCCCGTCACATATAATCCCACTGACTACCTTTTGAGGACAGTCAGAATTACTTTCTCCAATTTAGCAATAGGGAAAATTGAGATTTAGAGGGCTTTGATAACTTGCTACTCAGCTAATTACTGATAAAATTGAGATCCTTACTGAAAAAGAACAGATTGTTCCTAAACCAGAAGAGAAGGTTGCACAGAAGAAAAAGATATCCCAGAAGAAAGTAAAGAAACAAAAACTTACGGCCCAGGAACAAATGCTGCAAAAAATAAATGCAAATAAAAGTAAAAAAAAAAAAAAAACGAGAACATCATTCACATCTCAAGGGTTCCACTTCACTATTCATTATATGTTTCCTCCAGGACTGTCATTGTTCAGATTTCAATAAGATTCACAACTCATCTCCCTATGATCATGTCAGAAAAACCTTACACAATACAGGTGTCAGGGGTCAAAAATAATACAAGCATGGTATGTTACCCTTTAAGTGAAAAAGATACTATATTGTATTTCATTCAGTTGTTTACTCATTCGAAACAACAAATAATCAAATACCTAGATTGTGCTAGGTAGGCTCCACTATATCCAGCTTTTTAGGAGTTACTTTTGCTGCACATGGCTTATCACAACAAAGATTTATTATTTTACAGTTCCTGCAGACTTGAATTTGGGAGTGGCTAAACTGAGTGATTCTGGCTCATGGACTCTCTTCGGGTACAACAAAGATACTGACAAGGGATGCAGTTATCTGAAGGCTTGGCTAGGCTGAAGGATCTGCTTCCAAATTCACTCACGTGGCTGTTTTCAGGAGCTCTCAGTTCCTCACTGACTGCTGGCCTTAGTTATTCACAACATGGGCCTCTCTCTAAGTTGCTGAGTGTCCTTACGACATGACAATTACCTTTCCCCAGTGAGCAATCCCAGAGAGAGCAAGCAGAAAGCTGGCACATATATAGTCTCCACTTAGAAGTCACATCACAACGTTTCTACATTCTCTTTATGAGAACAAGTCACTAAGTTCAGTCCAAATTCTAGGTGAGGGGAATTAAGCTCAATTTTTGAAAGAAGAAGTATCAAAGAACTTGTGAACATATTTTAAAACTACTATACCAGTAGTTTTAATTTAATTTATAAATTCAATTTATATTAAATTCTAAATAATTTATAGTTTTAGAAGTTTAGTTGCTCAATCACATCCAACTCTCTGCGACCCCATGGACTGTAGCCTACCACGATCCTCCGTCCATGGGACTTTCCAGGCAAAAGTACAGGAGTGGGGTGCCATTTCCTTCTCCAGAGGATCTTCCCGACCTAGGGATCGAATCCAGGTCTCCCACATTGTAGGCAGATGCTTTTACCGTCTGAGCCACCAAGGAAGTCCATTTAATCTATACATTATTATATAAATATAATTTATAGAATTTAACCTAATTATTACTAAAGAGTTGTTAATCTAATTGTAATATTTGGATATTTAAAGGAAAACTAAGTTTATTAGAGAGTGGTTTTTTGCTGTTGCTTGTTTCCATTTTTTGTTCCCATTTTCATCTTACCCTGTTTATTAAAAAATTCTACCTAGAGCGCTAAATAAATAATGATTTTTCCTATCTTTTTATGCCAATTAGGAATTTTATTCAGTGCTTATAACAAAAAACAACAAAAACCTTAAAGAAAATGGATTTATTTTCCTTCATATAACAACAAACCCCTTTATATAACAATAAACCCAGAAGTGAGCAGACCAGGGCTGATAAGCTGACCCTTCAAAGCAATCACAAGCCAGTCCCTTTGGCTATGCTACTATTTTGTTACTGTGGTTGAAACAGGGCTGCTCCACATCTAGCATCATATCACTGTTCCAGGTAAGATAAAGGACAGGTATAGGTCCAATGGCTAACAGAAAGTTTCTTCCATAAAACTTTGAGCCTCTATGAGTAACATCTACTTTCATTCTATTGATAGGTCACATGGGAAACCATGGCTTATAGGAGCCTGAGTAAACAAGTATTTTTAACTGGACACAGTCGCCCCGAAAAAAAGTCAGAGTTCTCCAAGTAATAGAGAAGGGATTTTGGTTTAATCAGCTATCAGTGTCTATCACTTTGCTCCAAGGCGCTTGGACACACATTCCTGAAACACACTCCAGAGAGACAAACACACTGTTCAAGGTTAATCTGTGTTTCAAATGGGAGAATCTGGTCATTTTGCATCTCACATGTAAATCATATTTTTCAAAGTAACCACAGCTTTCTTTTTTTCTAGTTAATAATGAAGAAAAATTGGCTGACTTAATGTCACTTCAAGGAATTTATTCAAGAAGACAGCGGTACAGTTGTGCAAACGTACATGCATTAAGAAACTCATCACAGAGTTGTTTAAAATAGTAAGCATTTGGGGAAAAAAACAGAAATGAACCAATAGAATACCGGTTAGATAAACAATGGTACGTCCACTTCACACTAGGCAACTTTTAAAAATGATGTTATTCACGATATATTGTTCATGAAAAAAGAACTGTGTACATGATAAAATCCAGTTTATCATACATTGTATTTCTATACCTTTATATGTTTTTATTCTTAGAGATGTCTGGAACATAACATGAATTTTAAAAAATTGTTCTCTCTGAATTATGACATTTGGAAATTTTTTATATTTGTTTCAATAAGTGTACGTTGCTTTCATGAAAATAATAGCTATTTCCAATAATACCTAGAAGGGTAGGAGGGGCCTGATTTGACGTGGTAGTTCTATCAACATACCTCTTGCCACTAAGAAAATTATCTTAGACATGCTGTAGCTGAGCTTACCCTTGGAAGGGTTTCCTATATTTGCTCACTGGAAAAAGATTATTTCTTATTCCTTATAAATTTTAATAAAATTAAAATAAGAATCCTGAAGCATTTTGTTTTATTTTGCTTTCTATTTGGTACACTTTGACCTCGAAGGGTCTCTTTTCCCTGTCTCACAGTGGCTGTGGAAGACAAAGAGGGTGAGGCTGATCAATAATTATATACAGGTTGGGGGAGAGAGAACAGATGGAGGTGAGGATCCAACAGAGCACTAACCTGGATATCACATACTTGCACTTCTCTTCCAAAACAGGCTTCTCAGTTTATCTTTCTGACCTCAGTTTCTCATCTGAAAAAATGACAGGTTTGGATAAGAATCTAGATGTTTTAAAGTTCTTCCCAAAGATTCTTTCGGATTTATTAATGATATATCCTGGTAAACTACACTAAAGCTGAATCTAGACACATAAAAGGAAACAACAACAATACTTTAGTTACATTGTTTATTATTCCTCTCCAGCGTGGTAACCAACTTGCCAAGGTTACACAGCTAATAGGTGGCGGGAATCAAGATTCCAGCCCAGAGGCCAAGGCACTTAAGAACTGCCTAGGAAGCAGGGTAGTTTTCTCACCCTCAAACTAGGCTTTGTTAGATACCACCAGTAAAGTCAGACTTGATCCCACCTCCTGACTGCTGTGGGACTGCCTCAATCGCTCGAGGGCTCCTCGCTCTCTAATCCCAAAACAGTTTTCTGATACAACTTTGCCAACTAAAGGTGAGACGGTGAGGTTTTGGAGAGCTCCGAAGAAACTTCGGGCCACTGCCTGGCAGTGGAGAAGTTATCACAGAACCAAAGACCATGTGTGCCTTCAGGAGGCTTTGTGGTAGCATTAATTGGGTTCTCAGCCCCTGCTCATTCACATACCTGGTTATCCAACACTCGTTTGCGTACCTCATCTTGCGTGTTTCCTCTCCTTAAGGCCAGAGAGGTACTGAGTTGAGAGTCGGGAGGAGGGGATAACAGGGGTAAAAAGAACAGTTTAAAAGCAGGCTAGAGGCCATAAGACTCCTGAAAGGGAAGAGCCTGTCTCTTGGACAAAGGTCCCAAGGGTATTTGCAGCCCTGGTCCCTGATGTTTCACTGCTTTGGGCCCTCTCAAGGTCCGGAAGCTAGTGCAAGACCCTTCAGCAACGCGAGGAAGGTGGAGGCCGCCACCGAGGTGCCGCAAGCGGGCTGTGACTACCCCTCATAGAAGATCCGACTTCCCAGACCCCTTCGCACAAGGGCGGGGCGTGCTCTCGGCCGCCAATCCCCGCGCCCGCACGTCGCCGTAGCCCCGCCCCACCCTGCCCCCTCTCGCTCCGCCCTTCCCTGGGGCTGGTGCGGCGGCGATGACGTCAGCGCTAGGAGACCCCTGGGTGGCGGCTGCGCCGTCGGCGGCCCGCGGCCGGAACGCGCTGCGGGGAGGGGCGGAGCGAGCGGGCGGGAGCGCGCGCTGGGCCCGCCTCGGCCGCCGCCGCCGCCGCTGCCGGGGAATAATCTGGGCGGCAGCGGGCGGCCCCGGCCAGCAGCCACGAGCCACTTCTGCGGCTGCCGAGCAGAGCGAAGGTCGCCGGTCTCGTGTCGTCGCCCTCTCCGCCCCCCTGGAGGGGCGAGAGGGAGCCGAGGCTGATGTCAGGTACGGCCGGCGGAGGCGCCCTCAGGCTGTGGGTCCAAGGTCTCGGGTCCCCTCGCCCTTCCCTCTGGGAGAGTGAATGTGGGGGGAGCGTGGAGGGTGGAACCCCACCCCTGGCGCCGCCAAACAGGTGTCTCGGAGTCGCTGCCGGGTCTGGGGACGTGCGGGCTCCTGAGGGGCGCGCGGGGCACTTCCTGCTCCCGGCGTCTCCGCGAACTGCCAGTGGGGCCGCCTGCCCGCCGGGCCGCTATTTTGTTGACATGTAACCTCCTGTTAGTCGCAGGTCCTTCCCTTTCGCTCTCTGGTGCCCCTCGCCTCTTCGCGCGCCGCCTGCCGTCGGGTGGCGACGGTGAGGCGCGGGCTGCGCTCCGGACCGCGCGGCTGGACCACTTAGCGGTCCTGCCCCGCCGGGCCCTCCCCCCGCGGAGCTGCGGGCGCTCAGGTGTGGGCACCTTCCAGGAGAGCCGCCGGGCTGCCGCGTCGCGCCAGCGCCCAGCGAGCCGGAGCCTTGCGCAAGTGCTGGGGGACTTCCTCTGAGCTCTCTGGATCATCAGGTTTGTCTGGCTGATTTGTTCTTTTTAAATTCCCCTGCCCCTGACAGAATAAGCTAGGCAGGTGTGTTGGGGCATTGCTCCGTGAAGGACGCGGGACGAGTTTTTTCCTTCCCGCCTTCCTCTCCCGCCAGGTGCGATGGGATTAGTAGATGCTGACAAATTGACTTTACAGCTTTGAATTTGGATACATTGCCTGCTCAGAAAATGAACGAAATGTGGATGTGGGGATTTATTCTTGCCCAGCACTTACCCTCTCTCTTTATTATTATTTTCAAAAGACTGGAATTTAAACATCACAGGCCTTGGAAAAGTTGACTGGATTTATAATCTGATTCTCTCAGTGCCTTGTAGTTATTGTGGTATATCGTTTTAGAGCTTTTCAGATTGAACCCTATGATCCTAACCATGAATTTGTTTCATCCTGGTTTTAAAGCTTAGTTAAAAAGTTAGAACTTTAATGCAATAGAGTGAGTAATTAGGCCAATGTGAAACAGACAGAAATGTGTTCATTTACCAGAAATTGGGCACTGATAGATAGCTCTGCCTGGGTAACTTCAAGTTATTTAATTCTGGTGTTAGTTTAGAGGGTGGGAATCTGAGTATTTAGGAGGTAAAACTAACTTTTTACACTTTTATCAGATAAATGTCAAATGAGCCTTATGTACATGATGTGTGTTCTAAGTATTGTGTATCATAATTGTATTTATTTCATTTTTTGCCAGCCTTAGTGTATAGTAATGTACAGTTTAATTGAATGTAAAGTTTCAAGCTACCAAACAGTTAACTCTTTTTACCATATGTTAAGTGAGACAGTGATTTAGTAAGGAAAGTATGACTCACTTAAAATTCTTCACAGGAAAAGTGTGTGGTTTTTTAGTTACGGTGGATAACTATTAGATGTTTCTCTTAAATTTCCCTGAAATTTGTGTTTTTCTGTATCTTTTTACTTTGGGTTCAGCATTTTAAAAATATTTTCTGGGCAGTACCCATTTAAAGATAGATGTTCCCTTACATATGCTTTTGGGGGGGCGGGGTATTGATTGTACTAGTCTGTATTTCTGAGTAAATTCAGTATCCAGAAATTATTAGAATATCACAAAGTCATTTAGGAGTACATATCAATTAATGATCACCTAGTCATAGAAATAGAAAAGTGTGTCTTTTAGGTATATGCAGTACTACTGTTTGTGTATTGACTTGTGCTCACTAACATAAAAATTGATTATACAACTTATACACTCTATGGACCATGGTGATTTTAGAGTCTCAGTCTGGAGAAATCATTGATTGGAATTCTTGTGACAGTACACCTATAAACAAATATTAAATGGAAAATGGACAACTTGATGCTGAAATTTAATTGTGATTCACTTAAAATTTTAAGCTTCCCAGTACAACCATGTTGCTTTTACAATGTTTGTTGAGATTTTAGTAAAGAGGCTAGTATACAAACTATAGCAAAGTGGAAGGAATGTGGCAAAATTCTGTTTTAAATAAGGGGGTGAGGGATGCATAATTCTTCCATGAAAGAGAAGTTAGCATTTTACCTTGAAATCTAAATGATTGTCGAATTTGTACTTAAATTTTCATTTTACTGCTAACTCAGAATGTCCTACAGGAAAATGCAGGCCAAAATCTATAATGTGTGAAAATAAGCGTCCCTTGAAGAAGAAAATGTAAAGAAGCTGTTATATATGAAATAGGGTAGCCTATAGGAAGGTAGAAGAAACCAAAAAGAAAATCCGAGTAAGTGATCTAGACTCTGTAGTGTGAGCTACCTGGCACGTTGAGGGGACATGTTGAGGGCAGAGAGAGGTGGTATTAAATTAGGGAGATTCTGAAACAGGAAGTCTAATTAGTTCACAAGGAAAGCTACATGTTAAAATATTTACATTGGTGCAAGCTGGATAACTGGCAGATTTGAAACTATATACAACTTGATAGAGTTATTTGCATTTTTGGTCATTGTGTGAGCTTCCTAGGGCTGCTATAACAAAGTACAACACACTGAGTTATTTAAAACAACGGAACTTTATCATTTCACTGTTTTGGAGGTTGCAAGTGTGAAATCAAGGTGTTGACAGGGCCGTGCTCTGCCTTCTGGGGAATTTTCTCTGTTCTGTGCTTCTTAGCTTTGTGTGTCACTGGCACTCCGTAGCTTGAAGTTATATTACACAAACCTCTGCCTCTGTTGTCACATGGCGTTCTCCCTGTATGTCTCTGTCTTATGTGGTGTTCTCCCCTTTTTGTAAGGACTTCAGTCATACTGAATTAGAGTCCACCCTGGTGCATGCGTGTTAAGTCGCTTCAGTCGTGTTCAACTCTTTGCGACCCTTTGGACTGTAGCCCACTAGTCTCCTCTGCCCATGAGAGTCTCCAGGCATGATGACTGAAGTGGGTTGCCATGCCCTCCTCCAGGGGATCTTCCCAAGCCAGGGACTGAACTGGCATCGCTTAACATCTCCTGCATTGGCAGGCAAGTTCTTTTACCACTAGCACCACCTGGAAAGTCTTTGTGGCACCATATAGCAGACCAAATCAGAAAGGGCACTGAGAACAGACTAAATTCATTTACCTATCTCAGTACCTACTATGTGCCAGGTCATAGAAGTAAAACAATGACTAGGTGGGCAAAAATCTCTGTCCTCATGGAACTTATGTTCTAAAACGTTGGTTCTCAAACTGTGGTCCCTGGAACTTCTGCATCACCTGGGAACTTGTCAGAAATGCAAATTTTTAGGCTCTATTCCGCAGACTTGTTGATTCAGAAATTCTTTTAACAAGCTTTTCAGGTGATTCTGGTGTAGACTCAGGTTTGAGAACCACTGATCAAGTTGGAGAAAAGAGACAATAATCGAGATGAGTAAGTAAAATATGTAATATATTAGATGTTAATAGGTGCTGTCAGTAAGAGGAGGGTGGCTCAGGAAGACGTGCCACCCACCCCACCCCTCCGCCGCTGCCCCCAACCAGGAGTAAAGGCCCGAAGGAGTTGGGGAGTAAGCCATGTGAGTATCTGGGTGAGTTGTGTTCCCAACGGAGAACAGCAAGTATAAGGACGCTCAGGTATTTGAGGAACAGCAGAGAGTCCAAAGTTAGAACACAGCAAGGAGCAGATGGTAATAGGTTCAGTTTTTTAAATTTCTGTTTGTTCCTTTTTAACCTGCAAAAACCAAATACTAGGAGAGCAAGAGGAAAGTGTGGGAGTAGGATGCCAGGTGGAACCTAGTTGCCTATGTAAGAACGTAGACTAGTATATAATCTAGATATATTTATACATTCATTTGGCAATATGTGAAGACATTTGAATCACAACTGGGGGAGTGCTACTGATGTCTAGTGAGTATGGGCCTAGGATGCTGTTGAATATCTTACAGTGAACAGGGCACCCCCCCACAACAGAGAATTACCCAGCTCAGAATGTCAATTATGTCAGGATTAAGAAACATTGGCTTAATGGGATTTACCAAGGTTGGGGCATGGATAGCAGAGGAAGGGTGTGTTGTGTAGATGGAAAAGACAGTGGGAATAGAGGAGCTCACTGCATTGAGGTGTTTATTGAACTGTAAATAGTTCACAGTTGCTGAAACGTAAATTATAAGCAGGGGAGAGATGGGGGGTGCATACTGTACCTATATGGTAATGCAGTTCTTTGAAAGCAAAGTTATGAAACAGTAGGAAAGCTAATATATTATTCATTTTATATTAAGCATCACTCACCTTAAGGGTAGACTAGTATTTATAATTTATGTATTCATTACATAACTTTGTATTAAGTTTTTTAATATTTATAGCCTACACGGTTCACTTGCAGGTTTTTCAAATTGTCACTAATCTCCAAAGAAGTTTTCCAGTATTTTTATTCAAAAGTATCTGCATAAAAGTGAACCCAACCAGTTCAAACCCATGTTGTTCAAGGGGCAACTGTAGTTACCTTTGATGAGAACCTGGGGTAGAGATGGGAATGAAAACATACTCTTTTCTGTATGTATGTGTATGTCTGTATAGAAGTACATGTGTGTATATGTGTGTTTAATCTATGTTTTCAGTTTGGGTTTGTTTTGTTTTGTTTCCTGTACATTAGCAATACTGTACTAACAAAAAATTGTAATTGCCAAATGTACCAAGATTTTCCTAATTAGTGCAAATCAATCATTGTTCTTAACATCTACAATGTAATCTCTGATAGAGATGTACCATTTTTTTTTTTTTAACTAGCTCCTCATCAACAAACATCTGTGGCTATGGCTGCCATGAATATCTTTGCACAGTTCTGTGTTTGTGTCCATAAAAAAAATTTCTGATCATGAAATGATATGTCAAGGCACACTTGAAAAGGTTGACAGATACTGTCAAACTGCTCTTCTAAAAAGACGATAAGTATGTTTATTCTGAGGAACAGTATAGGAGCGTCAGTTTTCTCATGTCTGTGTCAGTGCTTAACATTTTTTGCCATTCTGATAGGTTAAGAATAGTATCTCTTCATTTGAGGTTTACATTTCTGTAATATGAGTGAAATGTGAACATCCTTGACCACTGTATTTTTTTTTCATTCAAATCCTTTACTTCTTTTAACTGTTGTTATATTAAGTTGATTATCTTTTTTATGTTAGTTTTTGTTATTTTTTGCTGTACAGATTTTTTTAAACATTTTATGCACAACGTACATTTGAACTAGCAGTTTCATTGCCAGTTAATTAAATGAATAACTTCATACATTTTACTATATTTATACATTTTGAGATTTGGAAAAAAATCTCGGTTCATGATATAAAAATGTAAAAAAGATGTTTTCTTCTAGTTTTGTTTTAATTTCATTTTTTTAAAGTATTGAAATCTTAGAAATAGTCAGAATTTGAAAGAAATAGGTGGAGATCTGGATGGTTGCTTATCTTTTCCCCAAAAGATTATTATTTCAATATCCTTTCTTGAATAAGCCATCTTTTTCTTGATTTGAAATGCTATGTGTACTATGCATTAAATTTCCATATGTACTTGGGGGTTTTTTTTGTTTGTTTTTTTTTAAACAGACTCTATTTCAGTCTGGTAAGGACCACCAGGGATATATATCTTTAGGCTAACAAAGTGAGGTTAATTAACTTGCTGCTAAGAGGGAGATCACACACCAGAGGAACTGCCAGAAGGGACAGTGTTATTATAGGATTCTGGGGAGGGGTGGAGTTTAGACAAAATTTAAATGAAGCAATATTTGATAAGTTTAAAGCACAGCAAGACTGTGTACCGGGTTAATTAACATCAGGCCTGGGCTGAGAAACAGACTTAAGAGTCCCGTTTCCTTGGAGACTACAAAGTTAAGATAAATGTGTGGAATGTTGTGTCTGGGAAACCCTTATCTGAAGCTCTGGGTTGGAAATTGAGGCTGCTTCTGATTAATGATTCATCATCCGTGCAAGAGTGGGGTGTTCCAGTCTCACTGATACACTTTCAAATAATTCTGACAATCTGTAGAGAAAAAAGGTTTCACAGCAGTATGTCTTTAGTATGAATTAATAGAAGCATTAAAAACATTTTTTCTGATCCACAGGTACACTGATGTGCCTGTTCAGCCAGAATATCAAATTATTTTAATTACAACATGTTGTACTCATATGATTAATTTTCCAAATAACATATAAAATAATTTTTACCACATTATTTAATTTTAAAAAATCTTGTGTCTTAAGTAGATCTGCCTAGATTTAGTCCATCCTCACACCCCTTTCCCAGGTATATGCCTCAGATTTTTCTTATGTGGACCATTTGTAAAGTCTTTATTGAAATTGCTGCAATATTGCTTCTGCTTTACGTTTTTTGGGGTTTGGGCCACAAGGCAAATGGGATCTTAGCTCCCCAGCCAGAGATTGAACCTACACTCCCTGCATTGGGAAGCAAAGCCTTATCCACTGGACCACCAGGGAAGTCCTTACTCACATGTTTATTTTTCCAAACTTTTCAGTTACGTTATTTAACTTTTAAATATATTTTAGTTGGGATGGTCTTATATATATATATATATATATAATTTACCATCTTAACCATTTTTAAGTGTAGAATTCAATGATGTTAAGTACATTTAACTTGTGCCAACCATGACCACCATCTTCCAGAGTTCTCATCTTATAAAACTGAAACTTCATACCCGTTAAATAGTAGCTCCACTTTCTCCTCTCCTACCATTCCCTGGAAATCGCCATTCTACTTTCTATCTTTATGATTTTAGCTAAGTTACTCATATAAGTGAGATTATTACATAGTATTTGTCTTTTTGTGAGTGGCTTCTTTCATTTAGCACAATATGCTGAAAGCTTATCCATGTTGTAGCATATGTCAAAGTTTCCTTACTTTAAAAGGTGGTGTGTGAAGTTGCTCAGTCATGTCCGACTCTTTGCAATCCCATGGACTGTAACCTACCAGGTTCCTTCATCCATGGAATTTTCCAGGCAAGAGTACTGGAGTGGGTTGCCATTTCCTTCTCCAGAAGATCTTCCTGACCTGGGGGTTGAACCCAGGTCTCCCGAATTGCAGGCAGATGCTTTACCATCCGAGCCACCAGGGAGGCCTTACTTTAAAAGGCTGAATAATATTCCATCATGTATATATAACATATTTTGCATATCCAGTCAACCATTTGGGTTGCTTCCACATATTAGCTACTATGACAGTGCTGCTATAAAAATGGATATACAGATATCTCTTTAAGACCCTGCTTTGAATTCTTTTGAGGATATACCCAGAAATGGAATTGTTGGATCATGTGGTAATTCTATTTTAATTTTTTCCACATGCTCTTTCCTGCAGTTGATATACTATTCTACATTCCTACTAGTAGCACAGAAACATTTTCATTTCTCCACATCTTCACCAACACTTGTTATTTTCTTTTTTTTCCTTTTGATAGTAGCTATCGTTAATGGATGTGAAGCGGTATCTCGTGATTTTGGTTAGCATTTCCCTAATGATAAGTGATGTTGAGCATTTTATTTGATGCTCAACGTGTTCATGCCTATTGGCATTTGTGTATCTTCTTTGGAGAAGTTATCTATTCAAGACCTTTGCCCATTTTTGAATTGTGTTTTTGTTGTTAAGTTTTAGGAGTCCTGTATATACTCTGGATATTAATCCCTTACCAGATACATTTGCAAATATGTCCTCCCATTCTTTGGATTGCCTTCTTACTCTATTGATAATACCTTTCGATGCACAAATTTTTTAAGTTTTTATAAAGCCAAATTTGACTGCCTTTTCTTTGGTTGCATGCACTTTTGATACCATATCCAAAACATAATTGCCAACTCCAGTGTTGTGGAGCTTTTGTCTTATGTTTCCTTCTAAGAGTTTTATACATTTAGGCCTTAGTTTAGGTCTTTGATCCATTTTGAGTTAATTTTTGTATGTGGTGTAAAGTAGGGGTCCCACTTCATCCTTCAATGAGTGGATATCCAGTTTTCTCAGTACCTTTTGTTTAACGGACTGTCCTTTGTCCAGTGAATGGACTTGGTCCTCTTGTCAAAAACCTTTTGACCGTGGATGTGAGGGTTTACTTTCGGGCTGTCTGTTTTGTTCCACTGGGCTGTGTGTCAGTGTCACCCTGTTTTGATCACTGTAGCTTTTTGGTAAGTTTTGAAATTAGAAAGTATGTGTCTTCCAGTTTTATTCTTCGAGATTGTCTTGGCTCTTTGGGGTACATCCCATATAAATTCTATGGTGGGTAATTCTGTTTCTTAAAAAAAGCAATATTGGATTTTGATATAAATTGAACTTATAGATCACTTTAAATAGTATTGATATCTTAACAATATTAAATCTTCCAATCCATGAACATGGGATGTCTTTTTGTTTGTGTCGTCTTTTGATTTCTGCTGAAGATGCAAAAAATGTTAATGTTCTCATTGAAAAGTAACAAAAAAGGTATTTTCACTTTTGATCTTCTGAATCTGAAATTGGAATAGTTTTTAAAATAGAACTGAAGGCTATTTGTTAGTATTTTCTATTTCTATAGTTTTAGTAAGTTACTAATAGAAAATATTTTAGTCTCTCAGATAATATGTACTTCTATTATAATTTGTATAAGCTGAATACACATCAAAGAAAATATATAGTTCATGCTGTATGTCTAGTTCATAAACTTTGGATTATATAAGTGTATAAAAGTGTCAAGTGATGGGACTATATGATTTTTTATTAGATTGGTGCAAAAGTAATTGCAATTTTTTCATTGTTGAAATTTGCCATTTGATATTGGAATACATCCTGAATAAATGTGGTTATGTTATACATCATTTTAATGTGCATTTCTCACTTTATGTTTTTTTGCTAATGACTTATTACTGTTTATATTTATTTTGGACTATAGAAATGTTAAACAAAACACAAATTTGAACGATTTTCTTATTTGAGTTCAAAACGGGTCGTAAAGCAGCAGAGACTGCTCACAACGTCAACAACACGTTTGGCCTGGGAACTGCTAACAAACGTACAGTGCAGTGGTAGTTCAAGAGGTTTTGCAAAGGAGACGAGAACCTTGAAGATGAGGAGCATAGTGACTGGCCATCACAAGTTGACAGTGACCAACAGAGAGCATCATCGAAGCTGATCTTACAACTATGCGAGAAGCTGCTGAAGAACTCACTGTCAGCTCTTCTGTGGTTCTGCATTTGAAGAAAATTGGAAAGGTGAAAAAGCTCAATAAGTGGGTGTCTCATGAGCTGACCAAAAATCCAAAAAAGTGTTGTTTTGAAGTGTTGTCTTCTCTTATTCTATGCAACAACAAACCATTTCTCGATCAGATTGTGATGTGTAATGAAAAAATGAATTTTATATGACAACCAGTAACAACCAACTAGTGATTTTAACTAAGAAGAAGCTCCAAAGCATTTCCCAAAGTCAGACTTGCACCAAAAAAAGGTCATGGTCACTGTTTGGTGGTCTGCTGGTGGTCTGATCCACTACAGATTTCTGAATCCTAGAGAAACCATTACATATGAGAAGTATGCTCAGCAAATCGATGAGAAGTACCAAAAATTGCAGTGCCTGCAGCGGGCATGGGTCAAGAAAAAGTGCTCAATTCTTCATAATACCCAACTGCTCATCGCACAACCAGTAATTCAAAAGTTGAACGAATTGGGCTACAAAGTTTTGCCTCATCCGCCACATTCACCTGACATCCTGCCAACTAACTACCACTTCTTCAAGCATCTTGACAGTTTTTTGCAGGAAAAACACTTCCTCAAGCAGCAGAATGCAGAAAATGTGTTCCAAGAGTTCCTTGCGTTCCAAGACATGGATTTTTATGCTATAGGAGTAAACAAACTTACTTCTTGTTGGCAAAAATGTATTGATTGTAATGGTTCCTATTTTGATTAATAATGTGTTTGAGCCTAGTTATAATGATTTAAAATTCACAGTCTGAAACTGTAATTACATTTGTACCAACCTAGTATTTAGTAAATTAGGTAGTATAGATGAACATACCTATTTGGAAAAGATAATTTCAACTGCACAGGCTTTCCTGGTGACTCAGTGGTAAATAATATGCCTGCCAACGCCAGAGATGTGGGTTCAATCCCTGGGTCAGGAGGATCCTCTGGAGAAGGAAATAGCAACTCACTCTAGTATTCTTCCCTAGAAAAATCCCATGGACAGAAGAGCCTGGTGGGCTACAGTCCATGGAGTCACAAAGAATTGGACATGACTTTTGGAGAGGGCAGTGGCACCCCACTCTAGTACTCTTGCCTGGAAAATCCCATGGGCAGAGGAGCCTGGTGGGCTGCAGTCCATGGGGTCGCAAAGAGTCGGACACGACTGAGAGACTCCACTTTCACTTTTCACTTTCATGCATTGGAGAAGGAAATGGCAACCCACTCCAGTGTTCTTGCCTGGAGAATCCCAGGGACGGGGGAGCCTGGTGGGCTGCCATCTATGGGGTTGCACAGATTTGGACACGACTGAAGTGACTTAGTAGTAGCAGTAGCAACTAAACAATTTCAACTGTGCCTCCCACATACACACACTTAGAACAGACATTTGTATGCATTTTATAAGCCAGACAATGTGTTAGATACCGAGGAGATAGGGATAAAAGAGTCATAGCTGCTGTTCTTGAAGAATGTATAGTCTAGAGGAAAGAGATGCACATACATGCTATGTATGCACATACAATCTATGATGCAGTGTAAGTATATAGCAGGAGATGTGAAGGAAGGAACAAGAAAACATTTGATGGAAGAGCAGTTAATTTGATCACGGGCGATGGGTAAGACTGGTCATGAAAAGTACTGAAACCAAGGTAACCATGAAAGATAATCCTGCATTTATCTGGTAGACATAACTGAGGCAGGCACTCCAGGCAGAAAGAATAGAATGCCCAAAGTCATCCATATGAAAGACCATGCAGATTGGAGGATGTCTGAATACAGGCTTTAGGTAAACTAGAGCTATTGGTAAACTAGAGCTAGATCTTGTCCGCCAAATAAGCAGTATGGGCATGATCCTGTGGCATTGGGAAGCATTTTTTTTAAAAAAAAGACTGTTATGTGAAGCCTTTATCAGTTGTTGGGAAAGAGCAATAAAAGAGCTGAGCCCAAGGGAAAATTATCAAGGAATGGAGGGAGAAAAGTGTCCACAGAGTATAAAGTAGATGTGGAGACATAATCAGGTTTGTGGACTTGCGGCATGAATAAGGACATGGCCTCTCAGTTCAAATCAGCTGATATTTTTTGTACCACTGTCTTGTGAAAAGCATCATAGGCAGCAACTCTGAGAGGTAGGAAACTATTTCTCGCCTTCTGGGAGTTTACATTCTGTAAACATGAGAAAATATACCAATGACTGAATCCTTAGTTCCTAGGATAGTATTTGACACATTGAAAGGTACTCAGTCAGTAGTGCCTCCCAAAGATTTCGTAAAACCTCACGGTCATGTTAAAAATCAAGTTGTGTAAATCTCAAAGTGTAATTCTACGTTTAAAAAAATGTTCCCACCAGTTCTAGGTTAAAAGATCAAAATGTGAGAATCCCTTTTGCTATTCGATGAGTTTCACAGATATTTTTTGCATCCTCAGTGATTTCTGTAATACCCAAAGTTAGTACTCTTGCCTGGAAAAATCCCATGGGCAGAGGAGCCTGGTAGGCTGCAGTCCATGGGGTCGCGAAGAGTCGGACACGGCTGAGCGACTTCACTTTCCCTTTTCACTTTCATGCATTGGAGAAGGAAATGGCAACCCACTCCAGTGTTCTTGCCTGGAGAATCCCAGGGACGGGGGAGCCTGGTGGGCTGCCATCTATGGGGTCGCGCAGAGTCGGACACGACTGAAGTGACTTAGTAGTAGTAGTAGTAGTGCTATATTACACTGTTTTATATCAAATTGAAGAAAGAGAGAAGGGGAAAGAGTGCCATAACCGATTTCTTTTCACGTCTGCTCCACTTAGTGACTAATGCTCAGACTGGGATTTCCAAGCCTGAGTGTAACTACCAGTAACTTAAAGAGAATTAAATCTAAACCCAATGAAAAGAGTGTCAAACTAAGGAAAAAGGCTTACTTTAAACATTACTCTTTGAGGCAAGAAGGAAAGTTCTTCCTTTTTGAGTTTTATTCACCCGGAAATCAGAACTCTTAAGTCTCCTTAAGTCTCTATTTATTTCATGATGTAGCAAGCTACCAGCCACCATTCAGTATTCTTGGAGAGAAAGAATTTTTTTCAAAATAATACAGTATTTAATTCTCAAAGTGTGATCCAGGAAAAGTGAAGTCCTGTATATTGTTTTAGAAGGTTGATAAAGTCAGTCTATTTATACTAATATCAGTACATTATTGGCTTTTCTTCACTCATTCTCATATAAGTTTGCAGTCAGGTTTTTTAAGTAGCTACATAATACATGATATTGCAGCAAATTGAATGCAGAGGGAGATATGGAGTTCCAGATCCAGGTGCCTTCTGTTAAACCAGATGCTGAGATTTGCAAAATTTTAAGCAATGCTGCTCTTCTCAATAAGTTTGTTAGAAAATATAATTTTTTTTCCATAAAATAAGTTATAAGCAGGTAGTTGTAAACAAAACTTATAAAACAGGCAGTGAATTTGTCACTACTATTTATGAATTAATATATATTCTCATTTTAATTTTTAATACAAATCTAATCAATAGATGTAACCCACATAAAAGCTGTTTGAGATCTTCCATGATGCAGAGTTTAAAAGGATCTTGAGACTAAATTTTTTTAGAACTCCACATGTAATGTATGAGCTTGCCTGGTGGCTCAGATGGTGATGAATCTGCCTCCTGGTTTGGGAAGATCCCCTGGAGAAGGGAATGGCTACCACTCCGGTGTTCATATTCATTGCACTCAATTTGGAGAAATTTTGGAAAGAAAAATAGTTACCACTAATTCTACCACTAAAATTAGAAATTAGAGTTGGAATTAGAAATGAGAAATTTTTAACATTTTGGTATATATATATATATAGAGAGAGAGAGTTGCTTTTTTTTAGGATAGATTTTTTTAAAGCACAGAACTATAATAATATTATATATAAAACTTTACATCCTTTTTTCACTTGCGTGCTAACTGTATTTCCATGTTATGTAATTTGAAAAGGTTCAGTTCAGTCGCTCAATATTGTCTAACTATTTGCACGCCCATGAATAGCAGCACACCAGGCCTCCCTGTCCATCACCAACTCCTGGAGTTTACTCAAACTCACATCCATCGAGTCAGTGATGCCATCCAGCCATCTCATCCTCTGTTGTCCCCTTCTCCTCTGCCCCCAATCCCTCCCAGCATCAGAGTCTTTTCCAATGAGTCAGCTCTTCGCATAAGGTGGCCAAAGTATTGGAGTTTCAAGCATCAGTCCTTCCAATGAACACCTAGGACTGATCTCCTTTAGGACGGACTAATTGGATGTCCTTGCAGTCCAAGGGACTCTCAAGAGTCTTCTCCAACACCACAATTCAAAAGCATCAATTCTTCGGTGCTCAGCTTTCTTCACAGTCCAACTCTCATATCCATACATGACCACTGGAAAAACCAGTCTACTCTTGACTAGACGGACCTTTGTTGGCAAACTAATGTCTCTGCTTTTGAATATGCTATCTAGATTGGTCATAACTTTCCTTCCAAGAAGCATGGCTGCAATCACCATCTGCAGTGATTTTGGAGCCCCCCAAAATAAAGTCAGCCACTGTTTCCACTGTTTCCCCATCTGTTTCCCATGAAATGATGGGACCAGATGCCATGATCTTTGTTTTCTGAATGTTGAGCTTTAAGCCAGCTTTTTCACTCTCCTCTTTCACTTTCATCAAGAGGCTCTTTAGTTCCTCTTCACTTTCTGCCATAAGGGTGGTATCATCTGCATATCTGAGGTTATTGATATTTCTCCCAGCAATCTTGATTCCAGCTTGGCTTCTTCCAGCCCAGTGTTTCTCATGATGGACTCTGCATATAAGTTAAATAAGCAGGGTGACCATATACAGCCTTGACGTACTCCTTTTCCGATTTGGAACCAGTCGGTTGTTCCATGTCCAGTTCTAACTGTTGCTTCCTGACCTGCATATAGGTTCCTCAAGAGGCAGGTCAGGTGGTCTGGTATTCGCATCTCTTTCAGAATTTTCCACAGTTTATTGTAATCCACACAGTCAAAGGCTTTGGCATAGTCAATAAAGCAGAAATAGATGTTTTTCTGGAACTCTTTTGCTTTTTCCATGATCCAGCAGATGTTGGCAATTTGATGTCTGGTTCCTCTGCCTTTTCTAAAACCAGCTTGAACATCTGGAAGTTCACGGTTCATGTATTGCTGAAGCCTGGCTTGGAGAATTTTGAGCATTACTTTGCTAGCATGTAAGATGAGTGCAGTTGTGCGGTAGTTTGAGCATTCTTTGGCATTGCCTTTCTTTGGGATTGGAATGAAAACTGACCTTTTCCAGTCCTGTGGCCACTGCTGAGTTTTCCAAATTTGCTGACATATTGAGTGCAGCACTTTCACAGCATCATCTTTTAGGATTTGAAATAGCTCAACTGGGATCCATCACCTCCACTGGCTTTGTTTGTACTGATGCTTTCTAAGGCCCACTTGACTTCACATTCCAGGATGTCTGGCTCTAGGTGAGTGATCACACCATCATGATTATCTTGATGAATAATCGTGAAGCTCTTTTTTGTACATTTCTCCAGTGTATTCTTGCCACCCCTTCTTTTTTTTTTTTAAATTTTTATTTTTTCTTTATTTTACTTTACAATACTATATTGGTTTTGCCATACATTGACATGAATCCACCATGGGTGTACATGCGTTCCCAAACATGAACCCCCCTCCCACCTCCCTCCCCGTAACATCTCTCTGGGTCATCACCGTGCACCAGCCCCAAGCATGCTGAATCCTGCGTCAGACATAGACTGGCGATTCGATTCTTACATGATAGTATACATGTTACAATGCCATTCTCCCAAATCATCCCACCCTCTCCCTCTCCCTCTGAGTCCAAAAGTCCGTTATACACATCTGTGTGTTTTTTGCTGTCTTGCATACAGGGTCGTCATTGCCATCTTTCTAAATTCCATATATATGTGTTAGTATACTGTATTGGTGTTTTTTCTTTCTGGCTTTCTTCACTCTGTATAATCGGTTCAAGTTTCATCCATCTCATCAGAACTGATTCAAATGTATTCTTTTTAACGGCTGAGTAATACTCCATTGTGTATATGTACCACAGCTTTCTTATCCATTCATCTGCTGATGGACATCTAGGTTGTTTCCATGTCCTGGCTATTATAAACAGTGCTGCGATGAACATTGGGGTACATGTGTCTCTTTCAACTCTGGTTTCCTCGGTATGTATGCCCAGCAGTGGGATTGCTTGGTCATAAGGTAGTTCTATTTGCAATTTTTTAAGGAATCTCCACCCTGTTCTCCAAAGTGGCTGTACTAGTTTGCATTCCCACCAACAGTGTAGGAGGGTTCCCTTTTCTCCACACCCTCTCCAGCATTTATTGCTTGCAGACTTTTGGATCACAGACATTCTGACTGGTGTGAAGTGGTACCTCATTGTGGTCTTGATTTGCATTTCTCTAATAATGAGTGATGTTGAACATCTTTTCATGTGTTTGTTAGCCATCCATATGTCTTCTTTGGAGAAATGTCTATTTAGTTCTTTGGCCCATTTTTTGATTGGGTCATTTATTTTTCTGGAATTGAGCTGCATAAGTTGCTTGTATATTTTTGAGATTAGTTGTTTGTCAGTTGCTTCATTTGCTATTATTTTCTCCCATTCAGAAGGCTGTCTTTTCACCTTGCTTATAGTTTCCTTTGTTGTGCAGAAGCTTTTAAGTTTAATTAGATCCCATTTGTTTATTTTTGCTTTTATTTCCAGTATTCTGGGAGGTGGATCATAGAGGATCCTGCTGTGATTTATGTCGGAGAGTGTTTTGCCTACGTTCTCCTCTAGGAGTTTTATAGTTTCTGGTCTTACATTTAGATCTTTAATCCATTTTGAATTTATTTTTGTGTATGGTGTTAGAAAGTGATCTAGTTTCATTCTTTTACAAGTGGTTGACCAGTTTTCCCAGCACCACTTGTTAAAGAGATTGTCTTTACTCCATTGTATATTCTTGCCTCCTTTGTCAAAGATAAGGTGTCCATATGTGTGTGGATTTAACTCTGGGCTTTCTATTTTGTTCCATTGATCTATATTTCTGTCTTTGTGCCAGTACCATACTGTCTTGATGACTGTGGCTTTGTAGTAGAGCCTGAAGTCAGGCAAGTTGATTCCTCCAGTTCCATTCTTCTTTCTCAAGATTGCTTTGGCTATTCGAGGTTTTTTGTATTTCCATACAAATCTTGAAATTATTTGTTCTAGTTCTGTGAAAAATGTGGCTGGTAGCTTGATAGGGATTGCATTGAATTTGTAAATTGCTTTGGGTAGTATACTCATTTTCACTATATTGATTATTCCCATCCATGAACATGGTATATTTCTCCATCTATTAGTGTCCTCTTTGATTTCTTTCATTAGTGTTTTATAGTTTTCTATGTGTAGGTCTTTAGTTTCTTTAGGTAGATATATTCCTAAGTATTTTATTCTTTTCGTTGCAATGGTGAATGGACTTGTTTCCTTAATTTCTTTTTCTACTTTCTCATTATTAGTGTATAGGAATGCAAGGGATTTCTGTGTCTTGATTTTATATCCTGCAACTTTACTATATTCATTGATTAGCTCTAGTAATTTTCTGGTGGAGTCTTTAGGGTTTTCTATGTAGAGGATCATGTCATCTGCAAACAGTGAGAGTTTTACTTCTTCTTTTCCAATTTGGATTCCTTTTATTTCTTTTTGTGCTCTGATTGCGGTGATGCCACCCCTTAATATCTTCTGCTTCTGTTAGGTCCATACCATTTCTGTCCTTTATCGAGCCCATCTTTGCATGAAATGTTCCCTTGGTATCTCTAATTTTCTTGAAGAGATCTCTATAGTCTTTCCCATTCTGTTGTTTTCCTCTATTTCTTTGCATTGATCGCTGAGGAAGGCTTTCTTATCTCTCCATGCTATTCTTTGGAACTCTGCATTGAGATGCTTATATCTTTCCTTTTCTCCTTTGCTTTTCACTTCTCTCCTTTTCGCAGCTATTTGTAAGGCCTCCTCAGACAGCCATTTTGCTTTTTTGCATTTCTTTTTCTTGGGGATGGTCTTGATCCCTGTCTCCTGTACAATGTCACGAACCTCATTCCATAGTTCATCAGGCACTCTATCTATCAGATCTAGTCCCTTAAATCTATTTTTCACTTCCACTGTATAATCATAAGGGATTTGACTTGTACAGGCATTGTTTAACTGCTTTTTTATATTTTATTAAAATGATTGCCTTCGATTATATTAAGAGTTCAGCTACTAAGCTACAGTTTGCAGACATAGAGGGGAATATGCTATAAAAAATTTTAAATTGTCTTGAGTTTTTAATGATACCAGATCAGGTCACTTGGTGAAATATCAAAAGTATCAGGAATTTATGTAACTCTTTTAGCCTGTGTCATGCTGCTGCTAAGCCTCTTCAGTCATGTCCAACTCTGTGCAACCCATAGACGGCCGCCCACAGGCTCCCCCATCCCTGGGACCCTCCAGGCAAGAACACTGGAGTGGGTTGCCATTTCCTTCTCCAATGCATGAAAGTGAAAAGTGAAAGGGAAGTTGCTCAGTCATGTCCGACCCTCAGCGACCCTATGGACTGCAGCCTACCAGGCTCCTCCATCCATGGGATTTTCCAGGCGGGAGTACTGGAGTGGGGTGCCATTGCCTTCTCTGTGTATCATGCTAGGGAAAGATTAAATGAATGAATTTAAATCACTTAGAACAGTATTCTTTGAATTGAATCATCATTCAGTGTTACCTATTTTTATTTGCTAGATCATATTTTACTATAAATTTGGCTATTATTTTTAATGTTGAATTTCAGATATACAGATCACCAACTGAATGTTTCCCAGGTTCCAGACCTGCATCTCTTCACAGATGCTCTCTCATCATTTCTGCATCAATTCCCTAGTAATGCTTTAAAATAGATACAGTGTGATACACCAGATATTTGACCTGACCAAGCCTGTCATGTCTTTAAAATACCTTTACTTATCCTTCATTCTTATTGGATAGTTTGACAGGGAATAAAATTATAGGTTCAAAATCATTTTTTCTCCAAATTTTGAGGGAGTTTCTCCATTGCATTCAGCTTTCAACATTGCTGTTTGAAAGTTCAAAACCATTGAATTCCTGATCTCTTATATGTAACCTTTTGCCCCTTTCTATGAACGTTTACAGAATGGTTTTGTTCACTCAATTGTTGTGAATTTTTATTATAATGTATCTTTATGGATCTGTTCTTATTCAGTGTGCTGGGTATTACTGGATTTTTTCAGTCTGGAAATTTCCTTGAAATGTTTGGTTGTTGGTATCCTCTCTCTTACCTACATCTCTAATCTTTAGCTATCAGTTTTCTTGTTTTTCTATTACCTGGCCGTTTTGCTTACTTTTAGGGTAATTTTCTTAAATTTTTCCTAAACCTGTTGTATTGAGGTTTTTGATTTCCTTATATCTTAATTTCTTAAAGTACTTTTCTTTTTTGTTTTCATTTGGTACAGACCATGTTGAAGTCTTTATTGTGTTTGTTACAGTATTGCTTCTGTTTTATGTTTCCGTTTTTTAGCTGAAAGGCTTGTGAGATCTTAGCTTCCTGACTAGGGATCGATTGTATTAGAAGACAAAGTCTCAACTACTAGACTACCAGGAAAGTCCCTTGCACTTTTTATTGTCAGGAAAAAAAATTTTAAGGTGGTGTCTTGTTCTTATTTCAAGAATATGATGGCATGACTTTTTAAAAAATCTTCCAAGATATTGATGATAGTTCTGGGTTTTTTTAAGTTTTCATGTCATTACATAGTCCTTTTCAAGTTACTTTAAATTTGACTGTGTTAATTTTTTCTTTCATATTACAGGTTTTCTTTAAAATATCTGGTGACTCTTAACTGGCTATTTATATTTTACAGTAGATACTTAAAAGATAACTGAAATCTCTATACATGTCATTTAGCAATAAGAAATTCATGCTCTGAGCGACAGTCAGCTCCCGGTTTTGTTTTTGCTGACAGTATAGAGCTTCTTCATCTTTGGCTGCAAGGAATATAGTCAGTCTGCTTTCAGTATTGACCATCTAGTGATGTCCATGTCTTCTCTTGTGTTGGTGGAAGAGGGTGTTTGCTATGACTGGTATGTTCTCTTGGCAAAACTCTGTTAGCTTTTCCCCTGCTTCATTTTGTACTCCAAGGCCAAATTTGCCTGTTACTCCAAGTATCTCTAGACTTCCTGCTTTTGCATTCCAGCCCCCTGTAATGAAAGGACATCTTTTTAGGGTGCTAGTTCTAGAAGATCTTGTAGGTCTTCATAGAACCGTTCAACTTTAGCTGCTTCAGCATTACTGGTTGGTGCACAGACTTGGATTACTGTGATATTGAATGGTTGTCTTGGAAACAAACAGAGATCATTCTGTCATTTTTGCGATTGCATCCAAGTACTGCATTTTGGACTTTTTTGTTGGCTATCAGGGCTCCTCCATTTCTTTGAAGGGATTCTTGCAAACAGTAATAGATATAATGGTCATCTGAATTAAATTCGCCCATTCCTCGTTACTGTAAAATTCAGATTTAAATTGGAAAAAGTAGGGAAAACCAATAGACCATTCAAGTATGACCTATATCAAATCCCTTACGATTATACAGTGGAAGTGACAAATAGATTCAAGGGATTAGATGTGATAGACAGAGTGCCTGAAGAACTATGGATGGAGGTTTCTGACATTGTACAGGAAGCAGTGACCAAGACCATCCCCAAGAAGAAGAAATGCAAAAAAGCAAAATGGTTGTCTGAGGAGGCCTTACAAATAACTGAGAAAGGAAGAGAAGCTAAAGGCAAAGGAAGAAAGGAAAGATATACCCATTTGAATGCAGATTCCCAAAGAAAACCAAGGAGAGATAAGAAAGGCTTCCCCAGTGATCTGTGCAAAGGAATAGAGGAAAACAATAGAATGGGAAAGACTAGAGATCTCTTCAAGAAAATTAGAGCTACCAAGGGAACATTTCAAAGATGGGAACAGTAAAGGATATAATAAAATGCTAAGTCTGTATGCACCTGACAGAGGCAGAAGATGTTAAGAAGAGGCGCAAGAATACACAGAAGAACTGTACAGTAGAGATCTTCATGACAAAGGAGGCAAGAATATACAATGGGGCAAAGACAGCCTCTTCAATAAATGGTGCTGGGAAAACTGGACAGCTACATGTAAAAGAATGAAATTAGAATGCTTCCTAACACCATACACAAAGATAAACTCAAAATGAATTAAAGACCTAAATGTAAGACCGGAAACTATAAAACTCTTAGAGGAAAACAGAGGCAGAACACTCAATGACATAAATCAAAGCAAGATCCTCTATGACCCACCTCCTAGAGTAACATGTAAAAACAAAAGTAAAGAAGTGAGACCTGATTAAACTTAAAAGCTTTTGCACAGCAAAGCAAACTATATACAAGGTAAAAGACATCCCTCAGAATGGGAGAAAATAATAGCAAATGGAACAACTGACAAAGGATTAATTTCCAAAATATACGAGCAGCTCATACAACTCAATACCAGGAAAACAAACAACGCGATCAAAAAGTGGGAAAAAGACCTAAACAGACATTTCTCCAAAGAAGACATAAAGATGGCTAACAAACACATGAAAAGATGCTCAACGTTGCTCATTATTAGAGAAATGCAAGTCTGTTTAACGTTCGTTGTAAAGCTAGTTTGGCAGTACTGAATTCTCTTAAGTTTTGCTTGTCTGAAAAGCTTTTGATTTCTCCATCAATTTTGAATGAGATCCTTGCTGGGTACAGTAATCTTGGTTGTAGGTTTTCCCCTTTCAGTACTTCCAATATATACTCCCTTTCCCTTCTGGCCTGCAGAGTTTCTGCTGAAAGATCAGCTGTTAAGCCTGTGGGGTTTCCCTTGTATGTTACTTGTTGCTTCTCCCTTGCTACTTTTAATATTCTTTCTTTGTGTTTAGCCTTTGTAGTTTGATTAGTGTATGTCTTGGAGTGTTTCTCCTTGGTCTTATCCTGTGTGGGACTCTTTGTGCCTGTTGGACTTGATTGACTATTTCCTTTTCCATGTTGGGGAAATTTTCAACTGTAATTTCTTCAAAATTTTTCTCATACCCTTTCTTCTTTTCTTCTTCTAGGACCCATATTATTCAAATGTTGGTGCATTTGATTTTGTCCCAGAGGTCTCTGAGACTGTCCTCAGTTCTTTTCATTCTTCTTACTTTATTCTGCTCTTCAGAAGTAATTTCCACCGTTTTATCTTCCAGCTCACTGATTTGTTCTTCTGCTCCAGATATTCTGCTATTGATGCCTTCTAGAGTCTTTTTAATTTCAGTAATTGTGTTGTTTATGCATGTTTATTCTGTAATTATTCTAGATCTTTTTAAATTGATTTCTGCATTTTACCCATTTTGCTTTGCAGGTTTTTGATCATCTTTACTATCATTATTCTAAATTCTTTTTCAGGTAGTTTGCCTATTTCCGCTTGATTTATTTGGACTTCTGTGTTTCTAGTTTGTTCCTTCATTTGTGTAGTATTTCTCTGCTTTTCCATTATTTTTTTTAAACTTATGTGTTTGAGGTCTCCTTTTCCCAGGCTTCAAGGTTGAATTCTTTCTTCCTTTTGATTTCTCCCCTCTAAAATTGGTCCAATGGTTTGTGTAAGTTTCTCACAGGGTGAGATTTGTGCTGAGTTTTTGTTTGTTTGTTTTTCCTCTGATGGGCAAGGCTGAGTGAGGTGGTAATCCTGTCTGCTGCTGATTGGGTTTGTAGTTTTGTTTTGTTTGTTGGTTAGATGAAGCATCCTGCATGGGGTGCTACTGGTGGCTGGGTGATGCCAGGTCTTGTATTACAGTGGTTTCCTTTGTGTGAGTTCTCACTATTTGATACCCCGTAGGGTTAGTTCTCTGGTGGTCTAGGGTCTTGGAGCCAGTGCTCCCACTCCAAAGGCTCAGGGCTTGATCTCTACTCAGGAACGAAAATTCCACAAGTGGTTTGTTATGGCATTAAGTGAGAGTAAAACAAATATCCAAAAACAAGAAACCAAAGATGAACCCCAGACAAGCAGTTACAAAATCAGGCAAATAATATTTAAAATAATGGAATATGCACATATACATAAACACCCATGAGCAAAGTCAAATCAGTTCAACAAAAATAAAGTACAATGGATTGACCTGGTTAACAAAGAAAATCAAAAATTATATTTACCAGTTAAGAACAAAACTAACTAAAACACAAACTGGAAAACAAAACTAAAGCAAGGTGCCAAGTGAGGAATAAAGCAATGAAAACAAAACTAACAAATATGTTGAGAGGAAAGGAAAGAAAGAAAAGAATAGATATGCAAAGTTATATAGAAGTAGGTAAACAAGATTTACATATATTAAAAAATTAACTGCAAGGGGAAAACAGCAGTAGGAAAAGCAAACAAAGGAATAAATGTAGAAAAATAATAATCGTTTAAAAAATTAAAATTTAAAATTAAAAAGAGGGAGGGGAAAAAAACTCCCCAGAACTGCAAAAGCCTGATATAGAGGCAGAGGTTTATAACAACAATAAAAAATGTGACTGAGAAAAAAAGGAAAAAACTTAGATTTTGTAGTGCCAATGAAATTGACAACTACAACTGGCGGGGGCGGCGGGGTGGGGCAGCAGGGAGAAGGGAAAATCCAAAAGAATCTACAGAACATGTCAAAACATAAGAATAATAAATGCTTTTCTTGAGTCACTGCTGTCAGAGTCCTTTCCCCAGCTGGGAGTCAGTCCACCTCACCTCCCTAGGATGGCCTCCAACACTATTGATCTCTGAACCTGCTGTGAGGGCAGCTCAGATTCAAATCTGCTCCTACTCTGTGTTCTTGCCTGCAGTGTCCACAGCTAGCAGAACTAGTGCTTTTTCTTTTATGGGAGCTCTCAATGACCTTTTCTCTTTTTTTTTTTTTTTGTTCAATTCATGTTATTTATTCTAAATTCACAGCATTGAAGGTCCATGTATTTTATTTTCACATTTAGCTGATCTCTACTTTTCCTTTTTTTTTTTTTTAATTTTGATTTTACTTTATTTTACTTTACAGTACTGTATTGGTACTCCTAGAGGAGAACAGGCAAAACACTCTCCGACATAAATCACAGCAGGATCCTCTATGATCCATCTCCCAGAATACTGGAAATAAAAGCAAAAATAAACAAATGGGATCTAATTAAAATTAAAAGCTTCTGCACAACAAAGGAAACTATAAGCAAGGTGAAAAGACAGCCTTCTGAATGGGAGAAAATAATAGCAAATGAAGCAACTGACAAACAACTAATCTCAAAAATATACAAGCGACTTATGCAGCTCAACTCCAGAAAGATAAACGACCCAATCAAAAAATGGGCCAAAGATCTAAATAGGCATTTCTCCAAAGAAGACATACAGATGGCTAACAAACACATGAAAAGATGCTCAACATCACTCATTATCAGAGAAATGCAAATCAAGACCACAGTGAGGTACCATTTCACACCAGTCAGAATGGCTGCGATCCAAAAGTCTATAAGCAATAAATGCTGGAGAGGGTGTGGAGAAAAGGGAACCCTCTTACACTGTTGGTGGGAATGCAAACTAGTACAGCCACTTTGGAAAACAGTGTGGAGATTCCTTAAAAAATTGCAAATAGAGCTGCCTTATGACCCAGCAATCCCACTGCTGGGCATACACACCAAGGAAACCAGAATTGAAAGAGACACATGTACCCCAGTGTTCATCGCAGCACTGTTTATAATAGCCAGGACATGGAAACAACCTAGATGTCCATCAATGACCTTTTATATGTTCCACAGACACAGAGGCTACCTGGTTGATCATGTGGATTTAATCTGCAGCTGTACAGCTGGTGGGAGGGTTTTGAGTCTTCTTTCTTAGCCACACTGCCCCTGGGTTTCAATTGTGATTTTATTTCCACCTCTGGATATGGGTCGTCCACTGGGGTTTGCTCCTGTGGCTGCCCTGGAGGACTTGGGTTGCCCCTGTGAAGGCCCAATGTGGAGGTGGTGCGGCTGCTTGAGTCACAGGGGTTCTGGCAGCACCAAGTACTCAGGGGAGTTGGCAGCTAGGGCAGCGGGAAATATAGTGCTCTAGAAGGGCATGGCAACCAGTATTGGCCAGTACACTCCAGCATTCTTGCCTGGAGAAACCCCCCAGACAGAGAAGCCTGGCAGGCCACAGTCCACAGGGTTACAATGAGTCAGACACTACTGAAGCCACCCTGTGAGCATAGACACAAGACATTTTTGCCTGTGGCAGCTCTGCCCCAGTGAGTGCTGAGCGTGAAGGTGGCGCAGCTGCTTGGCTTGTTGGGGCCCTGGTGGCGCCAAGTGTGTAGGGACACAACTGCCTCTGCCCCAGGAGTTATGGCCCCATCAGAGTCTTTTTTCAAGCCTCTTGTAGCTGGCTATCAGAAGGCCTCTTTGGCCAGTCTTTCTCCGTAGCTCCAGCCATTCAGGCACTTAGAGGGCTCCCTTGCCTGGGGTCCTTCTCTGTTGTTCAGTGCATCAGGCACATAGAGGGGCCGCTGCCTGGGGTCCTACTCTGTAGATCAGTGTGTCAGGCGTTTGGTGGGCCAGCTTCTCTACTGTTCAGTACCAGTGTTGGGGTGTGGGGGGAACAGAGGCTGTGGTGATGGCTCCGCCCCTGTGCATGACTCAGCAGTATTGCTTCGCTTCCATGGCTGCCCAGCTTTCCTTCACAGGCATTTCCCACCACAGTCTCCTCCCTCACATCCCACTCTCCGCAGTCAACAGCAGCCCTCCTCCTGGGATTGCTCTACAATCCCTAAACTCCAGCTCCCAGACACTGCAACGTCTAGGGTATGTATGGCTGTGGCAAGGACTGGACTGACTCTGCCACAGATCAGCTGTTTCACTCTCAGCTTTACATGTTTCTCCTCTGACTCAGACAATTGCCCCAGGGTCGGGATCGGAGCCCTGCTTCAGTTCCCCCACCTGCCGAGGGCAGGTCCAGTCCTACTAACACTCCTGTTTCCCCCTAGTTCCTTCGTCCTACAGAATTTTGCGTGGGTCTATATATTCTTTTCCTCTGGTCAGGTACTCCTGTCTGTTCTCAGCTGGTGTTCTGCATGCACTTCTGTGTCTGAAGGTATATTCCTGATGTATCCATGGAGAAAGATGTATTCCACATCCACTTACCCCTCTGCCATCTTCGTCCCCCTGGATTATATCTTTAAGTAGATAATGTACCAAGGATGTGTGGATACTAAGTCCTTTGCATATTTGAGAATATCTTCCTGTTACATGGATTTTTGAATGACAATTTGCTGAATATTTAAGTCTATGGACTTGTTTTTCCCCTCAAAAACTTGGTAGTTTTGCGCCATTTCTTTTGACATACAAGGATACACAGGAGAAAGCTGCCTAATAATTTTTTCCTTGTATTTCTGCCTTTTTTTTTTTTTTTTTGCCTTTAACATGCTTGGTTTGTCCTGGATACTAGAGTTTTGTTTTGTTTGTAAGTGAAGTTCAGAATCTCTCAACAGTGCCCCATCTATTTATATTATATTTTTCTTGGTTGTATGTGAGACCTTTAAATATTTTGATGCGTGCCCTTCATTTCAGTGCATTTTCCTTTATATCTTTGACTTTTTTTTTCCAGTTTCATTTGTTATATTCTCTTTTGAGAAATTAGTTATTTCTCTGTTGGCTCATCCTTGCCCATGTTTCATAGCTATCAGTTTCTCCATAATTGCTTCAATCCCTTCAGTCTCTAAAAAACTACAAAATAGTCCTAGTTAGTTTAAAATTCTCTTTTTTGTAGAGTAAGTGTTCAGGTCTGTGCTTTTCCCTTGTCTTTTGCATCCTGTGTTTATAAATTTTTTCCCACTACAAGGTTTTTATGTAGGTTCCTTTTATTTCTGCTTTTTCATTTTTAAATAGAATCAATTCCAGGTAGCTTTGCTCGAAAATTATGTAGATGAAAATCTCTTACTACCTTGTGTGTGTGTGTGTGTGTGTGTGTGCACACGCGCACACGCTCAATTGCATCTGACTCTCTGTGACCCCATGGACTGTAGCCCACCAGGCTCCTCTGTCCTTGTGTTTCTCCAGGCAAGAATAGTGGAGTGGGTTGCCATTTCCTACTCCAGGGGATCTTCCTGACCCAGGAATTGTACCTGCGTCTCCTGTATCTCCTGAATTGGCAGGCAGATTCTTTATTACTGCGCCACTTGGGAAGCCCTTTATTACCTTTTGCATATAGATAATTGTTTTATTGCACCATTTGGATCTTTCCTTTAAATTTTGAGCTAGAGATCTGTGCTGCTGCTGGCTGGCAGCTTCTGTTTCTAGTCAGTTACCTGAGAGAGGTAAATTGAGGAACTGGGACCTTGGACAGCTGCAACTAGGAACTTTGTCTCTGACTTTAAAATTTTTTTTTTTAAGTCTCTAGGCAGTAGAGGGGCTTCACCAGATTGAAGGCATATCATTCAAATTTGTTGTTGCTTTCCGTTCTGTCAGGATTAATAGTTCACCTTAAGAAGAGGCTGGGTTTGTTTTATGGGTCAGAATATTTTTCTCTGCATAGTTAGCTTTGATCTGTAGTGACTGGACATCATTTTACATTCTCACCAGCAATATATAATGATCTAGCTTTTCCACATCACCAGCGTTTGATGGTATCACTGCTTTTTATTTTAGGCACCCTTATGGGTAAGTAGAGATATCTCATTGTGGTTTTAATTTGCATTTTTCCTCCTGCTAAATGAAGTTGAACATTTTCTCATGTGCTTGCTTGTCATCTGTACATCCTCTTCAGTGAAATATCTGTTCATGTCCTTTGCCTATTTTCTGACTGGATTGTTGATTTATTTATTTTTTGCTGTTTTAGGATTTTTTAATATATTCTAAATGCTAGTTCTTTGTTAGTTATGTGATTTGTAAGTATTTTCTTCCAGTTTGTAGCTTATCTTTTCATTCTTTCAGTAGGGTTCTTTACAGAGCAAAAGTTTATCAATTTTTCCCTTTTATGAATTGTGCCTTTGGAGTCAAGTCTAAGAACTCTTTGCCTAGCTCTCAAACTCAAAGATTTTTCTTCTGCGACTATAAAAATTTTTCTCATGCGATTATAAAAATTTTATAGTTGCATGTTTTACATTTAAGTCCACGTTTTACATTTGTGGTTTATTGGTGGTTTAGTTGCTCAGTCATGTCCCACTCTTGCGACCCCATGGACTGTAGCTCACCAGTCTCTTCTGTCCGTGGAATTCCTGGGGAAGAGTACTGGAGTGCGTTGCCATTTCCTTCTTTAGGGGATCTTCCCAACCCAGGGGTTGAACTTGGGTCTCCTCCCCTGCAGGCACATTCTTTACCAACTGAGCTACCAGGGAAAGTTGCATCTTTTACATTTAAGACCATTTAAGTCCATAATCCATTTTGATTTAATTTTTATGTGATATGTGAGATTTGGGTCAGGGTTTAATTTTTGCCTAGAAATATCCAGCACCATTTATCAAAAAGTTTATCTTTTCTCCATTTAGTTGCTTTTTGTATCTTTGTCAAATGTGAGTTGAGCATATTTAGGTGGTCTGTGTCTGGTTCTCTTTATTCTGTTCCATTGATAGATCCACGAGTCTGTCCCTCCAACCAGTACTATAAAATTGATTTCAGTTCTTCAGTACTTGTTTTCAGTAGCTTTATGATGTCTTGAAAGCTGGTTGACTGATTCTTCCTACTGTGAGAATCAGAGGGAGAATCAGAGAAAACATGAAAGCTTCAAAATAGCACCTCACATATAGTGTATCCATAAGTATTTATAATTGTGACACTATATAAGATTCATCCCAACTTTACAAGGAAAGTGTTTGGGGGAAAAACTTTTTGAAAATCATTTTAATGTGGTTTGAAGGGAGAAATATATTTTGAATATGTAAATGACACAAATGAATATGATAATCCAGAACAGATTTATAAATACTAGACTGACAACCCTAGCAAGATATAATATAAAGTACTAAAATTTAAAAAACAAAAATCACTGAAAGTCTAGGATTTTAGGAACTTTATTGTGAATTTCACCGACTTTCTTAAAGCCTGAAGAACTGGAGAAAGGATTTGCTCATGTAATAAACGGCTTTGAAGTCTTGGTGAGAAGGACATTAGTGACCAATGGAGTGACTGGAAAGCAAGCTTAGGAAAAGAGGAGCATTTATCTACAAGGATAAAAGATCAGTCTGCCCTCAGTTTCAGCACCAATGGGAAGACCATGAGTGATTTTTACAGAGTTTTAAGAAGAGAGACTGTACTCAGTCAAGTTGTACTTCATGTATAAAGGCAGTAATAAACATTCTCCAGCCTGCAGGAGTTTAGAATATAGCACCAGTGAGTGCCATTGCAAAAATTACTTGCTGAAACCCAGCCAACAAAAATGTGACATTAATGAAGAATTCACCTTTAGAGCAGCTGTGATAAAAGAACTATTAATGAGCATAGAATCCAATTTAAAATATATTTAAGATCAAGCAGCCATGGGAATTCCAGTGTAATTTATAGAATATAAGCTATATAAATTTTATGAAATAAAAGTAGTTCACAAAAATTGGTTGCATTGGAAGTGTGTGTGTGTGTGTGTGTGTGTGTGTGCTGATTTACACCTTCCCAAAGCAAGAAATCAATCTAAATTTGAACTATGTAATAAAAATAAGGCCTCAGATTGCTTTATGTTTTTCATAATCTTTCTCTTTACTGGGATTGTTTAGAGAAGCGAGATCACATTATACATGTTTAGCTGATGTTCAAAGTTAAATCTTTAAAGTTACATGACTAATAAAATCCCAATTCTGTAAAATGATAGTACAGTGGTTAAGAATCTGAATTCTTGTTTCCAATTGCTAATATGACCCAGGGATGCTTACTAATCTCTCTGTGTCTGAGTTCATCTGTAAAATGGGATTAATAGTCCCTAGTTCATGATTTGTAGGTAATCTATATAAAGCTGTTATCAGTACAGGGCCCAAATGTTAGGTATAATTACTTGTCCTTTCATCTCTGTTATTCATAAGGATGTTATTCATGTGTGTAAGGGTACTCACCAAGTGTTAATGTTAATTGTTTCTAAGTGATGGGATTTGGGGCAGTTTCTTTCTCAGGTAGTTCTGTGTTTGCTTGATTTTTTTTTTTTTTTCAAACCAGGGAAGAGCACAAAACTGTTCCTTAAAAAATGAAACTATGAATTTTAGTTGTTCCAGCACTTTTGCATCTGAAATCTGTATTTTTTAAGTCTCCTCAAATGATTCTGATTATGCATAAGATTTGGAAAGTGGTTGGCATTGATAATTTCCCTGCACTCTGTTCTGTTTAATATATATTGAAGCCCCTAGAAAGTGTGGTTTGGGTAAGCTATGTCTTCCTCCAGTGTGGTCGACTTCAGCACTCTTGTCAAGAATCTGAAGAAACGAGGGTGATGATTTTTGCCAAAAATCGGAGTGAGGCTTGGGGTGCATTCCACTGACATGAAATAGCTTTTATGCCAGGAACAGGAAAGAAAAGTGAAGGTATACAGAAATTTAGTCATAAGACAGGAGCCCTTGAAATTGAAAGGCAATGGGCTAAAAGCAGTAGGGATAAGCCAACCTATGCTGGCTGAAAATTCTCTAGACAGGAAAGGGTAAGACTATGTCAGGCATCAAACAGCATCACAAAATATTTTAAAGTTAAAAACAAATTTTACAGAATCAAGAAGTTAACTTTCCTTCCATTCACCCCACGGCAGGTGTCTTTCTAAAAAAGTGCCACCTCAACCAAGAAAACCCTGCCCATAACATAGCTTTCTACACATAATAAAACCTCCATGCTGCCAAAGTAGGCTTGTTTTGAAGCACAGAATCTTGGGAAATGATTGGGTAACAGGTTAGTATTCATGCTTACTGGAGCTCGATCAGTACTTCCTTCATTTCATAGTTGCTGTGATGATAGAAATAAGAATTTTCTCTGGCCCTGCAGTTTTACATCCTCATCTCGGTCACAGTACTTTCTGTCTGAGTGTTACTATTATTGAATACCATTGTAACTATTGCTTTCCTGTACCTGGAGTGGTAGACTCTGCAGCCGTGGAAATTTCAGTTGGATTTGTTCCCTCCTGAGGCTGTGACGTAATTATATTCGGTGTTAAGGAAAGTCACAGCCAATACAAAAAGAAGAAAAAGTCGAAACTACTGTGTTAGAAGACAGAGTGTCAGTGGGAGAATCAGAAGACATGGGGACTTGCTTGCAGAGTGACTCCTAGTCGATGTCTCGGTTTCTTAAGTGTCTGCTAATGTTACCTCAGTAGCTTTCCTCCTGGTTCACCACTTCAGTATTGCCCAGCCAGTCTTTCTATATTTACTATAAGAAATTTGGAGTTTGATACCTTTCGCTCACTTCTCTCAGCTTCATGTTTTCAATTCATGGTGCTTTCAAATCACTAACCTCAGTTGTAGGTCAGGTATTAATGCACACTCCACATAATAGCAAACAGAATTGAACAGACGTTTTAAAATGTAATCTCAGACCAAGATTCTGGCTAAAGCAAAGTGTAAAGAACAGGGCTTCAAATAATCTAGAGAATTTTACAGTTTCAAAAAGAAGCACTTAAAGCAGGAAGGATATTTTTCCTGAAATAGTAGATTACACTTCTTGCAGGAGGGAGAATTTGAGGACCCTGGCGCTCAGGGAAAACAGCAGGAAGACTGGACAAACTTGTTTCTGCTTTCCTCTGGGAAATTAAATGGGGGAGTTGAGCAGGACATCTGTATTCCTCTATGCTTTATTACGCATGAACTTAAAGTTACAGTTCAGTTCAATTCAGTCACTCAGTCGTGTCCCACTCTTTGCGACCCCATGAATCGCAGCACGCCAGGCCTCCCTGTCCATCACTAACTCCCGGAGTTCACTCAGACTCACGTCCAATGAGTTGGTGATGCCACCCAGCCATCTCATCCTCGGTCATTCCCTTCTCCTCCTGCCCCCAATCCCTCCCAGCATCAGAATTTTTTCCAATGAGTCAACTCTTCTCATGAGGTGGCCAAAGTACTGGAGTTTCAGCTATAGCATCATTCCTTCCAAAGAAATCCCAGGGCTGATCTCCTTCAGAATGGACTGCTTGGATCTCCTTGCAGTCCGAGGAACTCTGAAGAGTCTTCTCCAACACCACAGTTCAAACGCATCAATTCTTCGGCACTCAGCCTTCTTCACAGTCCCAACTCTCACATCCATGCATGACCACAGGAAAAACCATAGCCTTGACTAGACAGACCTTTGTTGGCAAAGTAATGTCTCTGCTTTTTAATATGCTGTCTAGGTTGGTCATAACTTTTTTTCCAAAGAATAAGCATCTTTTATTTTCATGGCTGCAGTCACCATCTGCAGTGATTTTGGAGCCCCCCAAAATAAAGTCTGACACTGTTTCCACTGTTTCCCCATCTGTTTCCCATGAAATGATGGGACCAGATGCCATGATCTTCGTTTTCTGAACGTTGAGCTTTAGGCCAACTTTTTCGCTCTCCTCTTTCACTTTCATCAAGAGGCTCTTTAGTTCCTCTTCACTTTCTGCCATAAGGGTGGTGTCATCTGCATATCTGAGGTTATTGATATTTCTCCTGGCAGTCTTGATTCCAGCCTGTGCTTCTTCCAGCCCAGTGTTTCTCATTATGTACTCTGCATAGAAGTTAAATAAGCAGAGTGACAATATACAGCCTTGATGCACTCCTTTTCCTATTTGGAACCAGTCTGTTGTTCCATGTCCAGTTCTAACTGTTGTTTCCTGATATGCAGGTCAGGAAGTTACAGTTAAGATAAAGCAAAGGAAGAAAACAAGTGCCTACTAGTTTCATATTGGTAATTTCCATCTCTGATATTGAGCAACTGTGTTCTCTGCTTCCCCTTAGTGTCATTATTCTCAAATTGGAATTACTATTCAAAAGAGGGCCTGAGATACAAGATGTAGAATAAGCATAGTATAGGCCCAGGAATCAACCCAGGGTCTCCTGCATTGCAGGCAGATTCTTTACCATCTGAGCTATCAGGGGAGCCCCACTGGAAAAGAGATTTCCATGTCAAACATGCATATAGCAAATATGTATTAAATGGGATAAAACAAAAGGTCATATGAAAGTATTTTATACAAAGCTTTTCCTAATAAATATTAATATAGAAAAGTATGTAAATCATAAATGTAGAATTAATATCTTGAAGACATCATGTAGCCACTACTCATTTGTTTTATCTGATTATAAAATACTTTCTTTTTATAGGTGTTTGAATAACATATCTTTTCCCATCCTTTTGCTCTTAACTTCTGTATATATTTAATGTATGTCTCTTGTAAGCAGTGTATACTTGGGTTTATTTTTCTTCTAGACTGGTAGGTAATCTTTATTTTTGAATTCACATTTTAGTCCTTTTACAGTTAATGCCATTGCCAAATAAATTTGTGTTTAAGTCAGTCATACTATTATTTGTTTTCCTTCTGTCTCATTTATTTTTATCCATTCCTTCCTTTTTTCTTGCCTTGAAAATACCTTTGATTAAAGTATTAATCATTAAGTGCTGTTTTAGTTTTTTCTGTTAGAGTTTTACTTTTTTTAATGATTACAATAGTCCTTCTATTATACTCTCCTAGTTTTTTAAAGTCTGATATTAGTATTTTTACACAACAAAATGATTTTAGAACACTTAAACTCCTTGTAGCCTCACAGTTTTTGTGCCAGTTTTGTCATTTATTTTAATGATAATGCTAACAATGCATTTGTGGGAACATTTTAATGTTTTATCTAGCCAATATTCATTTGGATTTACTTAGCAATGTATATATGAAATTCCAGGTGGCACTAGTGGTTAAAAAAAAAAACCTACGTGCTAAAACAGGAGATGCGTAAGAGATGTAGGTTCGATTCCTGAGTTAGGAAGAGCCCCTGGAAAAAGGCATGACAAGCCACTCCAGTATTGTTGCCTGGAGAATCCCATGGAGAGAGGAGCCTAGTTGGCTACAGCACATAGGGTTGCAAACAGTCGCGTACACATCAATACATACAGTAAGTTTTTATGGTTCACCCTTCCATCACTTCATGGAAAATAGATAGGGAAACAGTGGAAACAGTGTCAGACTTTATTTTGGGGGGCTCCAAAATCACTGCAGATGGTGACTGCAGCCATGAAATTAAAAGACACTTACTCCTTGGAAGAAAAGTTATGACCAACCTAGATAGCATATTCAAAAGCAGAGACATTACTTTGCTGACTAAGGTCCGTCTAGTCAAGGCTATGGTTTTTCCTGTGGTCATGTATGAATATGAGAGTTGGACTGTGAAGAAGGCTGAGCACAGAAGAATTGATGTTTTTGAACTGTGGTGTTGGAGAAGACTCTTGAGAGTCCGTTGGACTGCAAGGAGATCCAACCAGTCCATTCTGAAGGAGATCAGCCCTGTGATTTCTTTGGAGGGACTGATGCTAAAGCTGAAACTCCAGTACTTTGGCCACCTCATGCAAAGAGTTGACTCATTGGAAAAGACTCTGATGCCGGGAGGGATTGGGGGCAGAAGAAGAAGGGGACGACAGAGGATGAGATGGCTGGATGGCATCACTGACTCAATGGACGTGAGTCTGAGTGAACTCCGGGAGCTGGTGATGGACAGGGAGGCCTGGCGTGCTGCGATTCATGGGGTCGCAGAGTCAGACATGACTGAGCGACTGAACTGAACTTCTTACGATTCTGAATTTTCATCTAAAATTCTTTTCTTTCTGCCTGAAGAACTCCTTTTAGTATTTCTTTTAAGAATAAAGCTGATTTTTGTTTTTTAATCTTTTTCAGGTTTATTTTTGAAGGCTATTTTTGCTAGGTATAGAATGCTTTCTTTGTCTTTGATTTTTGGCAGTTCTGCTGTGGTTTATCTTGGTATCGTTTTCTTTATAGGGGTGTGTGTGTCTGTGTCTGTGTCTGTGTGTGTGTCTTATGGAGCCCCCTGAATCTGAGAGTTGGTAGTCTTCTGTCAGTTTGGGGAAATGTTCAGTCATTTGCCTTCACATGTGCTTTCTCATCAATCAGTTATCTCTTTTTCTTCAAAGATCCCAGTTAACACATATGTTAGACCTTTTCTCCTCTTTCTTATGTTTCTTTCACTCAATTCTTTACTTACCATCTTTGTCTCTTTGTACTTTAGTCTGTGTAATTTCTTCTGACCTGGTTTTCGGTTTATTAATTTTTCTCTTTATCTGTGTTTTTTCTATACCTTATATCTTTGTCTTGTCATTTAACTTATTGACTAACTAAAAGTTATTAGTAGGAAAATCTCTTACCTAAGTCTCCTGAGGGTCTGTTTCTATTTCCTACTATTTTCTGTCTTCATTCAAGCTTTTAATTTTGATATCTGATTTTTTTTATTGGGTTGAACATTATCGCTATAAAAAATGATAATGATAATTTGAAGTTCTCCATAATTTTTTACTTCTCCAGAAGACTTTACGGTTTGCAGTTAGGCTAGGGCCAGATCACCCTAATCCATCAGTGGTTAAGATGATTCCAGCTTGGGCTTCAGTCCTGGTGAAGGTTGGCCTAATACCTGCTCCGTCCTTGTTCCTAGATTGTGGCTTTTCAGGGTCCAAATAAAAGCCTGAGTGTTTTCCAGAACCTCTTCTCTTAGGCAGATGTTGGCCTCCGTTTCTTCCTTACCTTCTTTGCCTCAGCTCTTCTTTTCTCTATCCGAGTCAGTGGTTGTCTTGAGGAATGAAGCCATGCCAGATGTCCAGCCCTCCTTTCTTGGCTTCTTGCTATTTCCAGATCTCGCCTCCCCCAGCCCCCTGCAGTTCTCACGGCCTTGATATCTTAGCACTGTCACCAGACTTACATCTTTTTACATTTTGTTCAGTTTTGCTGGTTGTACTTAGGTTTAGTTTTAAAAAACCTAGCTGTTCAGGAAATATAACCACATCAAGTTGTTTGTTGTTCCAGTGGTGATCATTGGTTTGTTTTACAGAATGTTTCAGAACAATTTTTATCTTGATGGTCCTATTTCCCAGACCCCTGCCTTCACTACACACGTCCATTGTCCTGTGCTGTTGGTGGTGAGAGGGTAAAGAATCTGAGAAACGCAGTGGGAAGAGCGCTGACTTTTTAAGCAGACAGACTTGGATTCAAGTCATAGCTTTCATCGATTGTGTCAGCCTGTGCAAGTTAGGTTTTAAAATTTTTCTGTTTTCCCTTTTTAAGTGATTTTTTCATTTTATGGCTGCTCTGGGCCTTTGTTGCTGCGTGAGGGCTTTCTCTAGTTGTGTTGAGTGGGGTCTCCTTTCTGGTTGCAGTGCATGGACTTCTCATTGTGGTGGCTTCTCTTGTTGCAGAGCACAGACTCTGGGGTGTGCCTGCTTCGGTAATTGCAGCACATAGGCTCACTCAGTGGCTGTGGCATGCAGGCTTCAGTAGCTGTGGCCCGTGGGCTTAGTGCCTTGAGGCACGTGGAATCTTCCCAGACCAGGGGTGGAACTTGTGTCGTCTGCATTGGCAGGCAGAGTCTTAACCACTGGACCACCAGGGAAGTCCCAGATTTCTGTTCCTGTTCTCTTGCCCACCCAGTGGTCACAGTGAGAATGAAGAGTGAAATTAAAAGTTTTTCAAGTGGAATGAAGTGTGGACTGCATCTGGCATGTGGTCGATGCTTAGCAAACATTTAAAAAAATTATCTTGGGGAGTTGGAAACTATAGATTTAGGACTGTTCTCATAGGAATCTATAAGTTCAACATGTAGTAATTATTAGCAAACCCTTAAAATGGACCCGTTTGGTTGTCAGGCAGTTCAGCAGGCATTTATCCAGCAGCCACTGTCCAGGCACCCTCCTTAATCCTAGTGCTATGCAGAAGCTGTTCAGGGTCTTGCAGCCCAGTGGGATAACAGTGAAAAGCAGTGAGCAGAGGGTGGCCGCATCCAACACTGCAGTGAACCCTGGGTATTAGGGCACAGGGGTTGGCAACCTTTTTCTTTAAAGGCCTAAATGAGGCTTTGTGGGATTTACTGCTGCTGCTGCCGCTACTCAGCTTTGCTGTTGTAGAGCAGAAACAGCCATTCTCCAGATTGGGCCTGGGTATGTTCCAGTTAAACTTCATTTACAAAATCAGGTGGCAGATAGGTTTGGCCTGAAGGTCCTGAAACAGTGCTGACTCTAGCCTTCACAAGCTAAGACTGTTTCTTACATTTTTAAAGGTTGTTTAATAAAAAGGAAGAAAGATAATATACAAAATACCATCTGTGGTCCACAAATCCTTAAGTATTTTATTTCTAATTCTTTATAGAAAAAAATTGCTGACCCCCTTATTAGAGTACATAGAGAAAAAAAGTATATATAAGTACTTTGATACCAAAGAAAAAAGAAGAATGTGGCACTCTGGCTTGGATCCATGGAGGATCTTGGTGAGAAGAATAGGTAATTCTGTGTGCAAATACAGACATATTTACCTGTGTCCCACCCCAACAGTGATCCTCCTAGTTGCTACTCATTTATTTTATCGAACTGTCCATAATGTGTGTTTCAGCAGCAGATAGAGGGATGAAAGTTAAATACTTTAGAAATGTTCTCCTTATAAAGGAATTTTCATTCCAAGATCAGGAAGATCTCCTAGAGAAGGAAATGGGAACCCACTCTAGTATCCTTGCCTGGGAAATGCTATGAAGAGAGGAGCCTGGTGGGTTACAGTTCAGCTGCTAAGTCACTTCAGTTGTGTCCAACTCCGTGCAACCCCATGGACTGTAGCCCGCCAGCCTTCTCTGTCCATGGAATTCTCCAGGCAGGAGTACTGAAGTGGGTTGTCATGCCCTCCTCACGGTCTTCCCGGCGCGGGGAGCAAAGCTGCGTCTCTTCTGTCTCCTGCATCACAGGCAGGGTCCTGACCACCAGCGCCACCACAGTCCATAGGGCTGCAAAGCGTTAGATGCGCCTTAGCAACTAAAGCAACGTCAGTTACATAGCTAACAGTTACCAGTCCTCTTGGTATGTGTATTACTTTATAACACCGTAATAACTTTTTTCTTACAGAAATACATTTTCGGGAAATGGCCTCTAAATCTTGGCTGAATATTTTAACCTTCCTTTGTGGATCAGCAGTCGGATTTGTTTTATGCTCTCAGCTACTTAGTATTTTGTTGGAAGAACAGAAGGACATCCAGCCTAGTATTCTTCATAATGATCCTCACGCTAGGCATTCAGATGACAATGAACAGAATCATCTAGAAGGACAGATGAACTTCGATGCAGATGCCAGCCAACATAAAGGTATGGTTTACTGTATTAAGGAGTAAATAGAAACTGTATTTTTCAATATGTTTAACTGTTGAGAGAATTAGAAAAAGTTGCTTATATGAATCTTATTATATCACTGTATCTTTTGATGGAAATGAGCTTAACTCCAGATATTAAATAACAATTCTTTGTTTTACCTCAGGAGAAAAAAATTGCTAAAACCCAGATTTATTTAGGATGTAAGATATTAATTTTGAATTTATTTTCAAATATAAATAGTTCAGAAAACATAACTTAGGAAAAGGCAAAACTTTCAGGTTAGATTTAGTTCTGAAAATTTTAATTTTGTTTTCATGGTTCATATCTATGTCTTTGGTTTTTGCTGTTACCTTGTTTTAGTCTTGTTTTTTGCTTAGTCTTGTTTTCCTAGAGAAACTCAAGAGGTATATATAAATTTCAGTGTACTTTTTATCAGTGTCTGACATAACTAATCTTTTCTCCTTTTGAGAGGCATAAAACTGTTAGGGAAGTAGAAACCCAGGCATGTGTTACATCGATATGACTTGACTTCACTTTCTCCTGGTCCTCTGCCTCCGACCAGGTGTTCTCAACTGTGTCCTCTCCGTGCCCCGTGAATGCTGCTTTGCTCTCAGCCTCTGTTCTTTGGCTCTTTCTTTGCCTGTGTGATGTCATCAGCCCTCATAATTTTAGTTTCCATCTGTTCCTTGCTGTCTTTCCCTTAACCTAGTTCCAGACAGTATGAGAAGACATTCACAATTCAGAGATCTCTGCAAATGGTGATTTATTTGACAGAAAATACAGCAGCTTGGAAAAAAGGTTGGAATTCTGGGATGCAACGGGGTCCCACATTAAGGGGTGTTTGTCTTATCTTTTTGGCAGTAAATTGCTTCTTTCCTACCTCTCAATCTAAGATTGAGGGTGAGGTACACATCCTGGTTATTTTATGAACTAGCAAGTACACGCATACTGTGACAGAGTGTCATGTGTGAGTGTTTCTGTGACGGTGGTTCGTCTCTGAGCTGCTGTGTTCTTACCAGAGAGCCATTTGCTCACTCTGCACTGGCTCTGCACTGGCTCTGCACCGTTGCTCTAGGCTTTAGTTGTTCAGTGGGAGCCAGGCTTCTCTACTGGGAGGCTGTTCTAGATCAGCCTCACTGCAGGCACAAAATTAGGGCCTGCTTTTCCTACTTGATGGTCTACAAAATGTAGGTGTGCTAAAGGTTTCTCACAGACTTAACATGTACACCATACTCCTTCTTCTCCTTTGCAGTCCTAAAATGTTTTCTCCCTCCTGTTGTTAGATAGCTCACTGCTTTCTGCCTAGGTCATGGTAGGTGCTCTCCTCTGCTCACCAGCAGTCCTGTTTCTCATGAATGTGAACAGTCTGCTTCTTCACCGTTTCTAGGCTACTTCTCTCAGTCTGCAGCATGCTCCCCCTAAGTCAGACCTTCAGTTGTATCCATGTACTTGCGCTCAGCCTAGCTTCACTGAGTCTTTTGTCCTTTCTTCTGGTGAATTTCATTTAAAGACCTAATTTCTGCATCGTCTCTTATTTTTCCTGATCACTGCCTTATATCCCCTTCTTCTCTGTTCTAGCCAGCTTCCCAGTCCACTGTTCTGTAGTGTTTCTCAGCCATTACCTTACCCCTCAGTTCATTGAAACCTTTACCCATACCTCTGTTACACCATCTTTTAATATACAGCAAGTATTGGTTTGCATGCCAAGTTCCCATGCTAGAATGAATTCTCCTGTGGCAAAACATGTGTTCTATTCATCTTTTTATCTCCTTTACCAGCGGCATGCCCATCACAGAGTAATGAATGAATGAGTAATTGAAAGAATGAGAAATGCTATCTACCAGATTCCAACTGTAGGGAGAAGGATGTCTTACTCTATGTGAAACATATTAAGGATTTCTGCTCCCACCACAGTCCTACCCGCCCAGGATTTGGCATATATGTACAACTAGGAGATTGAACCCCTCCACTGTATGGAATATGAATGCCTCTGCCTGAAAAGAGGGCAGTTTTGTCTGGTTTTGGATTGCAAATTCTTGATATTCAGAGGGACAATTAGAATATTTTCATGCCCTTCCCAGCATTTCCCTTTACTCGCTCTTGGTTAACTAGAAATGTATCCCTCCAGTTGTTAATTTTTCACAGGATTGAGCTTTTGTAACTGATTGACCTTAACTTCAAGGACGTTTCCTCAGGATGCTGCCAAAAGCATTGCTACACAAAGTGCAGTTTTGTAGAGTCATGCTGGTCTACAACTAAAAAAGTATTGACATCAGAATTAAACAGTCAGAAACTTTTATGGTAATTAGACAGTACTTTTGTGTAAATCTAAACATAAAAACTTAGGGCTTGTGTTTTTGTATTTATTTTTGAAATTTTATTTATTATTCATTTTTGGCATGTTGCAAAAGTATAGGTCTCTAACTACTGGAAATAAAAATTGATCCTTCACCAAGCACTGATGTGGAATCTCATAATTGGAATCTTTCTCTGGAGCAGTGTTACTCAAAATATAGTCCTGGCCCAACAGCCTGTGAATTGTTTGTTAACCTGTCTGCATCCTGATTAGAAGCTGGTGCCAGAATGTAATCAGATAAGCTTACTGCTTCGTTAAATAGACTTTTTGGTAAATTGTAGCAAGACTTCCTTGATGGAAGAAGTAAGATGTTGCCTTATGATTTTTTTAATTGTTTTATTTTTGGCTGTGCTGGGTCTTCATTGCTGTGCTTCATTGCTGCGCGTGGGCTTTGTTGCCCTGAGGGATGTGGCATCTTCCTGGAGCACGGATTGAACCCACGTCCCCTGCATTGGCAAGCAGATTCTTGTGCTCTGCATCACCAGGGAAGCCCAATGTATTGCTTTATATTTTGGCATGAGCTCCCTGTTTCTTTGCAAACCTATACTGTGAAAAACACTGCTCTTGACAATCTTGGAAATACTACCTCTGCTTGTTCTTGTGTCCTGTTTCTGGTGGATTTGCACTTTGGAATGAAGTATGTTACTATAAGAAATGATCTCAGCTTTGCATTAACTCATCTTTTTTGAACTGGGGTAGTCATGAAAATCTTTTAAAGCCACCTCAGGGTACCTGTAGATGCATAACACAAGATGTGGGCAGGATGGACTGCTGCTTCAGGAGTCTGTGCTGCCTGCCCTTCAGAAGCTTATTCGCAGCAGTGAAACATTCCTGTCAGTGTTGTGTTTCTTTTTTTTTTTTTTCAGCTGAATCACTAACAGTAGAGAGGTATATAGAAGGGGGAGGGGAGTCTTTTGAAATTGTTCAAGAAAATGTCTTCTTTGGTATAATTTATTTTGAATTTACAACCATGTAAATTAACTTTAAGCAATTTTTGTTTAATAGATGAGAACACTGACATCGCTGAAAAGCTCTATCAGAAGGTTAAAATTCTTTGCTGGGTAATGACAGGGCCTCAGAATCTAGAGAAAAAGGCTAAACATGTCAAAGCTACCTGGGCCCAGCGTTGTAATAAAGTGTTGTTTATGAGTTCAGAAGAAAACAAGGACTTCCCTGCTGTGGGATTAAAAACCAGAGAAGGCAGAGACCAGCTGTACTGGAAAACAATTAAAGCCTTTCAGTATGTCCATGATCATTATTTAGAAGATGCTGATTGGTTTATGAAAGCAGATGATGATACTTACGTTATACTAGATAACTTGAGATGGCTTCTCTCAAAATACAACCCTGAAGAACCCATTTACTTTGGGAGAAGATTTAAGCCCTATGTAAAGCAGGGCTACATGAGTGGAGGAGCAGGATATGTACTGAGTAAAGAAGCTTTGAAGAGATTTGTTGAGGCATTTAAAACAGACAAATGTACGCACAGCTCCTCAATCGAAGATTTAGCACTGGGAAGATGCATGGAAATTATAAATGTAGAAGCAGGAGATTCCAGAGATACCACCGGAAAAGAAACTTTTCATCCTTTTGTACCAGAGCACCACTTAATCAAGGGTTATCTGCCGAGAACCTTTTGGTACTGGAATTATAACTATTATCCTCCTGTAGAGGTAAGTTTAGAAATTTTATTACTGTATAGGTACTTTGACTTTTGTTTATTTAAAAAAACTAATAATGTGATGTTCTTTAGTATCAGTAGCCAAGAATCTCTTAGTCTTTTTATATCGAATGGCAGTATAACAGAGCAGATGAGAATGAAGGTATCAGCAATAATAATTCCAATAAATATTTGTATTGCTGCATGCCCAGCACTAAGAAGATAGCAGTAATATTGTCAAGTTCCAATTCTTATGAACCTTACATTCTTGATGAGGAGACATACAATAAACAGGCAGACAAGTCCAGTTATAAAATGATTTTAGGTAGTGCAAGTGCCCTGGAGAACAATGGAGCCAGGTAAGAGGATGGAGAGTGACCAGAGTTGGAAGGGATACTTCAGTTTGGGCAAATGAAGAAAGCTTCGCTAAAAGGGTACCTTTTGAACAGAAACCTGAGTGAGGTTAGCAAGCAGGCTATGGGAAGATCTAGGTAAAGAGCCTTCTCATCTTCAGGAACAATACCTGAAAAGATTTTGAGGTTCAGAAAGACCTAGGTTCAAATCCTGCTCTCCCACTTAATAGTTGAGTGACCTTGGATGGACAGAATTTGCCTAACCCCTGAGCCTGTTTCCTCATTTGTAAGACAGACCTGATCTACCTGTCTGATCCAGTGTTCATCATGATACAGGACAGTGTCTGTTATACAGGGAGTACCTGTCAGTCCTGGACCTTACTTGATACCTTAGCTTACATTCCTGAGAATTTTATCTAAAATAAATTATTAAATATTTCAAATGTACAGCTAAATATTCGAGGATATACTGTTTTGTACCCACCAATGACTGGGTACGCACATACAACACAACCAGCTTTACCAAATATTAGTCTTTTGCCCCATTTGCTTTAGATTTTTTTCTTTTTAAACAAAAAGGTGTAGAGATAGGTGAGGCCAGTGTCCTCGCCTCAGTCCATTTCTCTTAGCTCCTTCCTGAGAATTAACCACTGTAACAAGTTTAGTGTTTATCATTACCATGCGTGTATTTATGTTTTTCCTACATGTTTCTGTATTTGTAAATAATACATAGTATGTTGTTTTGCAGGTTTTTAAATAAGTAGAATTGTACCATAGGCATCCTTGCACATTTGCCTTTTTTGCAACATTAAAATTTATCAACATTAATATGTGTATCTGCTTCATTAATTTTAAACCGCTGTATAATAATCTGCTGCTGCTAAGTCGCTTCAGTCATGTCCGACTCTGTGCGACCCCATAGACGGCAACCCACCAGGCTCCCCCGTCCCTGGGATTCTCCAGGCAAGCTGTATAATAATCTAATATATGAATATACTGTAACCTACCCATCCTCCTGCCTGTATATATTTAGTAAGCTGTTGCCAGTTTTTCACTATATTAGCATTCCATCAATGACTGACTGGAGACCAGGAATCACAGAGTCTAGCTTTTAGCCTCAGTTCTGTTATTGATTAATGTCTTGAGGCAGGTCCCTGGTGCTGTTTACCTTTTCTCTGGCCCTGAGGTAACCAATAATACACTTTATGGTACTGTTCTCTTCTTTACAAGCCATTGTTTTCAAATCACCATCTAAAACAGTGTTTCTCAACCAAGGGCTCTTTTTTGCCTCCCAGAGGACTTTTGGGAAAATCTAGACTAAGCGACTTCCCTTTCACTTTTCACTTTCATGCACTGGAGAAGGAAATGGCAACCCACTCCAGTGTTCTTGCCTGGAGAATCCCAGGGACGGGGGAGCCTGGTGGGCCTCCGTCTATGGGGTCGCACAGAGTCAGACATGACTGAAGCGACTTAGCAGAAGCAGGAGCAGCAGAGACCTGTTTGGTTGCTTACTTAGTGGTTGCTACTAGCATCTAATGGGTAGAAATCCACAAGATTGTAAACTTACTAGATGCTGAGTATTCCACAATGCACAGGACAGCCCCTCACAACAGAGAATTATCCAGCCCCAAATGTCAGTAGCACTGAAGTTTCGAACCTTGACCTGGAACATCTGACCTGAGCTTTTAAGTTTTCAGCTTTAAAAGGAAATTTTAAAGCAAATTACTACTTTTTCAGCTCTCAACCACCAGTGTGTCCCTGGTACTTATACAGAAGTGATAGCTAATCCTTAATGGTAAACCTACACTTAACAAAGGACAAAACAGACTCAGGAGAGTCACGTAACTTGACTATCCTGATGAGTAGCCTTGGCAGTATTTGCAGTCCCTCTCTGATTTTAAAAGCTCTTATTATTTCTATCATGGCCACTGCTGTCTGATTAATCTTATATGTGCTCCCCACAGGAGTGTAGAGTGTGTTAGAATAAATATTCTTTTGTTGGGATAAATTCCACTTGAATAAACAAACATTTTAAAGTTCAGTTTTATGTAATGAAGTTTTTGAATCCATATGCTAGCATCTTACCGCTATTATAGATGCAAGAATTTCCTAAACTGTAAAACACATGTATTCCCAAGTCTGACTTTTGATCGTCTGTTTTGGTTTTGGTTTCAGTGAGGTACTACTTGGGGTGCTTTTTCAGTGCAAAGTTTTCTTAAGCTATCCAGGATTACTTGACCTCTTCCCGTCTCAATTCTGCTCCCCTACCGTACAAAAATATACTAAAGTCAAGAACATTACAAATGCATAATAATGAAAACACCTAAATGCATGTAAGATTTCACTAAGAGTTTTTGATGTTGGATACACATAACAGTAATAGCAAAGGGGCATAATAATTGTTATTTTCAAACAGTAAAATATCCCACTTTGCCCTTAAAAGTACTACCAACAGTTCCTGCCTGAAAATAAGGTATACCTAATAATATATTTTATATTAACAAATATTCACAGAGCACATATTTTATTTATTTTTAGTTGTATCATGGCTTTCTTTTTTCTTTTGAACTTTTTGTTTTGCATTGGGATATAGCTGATTAACAATGTTGTGATCATTTCAGGTGAACAGCAAAGGGACTCACCCATGCATGTACATATATCCATTCTCTCCTAAACTCTCCTCCCATCCAGGCACATATCTTATTTAAATTGTACTAGCTTTTTAAATGGATGGGAAATTTTACGTTTATTCTCTCAAAATTTATGTTATTTTAAAAACTGTAAAACAGATTTGTAAGTTCCAAAATTGACCCAGCCTGATTTTGCTTCTTCTCTCTCAGGAGGGTCTATATAAACCCAGAGTGAAACCACACTTCTGTTACTATTCATCATTTAATAAATTGTCTTCTCTCTAAGGGAGTTGCTGTTTGCAAAGCTGTCCTGAATCTCATACATACTTGCTTGCTTTCCTTCAGTTCAGTTCAGTCGCTCAGTCATGTCCGACTCTTTGCGACCCCATGAGTCGCAGCACGCCAGGCCTCCCTGTCCATCACCAACTCCCGGAGTTCACTCAGACTCACGTCCATTGAGTCCGTGATGCCATCCAGCCATCTCATCCTCTGTTGTCCCCTTCTCCTCCTGCCCCCAACCCCTCCCAGCATCAGAGTCTTGTCCAATGAGTAGTCACTAAAGATACAGTGTGGAAAAGATTTGTCTATAATTCAACATTATAAAGCAGTTATACTCTAATTTTAAAAAAAAAAAAACAGCTCCAAGAAAGAAAATTGTATCTAGCAGGTTAGGGTGTGAAATACTGTAGTTAATCAAAAAGTTATGCTCTTACATTAGTTGTTCAGGACTTTTCATGCTGTTCCCTTTCACACTACCTTCTCACTTGGAAGTGAATCTATTCCCAGAAATGAAATCTTTTCCCTAGGACTCCAGTCTGTTTCCTAGCAGTAGATTTTTTTTCACAAGAAAATTTTGAAGTCAGTCTTAATACAGCAGATTTAAAATATAGTGGATTTTCAAATATTAAAAAAACATTCCTCTATGTGTGAAATTGCCTTTTTTATAGGTCAGAAATGATCCAATGTTGTTTTAGCATATTAATTCTTCAGTTTTGTTTATATTACCTCTAATCCATTTGAAACTTAATAGTGTATATGGTTGATGCAGAGAACTCCTGATTTTTCCAAATTGTTAACTAATTATTCCAGTGCCATTTATTAATAGTCCTTTGTTCACTGCTGATGTAAAAATACCTCCATTATTATCATTCACTGTAGCATTACTTACAGTGGGGTCGATATCTGAGGTTTCAGTTCTGTTCCATTGTTCTGTTTGGTTTTGGCTCAGTACCATATTGCTTTGAACCTTGTAGCTTTACAAAGTCTTCAAATTATTAATCTAAGACTGTGTCTTGTCTTCTTTATTGCTCCCTCTCTTTTTCTTTTAAATTGTTTTGGCAACTCTCAAATTTTATGCTTGTACATAAACTTAATTACTTTAGGAACAATGGATATCTTTGCCCATTATTTTTTAAATTTCCTTTTAGGTCCCTTAGTAAATTTTTATAGTTTTCTTCAAGTAAATCTTTATTTCTTAAATATCTCCTTAGGTTTTTAGCATTTTTGTTACTCTTCTAATTGGTTTCTTTGCTTAACACTTTTAAACTAGTGTGTATATGCATATATATATGAAAGGTTTTTTTTTCCCTAAGCATCTTTAAAATCTGGCTCTGTTCCTGGATTTTTTTATTTCTGATGATTTTTCACTCTGTTGAGTTTGGGGGGTATCCATAATCATATGCAAAGAACTAGGTACTTTGTTTCTAAGGATTATAACTATTTTATTATATTGCCTTTTATTGCTTATAAATATTAACTAAATAAATAATAAGTAAAAAACTGTTATTATTAAGCAGTTATCCTGGCCATCCAGTAAAAAAACAGCACAATGGAGTATAACATAATTACTACAGTAAATCTAAGCAAAATATTATAATAATATTTCAGAGTGATATAAAATTGCTTCCAGAGAAGATCCAGGAATTTAATATTAACCGCTTTTGTCCTAGTCTTTAGTTTACTATGCACTGGCCACTATAGCGGCCACTAACCACATATGACTGTTGAGTGCTTCAAGTATGACTACTGAAATTTAGATGTGCCCAGTAATAGACGTCATACTTGATTTCACGGACTTAGCACAAATAAAAATAATGATTTCATCAATAATTTAGAAAATATTGATCACCTATCTAAATATTAAAATAATAAAGATTTATTCAGTTAAAACATACTCAAATTAATTTCACCTCTTTCTTTCTACTTTATAAGTATGACTGTGGCATTTTTTGATCACATATATCTACTGAATAGAGCTGATTTGATAATCACAAGTTGACCTATCTGTTTAGTTTTCATATTTATTTCTACTTTTAAATTCCCTAAAAATGTAAAAAGTAGAAAAGAGATTTTTCAGTGTCTACATGTTCGTCCAAGAAACCCATCTATTCAGTGTTTGTTTCAAAGGAGTTTAGAAAAAGGCTAGAGAAAATACAATGGACAATTTCTTCATGATTTTTGCTGCATTGTAAGCTGCATACTTCCAAACATGAATTATTAAATGTTTGATTTAGTGGATCACTATGAATCTTCTCTGGGAACTTGTCTGACTTTTTCTCCGTGGGTCATTGCAAAGATGGTAGATAGTCTTAAGTTTTCTTGGAGTTATTTGAGTGAAACAGTCTCCAGATGCCAGTTTTGACCCCAGAATGACCTTGTGAGTGACTACTTAATTCTGGGACCAGTTTTTTTTATTCTATTTTATTCCTTTTTTATTCTTTCCTGCTTTTGTATTTTTGTTGCTATTTTGTTTCTGTCTTCTTTGATTTAACTGCTCTCATGCCAGCTCAGAAATCTATGAGAATTATATAACTGAACAAAAGTTTAACTGAGGGCCACTGGAATGTGATTATTCTGTCAGTGTAAGCTAACATTTATTGAGTATTTACTACAGGTAAAGCATGGTACCAGCCATTTTGTCTCCTTTAAGTAAGCATCTTTTTTTGCACGTGGGGAAGTTGAAGCTTATAGAGATTAAGTAATTTGCCCCAGACTATACACTAGTAGGCAAAATAGGGGCTCAAACCTAGGTATGACTTAGCACTTCCTCTCTTAAGTACCAGATTGTTTGGGTTAATCTATCGATGAAGTTTTAGCTTGCAGATACATTATGGGCAAGGCTTTGTTGTCACTGAATGTTCTAAAGGTGTCTTTCTGAGGCTGAGCCAAGCAAAAATTTATAATGAGAAAATTATGAAGAGAAAGCAAAACTTGGAGAAATAGAACTTTGTCCTTTGTATAGCTGACTCTTTCATTTGAAGAAGTCTCACGGTTTTCTAGGTTTGGTTTTTTTGGAGGGGTGCTAATCTATAGGGTATGAGAGAATTTTATTTCAGTTAGATATACTTCAGCAATTTCATCTTTGATTTTACATTGTTGAGAACTCTGAAAACACTTGGTTTCTTTCATGGATCTAATAAAGCATGTGGTTCTGCTTTAGTCTGCCAGCTTTAATGCTTTGATTCTGTTAAAACTAGTGTTTCCTTTTTTATCCTTATGTTAATATTGTACATAATAATATGCCATTTATTAATAATGCCTGTTTCTGCTGCTTTTTTAGGGTCCTGGTTGCTGTTCTGATCTTGCAGTTTCTTTTCACTATGTTGATCCTACAGCTATGTATGAGTTAGAATACCTCGTTTATCATCTTCGTCCGTATGGTTATTTATACAGATATCAACCTGCCTTACCTGAGAAGATACTAAAGGAAGTAAGTCAGATATACAAAAATGAAGATACAAAAGTAAATCAGGAGCCCTTGAAAGAAAAACATAAATGAACAGAGGTAAAATGCCTAGCATTGCACTGAAGAAGAACTTCTCCATTCCTGATAGAGAACACTGGAACCCCAGTGAGGAATTCTTTCCAAGTGAACGTTCCATGTTAGAAACCTTTCGTATGAACGACTGTAAACTGAAGCTTTAAGTGTGCTGTGAAGTCTGTTAAAATGTGTTTTGATACAGTAATATATATATATGTATAAGAAAAACTTGTGTTTTTAAAATGGTGGCCAGGCAGAGGGACTAGAAAAGAGATATCGTTGCCTATTCCTGACCATATGTATTACTTTCACTGGGAAATTAAAAGTTAAATTTGCTAAAACTACACTGCACCATGTTAGTAACTCACACACAATGCTAAACAGATCTGCCTTAAAGAAAATTTAGAAGGAAATATTGTTGCTCAGTGTTGTCTGTAGACTCAGAACATGAGTTTATATTTGCAGTCTGATATAAATGAACCAACTGCCCCCTGACACACACACGGACAGTTTATGTCTAATGAAAATTTGCTGTGACTATTTATAATTGGTAGTATTTCTTCCAGAAGAAGGTAGAATAAGAATGGCACTTGTCCTTAAAGTGCATTAATAAAACCACATTTTGAAATTATCATGGGCCTTGACTGTATTATATACTTCATTCTAATTAATAGTTAATCTTTTGTGGAGTCCCCGTTGCCTCTTCTCTAAATGTGCTTAACCATTCTCAAATGCCATTCTCAACTATTGATATTTGTTTACTGAAAGCATTAATAGCATTCTATAAACATGCATTTTAAAATATTTTATTCCTTGTTTTACCCATTGTTAATTATGGGTAACTAATGAATAGTAAATTTAATGCTATTTGGAGATGCATTTCTTATAATAGTGCTATTCTCAGGAATCAGTAACATTTTTAACTGATTATTTAAAACTCTGTCCAACTACATAGTCATAGTTCCTTTCTTTCTCATTCTGTTGAGAGATGAGAACTTGTTTGTGCCTTGCATAACTTGTTTAAAGCAGAGGTTTGAGATTCATTTTTCGGTTCTGAGGTGGCTGTTAGTTACACTGGCTAAATAATTTGTAAGATTTTGACCAGAGTTAATTAAAAACATTTAAAAATGCAGAATTCTTAAACAAACTGAAATGTGTCAAATATTAAGAGACCAAATGCTTAATTTATGAATAACACTGAATTTTGATGCTGACTTCTTTGAGGATGATCATTTTTGTCAATGGACAGTTGGAACAAAGCAGAATACCCGTTCAAGACTGTCGTCAAAAACACATAAGTGTTTCATTCTAATTTTAACCCTCTATTTCATCTAACACTCTATTTAAAGAATTTCTGGAAGGAAAGAAAATGTTAAATTTTAGTTGTTTTTACCAAGTATCATCTGAGTGTATCATAACAGAATACACCTCCTATATGATTATCTTAAATGTTACAAATAATTTACATTTCTCTTATGTTTTATCATAATGCTAATTTTATGTGGCTGTCATGCCATTGATTCTGCTGCTTAGCTAAATAGTTTATATTTATTGTGCCAAAATATGTCAAAACCAAGACCTCTTTGTGTTGTATATTTGAGAGAATGTGCATCCTAGTGGCTAATGATGGCATTACTCTGTCAACATAGTGAAAACTTAGACTAGTTTTTACCTATTAAATTACTTTTTGTTATTTTCTTGGTGATATCAGCTGCCAAACTTTCAAGGCATTCTCTTCTTTGAGCAACTCTTTACCTTGGTATGAATATGAATTTAATTGCAGTCCATACACGCTACTTTTCTGTACTAGAATTCTAAATTGTTTACCATAAACATCCAAAAACCTTAAAATTGACTCATATGAAATCAGCATTGTGATGAATCCTGAGGTCTGGAGTTGGACCACCTGGGTTTAAAGTCTTGTTCCGTCACTAGTTTTGTAGCCTTGAGCAATTTGCTTAATCTTAACTCTGTGCCTCAATTTCCTCATCTGTAGACTAGGGACAGGAATACTACCTACCTCACAGGATTGTTATGAGGATTAAATGAATGACTATGTGTATGGCTTTTAAGAACACTGTTTGTCCCAGAGTATGGAGTGCTAAGTGTAACATTTTTTTATTATTCTTTACCTTGGAGTATATTTATTTTAAATGAATGAGAAATCTGCTTTAATGAAATCAGATATTAAAGGAAATATTTCATACATTTCTTATAATAAGTAATAGCTAGTTTTTATTTGATGCCTACTATACACCAGGTAATGTGCTTAGATACTCTGTGTTAATCCTCACAAATTGGGGGTTACTCCCATATTATAGATGAGAAAACTGAGGCTCAGAGAACTACAGTCATTTTTCCACTGTCAGAAAGTTAGTGAGTAACAGAGCTAAGGTTTATACTCAGAGCCTGTGTTCTTTGCACCATGTTAGCCTTGAGGTCAATCATGCAACATTATTTCCATTTTTATTTAATGACATATGACATCTGATACATTGGCCAGTAGTTGTCAAATTAACCAGCCAAATTGTCATAATGATTCTTATATTGTGGTTCATATACTCTTGCCTGGGAACTTGTTAAAATGGAGGTTTCAAGACCCCAATTCCAGAAATTTTGATTCTTTCTTGGGACCCAGAAGTATGCATTCTTCCCAGATTCCCTTGGGCACCGGTTCTCAAAGTGTGGTTCCAACCCGCAGTGGCAGCATCACCCGGGAACTTGTCAGTCTGGACCTCACCCCAGACCTGCTGAATTCTGAAACTCTAGTGGTGGAAGCAAATAATTATGTTTAAATAAGCCCTCCAATTACCCCCTAAACCTGGTGATCATATGCAAATCATCCTTATAACACACTGAGGATTACTTCCCCATAAGTGTGGTTACCCTTCAAAATTTAGATACAGCATAGTTCTATACTATGGGTCTCATATAGAATCACACTATATTAGTAAAAGACTAAAGATAATATAAATATATTTGGTAAGAGACTAAAAATGATATAAAAGGTCAGTGAATCATTCATTTGACAAAATCCTTTAGGTTCTTCAGAGTGACTAATATCAGGGCCCACAGTAAAATATGAAGTTTAGTAGTTTCATATTAGGGCAGAAAATGTTCAGTAATTACTAGTTAAGTACACAATAATTCATTAAAAGCATACCTAAATAAATATCATAAAAAATGTCTACAATTGGTGGTAAAAAATTTTCAATAGAGATAGTAAAGTACTATTATATATATAGTATGCAGAATGTTTTTCTGCTAATTCTATCAAAATTCATCACTTTCGAGGATCAGTTGACTGTCCTATAGGACGTAGTAAAGCAAAAATCTCTCCAAGTAATTAATAGAGCACATAAAACCAGATTTGATGAGGATAATGACTTACTGTCTTTTAAATGAAGATTTTTGTCATCTGGGTAAGTGACTTTAGTATGGTCTTAAAACAGGCTTTGCTGTCTTTTGTTCTCCAATAACAGTATACTTGTATTTTAAGTGGGAAGTCTGTAGATGATACAAAGCAGATTTTTTCCCCAGAGTTCAGTTGTTTTCAAATACCTTGAACTTCAGAGGAGTTTCTGTTACATGTAAGAAGATTTGGAAATAAATGACTAACCAGGTTTTAATATATTTAAAAGTATGGTAATTGAATTTGAGCATTAAATTTGCTAATTGGTTATTTTGATAATTGTTTGAGTATTAATTTTTCACTTCCTTGAGCCTGTTATACTGTATTATTACCAGATTGAGGCTTGAAAAATCCCTCATTTGATAGATTAGATGAAGTCTACCCTTTTATTCATTTAAATTTTTATTTCTTTAGAATATTTTACTTCTTTAGAATATTGACAATTTCTACTTCTTTGTATTTATTGCCCATCTTTATTTCCCTGATAACTAACTTCCACTTTCTAACTACTGCTAATGCTGCCCTCACAAAATTAATTCAGCTATTCTTAGTGATTAGAGTTTGTATATATCACTTACATAATTTTATACCTATTGATATTGTTTCCCTATGAGATTAGAAGTAAAAATTTGTCTAAGAATAATGCCTGCTGGCTCTCAGGATACTTGACCTACTTAAAAGTCTACAATTTTAAACTAATTTTAGATATTCAATTAAATGAAGTAGAATTATTTAAAATTATTTGCATTCTTCCACTCCCCAACTTCCCTTTTTCTCAAAAAAAACACCCTCATTTGCCTCATTTCACTGCTTATTTATAGTAGGCTTCACAGAAGCGTACTTAAGAAATCTGGGGGGCAACCTGTGGTTTATGTTGGACTAAATATAACCTCTATTAATTAAAAAAATGGCTTATGTTTATATACTGGAGTTGAAATAGAAATTTTAGTTCAGATTAGAATGAGAAACTTTATAAATTCTCTTTAGAGAAACCAACTCTAAAACTAGTTTCACAGTTGAATAGGGCTCTGTTTCAACTCCTTTACCTCTCTAGATTTTAGTTTATATCAGCAAAGTTTAAAAAACTTTACAGGGCCCTGCAGCGATCCATATAAAGTATATTATTAGAGGGGAACTAATCTTACTGCTAAGCAGTGTGTTATATTGCCCAGAGAATGTTTGTGTTTTGGAATTTAAAAATTATGTAACGTAATAGTATCATGAATGATTTTAAAATGTCTGGTGACTTGCTTATTTTAAGTGATCACCAATAAGTCAGAAAAAATGTATTTTTAAATGTTTTTTAAAGTGCCTTTTGAACATTTTTAAACAATGGATTTAAACAACTGCATAAAATAAATTACCATTTTAAAGCTGCTTTATCTGATTATTTTTAACTGATGTAAAAGTTGTGGGAGAAACATTGTCTTTAATGGGTAGTTTTGGGGTTATTTTACCAAAAATATTAAGCAGTTTTCCCATCAAAGTTATTCAATTTAAATAGGCTTAAATAATTTTTACTGCAACATGTTATTTTTCTTTAAAGCAACAAAATATTCCACCTCTGATTTTGAATAATCTACATTAAAAAAAAAACAGAAACACCTATGCTTTTGTCCAGGTAAGTGTGTATCTGTGTATGTATGTTTATAGATATACATATATGTTATAGAAAGAACATATGAAAAGAAAAGATTGCTTTCCTATTTCTTGGTATACTTTTATCTGTCACGTACACTTTATAAATTTATTTATTCAGCTAATTATTTAATAATTGTGCCCAGGATCTACTAGAAATACAGAGGTGAACTGTGTATATAAGATTTCTGTTCCCATAGGACCCTAATTCTACAGCTAGGCAATAAACAAGGTAGTAGATGAAAGAACACCATGTTTCAGAGTGGTGGTAGGAAAATAAAAGTGTGATGTGGTAGAAGAATTTTCTGGGTGGGGGGTCAGGAGGTAATCTTTGAGGTAGTCTTTGAGCTGACTTGAATGACAGACATTTTATATACTTCAAAGGTACTTATATCTATGAAGTTCTTTGCTCCTACTATGAAAAAAATGGTAAGACTGTTGTTTCCCACCTCTGCTCAAGCATGCTTTGGGCATATGTGAAGGCTCGCCACCTTGTCTTTCTTCCTCCTATTCCTGTAGCACTGGAATCGTACTCCTGATAACATTCAGGGTTGAATTTCACTTTTCATTGTTGCTGTCAGATTGTAGAGCAATGCTAAAGTCTAGGCAGGAGTTTGAAAGAGAACTAATGATTCAGTTTTTTCCTTCAGTTTTACATAAGGATATCATCCTTATAACTGTACTGTTCAGTGGACATGTGTGTGAGAGAGAAGACTAGAAAGGTATGATTATTTTAATAGTTGAATTTTTTCTTGAAAGTATTATTTTTTATTTTTTCATACTGGTAAGATTTATGTTGTAATTTTATTTGACGAGATGAAGGTATATGCTTAGAGTAGTTAGGCATAGAAATGATTTGTTGTTCATAAAAATTAATTTTTACAACCTCCTCACCTGGTTGAATTTTGCCTCACTTCCTGCCTTTGAATTTCTGGCTCTTTGAACCTTCCCCTATTCTTTGCTTCTCTCATCCCTTGTCTTTGCTTTTTTTCTCTTCCTCCCATTGGCAGCAGTGCTTTTGTTTCTTTAGGCTTTTTTTTTTTTTTTTGCCCCCATTTCCTATCAGCAGATGTGTTTTAAAGAATTTTTTTTAATCACGTGTTTTTTGGTGAATTTCAGTTCCCTCCCACCAGCTGAAGAAACTTCCCTAGAATCAACAGAAAGGAGAAGGAAGAAATAATTTCCTAGAACTAATAGAAAGGACTCAGAGAATACACGTCATTAGAATCCTAGAATTTTCTCTTTTGTATGGAAACGTTTCCTTCTAGAACCTACCCCTCTAAAAATACGGGTGATTTTTTTTTTTTTTTTTTTTGCAGTATTTGAAAACCAGTGAGAATCTGCCGTACTGTTTTTAACCCCAAATTGGTATCAGCTTGTCTGGCAAGAGTGGTGTGCGAGGCTTTGAGTGGTGCTCTTCGTGGCACCCCTGTGGCACCCGTAGGTTTCCCTTGTGGCTCAAGTGGGAAAGAATCCGCCTGCAGTGTGGGAGACCTGGGTTGGGAAGATCCCCTGGAGAAGGGAAAGGCTACCCGTTCAGTGTTCTGGCCTAGAGGTGACTGTATAGTCCATGGGGTCACACAGAGTCGGACACGACTGAGCGACTTTGACTTTCACCGTGGCAGAGGCTTCTCTCCAGAACAGAATCACAGGTGTTTTTCTGTTTTATTTGAAACAATGAGGCGGAGGCTTCGCCTCTGGCTGGCTGTTGCCAGCTGCTCTGTGTGCTGTCATCTTGTGCTGTGACTTCCACCTACCACCGTGTTTGGTCCTGAGGGAGGAACTTGTCCTCTCCCTAGCGCAGAGCAGAGGACAGATGCTCCTGGATGTTCCAGAATAACAGAAGAGAAAGTGCAGAGAATAACCTATGAGAGCTGCCTAGAAGGATTGGGATCCTCCTGCCGCTCACCAGACTGTTTCCCTTGCCTTATTTCCAAAGCACCAGCAGTAGCTGAACCACCCCCACTAGAAGCATTTCAGATACCACTACGTTTTTATAGTGTCCACCAAATTGACATCTACCCTGTGTAAAATAAAGAAGCTCTTCCTTCACCCCAGGTTACAGCTCTCACACTTCACTTCCTGCTGGAGAACTGACTCCTCCCCTGGGAAACTGATAGGGAAAACATTCACTATCTTCAGAGGAAATCTCATCTTTACCCAGAGGAGTGTGGTCTGGATTTGTGGTCCCCATGTGGAAATACCCAGTAATCTGTGAAAGTGAAAGTCGCTCAGTCGTGTTCAACTCTTTGTGACCCCATGGAATTCTCCAGGCCAGAATACTGGAGTGGGTAGCTTTTCCCTCCTCCAGGGATCTTCCCAACCCAGGGATCGAACCGAGGTCTCCCACATTTGCAAGTGGATTCTTGACCAGCTAAGCCACAAGGGAAGCCCAAGTCTTCAGAGGAAATCCCATCTTTACCCAGAGGAGTGTGTCTGGATTTGTGATTCCCATGTGGAAATAGCCAGTAATCTGACTTCAGTGTATTTTGTGAAGTCTGTATTGTTCCTTCTTAAATAAATCCCATGTGGAGCAGCAACAGCCAAAGCCAGGTGAAGGCACACCAGGCTCAGTCCTGTACCTGTTCTGTCTCAGCACAGTAAGGGTTTTAAACTGGTCTTAGGATCCAATTTCAGCTATATGCTCACTTCACTATAAGAGTCATCAACCTTGAAGCTTAACAGAGGTTGCGTGATAACTTCATTTATATCATTTTCCTCTTTAAAAATTAGCCGCTTTCAAATCTTCATCTTCTTTAAAGTGTCAAAATTTTAGAAGTAGAAGCAGAACAAAAGAATTGGGAAATAATGAGTGAATCACCTGTGTTTCCTTAGTGATCCTAAATTAGACATGTGCCCTGCTATTTCTGCAATCTAAGTAATAATGACATTTGGTGTTATTATCCATCTGACAGTCTCATAATTTTACTAAGTTAGACTTTCTTTTCATGTTTTATTGTCCTTACACTCTTAGGCTGCTAAGGTCTCAGATTTACCAGATGGAAAGCTGTTCAGAAGTCAGGTGACTCGACAAGTGAAGCAGAACTGAGTGGTGAAATTTAATCTGAGTCTGAAGTTTCAAAAAACACCAAGACCCAGTTTCCTTTACTGACTTAAAAGTGGGATGAAATGAAAAATTACTTGGTGCTCACAAATTTTAAGATCACAAATGACCTCATTTAGGGCTAATTGATTCTCTCATAATAATGTAAATATATTTGCTCTCTAATAACTCTAGATCGCCACATAGATTATTTGAAACTCACGTATCAGAGTATCTTTTCAAGGGTTTTCTTTTAACTGTTTGCATCTAGAACTTTTGATGTAGAATTACCCAAACTTCTTGCCATTACTGAAATTCAAATAAGTGAAGCAAGGGAAATAGAAGGTGTGAAAATATAATAATTTTACCCAAAAGCACGATTATTATCATCAGTGAGTTGTTTTTTATTTTAATTAAAGTAGATTGGTCTACTTTGACACTGTTTTCTCCAGACTCCACCTTATGTGATAGGGTGGAAAGATGTTAGTGATTTCCTCTCTAAAAGTGACTGTACTTCTCACACCTAAGAATTAAAAATTAACCTCACCCCATGGCAGATCATGTTAAAATCAGGAGCTGTCATGGTTACCTCTTCTTTCATCTCTCCACAGGTAATTCTTCCCAAGGTTCAGCCCAAGCTCTTTTGTGTACAGAAGGTCAGCAAACATTTGATTTATTTTGTTAGATTAATATAAGTCAAAATCACACCCAGGCAGCTGGGGTGTGGTAATAGAGACTTCAAATCTCCTAATACCCTAATTCTAAGCCCGTCAGTCAGTATTCTCTTCCACATGAGAAAGAATGACAACTTGACAAGAAACAATCCGGCTTCTAGAGTCAAGGCACACTAAGCTATAAGAAAAACTGGCATCATAGGATGGCTTGCTTCAGTGCTAGAGGAGTGTTACCCAGCCCAAACCCCTTGGATTATAACCACAGCAGACAGGTGTGTGACAGTTATAAGGTGTAATGAAGTCACAATCTTAGATCCTTTAGTTGAGCAAATAATGATGGATGACCTACTCTGAAAACCTCTGTGGGAGATAAAAAGATAAATGAGATGTAATTCTTGCTTTCTCAATCTTCAGTGTCTTTCTAATTTTCAGCTAAATACGTAATTCAATTTTCCCCCAGTACTCTTTTTTATTCTTGCAGTTCTTCGTGTCAGATTGTCTCCTGGACATCATTTAATGCTCAAACAATTCCAACTAGTAATTTTATTTTTTGCTCTCAATTCTCAATTTGCTCCCCACTCTAATATCAAGACCAGGATGGTGAATGGGAGTGTTGGTGAATAATTCCAATGAACTGTGCGATCAAGCTGAAATCACATCAGGCGTGTGACTTGAACATACAGAGTCAAAATATATTCACAGTTTCTGCGCCTCTGGATTTTTCACCTTTTCATTGTTAGCTTTCGGTACCGTTTTTGGTAGGTGAAATTGAGGCTTTAAAAAAGCAAAATCAAAGCTCATAGTGCAATTTTAAAATACAAATTTATTTTCCAGTCGTATGTTAAACTGCCAGATCGTTTGCCCATTCTTTCTTGAATTAAGCACAACACACACTTGCATGCCTGTACACATACGCACACACTTTGGCGACCTCTGGTGAACAATCTATTGTCAGGACTAATGGGACCTGTGAGGATCTGCTGCTGACCTGAGCAGAGCATGCAGAAAGGCAGATGCTAAGTGGCCTTGAGAGTCACACCCAGGGAGAGGGAACAGGGAAACTCTCCAGGAAGATCCCCTGGAGGAGGGTGGGCCCTTCAGTCTTTCTATTCTGTATAATTGGGGCAAGGCTGCCTGGCCCTTAGGCACCAATACAGATATCCCCCACTTTAAAAGTTGCTCTCCTCCACTTTGCTTTTACAAAACACCTATATTAGTACCTGTTTCCCTGATAGCTCAGTTGATGAAGAATCCAACTGCAATGCAGGAGACCCCGGTTCAATTCCTGGGTTGGTAAGATCTGCTGGAGAAGGGATAGGCTATCCACTCCAGTATTCTTGGGCTCCCCTTGTGGCTCAGCTGGTAAAGAATCCGCCTGCAATGTGGGAGACCTGGGTTGGGAAGATCCCCTGGAGAAGAGAAATGCTCCCCACTCCAGTATTCTGGCCTGGAGAATCCCACGGACTGTATAGCCCATGGGGCCGCAAAGAGTCGGACACGACTGAACGACTTTCACTTTCACTTATTAACAAAGAAATCCAAAGAAGATTTTCACTTTTATGGAGAAGGTAAGAAAAGTGAAAATACCATTCCACAGCATTGATTTTGCTGTGATGGAGCCATTACAGAGACAGAGCACACCCTCCTGAGAGGGGAGCAAGCGGCACCATCAAGCCCTTCTCCAAGGACTACACTCAGCATCTCAGCATCACACCACCCGCGTTTTGAACTGTGTCTGGGAGCATCTGTGCTCCATCTCAGTTTATTCTGTGCATCTGTTTTGTGCAAGATGTGTCCTAAGGTAATTGCTTGTTTGCTTTATGCCATTTCAGCTTATGAAAGCTTTCATAGCAACGCTGCACTTTCAGAGAGCCAGGAAACCTCTATTTAGCTGGTCAGTGGATAAGGACTGCCCAAAGAAATGGCATGGTTTTGGACAAGGTAGCTCTCTTCAGTTGAGGGTAATTCTTGGAACTTGATTGAGAACCATCAGCTGCCCACACTCCCAGCAGCTGGGGAATAACAAGTGCCTCAGACATGCAGGGGAGACTGGACCCCACCTCGCTACAGAATCCACTGTGGTGGTGTCCACTACAGAATCTCAGTAAAAATCTGGCCATTAAAGCTCACCTGTGGCTTCTGTCTTCAGTCCTTTATCGTTTTGTTTTCTTTTGGCTCTTTGAGAGTATCCAGACCTTCCCACTCTCTCACCGTTTGTGCTTTGATTTTTCAATGCTTTAAAACATTTGCCAGTTTAAAGACTGAGAGTGAAGCTAAAACAGTACTTGCCCGGGAACTCCTTAGATTGCTCTGAACATCTCCCAGATATGCTTGGCTCAAAAGAACACTGTTCTAACCAATCTGGGCTTCTGGGAAAAGTGAATTGAGCAGGCAGGAAAGTTGGGAGCTGCCTGTGCAGAGTGGCTAGGATGGTCACGGAGATTGCCTGGGGCCACTCAGTTCTGAAATTGTCTCCATTCATAACTACCTCTTAAACCGTGGTGTTGCTCACCCCGTCAGTGTCATTCACTTTGCTCTTAGGGTGAACTGTTTTGTTTATCACGTTGTGTCTGATTGGAATTTCCAGGCTTGGTTACCTGATACCTCTGACACCTTGAGGTGAGGTCAGCTTGTTGTTCCTCTGTGTCCATGAAAGGGCATACATGTGAAGCTGACATCATTCCTGCCCTGGTTTTTACCTAATACGTGAGCTAAATTGTACCTATTGGAGCTGTAGTAAAAGACATGAAAGGTACTAGCACTTACCTGGGGATTGCTGAATACCTGCTGATAACACGGTTGAAGAATGAATGAGGGCCTTTGGGGTAAAGGAGTGCTCAGCTGTGAAGTAGATGGGCAGTTACGGTAGATGGAATTTGTAAAATAGCCTCCCCTCTCCAAAAATGTCCCAGCCTAACCCCCAGAACCTGTGAATCTGAGGAGATGCCACTTCCGTGATTCTGTTGTGCTAAAGTATAGTTTGCCGTGCTGTGCTGTCTCTCAGTCGTATCTGATCCTGTGACCCCATGGCCTGTAGCCCGCCAGGTTCCTCTGTCCATGGGATTCTCCAGGCAAGAATACTGGAATGGGTTGCCATGCCCTCCTCTAGGGGATCTTCCCAACCCAGGGATCCAACCCACATCGCCTTCATTGGCAGGCAGATTCTTTATCACTGAGCCACCTGGGAAGCCCAAATCATAGTTTACTTTCTTAAAACGAGATTATCTGGCATTATCCAGATGAACCCAGTGTAATCACAAGAGCCTTTAGGAATGGAGAGCTTTCTCCATCCAGAGTAGAAAAGGACGTCAGATCTGAAGCATGGACGAACTTGACACCCTGTTGTTGCTTTGAAGCTAAGGGGGACCACATAAAAATAAATGTGCACATCCTCTAGCAGCAGAGCGAACCCCAGCTGACATTCAGCGAGAAAATGGGGTTTCAGTCCCCAGCTGCGAGGGCCTGAGTTGTGCTATCATCCTCAGTGAGCCTGAAATGTATTTTTTACCCAAGCTGCCGGAGAGGAGACCCCGAGCATGGAGCCTGTCTGGACTTCTGACCTACAGAATTGTGAGATTACAGATCGGTGCTGTTTTAAGCTGATAAATGTGTGGTAATTTGTTACTACAGCAACAGAGAGCTAGTACAGTAGCCAAAATCAACAAGTTCACTCCTCACTATTTTGTAAAGCCCTTGTTTCTTTGGAGAAAATTAGCAACTGCCTCTAAAACCAGTCTGTCAGAAGGGGAGGGTAGCCTGAGATCCAAAGCATATTATGCGTCATTATGTGCTGACTGGAGCTGGAGCTTCATGTGCCTGCACTCCAAACACCTATCCTATGTGGCAAATGCTGTTAGCATCCTAATACCGTCATAGACTGCTGACTGGTGCTCACAGAAACTAAGAGATGAGTCCAGTGAGCTCTCAATCCCGGCGCACACCAGAATCACCTCATGAGCTTCTGAAATTCCTGTGGCACAGTCCTGAGTCGGTGCAGTCCAGCCCTCTGACGCTTTAATTTTTTTTTTTTTTACTTAGTTTTAGTCACAGGGCTTGTTTATCTATTTACTGTTTGATTTTCTTCCAATTTTATTAAAATGTAATTTAAATATAGCCCTGTATAAGTTTTAAGGTATACAGTATAATAATTTGACTTATATACATCATGAAATGATGACCAAAATAAATTTAGTGAACATCCATCATCTCACATAGACTCAATATTAAAGCAATAGAAAAACAAATGTTTTTCTTGTGTGAAAACTCTCAGGACTTTAACTTTCAGTTATAACATATAGCAATGGTATCTTTATCATGTTGTACTTACATCCTTCAGTTCAGTTTAGTTCAGTTCAGTTGCTCAGTCGTGTCCGACTCTTTGTGACCCCATGAATCACAGAACGCCAGGCGTCCCTGTCCATCACCATCTCCCGGAGTTCACTCAGACACACGTCCATCGAGTCAGTGATGCCATGCAGCCATCTCATCCTCTGTCGTCCCCTTCTCCTCCTGCCCCCAACCCCTCCCAGCATCAGAGTCTTTTCCAATGAGTCAACTCTTCACATGAGGTGGCCAAAGTACTGGAGTTTCAGCTTTAGCATCATTCCTTCCAAAGAAATGCCAGGGTTGATCTCCTTCAGAATGGACTGGTTGGATCTCCTTGCAGTCCAACGGACTCTCAAGAGTCTTCTCCGACACCACAGTTCAAAAGCATCAATTCTTCAGCACTCAGCTTTCTTCACAGTCCAACTCTCACATCCATACATGACCACTGGAAAAACCATAGCCTTGACTAGATGGACCTTAGTCAGAAAAGTAATGTCTCTGCTTTTGAATATGCTGTCTAGGTTGGTCATAACTTTTCTTCCAAGGAGTAAACGTCTTTTAATTTCATGGCTGCAGTCACCATCTTCAATGATTTTGGAGCCCCCCAAAATAAAAGTCTGACACTGTTTCCACTGTTTCCCCATCTATTTGCCATGAAGTGATGGGACCAGATGCCATGATCTTAGTTTTCTGAATGCTGAGCTTTAAGCCAACTTTTTCACTCTCCTCTTTCACTTTCATCAAGAGGCTTTTTAATTCCTCTTCACTTTCTGCCATAAGGGTGGTGTCATCTGCATATCTGAGGTTACTGATATTTCTCCCGGCAATCTTGATTCCAGCTTGTGCTTCTTCCAGCCCAGCGTTTCTCATGATGTACTCTGCATAGAAGTTAAATAAGCAGGGTGACAATATACAGCCTTGACATACTCCTTTTCCTATTTGGAACTAGTCTGTTGTTCCATGTCCAGTTCTAACTGTTGCTTCCTGACCTGCATATAGGTTCCTCAAGAGGCAGGTCAGGTGGTCTGGTATTCACATCTCTTTCAGAATTTTCCACAGTTGATTGTGATCCACACAGTCAAAGGCTTTGGCATAGTCAATAAAGCAGAAATAGATGTTTTTCTGGAACTCTCCTGCTTTTTCAATGATCCAATGGATATTGGCAATTTGATGTCTGGTTCCTCTGCCTTTTCTAAAACCAGCTTGAACATCTGGAAATTCACGGTTCATGTATTGCTGAAGCCTGGCTTGGAGAATTTTGAGCATTACTTTACTAGTGTGTGAGATGAGTGCAATTGTGCAATAGTTTGAGCATTCTTTGGCATTGCCTTTCTTTACATCCCTGCTAAGTCGCTTTAGTCATGTCCGACTTTGTGAGACCCCATAGACAGCAGCCCACTAGGCTCCTCTGTCTCTGGGATTCTCCAGGCAAGAATACTGGAGTGGGTTGCCATTGCCTTCTCCAATGCATGAAAGTGAAAAGCGAAAGTGAAGTCGCTCAGTCATGCCTGACTCTTAGCGACCCCATGGACTGCAGCCTACCAGGTTCTTCTGCCCATGGGATTTTCCAGGCAAGAGTACTGGAGTGGGGTGCCATTGCCTTCTCCAACATCCCTACTACCTGCATATCTTATAACTGGAAGTTTGTGCCTTTTGACTGCCTTCCTCCAATTCCCCCTCCCCAACACCTACTACCTCTGGTATCGGATATTTGTTCTCTTTTTCTGTGAGTTTACATGTTTTTGAAATATTGCTGATCTGTTGCACTCTCTTAGTTCTTGGTATACAACATAATGATTCAGGATTTCTCTACATTTCAAAATGGTCACCATGATAAATCTAGTTACCATCTGTCACCATACAAATATACTATATGAATCTTGACTCTTTCACCACATTAATGACACATTTCATACACGGAACTCACTTTATGTAACTGAAAATTTGTTACCTCTTAATCTCCTGCACCTGTTTCTCTTATCCCCCACCTTCTTCTGCTCTGACAACCATCTGTTCATTCTCTTTTATCTGTGACTATTTCTGTTTGTTCATTTACTTTGGTTTTTTAGATTCCAAATGTAAATGAATCATATGATGTTTGTCTGACATTTCATTTAATACCCTCTAGGTCAATCTACGGAGAAGGCAATGGCACCCCACTCCAGTACTCTTGCCTGGAAAATCCCATGGGCAGAGGAACCTGGTGGGCTGCAGTCCATGGGGTCTCTAAGAGTCAGACATGACTGAACAACTTCACTTTCGCTTTTCACTTGCATGCATTGGAGAAGGAAATGGCAACCCACTCCAGTGTTCTTGCCTGGAGAATTCCAGGGACGGGGGAGCCTGGTGGGTGCCGTCTATGGGGTCACAGAGAGTCGGGCATGACTGAAGTGACTTAGCAGCAGCAGCAGCAGCAGGTCAATCTGTGTTGCCACAAATGGCATGATTTCATCTTTTTTTTGTTGTGGATGAGGAGTCGTCCATTGTGTGTATATACTGCATCTTCTTTATCTATTCACCTATTGATGGGCACTTCGGTTGCCTTCATACCTTGGCTGTAAATAATGCTGCAGTGAGGATAGAAATGCTCTCCTGGCACTTTTTAAACCTCCTTTGATGATTCTGATGTAACCAGATGATGTTTGAGAACTCCTGGTTTAAATCGTGGTAACTGCACACCTGTGTCAGAGTCCCCCTCAGTGCTGGGGCAGGCACAATTGTTGTGTCTATGACAACCATCCCCTGCTGCTGCTGCTGCTAAGTCACCTCAGTCGTGTCCAATTCTGTGTGACCCCATAGACGGCAGCCCACCAGGCTCCCCTGTCCCTGGGATTCTCCAGGCAAGAACACTGGAGTGGGTTGCCATTTCCTTCTCCAGTGCATGAAAGTGGAAAGTGAAAGGGAAGTCGCTCAGTCGTGTCCGACTCTTCGTGACCCCATGGACCGCAGCCTACCAGGCTCCTCTGCCCATGGGATTTTCCAGGCAAGAGTAACTGGAGTGGGGTGCCATCGCCTTCTCCATAACCATCCCCTACTTCTTCATTTACAACAGAGTCCCAGCTCTGTTCCAGTGGCTATGTGCCCTACCTTAGGGGATAAATCATAGTCGCTCAGTTTTATACTCTAGCCACGCTATCCCATTGCACTTCCTCAAAAACCTTCCTATCTCCTTGCAGCTAGAGGCAACCAGTAACACAGTTCTGGCCAAACACATATAAGGAGACTCTACCATGGTGTGGAGTTTCTAAGAAAGATTTTTCTCCTGGAAAACAAAGATAGGGCACCAGGAGAGCTGCCTGGTGCCATTCTTAAATGTGATGGTGAGAGGCTGTGCTCCAGGGAACAGCATCAGTCATGGCTATGAGCTCTAAGGTGCAAAGCTGACGCGCTGAGACAGTAGGATAGAAAGCAAGCAAGCCTGGGACCCTGATGACCTCTGAACTGCACCAGCCCTGGAACTGTTGTTATTAGACTTGTTATGTGAGATAATTGGATTACTATTGTATCTTCTGTTGCTTGCACCTGGAAGCATTTCTAACTACACAAGGCAATATTAGGTAAAGAAACAAACTGGAAAAAACATGTCTACAACTTTCAAATTGAAAGACAACAACTATTTGTAAAATGTGTATTTGCATATAATTTGGAGAGTAATAGGTCTGTTGGAAGAAAAGCAATGACAAACCTATACCGTGTATTAAAAAGCAGAGTCATCACTTTGCTGACAAAGGTCCATTTAGTCAAGGCTACGGTTTTTCCAGTAGCCGTGTAGGGATGTGGGAGTTGGACCATAAAGGAGATTGAGTGCTGAAGAATTGATGCTTTTGAACTGTGATGGAGAAGATTCTTGAGAGTTCCTCAGACAGCAAGGAGATCAAACTAGTCAGTCCTAAAGGAAATCCTGAGTATTCATTGTAAGGACTGATGCTGAAGCTGAAGCTCCAGTACTTTGGCCACCTGATGTGAAGAGCTGACTCACTGGAAAACGCACTGATGCTGGGAACAATTGAGAGCAGGAGGAAAAGGGGACGACAGAGGATGAGATGGTTGGATGGCATCACCGACTCAATGGACATGAGTTTGAGCAAACTCTGGGAGATAGTGAAGGACAGGGAAGCCTGGCGTGTTGCAGTCCATGAAATAACAAAGAGTCGGACACGACTGAGTGACTGAACAACAACAATGAGTCTGTGGAGAGGGATGAGGGAAGAGAGAGAGTAATCAAAATAGCACTCACTTTTTATAAAAATTGCAGAGGATCTGATGAAGGATATAGCTCCCAGGGTCTCTGAAAATGCTCAGAATAATCAGTTCACACAACTTTTAATAAATATGCCAACTCCACATATCAGAACACACCCTAGTTATCTAGAGCTATTTAGAGACAAGATCTCTTTGTTTAAAAATCTTACATACTTACCATTTGGAGTATCATATCTTCATCTTGACCCCCAGAGCCCTTTCCATTTAACCAATTTAGAAGTGATTCAACACACAGAAAATTGTATATGAGCTCCTTGAAAAGAGCAGCCATCTCCCTTTCGCTTGTTGTCCTATCCATAGTTTAAAGCACAGTACTTTGAACAAAGTAGAAGGTGTTCACCCAAAGTCAACTGCAAAGTCCCAAAAACCCCGAGAGCAAGTGCCTTCTTGGGAACTGGTGTTCTGTGAAGCACCGGAAATGTGTCATCAGTTCACTCTCTCAGATGGAGCCCAAACACTGAAGAACAAAGTGCTTTCTAAAGGTCACAGAGCTAAACGGTTGCAGAGCCAGTTCTCTCTGTATTTATTCCCTGCTCCTCCCCCCAGATTCATTTCTCACAAGGCCCAATTCACCCTTCTTTCTTTATTTTTTGGTGGTTCAATTTTATTGAAGTATAGCTGATTTCGGAGAAGGCAGTGGCACTCCACTCCAGTACTCTTGCCTGGAAAATCCCATGGACGGAGGAGCCTGGTAGGCTGCAGTCCATGGGGTCGCAAAGAGTCAGACATGACTGAGCAACTTCACTTTCACTTTTCCCTTTCATGCATTGGAGAAGGAAATGGCAACCCACTCCAGTGTCCTTGCCTGGAGAATCCCAGGGACGGGGGAGCCTGGTGGGCTGCCATCTATGGGGTCGCACAGAGTCGGACACGGCTGAAGCAACTTAGCAGCAGCATAGCTGATTTACAGTGTTGTATTAGTTTCAGGGGTACAGCATAATGATTCAGTTATACGTATAAATATATTCAGTCTATGTTAGATTCTTGTATAGACTGTCGCAGAATATCAAGTAGAGTCACCAATGCTGTAGGTCCTCACTGGTTATCTTATATTAATATATGGTAGTATGCTTATGTTCATCCCAAGCTCCTGACTTATTCCCCCTCCATGTTTCCCCTTTGATAACTGTCAGTTTGTTTTCAATATCCGTATATCTGTTTCTGTTTTGTAAACGAGTTCATTCGTATCTTGTTTTAATTAGTTTCCACATATGAGTGATTTCACATACTGATCTTTCTCAGTCTGACTTACTTGGTGGTTTTTTAAGGTACTGCCACACTGTTCTCCATAGTGGTTGTACCAACTTACATTCCCACCAACAGTGGAAGAGGCTTTCCTTTTATTTACACCCTCGTCAGCATTTATTATTTATAGGTGTTTTTTTGTTTAATTATGCCTTTTTTGACTGGTATGAGGTGATACCTTGCTATAATTTTGGTTTACATTTCTCTGGTAATTAGTGATGTTGAGCATTTTTTCATGTGTTTTATGGCCATCTGTATGTCTTCTTTGGAGAAATGTCTATTTAGATCTTCTTCCCACTTTTTAAAATTGGGTTCTTGTTTGTTTTTTTTTGTTTGTTTGTTTTTTAACATAGAGCTGAATGAGCTGTTTGTATATTTTGGAGATTAAGCCATTGTCCATCACTTTATTTGCAGTATTTTCTCCCATTCTGTGGGTTGTCTTTTCATTTTGTTTATGGTTTCCTTTGCTGTCCAGAACCTTTTAATTAGGTCCCATTTGTTTATTTTTGTTTTTTATTTTCATTACTCTAGGAGGTGAATCCTAAAAGATGCTGCTGCAATTTATCTCAAAGAGTGTTCTGCCCATGTTTTCCTCTAAGAGTTCTAGAGTGTCTAGCTTTACATTTAGGTCTTTGATCCATTTTGAGTTTATTTTTGTGAATGGTATTAGAGAATGTTCTAGTTTCATTTTTTTACATACAGCTGTCCAGTTTTCCCAGGACCACTTATTGAAGAGACTGTCTTTTTTCCATTTATGTTCTTGCTTCTCTTGTTGTGCATAGTTGTGTGAGTTTATTTTTCTGGGCTTTCTATGCTATTCCATTGATCTGTATTTCTGTTTTTGTGCCAGTACCATACTGTTTTGATTACTATAGTTTCATAGTATAGTCTGAAGCCAACTCCATTCAAAATCACCCTTCTTTAAAACTAACTTCCAACATACCATCTCTATGAAGATTACGTGGAACAGAGAGGAAATTCTTTACCCTCTGCAAATAACATTCTGCCATTTAAAACAAAAAAGTGTTCATCATAACAGGGATTCTGGTCCATGATGGCTAAATGTCAAGAGAAAGACTTGCCTAAATATCCTTAAAATGTGGTTGAAATCAAGCTTGGTCAGGAGGAGCTGCTGTTTTCCTAGTGCAGATAGTTCTAGCTTTCCCCTTCCAGACATCACTTAAGAGCCCCATTGATCAGTGTGGGATTTCTGCTGTGTGAGAGCAAGAAGACCTCCTCCCCAATTCAGACAGATAGACTCTCAAAGATAGTACTCGGATCCTACAGATCACATTCAAGAGTTCCCAAACCAGTAAGTCCATCCCAAACCTGAGAGAACTTATTTGAGGATAGAACAAACCAACAAGGAAACAAACCTTACATAGCAAATGGAAATATGTTAAAATTGCTGTTTCTAGTAGATTGTATGGGTCAAAGAGTAAAATGATCTTAAAAATAAATTTGGGGAACTTTTTTTTAAAGAAAAGCTCGTTTTCCCCAGATTCACCAAAGAGATGTTTCTTACCTTTTGGCAAAGTTTTTATAAACTGGAAAACAAACATCAACAAACAGAGGACTCAGAATTCAAGTTTCTTAACTGCTCCAATATCAAAAGAATTAGTGGATCATCTGAGAGGGAAGTAAACCTTTTCCAACGAATTGAAGACATATATTCTTGGTTGTGGGTTGGCCTTCTGTCCAATAATAAAACTGACATACTTTCCCTGTTGAACTGTAATTGATGACTCATTTTTGGAGGAATATGTGGGGAAATAACAACATATCACCCTAGTTTCTCATCCAGTGTTGTTTAACCCTTACACTTTTGTAGATGGAGACACTGAGTCTCAAGGAGCTGGGCGAGTTCCTTCACATGATGGAGAGAACTCAGCCCTGTGCTTCCTGCCAATGTTGCTGACAGCCTGTTACTTCTCAGTGACCCTGCGGTGCTTGCAGAACACACCTCCCTCCTGCTTGCGCTCACTGTCTTTGCACATTCTCATTCTGTGTCTCCAACTGCCCAAGTCCTCCTTGTCTCGCCAGGCTCAGTTCAGATGCTCCAGGGAGCTCCCACCACTTCTTCCTATCTTTCCCATGGCACTTGTCAGAACCGTTTAGTGTATGCCTCTTATCTTCTATTAAATTGATTGGCACTTCTTAGAATGCAGGGACTTGGTCTGTGTCTTTACGTGTCCTACAGTGTCCAGGACAAGACCTTGGACCTAAAGTGAAAATGAAAGTTGCTCAGTCATGTCCGACTCTTTGCGACCCATGGGCTATATAGTCCATGGAATTCTCCAAGCCAGAATACTGGAGTGAGTAGCCTTTCCCTTCTCCAGGGGATCTTCCCAAACCAGGGATCGAACCCAGGTCTCCGGCATTGCAGGCAGATTCTTTACCAACTGAGCCACAAGGGAAGCCCTTGGACCTAAGATATAGTCAATAAACATTGGTTGTCTGAATGGTTCTCCTGGGACCCCATGGGAAAGAGCCCCTTCATACAGGGAGAAGGCTGTTCTGACTAATTTGGACCTGTATCTTAGGTCCAGTAAATGTTGGTTGTTTGAATGGTTCAGTTCAATTCAGTTGAAGTCGCTCAGTCATGTCCGACTCTTTGTGACCTCGTAAATCGCAGCACACCAGGCTTCCCTGTCTATCACCATCTCCCAGAGTTCATTCAAATCCACATCCATCAAGTTGGTGACGCCATCCAGCCATCTCATCCTCTGTCCTCCCCTTATCCTCCTGCCCCCAATCCCTCCCAGCATCAGGGTCTTTTCCAATGAGTCAACTCTTTGCATGAGGTGGCCAAAGTATTGGAGTTTCAGCTTCAGCATCAGTCCTTCCAATGAACACCCAAGACTGGTCTCCTTTAGAAGGAATGGTTGGATCTCCTTGCAGTCCAAGGGACTTGCAAGAGTCTTCTCCAACACCACAGTTCAAAAGCATCAATTCTTCAGCACTCAGCTTTCTTCACAGTCCAACTCTCACATCCATATATGACCACTGGAAAAACCATAGCCTTGACTAGACCGACCTTTGTTGGAAAAATATCTCTGCTCTTTAATATGCTATCTAGATTGGTCATAACTTTCCTTCCAAGGAGCAAGCATCTTTTAATTTCATGGCTGCAGTCACCATCTTCAGTGATTTTGGAGCCCAAAAAAATAAAGTCTGACACTGTTTCTACTGTTTCCCCATCTATTTGCCATGAAGTGATGGGACCAGATGTCATGATCTTCGTTTTCTGAATGTTGAGCTTTAAGCCAACTTTTTCATACTCCTCTTTCACTCGCATCAAGAGGCTTTTTAGTTCCTCTTCACTTTCTGCCATAAGGGTGGTGTCATCTGCATGTCTGAGGTTATTGATATTTCTCCCAGCAATCTTGATTCCAGCTTGTGCTTCTTTCAGCCCAGCGTTTCTCATGATGTACTCTGCATAGAAGTTAAATAAGCAGGGTGACAATATACAGCCTTGACATACTCCTTTTCCTATTTGGATCCAGTCTGTTGTTCCATGTCCAGTTCTAACTGTTGCTTCCTGACCTGCATATAGGTTTCTCAAGAGGCAGGTCAGGTGCTCTGGTATTCCCATCTCATTCAGAATTTTCCACCGTTGATTGTGATCCACACAGTCAAAGGCTTTGGCATAGTCAATAAAGCAGAAATAGATGTTTTCCTGGAACTCTCTTGGTTTATCAATGATCCAGCGGATGATGGCCATTTGATCTCTGAATGGTTATCTGCTCCTAATTGGTCAGGACACCCTTCTCCCTGTATGAAGGGGCTCTTTCCCATGGGGTGCCGGGAGAAGCACCATGAAGCAGGACTGCAATGGCATGGGCAAAGCTATCTACAGGCACCTGCCTTTCCTGTTCCTGAGCCGCTCCCTGACACCCCAGCTGCCCCAACCACCCAGGCCCTTGTTTATAATATTATTGCTGGCCAAAATCTTGGTTTTCTCTGACCACCAAATAAAATATATGGAGACAGAGTTTGGAGGAAATAGAAAGTTGGCTTTAATCCTCAGCTGATGCAGAGGGGAACACAGTAGGCTCATACTTCAAGAGCTGTGCCCCCCACCCCATGAGAAGTCTAGGGGCTTCTATAAGATAAGGGCTCACAGTCAGGAGTCAGTGATGAGGAACAAAGGTCTTGGGATCTTAATTTCTTCCTCTTGCATTATTTTAGAGACAGTCATGGGCTGATGTCAGTAACCCAGAAATTGAGTCTGGCAGTTTGGTGGCTCTGTGGCCTTCTTTCTGATATGGAACTACAAGGGGAAGGGTGTTGTAATGCTAAACACCAGATACAGGATGCGTTTAGCATGCTGCTGCTGCTAAGTCGCTTCAGTCGTGTCCGACTCTGTGCAACCCCATAGATGGCAGCCCACCAGGCTCCCCCATCCCTGGGATTCTCCAGGCAAGAACGCTGGAGTGGGTTGCCATTTCCTTCTCCAATGCATGAAAGGAAAAGTGAAAGTGAAGTCGCTCAGTCATGTCTGACTCTTCGTGACCCCATGGACTGTAGCCTACCAGGCTCCTCCATCCCTGGGATTTTCCAGGCGAGAGTAATGGAGTGGGTTGCCATTGCCTTCTCCGCATTTAGCATAGAGTCAAAGGAAAATAGATGTGAAGTGTAGCTCCTGCAATGTTAAGGGGGCAGAAAAGCAAACTTGGTTACAGACATGCAGAGTTAGAAGCAGTTAAAGTGAAAAGCTAGGAATGTTCAGGCCTATTCACTGTCCTCTTCATCTTCTTTGTTCTCAGGAAAGGGAAAGATAAAAAACCGCTCATTCCTCCTCTTATCCTTTTCACTGCAGCAATATTACTTACTAGTTTCCTTTTTCAAAAGGTTAATACAGTGGGAATGGTTGAAGTTGGTTTTATCCACTACTTGAGTTTTAAATTGTATTTATGGTGAGTGAGGGCCTACTGGCCTGCAACTGTGAGATTAAATCGCTTGTTGAATGAACGAGTTTGATGGGGTTCAGGGGAGACCACACCAAGATGTGCCACTCTGGCATGTGGGTTATTTTGAGCTGAAAACAAGCAAGGCTCAAAAGACTCAGGAAGAACCATTGAACTTCCCCTTCACTGCTGAAAGAATTTAAAATAGAAGGCTTATTCCAGGAAGTAGCTATCACCATAGATGACTATCGGAAAGTATACACTCAGTGTCACAGGGAAGAACCTAGCAAGGCCCTTTTGATCAAAGTCTTCTCTGTGTCTCATTGTCTTTAGATGACTCAGCAAACATTTGTTTACAAAGCATTAATTCTTCTCATCTTCCTCTGAATTGCCTTATTAACAGGCACAGAAGGAAGCACTTAGGAATGTGTAATCCAGGATATTTGGTGGATAACTGTGTGCTCAAGGCATGTCTGACTCTTTGTGACGCCATGGACTACACCTGCCAGGCTCCTCCATCCATAGGAGTTCCCAGACAAGAATAGTGGAGTGGGTTGCCATTTCCTTTTCCAGGGGATTTTCCCAATCCAGGGATCAAACCTGCGTTTCTTGCGTCAATGCATGGTGGTCAAGTTCTTTACCGCTGAGCCACCTGGGACTTCCTTCAAAGTCCCAAACCCCAACTTCCCCTTTCAGAGTTCAGAATGGTTTGTATATGTATATTTACACTTTATCTTGCCTTGCTATCTTTGAATTCTTCATGCTCTTGTGGTTTCCCTGTACACAAGTAATAAATTTAATTTTCTCCTGTTAATCTGCCTTATGTCATTTTCATTGCCAGCCAGAAGAACTGAGGAGGGGAAAGGGCAAAATTCTCCTCCCCCACAAGTTCGCTGAGTACTAATTTCAGGCCAGCATTGCATGGAGATTGAGCCATCAGGAAGTTTAGAGAAATTAAAGAGCATACAAACAAGTAACATGAGATCTGGTTATATGTCAGATTAAAATTGTCAGTTTTATGTGTATATGGTTTTTAAACCCTAACTCTCAACAGGCCTGGATCTGCAGTTGACCCCACCAGGAAGAAGAGACACACACAGAGCCGGCCTACCTGGATGGCTAGAAACCTTAATAGCTTAAGCCTGAGAAATGCTGAGACCCTTTAGAGACAGTGGTAGTTTTCCAAAGAAAAGAGTTCCTGAAACAATAGTGTTAGCTTTTGATGGACAGGTGTGAAAGTTTTGTTTAAACTTAAATCAACTATGTCCTGATTGAGGAAAGGCGTTTATCTATGACAAATAGCAAGTCTTCCTCTCGGGACTGGGTGTCAACTGTTTGGGACTTTTGCAGTGCCTCTCCAGAGAGATTTAGGTGTTGGTGATACTCAATTGCATAAACACTTTCTGGATGAAAACATATCTCCTTAAGTAAGTACTAGATACATCAAAATATTAGCTTAACTGCTAAAGAATTTGCCAATCCTAAAATATGTACATTTCAAGGAAGGCATTTCCTTTAGAAATGAGACACAGTAATCATGTAACTGATGAGGTATGGTAGACAAGTATGTTGCAATATACCTTAAGTTGATTTTTTAAATGCTTGTTACTTTTTGAGGAGTTTATGCATATACATGGTAAAACATATTTTTTTTTTTAAGGAAAGAGTGTAAGAAAAAGACACCTCTTTTTTATCTTGCTTCAATTTAAAAAATGATGTGATAGGAAGAGGTCCAGGGCAATGGGCAGTACACACTCAAATAGTTTAAAAGGAGAAGCAAACAGAATGAATTTGGATACTAAATGAGTTTTAATCCATAGTTTGGAAAAGATTAAATGGACAGAAGCTGTAACTTAGTCTGCAGAGAAGACATTTAGGAGAAGCAAAAGTTAATAATAGATTTTCAATGTATGTCTCAATACCTGGTACTAGACATCAGGAAACTGCCACATATTTACTTGTTTGTTGCACAATCACTCTGCATGGTAAATTATTTGTCCCAATTTACTAATGAGTCGAGATTAAGCAATTTTCTTGGGTGTGAGTCCCAGCTGTGCATCTTACCAAGCGGCGAGTCTTAAATTTATGAAAAGTTTTGAAACTTACTTTCCTCATCTATAAAATAGTTGTTGTTTAGTCTCTAAGTCATGTCTAACCTTTTTGTGACCCCATGGACCATAGCCTGCTAGATTGCTCTGTCCGTGGGATTTCCTAAGTAAGAATACTGGAATGGGTTGCCATTTCCTTCTCTAGGGGATCTTCCTGACCCAGGGATGGAACCCATGTCACATGCATTGACAGGCAGACTCTACCACTGAGCCACCAGGGAAGCCCTACCTATAAGGCAGGGGTAAGCAATGTCGTGAGCACGTGTGTAAGTTCCTTAGCATAGTGCCTTGGACATGCAGTGAAGTGAAAGTTGCTCAGTCATACCCGACTCTTAGCGACCCCATGGACGATACAGTCTGTGAAATTCTCCAGGCAAGAATACTGGAGTGGATAGCCTTTCCCTTCTCCAGGGGATCTTCTCCCGGTTCAACCCAGGGATCAAACCCCGGTTTTCTGCACTGTAGGCGGATTCTTGGACATGCAAGCACTTAGCAATTCTTTCACTGTTATTGCTGTGTGCTTGAACCTCTCAGATCTGTGCTGGAAAACAACAATACAGAAGGAGCCCCACTCTGGTTTCCTGTAATCTTGCTCTCATGACCTAATTCTAAGCTAAGGCATGCCAGTCGTCATCCTACATGACTGGAGTTTTATTTCTTAAGAGAGAAAATGGGTCCCAAGAATCTCATTTGCCAACAGAAGTGATTATAAGTCATTAACATTTTGCTCAGCCTCTGTGAATCGTGATCAGGTTACAAAGACATCTGATTATATTACAGAAAAAGAAAAGAAAGAAGAGAGAATGAGGCCTTCTATTCCCATTTCTTATCTGTGATTGCCTGAACCTCACCTTCCCCCGTTCTGTCCACAGTTACAAGGGCTTCTAGGCTTCTGTAGGGTACATTTTTTTGGACGGCTACATTTTTTTTTTTTCTTAATAAACTCATATTAACATGTGGCCACCCAGATAGAGGAGAAAACTTTCTGGGGTCCAGATGTTTTCAAAGCTGGATTAGGTAGAAGGTCAGTGAGACAGCTGGTAGAGGCACTAATTGGTCAGGGGTAGCAGAACATTTCTGGAGACATAATAAGATTAAGAAAACCGTGCTGGGCAGAACTCACTTCAGGGAGAGTACTGTACATGTAGGAAAGGCTTTGTAGATAGATGAAGGTGAGAGCTCAGGACTCCGGCATCATTTGGAGTCACCCAGAGATTCACTGAAACACCGAGTATAGGTTCAGTTAACCAAAGTTTCACTGCTTTGCTCCTGGGGTATGAAGGATTGGAACCTGAGGTGGGGCCCACATTCTCCTCCCTTTTTCCATAAGAAGCTGGACTTCACCTCTAAAAAATATTGAACAGATATAGGGAGATAAAATTTAATATGGTAACCAGATACTCCTGGGTCTTGGTTTATGAAATATTTCCAAATGTCACCTGGGACGGTGCTTATAGAACTTACGCTGCATCTTTATGTTGTGTGTTACATGTCAGTCTTTTACAACCGAGGTTGGTTTGTTTGTTTGTTTTTACTGGAGCTCTTCCCTTTCTGGAGGAGGGAGCCGTGCCTGATGTCACCATCAAGAATAGAAATTAGCGGTCACGTTGCGATTCCCTGATCCCACATCTTGCCAGTGCCCAATTCACCAATGTATGTAACTGAGTCTGGGCAAAACTCTCTGCTATTATTTAAAATGTAAAACTAAATGCCAGTAATGATGGGTGCAATGGTGAGTTGACTTGCTTATATAAAGCTGTTCTGTCGTGGCTTCGTCTGTCTTGCCCTGTTGTGGGATAGTTCCTGATGCAAGATGATGACATGCTGGTAGCAAAGAGGGATTTGCTTGAATAGTTAACCATTAGTTAGTCTGTTGATTGCAGTTTATTCCATAGCAATATTCCATGTCTTTGTTCATTTTTTGTGCCACCTTCTGTAGACACACATAGGACTGGAACTGAAAGTCTCACTCAGCTTTACTTGGACATAGAGAGGGACGGAACTCAGCAGCTGCGGCGTGTTCTGTGCACCCTGTTATTCCAAGCACTGAAACTGTCTGCCCATAAGAAACGTTTTAATGTGAGAAGGTACACCTGGTTATCAAGCATGTGCAAGGGAATGATTTGATCTTAGCAAAATCTAGAGGACTATGTGAGTTTGGGAAGCTCTGGATTCAAATATCCTAGTAAGCGGCAAGGTCATATGCCAAGGAAAAGAGGCTCCTGTAATGGGTAAATTTCTGTGCATTGTATTGAGAGGGAACAGACCATGGAAGCTTCAGCATGTTCCCTTGCATAATGATGAGATTTGTTTTAAAATTTATGAAAAAGCCAGGATATCTGGCAGCAAGATATAGAGAATGCAGAGCCTATGAAAGGAGGTCTTGGTTTGACAAGCCACGTGATAGTGATGGCTGCAGTCAGCTGTTGGTATTTTTACAATATGTAAGGGAGAGAGTGTAGATGAAGACCCCTTTTTGTGTGTACTGTTTCAGTTAACTATGAGAGGAATCCATGTGTCTATCTCATCTAAGATTTCTTTTTCAGCCATAAGCCAACACTTCATGGGTGTGGATAAATTTGTCCTAATAGTAAACCCTGCTATGCTTGGTAAAATGTCAAGCTTTGTTCCCTATATACAGAAAGGAGTAGCTATTTGTTTAATGCACAGTCATGCACTTGGTGCAAGAAATGTGTCTGTAAAAAAGAAGAATGTTCTGGCTTCTATATACAGTAACGAAAACCCCACTGGGCAGTAAAAAACAAATCTTTGCATCTTCTGTGATTTTTTTTAAGGAATTGGTAGGTGGCAGAGCATCCATCTCTGTGTAGAAGTGAGGTGACTTCTCATGGCAGCATATTTATTTTGCAAGGGGGAAAATGATGAAAGTGAGTCAAGTACTTTTTTCTTTTCCCTCTCTGAGAGGGTGGCCTTCACCAGTTGACCTGAGTATCCATCTAATTAAAGATTGTGGAGGTGGACAGTCTTGGATACTGGGATTTATTATGAAGAGTAATTACTTCTTTATAAGTAAGAAGAAATGTAAAAAAAGAAAGCGAAAAAAAAAACAGAAACACTTCACTTTATCTTGTTCAGATTCTAGCATAAAAAATAAGATTATGCAGGAAAAAAATTTTTAAAGACTTCCAAGTCAGGCTGCTGAGATCTGAGAGAGGATTTTTCAGCTGGTCTCTGTCCTCTTTAATGGACAGTAGCACCAGCCTGGAGGAGCCAGCTTATGGAGTTCTCCTATGGGCTAGAGAAGAAACCTGTGCTGACTATGACAGCAAAGCTCCGACAGCTGCTGCCACATGGAAGAAGGTGTGTCTTAAGGTCAGACAGCCCATCCATCGTTCTTCCCAGGGGATGACGGGAAGAGGCAAGCTGAGTAGAGAAGGAGGACTAAGGAAACCAAAGCACCAGGATGATGTGTTCACACTCCCCCTCGCCTGTCCCCCTCTCCAGCTTGGATGAGCAAGGAAATCACAGAAGGAGAGAAGGCAAAGATGTTCTTAACAATCTTACAGGCTGCTCTGCACCATCCTGGGGAGAACCCACATCACTTGGCCATGCAGGAGGGTGAGAGGAGGTTATGGTTTCCCCAACTGGCCTTGGTTCCCATGGGCTGTATCTGTAGGATACAGATGTCCTTATCCTTGAAAATCTTCATACAAAAACTGTAAGAGAAGAATATATTGTTTTATATGGGTCTACGTTTAATGTGTTCCTATTAATTCAGGCATCACCGATACAGTGAACACGAACTTGGGGTGAACTTCAGGAGATGGTGAGGGACAGGGAGGCCTGGCGTGCTGCAGTCCATGGGGCCGCAGAGTCAGACTTGGCTGGGCAACTGAACAACAGCAACATTAGTTCAGGATTATGGTAGACACTGAGTATATTTCACTTATAATTATAATTATCTAAAAGTTATTCCCTTTAAGGGTTTTGTAATATATGGTATCAGTCGGTCAGTTATGTGGTGTAAGAACATAATTTGAGGGCAAATATACAAATTGCCTTTCAAAGATCGGGTGCTTACGTTCCAATGGCAACATAAGTCAACACAAAGCCACTGCCCTAATCTAAAAATGCCTGAAACATGATGAAGGCATGTATTTGCCTTTCATTTTAGACCAGGTCTTACAGGATTTGACAAAATATAATGTGTGTTGAGGAGCAATTCAAAAAGCTAGGCATTACATAATCACTCTTGTTGCTATAAAACAAACGTGATAACTATGTCTAAACTGTCAAAGTACATGATGAGTATAAAATCTTTTCAAATAAACATCCTTATCATGAGCTTTTGGATCTTGAAGGCTCAGCGTGTCTGTGTCCAGTGTCTTAGCAAAGCATCATGTCTCCTTCCTGCCAGTGTTTTCCAGCTGACACTCCCTGTCTATCCATTTGTCAAGGATGACAACTTTCCTTTCTTCCGTGGCAACTAGTCTTATTTGAAAGTATTGGTTCCTGTCCTCTCAGCCTCTTTCTCTTTACCATTCTCTTCCCCGCCTCCCCCAGTTATTATACCTTCTCATTTTTCAAGTGGCAGCAGATCCATTGGCAAGGTCTTTATCATGAGAAGATGTAGGCAGTGTGGAAAATCCCCTTGCATGTAGCATTTTATGAAAGTGTACGTTGGTTAGAGTGGTGCAGTTAGAAAGATTATCTGGATTCAAAGTCAGTTTTGCTGCCAAAAAACAGCCTGCTTCTCCCAAGAGAGAAGTCTGTCTTGGTCACATCCTCAGGTCCCAAACTGTCCAGTTGACATGGATGAGCTTGCTTCTTGGGAGGCAAGTTGTTTAAATTCTCCTGGACCACGCCAGCTGCTATCTGCAGCTATGAGGTTCTTACCTTCTGACTTTACATTTTCCTTTCTGTACGTATCTGGGTGCATCTGACTGCCCACTTCAGCATCTCAGCCAGCCACCCCTGCCTACCCCCAGCACGTGCTCAAAGAAGATTCAGTATTTTGTGTGTATACTCTATTTTCACAATGTCATCACTAATTCAGCAACGCATTGCAGCATGTCTACAAATGCTGCAAAGGCAAACATTGTCCAGCCTCCACCCTGCCGTGCTCTGCCAGTCTGAGACTCTACACTCAGTGTTGGTTCTGACTAAGGCTCTGCCTTTTGGTCCAAGGATATAACCCCCTCAATGGCCAAACACCTACTTTAGAGCTGCCCCACTCCCCACCCTCCACACCCCACAGCCCTTGTTAGCCAGTTTATGCTCATGTTACAAATGCAAAATTTTACAAATACAAAAATATCTGACTAATGCCTGATGTTTAATGAGGCACTTGGAAGAGGATATGCAGAAAATTATTTCTGGGTGTGTTTTGATTAACAAAAGAATTTTGGATCAGGAGCAGCTTCTGTTAGAGGTACCTAGGAAAAAAGTAGGGGAAAAAAGTGAAGTAATAGGCATGGACCAAAGGAGGCAGAGTTGGCAGGAAAAGAGGAGAGATTTTTTTCAGTGAAATACTGGAAAGATAAAAGAAGATAATTGAAAGTAAGCCAGGGCCTATAAGCCACAGTCCGTGGGAGGGTACAAGCAGAGAGAGGTACTGAAGAGCTGAGGAGATGGGAAGCAGGAGGTAGAGATCATTAGCTCCAGAGTTCCACATTCAGAAAGAAATTTGTAGCAAATATCACTGGTTATCGATGGGATTTCCCCCTTCTTCTAAATTAACAAAATGCTTCTTTGTTTAGAGCAGAAATACCATTGGTTAAAAACTCTAGTTTTCCTACAGAAAAAGACTCACAGACTTAGGGAATGAACTTATGGTCGTTGGGGTTGGTGTGAGGGAAAGAAAAGGGGAAAAGGATGATTAGGGAGTTTGGGGTGGACAGGTACACACTGCTATATTTAAATGGGTAACCAACAAGGACCTACTGCATAGTATATGGGACTCTATTCAATGTTATGTGGCAGACTGGGTGAGAAAAGTTTCAGTTCAGTTCAGTCACTCAGTCATGTCCGACTCTTTGCAACCCCATGAATTGCAGCACGCCAGGCCTCCCTGTCCATCACCATTTTCCGGAGTTCACTCACACCCACATCCATCGAGTTGGTGATGCCATCCAGCCATCTCATCCTCTGTCGTCCCCTTCTCCTCCTGCCCCCAATCCCTCCCAGCATCAGAGTCTTTTCCAGTGAGTCAACTCTTCACATGAGGTGGCCAAAGTACTGGAGTTTCAGCTTTAGCATCATTCCTTCCAAAGAACCCCAAGACTGATCTTCTTTAGAATGGACTGGTCGGATCTCTTTGCAGTCCAAGGAACTCTCAAGAGTCTTCTCCAACACCACAGTTCAAAAGCATCAATTCTTCGGTGCTCAGCTTTCTTCAGTCCAGCTCTCACATCCATACATGACTACTGGAAAAACCATAGCCTTGACAAGACAGACCTTTGTTGACAAAGTAATGTCTGCTTTTGAACTAAAATGGACTGGAATGGGTGAATTTAACTCAAATGACCATTATATCTACTACTGTGGGCAGGAATCCCTTAGAAGAAATGGAGTAGCCATCATGGTCAACAAAAGAGTCCAAAATGCAGTACTTGGATGCAGTCTCAAAAATGACAGAATGATCTCTGTTCGTTTCCAAGGCAAACCACTCAATATCACAGTGATCCAAGCCTATGTCCCAACCACTAATGCTGAAGAAGCTGAATTTGAACGGTTCTTTGAAGACCTACAAGACCTTTTAGAACTAACACCCAAAAAAGATGTCCTTTCCATCATAGGGGACTGGAATGCAAAAGTAGGAAGTCAAGAAACACCTGGGGTAACAGGCAAATTTGGCCTTGGAGTACGGAATGAAGCAGGGCAAAGGCTAATAGAGTTTTGCCAAGAGAACCCGCTGGTCATAGCAGACACCCTCTTCCAACAACACAAGAGAAAGGAGTTTAGGGGAGAGTAATTATATGTTTCTGTAGAGCTAAGTCCGTTCACTGTGCATCTGAAACTATCACAACATTGTTGTGATATTGGCTATACCCCAATACAAAATAAAAAGTTTAAAAAAATTAGAAAAACAGGAAGAAAACCAACTCTAGTCTTCCTAGATTCTCTTTCAACTGTGGGTGTGATGTGAGACCAATGAGATAGAAGCAAAACTCCCTACAGACTTTGGTTCTCCAACAAATGACAAAGCCTCCAGAAAGAAAGAGTACTGCTATTCCCCTTTGGTCTTTCTCCTTCCTGCCTTGGAAGTGGTCCTGATGCTGCAAAAACAGCAGTCATCCTGCAGTCATGAGGAAGAAAACCATGTGACCAAGGATGGAAGTGACTCGTGGAAAAGATGGAAGTGGAAAGACTGTGATTCTTGATGAAAACCTTGAGCCACTGTATTTTTGGTTATTTGAAGCAGACTGCATTTCTAACAGAGTAAGGCTCAACAGTAACAAACCCACCTGTCAACACAGGAGATGCAGGTCTAATTTCTGGGTCGGGAAGATCCCCTACAGAAGGAAATGGCAACCCACTCCAGTATTCTTGCCTGGAGAATCCCATGGACAGAGGAGCTACAATCCATGGAATCCCAAAACAGTCAGACATGACTGAATGAGTAAGTAACAGCAGCAAGGTAAGAAGGGAGCCACCAAGAGGAGAAAAAACACATCTTTATATTCTCTTGAATATGTTATCTGCGACAAAATGAAACAATTTTGTGTTTAATATTCCTGAAGTAGTGAAAGAGGGACAGACAGTCAAATATCCAGATATACAATTAAATGAAGCAAAATTATTTGGATGCTATCACTCCCCAACTTCCCCTTTTCTCACATTCTCTTTGTTGTTGTATTTTAGTACCCTTAAAAATATGAGTTTTCCTAAATTGATGTACAGCTGGTTCTTCCAAGTTTTCTTACTTTTTCTGTATAAGGTTTTAAGTTCTTCCACGTCAAACAGTATTTCCTTGGGTATTTTTTTGTTTGTTTAGATTTTTATTTTGTTTTTGGCCACCAAAAGGCATGAAGGGATCCTCCTGCCGTGGAAGCACAGAGTCTTAGCCACTGGACAGCCAAGGAAATCCCTTCCTTAGGTGTTTTTAAGTAACATTATGTCTACATGGAGAAGAACTACTGTGTGCTGATTAATCCTCTAGGAATGGAGCCCAAGGATACACTCATGCCAACAATTATAGCCTTAGCGGCACAGGTTTTATTCTTCAGGAAGCTTTTGGAGTTTGGGTGTAACCTCTCAGGAACTAAGTAATTAGCTGGCTTAGAAATGAACACCTCCATCAATGCTAGTTACCCTGAAGGTTCCTTAAACTCTTTGCTGTCCAGACAAATCCTAGAGATATACACCCTCAGCAAGTTGTGGAGAATTAATTACAGACTCCTGAGAATCTAAGAATAGGATGACAACCCAGTTGTTCTGACCCCTGAATCATACTGTTGCATAGATTCAGAGCACCTTGGATAAACCTAGTATTTATTTTTGATGATGCAACAAGTATGAACACGTTTCTAAGAGACTTCCTTTAGGAAATTTGGTTATATATTTGTTACCCTAATATATAGTGGAAAAGGCTGCCTTAAAAATTTAGACAAATTGAAAAAATGACATTTATTTGAATAAAAAAGAAATGTATTTAAAGTATGCACATAATGTAAAGTGGGTAAAATAAATTAACCAGAAGGAAAAAATGATCTGTTTAAATGACCTTTTTTAGAATTATATTCATTTCTTATTTCAAAATGCATTAGGTCAACACAAGTACTATTTATTACATCAGAACAGCCAACACTGTTGCTAACCAGTTTGGAAGAAAGAACTTGGATTTAAGGTCAATTCTACCTTAAATAAAGTCATTTCCTTCCATTTTAATAGTTGAAATTTAAGAAAGAAAATGGACCTGATGGGGACTTGATCCCACAAACAGAAGATGAACATACTCCAAATGCTGTGTAGTTCCAAGGAGACCTTCAGGTTTTCTATTCCAAGGACTGGCTCAATACTTCATTATACAGCAACTATGTTTGATCAGGCAAGACCTTCAAGTCTGAGCTCTTCTGTGATCAGGGGAATGCTAATGATGGTCTGGCAGCTCAACACTGACTTTGGATATTTTCCCTAGCAACACTGGCCAGTTTTCCTTCTGTCTAGCAGTTGGTGTGGTAAAGACTGGCAGTAGGTACGATGCCCACTATCTTCAGAGGATGCTGTTTCCAGCAAGCCTTCCTTTACCGTCATCTCTATATTGCATCTCTATTCCAGATCTCTCTAGAATGTATAGCCATTCAACTTTCATTTGCATTTGTTTGCAATATTGCTTTACACAACTCTTTTTGCTACTTCACGAATCTATGTTTGATCTCCCCAAGGACATCAAAGTGCCTGAAAGATCTGATTCTCTTTGACACAAAGAAGCGCCCCAGAGGCCATGCTTTTGATTTAGTTTTTAGTTCTCCAGGACAGCATTTCCACCTCAAGACTCCTACAGACTAGTAAGTGACTTATATTAATGAGTGGGAAGAAGTGAGAACCAAGACAATTCCCAATGCTGCTGCTGCTGCTAAGTCACTTCAGTCGTGTCCGACTGTGCGACCCCATAGACGGCAGCCCACTAGGCTCCTCCATCCCAATACCTGTCCCCAAAGAGGGGGAGGGTGCTAGACAAGGACTCTTTGCCTTTCAGTTGTCACCATCTCTTAGAAAGCATTACGGACAGCTGGTCATCAACCAACATCAACCAATTACTCTTATCTTGGGGTAATATTCTCTCGCATATCTTGTAAGATATGCAGTCATTAGCAATAGCGATATATCCTCAGTTGGTAATAGGCTTCCCAGGTGGCTGCTAATGCAGGAGACACAATTTCGATCCCTGGGTCAGTAAGATCCGCTGGGGTAGGAAATGGCAATTTATATGCTTGCCTGGAAAATTCCATGGGCAGGGGAGCCTGGTGGGCTACAGTCCATGGGGTCACAAAGAGTCAGACATGACTGAGCAACGGAGTATGCACACAGATGGTAACCTGGTAATGTTCCAGCTCAAGGCACAATCCTGAGCCTGTCTGGTCAGTCCATGCCCAAGTACAGGGACTGGGGATTTTGCTTCCTCTCCTCTACCCTCCTTGGAGTGTCCAGGCCCAACTCTCAGAGAGCTGGTTACTCTGATTTTTAAAGAAGACAGTGGCCCAGAAGAATAGTTCCAATAGTGCTGAGTGATGCCTTGGGGTATGGCAGTGGGCATCACCCCCACTGGGGCCTGCAAGCGGGGCACAGCCTACTGTACACGGGAAGGACGGTATGTATGCTTTCTCAGCACAAGTATGTGCGGTGGTCACCAGAGTGGTGCGTCTGCCAGGAATTATCTCCTGGTTGGTTGTGATAGTCAGCAGAGAAGAGTGTGTACACAAGGCAGCATTGGGAGGGATGCATTTAAAAGCTGAGCACTTGTAGCAAAACAAAGGCCAAGCGGGTGGTATGTTGTACCTGGAAGTCCATCAAGGTGTAATGTGAGAAGTGGACTCAGGGCTCGGGGCTTGACTAAATCCTAAAATCTGCTCATGGTGCTCCTGTTGCCGACAAGGCATAGGAGTGAACTGGGCAGATAATGAGACCACAAGGATGAATAAGAAGAGTGGAAACAGCATGCCTGAGCCTGAGTATAGGAGCAGTCAAGAATGTGTGGCTTGTGGTTATGACAATGGTTCCCTGTAGATAGAGCAAGTGGATGAGAGGCCAGGGAAGTGCAAACAAGTGGAATGTGGAAGACTTGGGTCAAGGGCACTGGGAAGATCAGTGCTACCAGGATGCTGGGTTTTTTTACTCTTTAGAATGTCTATCCCCTACCCCAACCCAGAAGATGAGCTCCTTGACTTGTTCACTGCAATTCCTGGAATAGGTGATACATGGCCCTTGTGCAATAAATATTTGTTGAATGCATGATTAGTTAAACTAACTGATATTCCTTCTCACTCTCATTATTGGAGAGAGGAAGAGTCAGCCAGCCCAAAAACCCATTTTGAATTTAGAAGCAGTAGGAAGCCATGCACGCATTCACGCTTGGTCGCTCCATCGTGGCCAGCTCTTTTGAGACTCCATGGACTAGCCTGCCAGGTTCCTCTGTCTATGGGGTTTCCCAGGCAAGAATACTGAAGCTGGTTGCCATGTCCTCCTCCCAGGATAAGAAGCCATGCATTCCAGAAAGCAGAGGAACCAACTTGTATATTTTCCCTTCTCTACCTTCCCTGTCCCCAGGTCTACTCCTCTCTCCCACACCCAGACCTACAATAGATTTGGTCATGTTGAGTCCCAACACAGACCCTCAACATGATCCCACCTCCCACCCCACCTCCCAACTTTATTGTAGCACATGGTGAGCCATCATCAGCTCCTCCTTATAGCTTTTCTCAGCTTCACTGATTCCTGGTAACCGGGAGTGATTCTTCTCAATACAGGTGAAACCTAGGTGAAAAGCAGAGAGACACAGGACAGAGGTGGATGGGACCTTTCAGGAGGATGCTTTCTACCTTCATGAATTTCATCTGTTATTAAACTGTGAGCCAGTCTTATTAATTTAATGCCTTGGCTTAGTCCACAACTCCATTCATCAAAGCTTCAGAGTGGCAGAGTGACTTCCTGCAATAATACTTTTCTCCCCTGGGCAGATGTACCATTGGTGGGTCAACTGGTTTTGTAGGATTCCTTATTGTACTTGTGCTCAGCTGTGACCCTTTGAGACCCCATGGACTGTAGCCTGCCAAGCTCCTCTGTTTAAGGAATTCTGAAGGCCAGAATATTGGAGTGGGTAGCCTATTGCTTCTTGAGTGGATATTCTTGACCCAGGAGTCAAACCAGGGTCTCTTGCATTGCAGGCAGATTCTTTACCAGATGAGCTACCAGGGAAGCCCATTGTACTTGTGCAGCCCTCCTTTATTTAACTCATGCCTGGGACCTTTATCACCTGGCTCACAGCCTTTTCTAAATTAAGGAGTGATAAATAACTCACTATAGATTGCTTTATCCAAAAACACAGTTTTAGCAAATGTGGAGAATCCACAGTATATATGCCTTTGGTTTCCTGAGATCCCTTAGATAATATGGAATTCTTAAAAAATGTGAAGAGATTCTGATAACCTCAAAATCAAGATTCTATTAAATCTCTGGTATCCACCAGACTATAAATTTTCCAAACTACTCTGCTCTCCCCAAGCCCCAGGCCTCACCCAAACCTGCTCCCAGTCCTCCCCAGACAGATAGTGGCCGGTTGAATGAAAGAGTTCATCAGTCAGTGTGACAGAAAGAATTTGAATAAATAGTTCCTATTTCCCTCAGTCTAGTAAAAGGAAACTAGCCTAATAAATATATGTGTAAGTTTGATAGAATCTGTGATATTGAGTATTTGGAAATCTGTGATTTCATATCCCAGATACACAGAGTATATTATGGTTTAGCATCAAACTTTTTGCACAGATAGGAACTTCTGTGCATTTTCTTTGTTAATCAGTTTGGCATCCTCTCTGTACTTTGACTGTAGTATCCACGAATACTATTAATAAAAAACAGAAAGTGAAGGTAAGTCAGCCCCACAGTGAGGTTGGGGACTGTGGTGCAAATGGAGGGCGGAAGGATTAATAGATACAACTATACACGTTTTTCCTTTTCATACTGTTCATGGGGTTCTCAAGGCAAGAAAGCTGAAGTGGTTTGCCATTCCCTTCTCCAGTGGACCACATTTTGTCAGAACTCTCCACCATGACCTTTCCATCTTGGGTGGCCCTACACGAAACGGCTCATAGTTTCACTGAGTTAGACAAGGCTGTGGTCCACCCTTATGACAGAAAGTGAAGAAGAACTAAAGAGGCTCTTGATGAAAGTGAAAGAGGAAAGTGAAAGAGTTGGCTTAAAGCTCAACATTCGGAAAACTAAGATCATGGCATCTGGTCCCATCACTTCATGGGAAATAGATGGGGAAACAGTGGAAACAGTGGCAGACTTTATTTTCTTGGGCTCCAAAATCACTGAAGATGGTGACTGCAGCCATGAAATTAAAAGATGGTTGCTCTTTGGAAGAAAAGTTATGACCAACCTAGACAGCATATTAAAAAGCAGAGATATTACTTTGCCAACAAAGGTCCATCTAGTCAAGGCTATGGTTTTTCCAGCGGTCATGTATGGATGTGAGAGTTGGACTATAAAGAAAGCTGAGTACTGAATGATTGATGCTTTTGAACTGTGGTGTTGGAGAAGACTCTTGAGAGTCCCTTGGACTGCAAGAAGATCCAATCAGTCCATCCCAAAGGAAATCAGTCCTAAATATTCACTGGAAGGAGTAATGTTGAAGCTGAAACTCCAATACTTTGCCACCTGATGCAAAGAACTGACTTATTGGAAAAGACCCTGATGCTGGAAAAGATTGAAGATGGGAGGAGAAGGGGACAACAGAGGATGAGATGGTTGGATGGTATCACCTATGCAATGGACATGAGTTTGGGTAAACTCCAGGAGTTGGTGATGGACAGGAAGGCCTGGCGTGCTGCAGTCCATGGGGTTGCAAAGAGTTAGACACGACTGAGCAACTGAACTGAACTGACACATGTTTTGATTTGTAAGAGGGCTCTTGCATGTGAGTATCTCCTCTCTATTTGAGCCATCTTCTGTTGGTGCAAGATGTTCCAAGCAATATGCCCATGGAAATTTCAAAGATGAATGCATCTTTGAACTGAAGAAAAGATTCACTGGGTGTTGCTTTTTCACTTCCTCAGTTGAGGAGATAATCCTGTGGTGCTTTGCTTGGTCCTATCCCACTTTTTCTGGAGCTATGGTTGAGGACTTGCCTGTAATTATAAGATACTGGCTGTTGAAGCTGCTGTTTATGCCTGAACAACTGCTCAGAATACCACTGTAATTGCATGTCTGCCTTTCTGACTTCTTCAAATATAGGGGTATGACTTAGATGTTCAGAAAAGTTTAGAAAAGTGCTAAGTGCTAAAAGGAAAAAAATAAAAAGGGCTGAAAACTAGCCAGTATCTTATTATAGGTTTATATTTTAAGATTATCCTTACTGTAGTAGTAATACCTTGAATTTATCAAAATCTATAGTGGTTTTAGTGGGCTTCCCTAGTGGCTTAGAGGGTAAAGAATCTGCTGCAATGCGGGAGACCCAGGTTTGATACTTGCGTTGGGAAGATCCCCTGGAGAAGGAAATGGCAACCCACTCCAGTACTCTTGCCTGGAAAATCCCATGGACAGAGGAGCCTGGTAGGCTACAGTCCATGGGGTTGCAAAGAGTCAGACAAGACTGAGTGACTTCTCTTTTTTTCTTTCCTTATAGTGGTTTTAACCCTAATCAGGCATATTCCCCCTCTGCCCATCTCCCTTGGAAATACGATGTAGATTTGATGGTTATCACTATAGCCCATTTGCAGAGTAAAAAATAGAAGGGAAATGACTTATCTTACTCTGTCTTCTCCCTGTGTTGGCCATCTCTGTGGGAACTCTTCATCACCATGAATTCCATTGTCTCTTACTTACGGGTAGAAGACTGCAAATCATTATCTTCAGCTCAGACCTCTCTTTAGAGCTCACTCCCCATGTATCCTACTGTACATTGTCCACAGATATCTCACAAGTACCTAGAAATTAAATCTAAGCCCATCCTCTTCACTCCATTCTTGACCTTCATTTATCCTGGTAAATGGCCCTACTACTCAGCCAAGTGGGCTCCCAGATGGTTCAGTGGTAAAGAATCCACCTGCCAATGCAGGAGAGGTAAAAAACGTGGGTCAAATCCCTGGGTCGGGAAGATTCCCTGGAGAAGGAAATGGCAACCCACTCTAGTATTCTTTCCTGGAAGATCCCATAGATAGAGGAGCCTGGCAGGCTATAATCCATGGGGTTGCAAAAGAGTCAGACATGACCGAGCAACTCAAGCAACAACAACTCAGCCAGTCATCCAAGCCAGAGTCCCAGACTTCATCCTCCACATACATCCTTTCTCTTCAATAATTTTGTCCGATGGTTCCTCCTCCTCTTCCTGCCCATGCTTAGCTCAGCTCTTTGGAGTCTCTTCCATGGACTACTGACATTAGATTCTGACTGCTCTTCCTGCTTCCAGCCGAGACCAATCCAGTACATGGTTGACAGAATGAGCTCTTTAAATGACACATCTGAAGTTGTCACCCTCCTAATTAAAATCCTTACACAGCTTTCCATGGCCTACAGGATAACATTCAAAGTACTCCATATGGCACATATGATCTGGCCCTCCCCTATCTCTCTGGCATTGTAACCTTCAAGCCTTTTCATACACCCTATACTCATATTTATAGTTCACTGAAAGAGTGTATATACTTTGACTCATATCTAATGTAGACTGAAGCAACAAGAAAGCCTCATTTTTCCATTTATGTACATTCATGAAATGACAAAATTATAGAAATGGAGAACAGGGTTAGTGCTTTCCAGGGTTAGGATGGGGAGTAAGCAGGAGGGAAATGGAAGTGGCTATAAAGTGGTAAATGAAGGCACCTTCTGGTCATGGAAATATTTTGTGGTTTGACGGTATCAAGGTGGATGTACTGGTTGTGATAATATAGTTTTGCAAGATGTTATTATTGGGAGAAAATGGGTTAAAGGTTAATGGGATCTCTCTTGCTCTCTCTGTATTATTTCTTACAACTGCATATGAATTAGAGCTTCAAAATAAAAAGTTTAACAAGAAATAACTTCCATAAATATTAAACGTGTTGGTTTGACCAAATAATGAGAGGATTACTGCATACTAAATCTCAGCACCACTGCTTACTAGCAACAGCACCAGTACTTATTAGGTACTGATGAGTTATGTAGCCTTAACTTTCTCAAGCCTCAGTTTTTCTCCAATAGATAGTGCATGCCTAAGTTGCTTCAGTGGTGTCCAACTCTTTGTGACCCTATGGGCTATAGCCCTCCAGGCTCCTCTGTACATGGAACTCTCCAGGCAAGAACACTGAAGTGGGTTGCCATTTCCTCCTCCAGGGGATCTTCCAGACCCAGGGATCTAACCTGCATCTCTTACAGTCTCCTGCATTGGCAGGCAGGTTCTTTACCACTAGCACTACCTGGTAAGCCCATGTATACTGCAGGGGACAATAATATACCAAACTTTCAACTGATGTTCTGAGGCACCCTGGTATCCTAAATACACAGGGGAGGAAAAATAATTTTCTTTTTCTTTTTCTATGTTCTTGGCTGACCACCCCCCACTTTTAATAGAAGACATCAACAGAAGAAAAAAATGTTTAATTAAGTGTGTAAATTAAATTAATTAGGTACTTAATTAAGTTAATTAAATTAATTAATTTAAATTTTTTATTTTTAAAATTAGGTTGGAAATTAGTGTATTTAATTAATTGGTTATGGGGCCCCCACAAAGATATGAGACTCAAAAGACAGCTAGACATTGAAGCTTATAGACCATCCCAAGCTAAAGAAAGGGAGAGGGTTCTGGCAATTCATCAAAAGGTGAGAAGAGGAAATGTTAGGTAAGCAAAAGTTGCCTGGCTATGCAGATAACTCTCTCAGGTGAAAAAGTTATTTCTGATAATAACTCTCTTTCTGGCACAGGCTCCCTTTCTAATGTAAATTTCACCTACAAAACAGAAAACAGTGACATCTACTCCCTTTTCAGAGCTCCTGTGCCTGCAGTTTCTAAAAAGAATCAGCTCAAAATAATCCTTATGCTAAAAAGGCATGTTTTGAGTGGCACATTCTGCCCCCATCACAATTGTGTGACAAGGATGCCAAGATCTTGGCTCTAACCCCAGGGTTGCTTTCCTCTTGCTTTGGGCAGCCTCACTGGTTAGCCTCTGAGGACTGCGGCAATTACCATTTTACATGTGGGTCATGACCTGGAAAAGGTCTTATGTATCTCAGGTGGCACAGTGGTAAAGAATCTGCCTCCAAATACAAGAGATGCAAATTCAATCCAAGGGTCGGGAAGATCCCCTGAGTAGGAAGTGGCGACCCATTCCAGTACTCCTGCCTGAAAAATTCCATGGACAGAGGAGACTGGTGGGCTGCATTCCATAGGGTCCCAAACAGCTGGACATGACTGAGCGACTGAACATGCACATACAGAAAGCCAGCATAGGGTCTGGACTACAGGAGACGTTAAAAAGTGTGTTACCTACTGTTTTGTAAGTGGATGTCTTTCTCAAAGGAAGATGATAATATTTCATATTTATCAGGCACCTACTATGCATCAGGCAATTTATGTACCTTGGCACCTTATCTCCTGTAAACCTCACAGTGATTTTATCGACAAAACAAAACAAAACAAGGCATAACCTAAAGTTGAGAATAATGGTTTATTCGGTGACCTCACTGAGGACTATACCCTGGACAGGCTATCAGTTAGTTCTGAGGAACTGTTTCAAAGAGGTAAGGTTGGAGCCAAGATATACAGGAATTTTTGTCAGGAAAAAAAAGTGTAGTCGAACAACAAAAGATTACTGCTAATCACAAAAAAAAACCAGACTTCTGAAGTTAATGATTTTACTGATTTTCTAAGTAAGAGAAGACACAAGAGTCTGGGTTCATTGAACTTATTCCTTTGATATGCATCTTATCTATCTAGGGCCAGCATCCTGTTGCTCTCCAGCCTGAACTCCCCTCAGGGTGCTCTGCTGGGAGCGGCTGCAGTGGTTGATGGCTTGATGACAGGCAATGTTCCGTGCTTGCTGAAATGACAGGCAACATTTTTTGTCCACTGTTTTATGAGCTAAATAGTATTATATGGGAAGAAACAAAGCTCAGTTTATGAACTTATTCAATATCTCACAGTCAGTGAATGGTTGTTAACCCAGGACTTTTCTTGTCAGAGCCCAAGTTCCTAACATGGAGTAATCTCCTCTTGCTTGAGAGCCTCCGTATTCTGCAAGTCTAGTGCTCGTGTGAGTGAGGAGTTGGTCTTGATACCTACAGGAGAGTCAGGCTAAAGGTGTGACTCCAGGTAAGTCAAAGACCCACAAGGTCTCATTTCTATTGTCAAATAAATACAGTGCAAACACTTGTGTAAAGTTAACACTTTAGAAACTATTAGTAACTAGTCTTGGAAAGTGTTAGTTGCTCAGTTGTGTCCAACTCTTTGGTGACCCCATGGACTGTAGCCTGCCAGGCTCCTCTGTCCACAGAATTCTTCAGGCAAGAATACTGGAGTGGGTTGCCATTTCCTTCTCCAGGGAATCTTCCTGACCCAGGGATCGAACCTGGGTCTCCTGCATTGCAGGCAGATTCTTTAACCATCTGAGCCATCAGGGAATCCCAACTAGTCTTTGGTATGAGGTAATTTTTCATGTTCTCTGGAGAAGAAACTTAAGTTACCTCGGCTCTGGGACCTCTGTAAGGAAGGCAGTCTGATGCTGTTTGCAGCCTCACAGCAGATAGAAACAAGCAGAGGTGCAAAGACAGAACTCAGAGAGAGGAAATATGGTGTTATAGTGCTCCTTCCCTATTTTCCCTAGCAGACAGAATTCTCTTTTCAGATAGAATAGGACAAGGAAGCTGTGAGAACTTTATAAATATTTAGTCAAAGCAATTACCATTTCCTTCCATCCCTTTCAACAATCCTCAGCGCCTGAAACCGACTAACTGGCAGTTTTTTGAGAAATGACAGAGATTATTCTAGCTAAGTTAAAAAGGGAGCCCTGCACAGTCTTAAAGTGGTAACAGCGAAATAAAATATAATCAACTTAATGATGAGGATTCTCTGGAATCACCATATTACATTATGTGAACAATTTCCATATAACTAATGGTTGCTTTGGATAGAGAGTGTCGAAGTCAGCAGGCTTCTCGTTTCCCTGTAGGTAGAAAACAGATTGCCAGACAGCTGTTTCACTAGCTATTGGTGATTTGATTCTCAATACACTAGTTCTTTTCCTTTGCAGTGAATTCAATGCAATCTACTTTAAAACGACGAGTGATTTATTGAGCACTTACTTTGTGCAAAGCAATCTGTTAGGCCTGAGGAGAGAAACAAAAGTAAGTCTCAAGACTTTCAACAAGACAATAAAGAGAAATGATATTCGTGCACACATTAAGATAATCTATGGTAGAAAAGATAAATGAGCCAACACCTTTAGCCCAAGTGGAAAGCTTTAACTTGCATTGGAGATGACACTGAAAGGTAGGCAGGATTCAAAAGATAGGAGAAGGAATTTCCAAGAAAAGGGAACAGTCAGGGAAGAATGAATATGGTTGACAGAAATTTAAGGGATCAGGAACTGGTAGGGCTGGTCTTTCCAAAATAGCTGCCACTAGCCACGTGTGGCTCCTGAGCTCTGAGCTCTTGGCTAGTCCAAACAGAAACGTGCTCTATGTGTAATATATACACCAGATTTTGAACACTTAATTAAAAAAAAATCTCATTAATATTTTTATACCACGTCAACTGAAAAATATGTAAAAGTTGTGAGTCAAGTTTTATTCAGGGAACTTATTGAGGATGAGAGTCTAAGAGCCCGCCTCTCAGATCACTCTGAGGAACTGCTCTAAAGAGATAAGGGAGGAGCCAGGATCCGTATGAATTTGTTGCTGGCAAAATTATGTAGTCAAATATCAGAAGGTTACTGCTAATCACAAAGAACAGGCATCTCAAGTTTTATTGCTTTTCATGTTTGCGAAGATGCAGGAATCTGGAGTCTTTGGAAATTTTTCTTAGGTACGTATCTTAACCATCTAAGGGCCAGTATATCCAAAGCATGATGGCTTCCCAGGGAGGTAAAGAATCTGCTTTCCAACACAGGAGACTCTAGTTCAATCCCTAGGTCGGGAAGATCCCCTGCAGAAGGGAATAGCTACCCACTCCAGTATTCTTGCTTAGAAAATTCCATGGACAGAGGAGCTTGGCGGGCTACAGTCCATAGGGTTGCAAAGAGTTGTACATGACTTACAGATTAAACAAAAACAACATATTCAAAGCATGGAATGGTTCCTATTTTTCTCCATCCTGAACTCCCTCAGAGCACACTGTCTATAAGTAACTACAGTGGCTAATGGCTTGATCCCTCTAGGATTGGAATGGAAGGCAACATTTTCTTCTTTACAATTGTTTATATGTTGAAATAATATTTATATATTTCCTTTTTCCTCTAGCCACCTTAAGTTCACTAGGTAGGGCCCTGCAAATTAGATAAAAGACAGATTAACAAGAGAAAAATGCAATTGTATTAACCTGTGGACCCCTCGTATACATAGGAGTACTCAGTGACGAGTAAAGGGGCCGTTAGAACATGGGCTTATTTCACGTCTTAACAAAGAACAGTCAGTTTGTAGAGAAGTGACAAGACAAAGGAAAGGAGCTTTGAGTTTCTGTGTGTGTGCTAAGTTGCTTCAGTAATGTCCGACTACCCTATGGACTAAAGACCACCAGGCTCCTCTGTCCATGGGATTCTCCAGGCAAGAATATTGGAGTGAGTTGCCATTCCCTCCTCCAGGGGATCTTCCTGACCCAGGGACTGAAACTGCCTCCTTCATTGGCAGGCGGGTTCTTTACCATTAGTGGCACCTGGGAAGCCCTGGATTGAGCTTCTAGGGGAGGCTAATCGTGGGAAGACACAAGTATGGAGAAACTACTGGAAGATGAGAATTGTTCTAGTGATGCTTGTGTAGATTCCTCTAGTGCCGTCTCTGGGTTTATAAATCCTAGAGTTTTCTAGGGAAAGGAATGAAGAATTGTTCTATTCTTTCTAGGAGAATTGTGGGGAGAGGAGGGAGAGTTTTTCTTGCATCTGCTTTCTTCCACATGCCCTCAGTCAAAATAATCCTTAGGCCAGAGTGGCATATTTGAGGATGGTATACTCTCTGAACCCCCTCAAGATATATTGGATTAGATAAAATGTACTATTAAAATTAGCTTCACTTTTTAAAAATGTTTTGGGGTGAGGTGGGCTGCAAAGCATGTGGGATTTTAGCTCCCTGTCCAGGGATTAAACCAGCATCCCCTGTATTGGAAAGTGACGTCTTAGCCACTGGACCACCGGGAAGTCCCTCCACTTTTTTTAAAAAAAGCTTTTTAAATGTGACTACTAAAAAGTCTAAATTATATTTGTGGCTAATATTATTTTCTACAGGATAGTGCTGGGTCAAATTATGGCACATTTTGAATATCACAGTGTTTGAAAGGCACTTCTTGGCATTGTATTTTGGCAACGGGAGGCGGGTATGACACCATCAAGAAAGGACGGCATATGCTGCTGTTGTGGTAATGTTATAAGTGGGAACTGGGACCAGGGTTTTGAAAATGGCTGGAAAACAGCTGCTGTGTTTGCTTGTTTGAGTGGGTGGTTGTGGTTTTATTCATAATCAAAATAAATTACAGAGGCACTAATGATAGTTTTTCTGTGGTAAGTAAAAAAAAAAAGGAGGTAACTCAAGAAAAACTTGAGATGATCTAATATTGCATTTTCTCAATTTAAATTTGATAGTGATTGGCTATTGAAGAAAATATTTTATTTTGGACATTTTTGTAGGAAAAATAGCTATTACTACTAGTCTGACTTTCTCTAACCTGTAACTTCCATCTTATCCTTGAAAGGATAATTTTTTAATGAAATTTTTAGAAACTGAAGTTTGCTTAGGAACACAGTTATTGTGTTTTTTATATACAGTCTGAAATTAAAGTGCTTCGGCATATGTGATATGTAGGTATATGTTTAAATTAGTTTTAATCATAAAGCATTCTAATCATGAATTCACACTTGAAAAGTGGGTTACCCATAAAAGATGCTATACCCTGGATGACATTTCTGCAAGAACTTCAAAAATTTCTCCCTGAATCTGCACTTAAGGGGATTTAAAGGGATAGCGTAACAGTGAAATGAATGATGAGGGGCCTGGCAGCCTAAAGCCTTGGGGAAAATTCCCAGATTCAGAACTCTGTCCTGCCTTCCTTCTCTTAATGGAGGTTTCTCTTGTCTGATCTGATTAGGAAGCTAGCTGATCTTCAGGCAGAATGTTTTCTCATTTTGCCTGGGAATTAACCTTTCCTGCAAGGCGTTTGCTGGTGTTCCTAGGCGATCAAGGAGCTACAGTTTCACGGGGCTTACAAAGCAAGTATGTGTGTTTGGAAGTCGATCTGTAATAGATGTTTGCACATGTGTCTTGGTTTGAGATGCATCTTCATGAGCAGTTATGGGAAGACCAGTAGCTCAGTGACCAGACATCTGGGTTTGGCCAGGAGAGTCCCAGTTTACACTTGCTGTCCAACCCTGATTACTAATAGCACCACTTTTCACTGTTAAAAATGTCTGAGTTTGAATGATAAATTATATGGTCACTCTTTTGCAGGTGGTTTTAAAATATGTCTACAGATTCTCTGTAGTTCCCCCCATCAAGAGGTGGAGTCTATTTCTCCACTCCTTGGCCATGGACTGGATTAGTGGCTGGCTTTAAAGAAATAGAGTAAGGCAGACATGATGGTGTGTTACTAGTGGTTGCCACAAAAGGCACTTAGTACCTGTTGCCCTTGGGTCGCTTACTCAGGGGGAAACTAGCCGCTATACTGTAGAGAGCATTTTGTAAAAAAAAGGGATGTGAGATTCAGGTAAAGCAACTTGCTGAAATTCCCACAGCCAGCTGGTGGTAGAGCCAGCTCTCAATCTGTATCTGCCTCACTGCAAACCCACACTCTTAAAAGAACAAAATTATGCTCTACTGCCTTGTGAAAAAGAATTCAGAAAAATAAAATAATAGGAAATTTGACAATAGGCCATGAGCAAATGCAGAAAGACTTTGTATGAGATAGATAGTAAACCTAAGGTTTTAAATACTGTTTATTTTAAATTTATTTATTTGTAATTGAAGGATAATTGCATTATAGAATTGGGTTGGTTTCTGCCAAACGTCAGTGTGAATCAGCCATAGGTATACATATGTCCCCTCTCTCTTGAACCTCCCTCCCACCTCCCTTCTCATCCCTCAGAATGTACAATACATCCACATGGTTCAAAAGATATGAAAGTATTTCAGTGAAATCTCTCTCTCTCTCTCACCTCTGCTTCCAGCTGCCTAGTGCCTTCCCAAAATTGCTGGTTTCTTGCATGTCTTTCCAGAAATAACCCTAAAATTGTACAAGGCCATATTCAAAAGCAGAGACATTACTTTGCCGACTAAGGTCTGTCTAGTCAAGGCTATGGTTTTTCCAGTGGTCATGTATGGATGTGAGAGTTGGACTGTGAAGAAAGCTGAGCACCGAAGAATTGATGCTTTTGAACTGTGGTGTTGGAGAAGACTCTTGAGAGTCCCTTGGACTGCAAGGAGATCCAACCAGTCCATTCTGAAGGAGATCAGCCCTGGGATTTCTTTGGAAGGAATGATGCTAAAGCTGAAACTCCAGTACTTTGGCCACCTCATGTGAAGAGTTGACTCATTGGAAAAGACTCTGATGCTGGGAGGGATTGGGGGCAGGAGGAGAAGGGGACGACAGAGGATGAGATGGCTGGATGGCATCACTGACTCGATGGACGTGAGTCTGAGTGAACTCCGGGAGTTGGTGATGGACAGGGAGGCCTGGCATGCTGCGATTCATGGGGTCGCAGAGTCGGACACGACTGAGTGACTGAACTGAACTGAACTGAACTGATATATGTGTGTGTATATATGTATACTCAGTATCACCATATTTTAACACAAATGTAACACAGAATGCACACTTTTTGGGGGTTTTGTTGTTGTTGTTGTTGTTTGTTTTTTAACCTAATACTTAAGTATGGATGTCATTAAAGTACATTAAAAATTACTGTTTTTATAGTTGCATTATATTCCAGTGAGTTGTGTAAAATAACATGTAATGAATCTCCTTTGGATGTCATTTTAGTTATTTTCAGTCCTTTTTTTATTTCAACAAAACGCTGTGATGAATAACCACGTAAACATGTCACCTGTAGACACAGGTTCTCAGCACTATAGCCCGGCCCACTGCCCTGATGTGATGAAGGGCCACTGAGGGCATTATAGACCAAACTATTCACTAACTCTGTGAAGGGTACTGAAACTATTGGCTTCCTTTCTGTTACCCTAGGAGTGAGATGACAACAGAAGGGCAGAGTTCATTTCTTAAAAAAAAAAATCTGTTAAATTCACAGATATTTATTTTCTAACTTGCTGTTATCAGAAAATAGCTGATGAAGGAATTCCCTGGCAGTCATGGTTAGCACTCAGCTAACACTTTCACTGCCGAGGGTGGGGGTTTGAACCCTGGATGGAGAACAAAGACCCCGCAAGCTGCACAGCACAGCCAAAAAAGGCAAGAAAGAAAAACAGCTGATGAAATGATTTAAACTTGGCAGGACTATTAATTTTGGTATTCAACACATTCTCATTTGTGTCCTAAGGAAATAGTGGATGCCTTTTAATATAAATGGGCGTCCCTAGTGGCTCAGTAGTGAAGAATCTCCCTGCAAAGCAGGAGACGCAGATTTGATCCCTGAGTCAGGAAGACCCCTTGGAGGAGGATATGGCAACCCACTTGAGTATTCTTGCCTGGAGAATCCCACGGACAGAGGAACCTAATGGGCTGCAGTCCACCGGGTTGCAAAGAGTCCTACACGATTGAGCGACTAAACCACCACTTAATATGCGTGCTATGCTAAGTTGCTTCAGTCGTGTCCAACTCTGTAAGACCCCATAGACGGCAGCCCACCTGGGTCCTCCGTCCACAGGATTCTCCAGGCAAGAACACTGGAGTGGGTTGCCATTTCCTTCTCTATTTAATATAAATGATCTCACCATTTAATATAAATACCTTTAAATCTTTTCTGGAAACTTCCCTCTTCCTCTCCATCCTCTTTCTGCCCCTCCCTGCCTCCACCTTCTTTAGATGTCCAGCCATCCAGGCCAAAACTCTGTCTTGCATGACAGGTCACTGCTGAGAACCCAGATCCTCCAAATCCTCTAATAACAGCTGGCTTATTGAATGTGCTGGGCTTGGTAGGTACAAGCAGAGTTCAGTGTTTTTCCTGCTCATCTCTCCTCCTGTAACCTGTACTGTAGATCCATTCTAGGGCTGCTCTGGAAGAAATCTCAGGCAAGCTTTGTCACCTTTCTGGTCCCTGTCATGTAATAAAAAGTCCAGTTCTGCTGACCTGGCTGCGGGGCAAGGGGGATGTAATGGAAGTCCCCCTCCCCACCCCCAACAGTCCTCTCCCCCACTGACTGATGTCACAGGAGCATCCTGCCCAAATCCCAGCAATAATAGAAAGATCCAAGGGTGGGAAGCTTCCTGTACAGGATGAAGCCAGGTTCCTTGGACCAGATCATGTTAACATGAGTGATTAATCAGAATAATTCCAAGGGCATACAGCTGAATGCTAATCAAGCCTTCTTCCTGTTGCTGAAGGGACACACATGGAGGGTGTTTCCATGGCAATTTGTAAAGCAAGAGGAGGTGAGCAGGATGGAGATGAACTTCTGTATGTGACGTGTGCCTCTCAGGAGGCACTTAGAATGAAAAAGCCAGTGGAAGACTCATAAAAGGCATCTATTCTAGAGTGTTTTAAACCCTCACCAAAGATAAGCAGGATGTTACCAACCATGACTGATCAATTCATCAGTCACTGGTCATCAAAGAGGAGTGTTCCCACTGAGGAGTTTTGAGAAGCGGCTATTGTTTTTCAAGTAGAAAACCTGAGCTCCAAATGAGCCCATTCATGCTTTGAAAAAGCTACATTATTTAACCTAGGGGCTCTTGTTTTCAGGAGTTTAAAAGTAAGTTGCTAATGAGTTAGACGTTGGAGTTACTTTAAAGCCCAAAAGGAACTTACAATTCGAGAAGTAACTTAAAGGCACCTAAAGATATACTGCCTTTAGGTTCACAGAACTGCTGACTTTTAATAGCAGATTTTCTATTCAACTAGACAACTGAGCGACTTCCCTTTCACTTATCACTTTCGTGCATTGGAGAAGGAAATGGCAACCCACTCCAGTGTTCCTGCCTGGAGAATCCCAGGGACGGGGGAGCCTGGTGGGCTGCCATCTATGGGGTCGCACAGAGTCGGACACGACTGAAGTGACTTAGCAGCAGCAGCAGCAGCAGAGAAATCTCTATAGAGGACTTTTTAAAATCCCTCCTCCCACTGTTTTCCACTGGGTAACCATAGTTTGTTTTCTATGCTTGTGAATCTGTCTCTGTTTCAAAAATAAGTTTATTTCTGTCATATAGACATTATCATAGTACGATAATTTCTAGGTCTGCTCATGTTGCTGCAAATGATGTTATTTCACTTTTTTTTTATAGCTGAGCCATATTCCATTGTATAAATGTACCCCATCTTCTTTATCCATTCATCTGTCAGTAGATATTTAGGTTACTTCCATGTCTTGGCTATTGCCAATAGTGCTATGAACACTGGAGTGCATGTATCTTTTCCAATCAGAATTTTCATCTTTTCTAGATATACGCCCAAGAGTGGGATTGCTGAATCATATGGTAACTCTATTTTGAATTTTTTAAGGAACCGCCATCCTGTTCTCTGTAGTTATTACACTAATTGACACTCCTACCAACAATGCAGAAGGGTTCCCTTTTCTCTACACCCTCTCTAGCATTTATTATTTGTAGACTTTTTGATGATGGCCATTCTGACTGCTGTGAGGTGGTACCTCCTTGTAGTTTTGATTTGCATTTCTCTAATGATTAGTGAGGCTGAGCATCTTTTCACATGCCTTTTGGCCATCTCTATGTCTTCTTTGGAGAAATGTCTATTTAGGTCTTCTGCCCATTTTGTTCAAGTTTTATTTTTATTTTTTGATATTGAGCTGTGTGAGCTGTGTGTATAATTTAGAAATTAAGCTCTTGTCAGTCGTATCATTTGCAGATATTTTCTCCATAATGTGTGTGAAAGTTGTTCAGTTGTGTCCGACTCTTTGCTACCCCATGAACTGTACAGTCCATGGAATTCTCCAGGCCAGAATACTGGAGTGGGTAGCCTTTCCCTTCTCCAGGGGATCTTCCCAACCCAGGGATCAAACCAAGGTCTACCACATTGCAGGCAGATTCTTTACCAGTTGAGTCACAAGGGAAGCCCATTTTCTCCATAGAGGATCTATAAACATAAGTCATCAAACATAACCACCCCCCTTAAACCTATTTGCCATAGCAAGTTGGCAAAAAGCAGGATACATGGGGATATATTAAAAAAAAAAACAACTCTGACTCTGAATGGCTGTTCAGGGTTTCCTTACAGAGAGTACACCATAAGCTAACTCTCTGGCAGCATTAGCAAATTCTTACTTTGTTTGGACAATTACACACAGGAAAACCCCGCTAACTAATATAAACCTTAAAAATGTATAAATTTGGTCTAATTTCTCACATTTTTAAGAGTACTTCAGTTATCACCGTTAGACGAAACAACCATCCAAACCCCCTTGTACTGAGTGCATGACAATAATGAAATCAGTGTAGTAAAAGGAGACATATGTGCTTTACAAATATTAATGTCAAGAGTTAGACGTCTTCTAAGTTTTAATATACAAGAAACAACTTGATGCTTCCCTGCTTCTTGCATGGGGTTTACTCTTGACTATTTTCATGAGAGTATCACAGAAAATTCACAGTCCTGTTACCTTAGACTGTGTACATACTGGATCAAAACTCACCCTGTGTATGTAGAATCCCTGCCTCTGCGCTACATGCTCAGTCGTGTCCGACTCTGTGACCCCATGGACTGGAGCCCGCCAGACTCCTCTATCCACATGTTTCTCCAGGCAAGAATACTGGAGTGGGTTGCCGTGCCCTCCTCCAGGGGAACCTTCCCAACCCAGAGATGGAACCAGCATCTCTCACGTCTCCTACATTGGCAGGCGGATTCTTTACCGCTGCGCCACCTGGGAAATACTGCTTAATAAATAAAACCATGCCAAGAAGTGTGAGCTGTATTCCACATTAGCAAGAGGTTACTTTAGGTATAGGATCTTTAAAACACTTTCAGTGAACTAAGGTGAAAGAAGGCACAACTAAAATCTGTCCAAAAAAAGATAAAAGTCCAGCCCAGGGTAGTAGTGAAACTGAAAAGACCCTTCCAGTTTAAAACCTCTTCCCTTGCCTGAGTCAGGCTGAGAAATGTGCCATAAGGAGGATAATTTAGTTTTATGATTCCTCTCTAGTGTTTACCTTTTTTTCATGATTTGGATACTGTTTTGGGCCCTTCTGGATAGGATTTCCCTTGTGGCTCAGCTAGTAAAGAATCTGCCTGCAATGCGGGAACTGCTGCTGTTGCTGCTAAGTCGATTCAGTCGTGTCTGACTCTGTGTGACCCCATAGACAGCAGCCCACTAGGCTCCTCTGTCCCTGGGATTCTCCAGGCAAGAACACTGGAGTGGGTTGCCATTGTCTTCTCCAATGCATGAAAGTGAAAAGCGAAAGTGAAGTCCCTCAGTTGTGCCGACTCTTAGCGACCCCATGGACTGCAGTCCACTAGGCTCCTCAGTCCATGGGACTTTCCAGGCAAGAGTACTGGAGTGGGGTGCCATTGACCTGGGTTCAATCCCTGGGTTGGGAAGATCCCCCGGAGAAGAGAAAGGCTACCCACTCCAGTATTCTGGCCTGGAGAATTCCATTCAGTCCACGGGGTGACAAACAGTCAGACACAACTGAGTGACTTTTACTCACTTCACAGGGATATAATACTAGAAGACTGGTGATGAGAGGGAATAGGCGCAAAATATTTAACTTGGTGGCTGTGGTCTTCATCAGCATCGCTGGAGTCGGATGAAAGTCAGAGCCAGCTCTGAGTCTCATTGGTGCTCTGGGGGGATGTTTGGAGAGCCCCTATCACCCCTAGCGAGGATGAGTCTCTCTCATGTTGGCTTTTGGGGTTAAAGCGCTACCTGTTCTTTCTTCTTTTTTTCTTTTTCTTTTTTTTCGAATTTTTAAATTTTTTATACCATACATCAACATGAATCCGCCACAGGTGTACATGAGTTCCCAATCCTGAACCCAAAAGTTAATTTATATTTGGCTGCACTGGGTCTTCGCTGCTGCATGTGGGCTTTCTCTAGTAGCAGCACACAGGTTTCTCATTGCGGTGGCTTGTCTTATTGTGGAGCATGGCTCTAGACATGCAGGTTTCAGTAGTCGCGGTGCATGGGTTTAGTTGCCCTGCTACGTGTGAAATCTTCCCGGACCAGGGATGGAATAAACCCCTGTACCGTGCATTGACAGGTGGAGTCTCAACCACTGAGCCACCAGGGAAATCCCCAATGCTACCCTTTCTGGGTATCTGCCGTGTGCTCGTTTAGTTGTTAGAATCTCTCCCCCCATCCCAGCCTCCTAGCAGGTTGCCTATTTGGATGGGGGTTCCTCTCCAAAGGGCTCTATCCAGCTGCCTCCCCGTGGTCCCCAGCCCACAGAACACCCTGAGTCATTTTTGCTCTGCCATCTGTAAGAGCACAGGCCATTCCTAAGCAACCATCTCTCCTCCTGCAGCTGCTGCCAGGCAAACCTAGTTCCTACCACTGCCTCTTGGCTTTCACTCCACAATGACTCTCAATTGTCAAGGCAACAAGTTCGAGCTCTCCAAATGTGGTTTTCTCTAAGTTCCTCTCATTGGCTTCAAGTGTGTTGGAAACACTCCCTACCTCCGCTACCCTGTTCCAGGAGCACACAGACACCTCTCTGCAAAGGACTCCTCACAGGAGGCTCTCCAGCCCCACAATGATCCTTCGCCTTCTCTTCTGCAGTCTGGAGGTGGCTTATGGGCTGATGCCGGCAAAACCATTTCACGGTCTCTTCACACGCTCTGTGTAGGCAAGCCACTGCCTTGCATTAGCATGAGGGAGTGCTTGGCACTTATTGTTTTGTCCTTGAATCTTGGAGCCTCTGCTGAAGTTTCAAGACTGAAAGAAGAGTCCATTTTAGCACCCTGTTACACATTATAGAGAACCATGAAGACTCACTGGTAAAGGATCCGCCTGCCAATACAGGGGACGCCGGTTACACCCCTGGGTTGGGAAGATCCCCTGGAGAAGGAAATGACAACTCGCTCCAGTTTTCTTGCCTAGAGAATCCTATGGACAGAGAAGCCTGGTGCGCCACAGTCCGTGGGGTCACAAAGAGTTGGACAGAACTTAGGGACTAAACAACAACTCACATTATAGGCTCAGTTCTTAGGTGTGGCCTTTATTACACCATCTGTGCAGTAGGAGTTTTTACGTGGGTAGAAAAGAGCGTGATTGACAAGACGCTGTGCCTCCACTCCAGAGTAGCAGAGTCTGAAAGGGAATAATCTGCCTTTGAACACATGTAATACAGATCGCTTACATCTCTCTACTTCTTTCCACCCTTACGGCCCGAACTGTATTTAGACCTCATTGTCTCTTGCCCACATGTGAGGTGATCTCTCTAATTAGTTATCACAGTGACTTGATGGTTAGTCCTTCCCCTGCTCTCCTAAAATTGTCTCCAATACATCCCTGTATTCATTTCCTAGGGTTACAACAAATGACCACACACTCAGTGGCTTACCACAATAGAGCTTCACAGTCTCACAGTCCTAGAGGCCAGACATCCAAAAATCGAGGTGTTGGCAGCTTGGTTCTTTTTGGAGGCTCTGAGGGGAAATGCCCTGGGCCTTTCTTCTAGCTCCTGGTATCCGGCAGTCCTCGGCATTCCTCGGCTTGTAGACCTGTCATTCCAACCTCAGTCTCCACTTCACATGGCCGTCCCCCCTGTGCATCTCTGCATCTCAAACCTCCTTCCTTTTTCCTCTTGAAGATCGCCACTCATTGGAATTGGGTCCACCCTAAATCCAATCAGTCTCATTTCAAGATCCTCATAATTACGTCTGCAAAAACCCTATTTCCAAGGAAAGTCACAGTCACAGGTACAGAGGGTGAGGACTTGGACACTTCTCGAGGGGGCACATTCGGCCTCACAGTCACAGGGACAGAGGGTGAGGACGTGGACACTTCTTGAGGGGGCACATTTGGCCTCACAGTCACAGGGACAGAGGGTGAGGACGTGGACACTTCTCGAGGGGGCACATTCAGCCTCACAGTCACAGGGACAGAGGGTGAGGACGTGGACACTTCTTGAGGGGGCACATTTGGCCTCACAGTCACAGGGACAGAGGGTGAGGACGCGGATACATCTCGAGGGGGCACATTCAGCCTCTGGCATCACAAGGGCTCCTCCCATGCCGCTGCCTCCCTCTGCTCAGCGCTCCCCATCTGAGCGCCAAACCAGAAGGCCCAGAATGCTTCCGAGAAACTGTGATATAAGCTGCCAGACTGGTTTTTTTAATACAGAAGTGAACTAAAATAGACTGGAATGGGTGAATTTAACTCAGATGACCATTATAGCTACTACTGCGGGCAGGAATCCCTTAGAAGAAATGGAGTAGCCACCATGGTCAACAGAAGAGTCCAAAATGCAGTACTTGGATGCAATCTCAAAAACGACAGAATGATCTCTGTTCGTTTCCAAGGCAAACCATTCAATATCACAGTAATCCAAGTCTATGTCCCAACCAGTAATGCTGAAGAAGCTTAAGTTGAATGGTTCTATGAAGATCTACAAGACCTTTTAGAACTAACACCCCAAAAAGATGTCCTTTTCATTATAGGGGACTGGAATGCAAAAGTAGGAAGTCAAGAAACACCTGGGGTAACAGGCAAATTTGGCCTTGGAATACGGAATGAAGCAGGGCAAATGCTAATAGAGTTTTACCAAGAGAACACACTGATCATAGCAAACACTGTCTTCCAACGACACAAGAGAAGACTCTACACATGGACATCACCAGATGGTCAACACTGAAATCAGATTGATTATATTCTTTGCAGCCAAAGATGGAGAAGCTCTATACAGTCAGCAAAAACAAGACCGGGAGCTGACTCCCAGTCTGTGGCTCAGATCACGAACTCCTTATTGCCAAATTCAGACTTAAATTGAAGAAAGTAGGGAAACTTTCTAGACCATTTCATCTAGAAACATACTAAACCATTCAGGTATGACCTAAATCAAATCCCTTATGATTATACAGTGGAAGTGAGAAATAGATTCAAGGGACTAGATCTGATAGATAAAGTGCCTGATGAACTATGGACGGAGGTTTGTGACATTGTACAGGAGACAGCGATCAAGACCATCCCCATGGAAAAGAAATGCAAAAAAGCAAAATGGCTGTCTGGGGAGGCCTTACAAATAGTTGTGAAAAGAAGAGAAGCAAAAAGCAAAGGAGAAAAAGAAAGATATAAGCATCTGAATGCAGAGTTCCAAAGAATAGCAAGGAGAGATAAGAAAGCCTTCTTCAGTGATCAGTGCAAAGAAATAGAGGAAAATAACAGAATGGAAAAGACTAGATCTCTTCAAGAAAATTAGAGATACCAAGGGAACATTTCATGCAAAGATGAGCTTGATAAAGGACAGAAATGGTATGGACCTAACAGAAGCATAAGATACTAAGAAGAGGTGGCAAGAATACACAGAAGAACTGTACAAAAAAGATCTTCACTACCAAGATAATCACGATGGTGTGATCACTCACCTAGAGCCAGACATCCTGGAATGTGAAGTCAAGTGAGCCTTAGAAAAAGCCCTTGGGGAGTCTGCCAAAGTAGACATAACTATGAACAAAGCTAGTGGAGGTGATGGAATTCCAGTGGAGCTATTTCAAATACTGAAAGATGATGCTGTGAAAGTGCTGCACTCAATATGCCAGCAAATTTGGAAAACTCAGCAGTGGCCACAGGGCTGGAAAAGGTCACTTTTCATTCCAATCCCAAAGAAAGGCAATGCCAAAGAATGCTCAAACTACCACACAATTGCACTCATCTCACATGCTAGTAAAGTAATGCTCAAAATTCTCCAAGCCAGGCTTCAGCAATACCTGAACCATGATCTTCTAGATGTTCAAGCTGGTTTTAGAAAAGGCAGAGGAACCAGAGATCAAATTGCCAACATTCAGTGGATCATGGAGAAAGCAAGAGAGTTCCAGAAAAACATCTATTTCTGCTTTATTGACTATGCCAAAGACTTTGACTGTGTGGATCACAATAAACTGTGGAAAATTCTGAAAGAGATGCGAATACCAGACCACCTGACGTGCCTCTTGAGAAACCTATATGCAGGTCAGGAAGCAACAGTTAGAACTGGACATGGAACAACAGACTGGTTCCAAATAGGAAAAAGAGTATGTCAAGGCTGTATATCGTCACCCTGCTTATTTAACTTCTATGCAGAGTACATCATGAGAAATGCTGGGCTGGAAGAAGCACAAGCTGGAATCAAGATTGCCGGGAGAAATATCAATCACCTCAGATATGCAGATGACACCACCCTTATGGCAGAAAGTGAAGAGGAACTAAAAAGCCTCTTGATGAAAGTGAAAGAGGAGAGTGAAAAAGTTGGCTTAAAGCTCAACGTTCAGAAAATGAAGATCATGACATCTGGTCCCATCACTTCATGGCAAATAGATGGGGAAACAATGGAAACAGTGAGAGATTTTCTTTTGGGTCTCCAAAATCACTGCAGATGGTGATTGCAGCCATGACAATAAAAGACGCTTACTCTTTGGAAAGAAAGTTATGACCAACCAAGACAGCATATTAAAAAGCAGAGATATTACTTTGCCAACAAAGGTGTGTCTAGTCAAAGCTATTGTTTTCCCAGTGGTCATGTATGGATATGAGAGTTGAACTATAAAGAGACTACGGAAGAATTGATGCTTTTGAACTGTGGTGTTGGAGAAGACTCCTGAGAGTCCCTTGGACTGCAAGGAGATCCAACCAGTCCATCCTAAAGGATATCAGTCCTGGGTGTTCATTGGAAGGACTGATGCTGAAGCTGAAACTTCAATACTTTGGCCACTTGATGCGAAGAACAGACTCATTGGAAAAGACCCTGATGCTGGGAAACTGAAGGAGGGAGGAGAGGAGACAACAGAGGATGAGGTGGTTGGATGGCATCACTGACTCGATGGACATGAGTTTGGGTAAACTCCGGGAGTTGGTGATGGACAGAGAAGCCTGGCGTGCTGCAGTCCATGGGATCGCAAAGAGTCGGACATGACTGAGTGACTGAACTGAGTGACTGATCCCAAGACTGCACTACCTTTTTTTATTTTTTAATTTCTGTAACTTCTCTTTCTCTTCTAAAGAAAAAAAAAAACTGATGAAAATAAAAAGTTCCAAATGATATTGATCTCCCAGTATATTCTGCTCAACTAGAAATTCAAATACTGGAAATTTCCATCATGTTTCTGATCCTCTCATTCCTAAACTGTGAAATCTATTTCTTAACATGGTTTTGAGGATTAAATAAAATAATCTGTAGTAAATTCCTACATATTTCTGCAGACAGTTGGTCTCAAATTCGGTAGGTTCCCCCCCTTTCTCTAGGTTCTTGGTCTGTATTTAAGACCAAGAACCAGGTAGTCTCAAGGAGTCGTAGGTCAGTGGTTAAACGAGGGACCCCCACCCCCACCCCAAGATCACTTAGGTCCACATTCTCACTTGTCCAGTCAAAGCCCTGTTCAGAGCTCCAGGGCATAGGAGAGCCACGGCACCAGAATCCACTTTGCTGACTTCCAAATTTTTCCCTTGGCGTTTAAATTTAAAATAAAATGAGTTTACCAGCCATTAAAATGGGCTTCCCAGGTGGCACTAGTGGTAAAGAACCTGCCTGCCATCGCAGGAGACCTGAGACACGTGGTTCAATATCGGAGTCAGGAAGAGCCCCTGGAGGAGGGCATGGCAACTGACTCCAGTATTCTTGCCTGGAGAATCCCATGGACAGAGGAGCCTGGTGGGCTACAGTCCATGGAGTCTCAAAGAGCCAGACTCAACTGAAGTGACTAAGACACAGACACACTTGCGGCAGGAAAGTTTGTAGTAGCCTCTTCTGTGGCAGCTGTGGGAGAGAAAAGGATGGGGAGACCCAGGTTGAACGTGAGAAGTACAGTCCTTGACCAAGTCATTCTGGCCTATTCCAGGCCCTGTACCAGCTTCCCTTTCATGCCTTTGTGAGTTTGATGGAATAGGTAACCAGCAATCACTGTGTCTAAGCCTAGCCGCATGTCCACCCAGGACTCCAGGATAGCCAGGCCTGGGTCACCTTAGAAGACAACTGACTTGTTCCTGGCCTCCTGTGGGTAAATATCATTCTTTCAGAGAGGTACAGAAGGAGAGTCTTCCCACTGCCGGAGGCTGGATTCCACTTGAGAGTCCAGCGCATCCAGAGGGACAGAGATACTGGGAGGCAGAACCCTGAACTGGAGTCACCACAGCTCTCCAGCCTCTGTCCTCTCTAAAAGGAGATCTCCTGGGACACTTTCATCTTAGCTCCTGCAGCTGTGAGGAACAAACTGTTAAAGCAGTTGCCTTAAGTGGAGAGGATTAATATAGCACTGTTGTTCAGTCGCTCAGTTGTATATGACTTTTTGTGACCCCATGGACCATAGCACACCAGGCTTCCCTGTCCTTCACGATCTCCTGGAGTTTGCTTAAACTCATGCCTATTGAGTTGATGTTGCCCTCCAAGCATCTCATCCTCTGTCACCCCCTTCTCCTCCTGCCCTCAAGCTTTCCCATCCTTAGGGTCTGTTTCAGTGAGTTGGCTCATCGTATCACATGGCCAAAGTATTGGAGCTTTAGCTTCAGCATCAGTCCTTCCAATGAATATAGTGTTAGCGGGGGCTTGGAGGTGACAGTCAAGCTTACTGGGCAGCCTCAGAGCCATCCTGAGCATCCTGGGGCCCCTCTGTGGCTCTTCCTGTCTCCTCCCTCTGCCTTCAGCTCCCTGGCCTCTGCCCCAAGGCTCTTCAGTTTACACATGAGTTTCAGCTGCCATGACCCTGATTCAAGCTCACCACATCACTCCTCTTTGAACTTCACTCTCAACTCATTCTTTCTGTGCCTCTCTTAGTTCACATTCCAAAGAGAAAATCTTTGAATGATCCAGTATTTGAAGGTTGAAGTGGGTCCCCCGAAAGGACATATTCAAGTCCAAGTCCTAGCCCACCCTCATCTCCAGCCCCAGGACCCGTGAATGTGACCTTATTTGGAAATTACATCTTTCAGATGTAATCAAGTTCAGATGAAATCAGCCTATACTTGAGTAGGTCCCAAGTCCAATATGATGGATGTCCTTAAAAGAAGAGGTCAACTTAGAACACAGAAAAAAAGAAAAAGCTCACAGAGAAAACGGCATGTAACAACAGAGACAATTACACCTAGAAGCCAAAGAGAAAGCAGGATTGTTGGCAACCACCAGCAACTGCAAGAAGGCATCTTCCCTAGACCCTCTGGAGCTTGATTGCAGACCTCCAGCCTTAGAACAGTAAGATAATACATGCCTGCCATTTTAAGCCACCCAGTGTGTGGTCATTTGTTACAACCGCCTAGGAAACAAGTACGCTCAGCTTATCTTTTGGTGCCAGGCCAGCCTTGGAATGTGGCTGCTTTGGGTGGGATATTCACTTCTTTCCTAGTCTGCTGAGGCCAAGAGTGTCAGGGCAATGTCATCCAACTGTGGCCACTTAGACAGCAAGGCAGGAGGCAGAGCAGTTTTCTGTAGAAGGAGGCATGAGCGTGGAAAAGGGTTTTCAGTGTGACCTCTCCATTACTGATTTTGTTGTTGTTCAGTTGTTAAGTCGTATCTGATTCTTTGCAACCCCTTAGACCATAGCCTGCCAGGCTCCTGTGTCCGTGGAATTCTCCAGGCAAGAATACTAAAGTAGGTAGCCATTCCCTTCTCCAGGGCATCTTCCCAACCCAGGGATCGAACAGGGGTTTCTTGCATTGCATGCAGATTCTTTACTGTTTGAGCCACCAGGAAAGCCTGAAATTTGCTCAAACTCATGTCCATTGAGTCAGTGATGTTTTCTAACCATCTCATCCTCTGCCGCCCCTTCTCCTTTTGCCTTCAATCTTTCCCAGCATCAGAGTTTTTTCCAATGAGTTGGCTTTTTGCCTCAGGTGGCTAAAGTATTGGAGCTTCAGCCACAGTCCTTCCAATGAATACTCAGGGTTGATTTCCTTTAGAGGATTGACTGGTTTGATCTCCCTGCAGTTCAAGGACTCTCAAGAGTCTTCACCAGCACCACAGTTTGAAAGCATCAATTCTTCGGCGCTCAGCCTTCTTTATGGTCCTACTCTCACATCCACATATGACTAATGGAAAAACCATAGGTTGACTCTGAGGACCTTTGTTGGCAAAGTGGTGTCTCTGCTTGTTAACATGCTGTCTAGGTTTGTCCAAACTATCATTACTAACTAGTGGGCTTTTAAATAAACTTTCTAAAGACATACATTGCCTAGGATTGCAGGGCACCTTTGGCTGTATTCCGGCCAAGGAAGATTTTTGTTACTGTTTTAATTTGCCAAAGCAGTATTTTTTCTATTATAAGTTATTTTCCTATCTGCCATTCCTGAAGAACAGTTTCTTCAAAGGAAAGTTATGTTGGTTGCTGTCCAGACCAGCTCTTGTTCACGGGGGAGCCCTGTGGTGGTGCCACTCACACTGGCCAGCGCCGAGGTAGACCAGCTTTGGGCCAACCTTGAAGGCATGTTAACCCAGCATCCTCTTAAGGAGAACTAATGATCTCATACAGGAAATGAACAGAGTTAACAGTGATGTCAAGTAAGATAAAGGGAAAAAAGAAGTAATGCTCATGGCCAAAGTGCTTGAAAGCATGATGGACCAAGGTGATGAGAATGTTAGGAAGAGAACAGTTTAAAACCGAGACCGTGAATAATGAGTGTATAGGATCTTCTCTTTCCCGTCCAAATTGTGCAGGCTTCTAAGGTGGTGATGGCATTCGCATAGGGCAGACAGTCTAGGGACTTCCTGTTCCAAACCCAGGCTTTTATGGGGTTTTTTTGGGTGGAGGGGGGGATGCGGGGATTAACTTTGTCTTAATGAACAAACCACTTGGATATATTAGCACTTGGTATTTATGATGATAGCCCTGAACATTTGTTCAAAATCTGTTTCTTAATTTAGGAACAAAAATCAGAGGCTGTAAGTTACTGGCAGGCTTGGCTTAGTAAGGGTTTAGCTTTGCCACTTCTCTAGACATACTCAGCTTTCTTGCATGTTTTAAATTTGTTTTCATGAATATAAAAGTTATGTCTGATCACCGTAGAGGTTTAGGAAAGAAACTTGTTCTAAAATTTTTTTAGGGTCTGATACCAATGGCTGTAGTCCATGGGGTCACAGAGAATCAGACATGACTTAGCTACTGAACAGCAACAACCACCAATGGTAGTTTTGTAAATGGTTCTTTCAATCAGACCTGTGCTTAAGGTCTGTCCCCCTTAGTCCATTTCTTTCTTCCCAGTCCCTGAAACTCTAACTTTGTTCTAACCTTATAACTGTCACCTTTCCAGGGAAGCATTGTTTTCACTCTGCCTGATTCCCCGATTTAGACAACTGTGTGTACAGTGTGTCAGCTTACAAGAATATCTGACATTGCCTGCAGCGCACTCTTAGGAAAACCTTGGGTCAGATCCTTGTGTGGAGCTGGAGACTCCTTGCCTCCCACTGTCAGCAGCGCTTCCTATTTTCTGGGAAGTAGACGGCATCAGTCGACTCTGATTATTGTCTGTGCTTGGTAAGCAAGGTACAGAGAAATCAGTGCAGCCCGTCAGAGACACCTGCATTGCTACAAAACACGGGGCATGCCATGTCTGCAAATATCCTGTCAAAAGTCCCTCTTCGTTAGAAATGATGTTTGCTTCCTTTTAATATTTTCATTTTAAGAACAGGGAGAACTGTCTACAGTGCCTCATGTGAGATTTGTCTTAACACAACCCTGGTGATAGGAAAGGCTGCAGCTTTTTTTTTGCTCCAACTTTTACCTCCCGCGTCGATGTCAGTGATCACTTGATTACACCCACAGAGGCATGGCTGGGGCAGGACAAGTGCGGCTCTTGGGATCATGAAAATCCATCGCTGGCCCTTGGCCTTGAGCCGCTTGTGGGAGCCCACAGCCAGGCTCCTGCCCATCAGTGTTCTTACTGCAATTCTGCCTCCAGCCTGGGAGGTAGGGCAGGTGTTCTTTTCCTGGGTGTCTTCTGCCACTACACCCAGGGAATTCACCCCACACCCTCCACAGGCTCAGCACCCGGTGTCAGTCAGCCCTAGGGAGCTCTGCAGTGGTCTGCTCTGAAGCCCTCTAAGACCGCTGCCCACGATACTGACGGGTCCTCTGATCTAGTTCCTTTCTCACCTTCCATTTCAGGTAAATGGAATCATTCACAATTTGTAGTTGCTTGTGTCTGGCTGCTTTTCCTTAGCATAGTGTTTTTAAGCTTCACGCATGTTACTCTAAGCATGTATGAGTTCTCAGTCATGTTTTGACTCTTTTGTGGCCCCATGGACTGTAGTACACCAGGCTCCTCTATCCATGGAATTTTCCAGGCGAGAATACTAGAGTGGGTTGTGTCCCATGTAAGCACAGGCCATAGTTTCTTTATTTATTTATTCATCAGATGCTAGGACATTTGGTTGCTTCCAATTTGAGGCTACTATGAAAAATGCTATTATCAACCTTCATGTACAAGTTTTTGTGTAAGCATATATTTTCATTTCCCTTGAGTCAAGGCTAAGAATGGAACTGCAGAGTCATCAAGTATGTCTGTTTAACTTTTTAAGAAACTGTTAGACTATTTCCTAAAGTGACTATACTGTTGTATATTCTAGCCAGTTACACTTTCTCAACATCTTCAGCCACATTTGGTATTGAAAGCCATTTTCGCTATGGCAAATCTAATAGCTGTGAAGTGGCATTTCCTGATTTAATTTGCATTAGCTAATGACTAACAGTGTTGAGAATATCTTCACGTGCTTATTGTCCTTATGCGTGTTTTCTTTGGTGAAATGTCTTTTCCAATGTTCTGCTAATTTAAAAAATTAGATTGTCTTCCTAGTATTGAGCTATAACACTCTTTATAGTAGAAACAATTCCTTTATCCAAAATTGCTTTATTATATATGGTTTATATATACTTCTCCCAGTCTGTGGCTATCATTTCATTCTCTTCATGTTCTCATTTAAAAAGCAAAAGTTTTCCACTTTAATGTAATCCAATGTATCAGTTTTTATCTTTTACAGATCATGTTTTCAGTTTCTAAGAAATCTTTGCCTATGCCAAGATCACAAGATCATAAAGGTTTTTCTCTGTTATCATTTAGAAATTTTCTAGCTCTCAAAATTTAGATCTATGATGCATGGTGAGTTGATTTCTGTGTATGGCGTGTCATAAGGATCTAAGGTTTGAATTCTCTGCATATGTGTATCCAAGTGAGTAGCACAGAGAGCTTTATTACCCTTTCAACACTGAATTGCCTACCACCATTGTTAGCTGTCAGTTTACCGTAAATGTGCAGGATTATTTCTGAGCTCTATGACATGTCTTTCGTCTATCTAATTGCCTACACAGTCTATTATCTGTCTTTAATCTAATATGTCTGTCTTTATGCCAATATCACACTGTCTTATTATTGCAGCTTGACAGTGTGAAACTTGTTCTTTTTTAAAAAACATTTTGGTTAATCTAGATCCTTTGCATTACATATTGTAGGGTGACCTTGTCAATTTCTCCAAAAAAATGGGGTTTCAACTGGGGTTGTGTTGAATCTATAGACCATTTTTGGAAGAACTGCAATCTTAACAATATGACGTCTTCTGTTCTGTGAGTGTACTCTATTTTCCCATCTATGTAGATCTTTCACATTTTTTTCAGCAATGCTATATATTGTTTTCATTGTATAGGTTTTATATTTCTTTTGTTAAATTTATTCCTAACTATTTGATTCCTTTTGATGCTATTATGACTATATTTGTTTTCTTAACTTCATTTTCAGGTTGTTGGTTGCTAGTGTACAGAAATACAATTGATTTGTATACACTAATTTTTCATCCTGTGGTACTGCTAAACTCAGTGGTTCTAATAGATTTCATAGGTTCCTTGGGCTTTTCTACACAGAAGATTTTATCATCTGTAAATACATACGGTTGTACTTTTTTTTTTTTTTTTGACAATCTGTATGCTTTTACATTCCAACGTATATGCCTTTACATTATTTTGATTGCCTTGTTGCACTGGCTAGATCTCTAGTACACTGGTGAACAGAGTGATGTATTAGCCAGGGAAAAGACGCTTACTCCTTGGAAGAAAAGTTATGACCAACCAATATAGCATATTGAAAAGCAGAGACATTACTTTGCCAGCTAAGGTTCGTCTAGTCAAGGCTATGGTTTTTCCAGTGGTCATGTATGGATGTGAGAGTTGGACTGTGAAGAAGGCTGAGCACCGAAGAATTGATGCTTTTGAACTGTGGTATTGGAGAAGACTCTTGAGAGTCCCTTGGACTGCAAGGAGATCCAACCAGTCCATTCTGAAGGAGATCAGCCCTGGGATTTCTTTGGAAGGAATGATGCTGAAGCTGAAACTCCAATACTTTGGCCACCTCATGAGAAGAGTTGACTCATTGGAAAAGACTCTGATGCTGGGAGGGATTGGGGTCAGGAGGAGAAGGGGATGACCCAGGATGAGATGGCTGGATGGCATCATGGACTCGATGGACGTGAGTCTGAGTGAACTCCGGGAGTTGGTGATGGACAGGGAGGCCAGGCATGCTGCGATTCATGGGGTCGCAAAGAGTTGGACATGACTGAGCGACTAAACTGAACTCCAGAGAAACAGATTTATGTGTGTGTGTGTGTTGACAATTAACCGTGAAAACTGGTTGGAGTGGAAATCTCTGTCTCATTCCTCATCTCAGAGGAAAGGAACTCAGTCTTTCAAATTAAAGATGATATTAACTGTAGAGTTTTTATCGCAGCCCTTTTACAGATTTAGGAAATTTCCTTTTAGTGTGTTAAAAGTTTTTAATCATAAATGAGTATTGGAATTTGTTAAATGCTTTTTTCTGTTTCATGGGGATGATCATATTTTTTCTCCTTTCTTCTATTGATATAATTATATTATATAATTATATAATTTGGCGTTGGTAAAGGGGCAAGGAAGAAAGTGGTGAAGAAGAAGGGGGAGAAACAGGAGGAGAGGAGAAGGAAGACGAGGAGTCAGAGGAGGAGAGCTGCCCCCAGAAGCAGAACAGCAGAACCTACAAAATGTCAAGAGATAACTTCTGAGTCTGACACAGTAGCAGCAACAAATCAAAGTACAGCGGAAGGGACAAACAACAGCCAGAGGGGATCTGGGGACCGTGAAAACATTCCTCATTGATTTCCAGAGATTGCATTAGGGAGGCAAACTCGGCGGGGGTGGGGCAGACAAAGGGAAAGGTTAGACTGTGTCAGTAACAAATAAATCCAACACTTTCAGTGGCTTAAGGCCACAGAGATACTTTTTGACTCACACTACATTTTCACTGTGAGTTGGTGGGAGGGCTCTCACTCAAGTCACCCTCCCTCTGGGTTAAGGTTGAAAAAAATGTAGAGTCCCTAGAATCTAAAGGATGAAGATTCTGTGTCTTTGAATTATGGATGCTTGTTAAAAGGTGGCTTTATTGATTGTAGCAGTCATGTCAAGCCTGGGGATGTATTAGTTACAGCCCATTTTCCCAGTAATCATGGTCTATATTCCCAAGAACATCAGTGGAGTCAGGGTATTTGTTGCTCGTTTCAAATTAAAAGCAATCAGATAAATTCACATCAAATAAAGTGTTCTTTTTCCCAAAGTTAATAATTGCACTTTTAAAAATAATTGCATTTTTAAAAGAATACTTGAGCTATCCTAGAGATATTACTTATTACAAAGAAGTAAATGGTTAATGAGTAAAATTTCAGACAGCAATGACAGGTTGATAGAGATGGCTCTGTTCATGGGGTGAAATTTTTGAACCCCTTAGATTGCACAAACATATGATAACTTGCCTATTCATAAATAGTAGAAGTCTTATCCTGAACAGGAATGGCAGCTAATCAGGTAAGCAAAAAAGAAGATGTAGAAAGAGGATTGAAACCCCATTAGCTGTGCATTTGAACCATCTACTCTTGTCCAATTATTTTACTACTAAATGTCTATGAATTCAACCCAAGTGAAAGCTTCAAAGTAGACAAATTAGTAGATTATTTCACAGACTTCAGGAGTAAGTTCAGTTGAGTTCAGTTGCTCAGTCGTGTCTGACTCTTTGCAACCCCATGAATCACAGCACACCAGGCCTCCCTGTCCATCACCAACTGCCAGAGTCCACCCAAACCCATGTCCATTGAGTCGGTGATGCCATCCAACCATCTCATCCTCTGTTGTCCCCTTCTCCTTCTGCCCTCAATCTTTCCCAGCATCAGAGTCTTTTCAAATGAGTCAGCTCTTCCCATCAGGTGGCCAAAGTATTGGAGTTTCAACTTCAACATCAGTCCTTCCAATGAACACCCAGGACTGATCTCCTTTAGGATGGACTGGTTGGATCTCCTTGCAGTCCAAGGTGCCGGGAGCCAGCACAGGAGATCCCACCCATGACAAGGTCATGCAGAGAGACCTGACGTGCAAGTCGAGTCAAGTCTCAAGGGGTCCTCTGTCTGAGCATCTACCCCGAAACCAAAATCTGTCTGTTTACTGTCTGCTATACTGTACTCTTCTGACATAACAGGGAGCTATCCCCGACCACCTTTCTCTGGAAAAAGTTAACTTAGAGCTCCAACTGGTCTCCTGCATATGAAAGGAATGTTTCAGCTCAAATCCCTCTGATGGCTCTCTAACTTGCCTGACAGTTGGAGACTTTTACAACTTGTGATTGTTTACAGCCCCCAACCGCGAGAGGCACAAAGCTTAAAACATCTTAAAGATATAGAGCCTTTTCTAAAAAGCTAAAAATTATATTGGCGATGGGTTTCACTGTTGAGTCAATGACTGCTGCCAGGCCTCCATATTCTTTATCTTTTAGGCACCTGGGAGGATATTAATCAATGTAAACAGGATGCAGAAATAGGAATATAGTAGTTTTGATGTTAGCAATACTAGACTTTTGACTTAATGAAGTTTCTCTTTGTTATAAATCACTGTACTCCTCTTTCCTTGTTATAAATTGTTGCGTCCTTGCTACGTAAGAATGTAACTTTATTTAGTGCTTTCTGAAAGTGGCACCAGACTTTGAGAAGAACAACACTATTAAGGCAAATAAGTTTTCTGGTTGACAGACCCTTATCAGAAAAGGGCCATAAAATGTTAATTGGCCTTCTGGCCAGAAGATGATGTAAATCTCCTGAGACTTGTGTACACAGCTAGGTATGTGGAGAGAAAGCCTGGTCTTGATAAGAGTCAGGGCTGCTGACACTGCATAATTTTGTATTATCCATTGATCTCTATGTACAACCAAAAGTATAAAAAGCTTTTCCGGACAATAAAGGATGGGCCAGTCACTGGAAAGACTGGTTTCCCCCGTGTGGTCTTTTCTCCCTCTCCTTTTCAGGCTGAATTCCCATCTGGGGGCATGGAGGCTTATCATGTCTACTTACTTGCCCTGGCTTCTAAGACCCATGTGAGAGGGAGCCCAAGGCGGGGCAGCCTCTGCTATTCAAGTGGGCCCTGGTGGCCTAACATAGATGGTGCAAACCTCTTGTCTCGAAGTTTTATTAGCTCTCCGTGTAAACCAAGTTATTCAGCCTCTTTTCTTCACTAAATTTTCCTACTATACTATTGTTTCCTAATCTCTCTTTATATTTCTAAATAAATTTTTTCTCGCCTACTCCGTCCACCCTTCAAATTCCCTGGATCCACCGGGGCTGGACCCCGGCACCAAGGGACTCTCAAGAGTCTTCTCCAACACCGCAGTTCAAAAGCATCAATTCTTCAGCGCTCAGCCTTCTTTATAGTCCAACTCTCACATTCATATATGACACTGGAAAAACCATAGCCTTGACTAGACAGACCTTTGCTGACAAAGGTCTCTGCTTTTTAACATGCTATCTAGGTTGGTCATAACTTTCCTTCCAAGGAGTAAGCATCTTAATTGCATGGCTGCAATCACCATCTGCAGTGACTTTGGAGCCCCCCAAAATAAAGTCTGACACTGTTTCCCCATCTATTTGCCATGAAGTGATGGGACCAGATGCTATGATCTTTGTTTTCTGAATGTTGAGCTTTAAGCCAACTTTTTCACTCTTCTCTTTCACTTTCATCAAGAGGCTTTTTAGTTCCTCTTCACTTTCTGCCATAAGGGTGGTGTCATCTGCATATCTGAGGTTATTGATATTTCTCCCGGCAATCTTGATTCCAGCTTGTGCTTCTTCCAGCCCAGCGCTTCTCATGATGTACTCTGCATATAAGTTAAATAAGCAGGGTGACGATATACAGCCTTGACATACTCTTTTTCCTATTTGGAACCAGTCTGTTGTTCCATGTCCAGTTCTAACTGTTGCTTCTTGATCTGCATATAGGTTTCTCAAGAGGCAGGTCAGGTGGTCTGGTATTCCCATCTCTTTCAGAATTTTCCACAGTTGATTGTGATCCACACAGTCAAAGGCTTTGGCATAGTCAATAAAACAGAAATATATGTTTTTCTGGAACTCTCTTGCTTTTTCCATGATCCAGCAGATGTTGGCAATTTGATCTCTGGTTCCTCTGCCTTGAAAATAAAACCATCTTGAACACCTGGAAGTTCATGGTCACGTATTGCTGAAGCCTGGCTTGGAGAATTTTGAGTATTACTTTGCTAGCGTGCGCTGCTGCTGCTGCTAAGTCGCGTCAGTCTTGTCCGACTAAGATGAGTGCAATTGTGCAGTAGTTTGAGCATTCTTGGGCCTTGCCTTTCTTTCAGGAGTAAAGATAGATTATGTGAAATGGAGTCTCTCTACTTTTCATCACCTTTCTTGAAGTCTGATTCATAGAGACTGACATCTAAGGCCCCTGTTATGAAATCACACGCCAGCATATCTTACTTCCTCGGAAATGTGCCCTGAAGTCACATTGTGAGGGGGCACCTTAAAGTCCAGGTGAGTTGAGCACTAAGAAAACAGAGCACAAGGACAGGACCCGGTTGGAGATATTTTGGTGAATTAATTGTATAATTCATATTCTTACCATAATTTCCCCTCTCCACCCCCATGCTTGCTTGTAACAGGCTATGTGCTCCACTGTCTCTAATGGGGCATGGAGATGGGTGAACAGCCGAGGCCTGTGGAAGACTGGAGACTTCTCTGATTTGTACTTTTCCTAGATATTTTTATCAACTGAGGAGCTTAGGACTTGAGAGGAAGGGTCAGGACCAGGTGATGACTGAGATTCTGCCCCTTGGCTTGAGGAGAGGAGAGAGCTGTGGTGTGAAGGAGCAGGGCCATGGTTCTGCTTCAGGGCTGTGTACTTAGGAGGTGCTTGGGGTGCGAGGATGTGTCTGTTGCCAGGCCTTGGTCAAAGAAGTCACAGTCCTCGTGATTTAAGCCTTAGCTCCGAAAGATTTCTGTGACCTAAAAGCAGAATGGAAGTAAAGAGAAGGTACAAAAAGAACAAGCTAATGTATTTTAACATATTTTGAAAACAGAGATGAGATTTCTCACATACTTGCCTTTGGGAACAGAGGTTGATGTCAGTGTACAGGTATATTCTTCTTTCAATGCAAACTGAAAGCTTGAGGCTTTGAGAGTGTAGTGAGTTTCTTACTAGAACAGTTTTTGATCGAGGCAAGGAAGAGGAAGCAGATTACAATCAGAGTATTACTTTTGAGGCTACTGACCAGTCTTTTAAAAGAGAAGTTTCATTATAAGGGCAGGGTGGGGGGTGGGGGAGTGTGTTCCCTGGTGGCTCAGTGAAAAAGAATCCACCTGCTAATACAGGAGACATGGGGCACACAGATTTGATCCCTGAGTCGGGAAGATCCCCTGGAGGAAGAGATGGCAACCCACTCCAGTATTCTTGCCTAGAGAATTCCGTGGACAGAGGAGCCTGGCGGGCTACAGTCCATGGGGTCACAAAGAGTCAGATGGGACTGAGCAACTGAGGAAGGTGGGTAGCAGCCCTGCAGCTGTGGCTGGAAAGAAACTTGGAGGGAGCCTTGCCTGCGAGGGTGGGAGCATATCTCTACCACCTCCTGGCTGCTAGTAAGTAGTTTATACATTTCGTTCTCTTTTTCTTTCTTTCTGTCTGGTTGTTTATTTTTTATTTTTCTTGGGGTATGGCTGCTTTATAATGTTGTGTTAGTTTCTTCTATATGGTAAAGTGAATCCAACATATGCATACACCCCCTCTTTGGGGAATTTCCTTCCCATTTAGGTCAGCACAGAGCACTGAGTAGAGTTCCTTGTGCTCTGCATCAGGTTCTCAATAGTCATCTATTTTATAATTATCTATTTTACACGTAGGAGTGTATATAAGTCACTCCCACTTTCCCAATTCATCCCACCCCCTAATTTTATGCTTTTAAGATCTAAGTTTCAAAAGAAAAATCACTTAAAAGATCTTCACCATAGTGGGTAGGATTTTCCAACCTCCTGTTTCACTGAGAGGAGGTTTCCTTGGAAAGGGAGGATCAGGAAGCCTCATCCAGAAGGGTTCAGAGGTGGACCTCCTGTCCCTGAGGCTGATGTGGTGGTGACGGGGGCATTAAGGAAGGGGTCAGGCCTTACCTAGGCCTCGCAGAGTGATGGCTCTCTAGACGAAGCCCCAGATAGGGGTCTTGGTAGAAAAATCGAATGACACATATCCAATGGAGAGCTGACTCTGGTCTTCACCTCATTTATGAAAACCAAAGCCAACCAGTGTTAGAGAAGGAGGTGGCAACAACCAACAGGAAGGGACAAGCTTGGCCTGAGCAGAAACATTCCTTCCTACCTCCTTAGCAGTCAGGGAGCAGAGGTCATGGAGCGGGGGTGTGTGAGAGGGCTGATCACCCCCACTATTTCCAGTTACCATTCAGCCTGTGCTGGAGGGGGCTGGGTGGACTGCATATGATACTGAAGTTTTACAAATTAAGATTTCCGTTGCTTAGGAGGCTGAAACTTTACAAGTGAACATGACTAAGAATAAAAGAACTAGAATGAAAGAAGTAGAATGAGATTGAATGACTGAAAACTCTCAGAGTTCGGTTGAGATGTTGCTAAGTTTTTCTATTAACCAGTGTGCATAGGGGACAAGGGAAGTGGGGGATGTGACTCAGGACCACACAGTTCAGGAAAATAATCTGAAAAAAAAGTGTATATTTATATATGCTGTTGTCTAGTCACTAAGTCATGTCCTACTCTTTTGTGACCTCACAGTCTGTGGCCTGCCAGGCTCCTCTGTCCATGGGTTTCTCCAAGCAAGAATAATGGAGTGGGTTGCCATTTCCTTCACCAGGGGATCTTTCTGACCGAGGAATTGAACTTGTACCTCCTGCATTGCAGGTGATCTCCTCATTGCAGGCAGATTCTTTCCTGATTAAGCCACCAGGAAAGCCCTATCTATCTATCTATCAAAAACTGAATCACTTTGCTGTATACCAGAAACTAACACAATATGGTAAATCAACTATACTTCAATTTTAAAAAAAAGACAGTACAGTTCACAGCAGCTTTTGGAAAAAGAAAAATTATATTTTTGCTTATGCCCAGTGAGTTCAGCTTGCTTATTCAAAATGATTATGCTTATAAGCAGTCTAATTACTTCTTGTCATTGGGCTATTCACTTTAACTATTGATTAATTGCGGGTTTTTATATACCAAGGAAATTCACACTTGGTCATACATTAGACAAATATTTTTCCCAGTTTGTTACCTACGATCTAATTTTTTATAAGTTTTTTCTGTAGCATTTTTTACATAATTAGTCATTCTCTTTTGTTGATTCTGGGGTTAGTGTCTACTAAGATATATTCCTCACTGTAAAAAATAGTAAAAAAAAAAATTGTTCATGGTGTTTTCTAGTGCTTTCTTTCATGTTTATACACATGAGCTCAAGAAATGTGAACTAGCGTTTAAGGAAAAGTATCTACTATTGCTTTAACAGCAATGAATCTTTTGTAACTTTCTCTTCCAGCACTTTTCCACTCCTGATGGGGTATTTTTTTCCTTATCACTGAGGTCCTGCCTTGTTATGGTCACTGACTTTTCTGGAACCATTACCATCACGCTAATTGCTCTTACTTCTCACTTGGCCACATGTGTGCTGACCCCTACTCTACATTTGTGCCCTTCTTACACATACCTTGAAACTCTGTTTAAAAAGCACAGCTTGGTCAGAAAGCCCATGCTTTCCTTACCCTCCTGCTACAGAGAGTTTGATGTCAGGAACCCAGTCAGTTCCTAAAATTCAAGGTTAGGAACAGCCTACGTAGATTAGAATATAACACTTTGTCTCATGTTTCTTGAGCTTATACTTGGGTTGTATTTTCAATGCCATTTGGAAGAGAAAGCAAAACTTTCCATCCCACTTTCTAGAATTTCCATCGCCTGCTAGATAGGGATTATATTGTTGAAAGTTAGCAGGGCTTATTGTAAGACGGAAGGAATTAGTATTAACATAAATAGAGCATATTATGTCTTTCATCAGAGGATTCCTTTTAGATTATGGCCAGCTTGATACACCTGTCTCTTGGGATTTCAGTGTAGGCTAAAGAATAAAGTTCTGAAGCCCTATATAAGCCTCTGTAGGAAAAACTTACATTCCTATCATGGTTAGTGTCTCTTAAAGTGTTTTTTTTTTTTTCCCCTCTTATGAATTCACTCTCTCAATCAACAAATTTTTATTGAGTGCTATGACTTAGTTTGGAATTCTATAACAAATTACCATCAACTGGGTATTTAAACAACAAACATTTATTTCTCACAGCCTTGGAGGCTAGTAGTCTGAGATCAGGGTATAAATGTGATGAGGTTCTAGTGAAAGCCTGCTCTGGTTCATAGACTGCTGCATTCTTGTTATATCCTTGCCTGGCAGAAAGAGGGTGAGAGAGCTCTCTGCAGTCCCTTCATTAAGGGCACCAGTGTCATTCACAAGACCTTCCCCCTCATGACCTAATTCTGTCAGAGAAGAAGAAAGTTTCTTCTACCCTTCTAGGTTCTTCTGGCTGGTCTTAGAATTAAATGACATGAGACAGATTAACAGGAGAAAATCAAAGTTTAATAACATGTATACACAGGTGAGGTCCAGGAAAACTAAGAAGTGTGCCAATATAGTTGAAGCCCTCACCTTAAGTACAACCTTCAGCTAAAGACAAAAGAAGGTGTTGTGAGTAGTGGTCTAGGAACTCAAAGTGGAGGAAAGCAATACACATGGAGATGGAAAAGCAACTATTTGGTAAACAGGTATTTGCTGAGCCCTGCAGAGACAATAGGACCAGAGAGGAATTTTGACATACAGACTTTGCTAGGTTCTTCCCTGTCTACACACTTAGTTCATACTACAGTTACCTATGGTGGTAGCTGCTTCCCTAGAACCAGTCCTCTATCTACAGGTGATGGCGTTAGGAAGAAGGTCAAAGTTTCTTCCTAAGTCTTTTGGGCTTTCATTGTTTTTAGCTCAAAATAATCCACAGGCCAAAGAGTTATTTTAAGGTAGCAAATTTTACTCCCCTCTACTTCTGAAAGGTCTCACCTCCTAATACCATTACATTGGGCATTAGGGCTTTCCCATGTGAATCTGGCAGGGGAGACATTAATATTCAATCCATTGCAACTGACTACATAACCAGGCACTGGGGATAAAGTGGTGCTGAACAAACCAAAATCCCTGCTTTCATGGAGTAAACATTCTCATGGAGAAGACAAATAAGTAAATCGATAGATACCATCATATTATGTAGTGATATGTGTTATGAAAATAAAATAAGGTAGAGTAAGAGGATGAAGCAAGAAAAGATCAGCCAGCAGGAAAGACTTCCTGGAAGAGACAGCTTAGGAGCAGAGACCTGAGTCACCTGGGGGGACGAGCAATGTGAAGATCTGAGGGCAGAGCACTGCAGGAATGGGGAACAGCAGGGATAAAGGCTTTGTGGCAGGAATATGCTTGGTGTGTGTAAGAAACAGCAAGCAGATCAGCGCAACTGTAGGAGCATGGGTGAGGGAAGAACAGAGATGCAGCTGGAGAAGATAATGAACATCCCATAAACCACTGGCTACTTTTGAGCAAAAGGGCAGAACCTGATTTACATTTTAAAAAATCTCACTCTGGCTACAGTGTGAAAAACTGACTATAGGAGAGAAGGAATGAAGCAAAGTGAAGGAGTCTGGGTTCTTCAGGGAAAAAGAGCCAATAGAAGGAGTGAATGAATAACTGAATTTATTTGTCTGTTTGTTTGGAACTGGGTCACGTTGTTACAGAAGCTGAGAAGTCCCATGATCTGTAGTCACAAGCTGGAGATCCCAAGTCCGAGTTCAAAGTTGAGAGAAGACAAAAGACCCAGGCTGAAAACAGGCTGAGAGAGCAGATTCTCTCCTGCTCAGGTTTGTCCTTCTATTCAGGTCTCCAGTGAATTGTATGAGGCCCACTCACAATGAGGAGGGAGATATGCCGTGTTCAGCCTACTGACTCAAATGTTAGTCTCATCCAGAAATAACCTCACAGTCACACCCAGAAACTTGTGTAACCAAAGATGCGGACACCCCATGACCTAGTCAAGTGGACACAAAAAAATTGACTAACACACGGGGAAACCAGTGAAGAGGCAGTTGTGTACACTGCTGAGAGATGGTGTGATGGTGGTTTGGACCAGGAATGTAGCTCTGAACTTGGTGAGAGGTTGCTAGATGCACTTTGAAGGTCTGGCTTTCGGGTGGGAGAAGTTAAGAATGACACTGAGCTTTGGGCTTCAGCATGTGAACGGTGGTGTGATTCTGCAGGTGGAGAACACTGGGGAGAAATCAGTTTAGGGGCCTGCATACAGACTTCGGCTTTTGACCTGTTAGTATTGAGAGGCCTGTGAAACCTAAGGGGAGATTGCAGGTACAGATAGAGAGACTAGAAGGTAAAGGGCAGAACTAGAGATCAAAACCAGGGAGTCTTTATTATATAAATGTTATATAAAGTCAGGGGCTGGATGAGGCCTTCACAGAGAGGACTAGATTGAGAAGCCACCCGAAGCCTGGGTCTGCCCAGTGTGAGAGGTCAGGAGGGAAAGAGAACCTAGCCAAGGACATTGAGAAGAAATTGGGATATGGTTTCTGGAAGTCAAAGGAAAAGTAGGGGCTCAGTAAGGAGGGAGGGATCAGTATTTGAAAGGCTGAAAGTGATTAAGTAAAACTTAATCACTGAGGGTTTTCCTGAGGGTTTCCTGAGGGTTTTCCATGGGATTTGACTGCTTCCTCTGTATTTTTTTCCTGCGTGATAGAATAGGACTGGCCCCTGGTGGCACCCAGAGCCCACCCTTGCCATCAGGGAGACTGCTAGTTGATTGATGAAAATGTTTTTTCCTTGCTTACTCACGGAACCCGAGTTTTATCCAGAGCAGTAATATATCTACCTCCTCTGAAGCTAGAGATACTTATAGCCCAGTTCTAGTCAATTAAGGGCAAACAGAAGGCATGGAATGGGGATTTGGGGGAAAGTTCTTTAGAGTGGACTAACTAAGCTGGCTTGAGTGCCTATTTCTTTTAGTTCATCCCTTCTTGCCTGATACATAGATATAATGGCCGAAAATCTGGAAGTCATCGTGACAATAAGAGGACAGGGGATGCTCCCTGAGGAAGGTGGGTAGGGAAGCTGGAAGGAGCCTGGATGGCCCAGTGATATTATTGAGTCTCCATGCTAGGCTTGGACTTTTTATTTCTATTTTTGTAGAGGTATGTGTGTGTTAGTCACTCAGTCATGTCCAACTCTTTGCAACCCCATGGAATGTAGCCTAGCAGGCTCTTCTGTCCATGGGGTTGTCCAGGCAGGAATACTGGAGTGGGTTGCCATTCCCTTCTCCAGGGGATCTTTGCCACCTGGGTATCGAACCCGGGTCTCCTGCATTGCAGGCAAACTCTTTACTAGCTGAGCCACCAGGGAAACCCATAGTATATGTGTGTGTATATATATATATATATATTTTTTTTTTTTTTTTTTTCCTGTTATTTGACAACTGAACCTAATCCTAAGTGGTACACTTGCTGTGCAGTCTTCACCTTGGGTCATCTTGCCAAAGCAGTCCTTCTCACTCCGTACCGTGAAAATAAGAATAAGTGGGGCTGGGAGGCACAGGCTCTAGGACCATTTCTGCTAGTTTTATATATAGTGGTGGGGTTTTGGCCAAATCTCTGGAGCTGTCTTTAAACTGCTTTTTCCATCTGTAAAAAGGGCCTACTCCTGTTCTTCTTTTATGACCTGATATTTTTTCTTCAGCATTAATTTTTTCTTAGTGATCAGTGAGCTGCTTTGGCTATGTTTCTTGTAGTAAACGTGAATGCAGTACACCTCTGGGACCTGGATTAGGTCAAGTGTGGAGAGAATTCATGGGCCAAAATAGAAACCAACTCTTACAGAGCTTTAGCTAATAAACAGAAAGTCTTTTGCGTGTGTGCATGCTCAGTTGCCCAGTCATGTCCGACTCTTTGCGAACTGGTGGACTGTAGCCAAACTCCTCTGTCCATGGATTTCCCAGCAAGGATATTGGAGTGGGTTGCCATTTCCTTCACCAAGGGGTCTTCCCCACCCAGGGATCGAATTCGTGTCTCCTGCATTGCTGGCGGATTCTTTACCACTGAGCCATCTAGGAAGCCCCCTTAGTATTTTAGGGGCTTGAAAGCCAAGCCCAAGGTAGCAAGAAAACCAATAGCAAAAATTTCAGGTTTAAGTGAAAACACTTGATGAGTTTAACGGTCTGGATTTGCATTACCAAGTCAAAACACCTGTGTTAGCGAGCTGGGTGATTTGCGCAAGCGCCAACGCGGTTTGCGGCACACTGCCGCAGTACTCGGAAGCTAGAGATGCTGCCCGAATCTCCGTGTACCCCAGGGTCGTAGGTCGACCTCGATGGAAACTGGCTTCCTGCTCAAGACTGATGCTTCTTCAGGTCAGCAGGACTGATTTTGGACCCTCTCTCTCAGAGGAAGAAGAGCGTATGGGTTGTGCCTGTGTGGGAGTCGGGGTGGGGCAAGGAGAACTGAGAAGCCCAAGAGCAGGCCGGGGAATCGTGTTCCCACTCAAAGAGAGTGATTTTCAGAGCGTCATCTTCAAGCCCGGGTAGTTAGACCTAAAACGTCAGCATACATTGTGCTGGTTCTGAGCTGTGTCCGCCGGGGTGTGAGTTTTTCTCTTGTTGGAAACTCCTGAATAATTCGAGAGGTAGGGAGAGGAACGGCCCGGGGCTGAGCTCCCCCAAGTCCTAGTCAGTGCTTATATTTGCACAACTCAGAGCAGATGACAGCGTTCATCACATTCCATCTCCATAATTGCCCTGTGAGGCAAGTTGGACAGGTTCAGGGCTATTATCTGATCCAGTCCTGTTATTCTTTAGTTTGTGGAGGAGGAGGCCTCCCTCCAGTAGAAGTTAGATGAGGCTAAACCCTCCAGGCCTGCGGCTGGCTGGTGTGTGAGGGGAGCGGAGCAGTGTGGCAGGCCAGGCCCATGGGAAGCTGAGCGGGCCCTGGGCTTCAGTTGGTTTCTCTTCACCACTTGCTCCAGACGTTCTGTTTGTAAAGCTGAGTTTGTGGGACTTACTTGTTGGTCCAGGGGTAAGGATGCCATGCCTCCTCTTCAGGGACCACTGATTCGAACCCTGGTGGGGGAACTAGATCCCACCTGACCCTGGTGTCGCCAAGATAAAGAAAAGGGTTCTATAAACAAGAGCTAATTGCTATAAATTACTTGGAAAGGGAATGATATTAGAATAATATATTAATCAATTTGTTTTATTTGTTAATAACTATTATTTTTTTAAAAAAGATGATTTTTTACCTTGTCAGAGTAGGAGTGATGGCCTCCTGGGACTTTCTGTATCTGGCAAAGGGAAGCCATCTGGTTCTGCTTCAGTCCCAGGGAGGATCTCCCTCTGTGAGTTTAATGGCAGCGATCTGGGACGACTTTTTGTGTTACTCTGCCTAGTTTACATTGGGGCGGGGCGGGGGGGGGGAGAACCCAGGAGGCAATGTCTTAGCAGATAGGCAAACTTGTAATGCTAATAGAAGAATTTCAGACATGATGTCAACTACATCTAAATTTAAAAAAAAACAAAAGATGGCACGGCAAGTAGGTGGGATGGATATGTTAGAGCCGGAGAGCTCTGGCCAATCTCTTCATGCCATGGCACCTTGGAACCTGCTCCATCTATGCTTGAAGTCTGCACTGGCTGCTGCTGCCTGTTCTGGATAAGATAACAGGAAAGGGGCCTGGAGCCAACCAGAGAGACAGAGGGAAGGCCCCCATCCCAGGGATGAAGAGTGATGGGGTAATGGTTCAGAATGCCTTCAACACAGCATTGTCCTGCTCATTCCTCTCCTGTGCTAGCCCCACCTCCTAAGTGAGAATTCTTTCATTCATTGAACTTAGCATGAAACAAACTTATCGGAGTGCCCGTTATGTATTTACTGAGACATCATAAGCGAGACGTGCAAGATCCTTGCCCTTAGAGTTAAAAACAGAATGAACCTTGTGAGGAGGTGGATGAATGTAATGAAAAGGCACTGATTAGAGGTCGGCTATGTAGGGAGGTCACGTGAGCTGAGCCCTGGGAGATGGAGGCACAGCTAGCCATGGAAAGGGCCGGAGGAAGAACCTTCCCGATTGAGGGAACAGAAAGGAAAGTTACTCTGGGATGGGAAAGAACTCTGTCCATGGAGGGACAGAAAGGCTGCCAGGTAGCTGCAGGGCAAGAGAAATGAGCAGGAAGAAATGTGAATGACTCCACCAGGCGGACAGGAGCCGGTGAAGGCTGGACCCTGCAGTCTGGGTTGTGAGAACCCACTGAGTAATTCCTTGCAGGAGAGTGGCTCAGCAGAATTTATATGAACAGGGCCGCAGAGACAGCTGTGGGAGAAGGTATTGCATGTTGGAGCTGGAAGGGAGAGAGTGGAGAGTGACTGTGGAGACGGATTCTTTCCGAGCCTCTGCTCCAGGACTGCCGCCTGGAGAAGCAGGTATTGCCTTTATCCCACCCTGCTCCCCAGCGTGTCATCTTGTTCCTGAATCTGTCCCACTGCTTGCTATTTTTTTTTTTTAAAGAAAGTTTCTGCTGTTCTTGTGAAACTTCTGCTAGTCGCGAGAAACAGTTGTCACCATGAAGGATTTTAGTGATTTTGTAGATTTAAGATAGATGTACGAATTAGACTCCTAAGATCAACTCCTAAGAATATCTAACTATCTGAAGACCTGTCTTGCCAGTTTTCCCAGTGCACAGAGTGCCTAATTTCTGCTCTCCATTCTGAGCTCCTTCAGGAGGTGTTGGAGGTCAGCAGCTGCAGCAGGACATGGTTTGATCCTTATAGAAGTAGATGGCAGGTGTCCACCACAAGTACCAATTTGTGGTCGACAATGCTATCTTGTTCACACAGTTTGGGAGATTATTGACGCTAGGGAAGAGATCTGTTCATCTGTTTATTACCTATTCTTCATTTCTACTTCTTTGATCTGTGAAAGAACTACCAAGTTAGGCAAGTTGTTGTGTGATTAAGACTTGAAAGGTGTGCTTGAGCAGGAGATGAGTAGAGCATGGGGGTGACTCATTAGGAGTTACTTAAAACAGAGCTTTGCTACAGTGTTGAGCAAAGGGGCATCCTACTGAGAGCAGCTTCTGGCAAAGAGTCACTTACAGTTTTAGGAGCTGTTGTATCTAGCGGCAGGTAGCCACATGCCTGTCTGTCTGTAGACCACCTCCCAACACCCACTGCCATCCATATACTCATGTAGCCTCTCCTCTGTGGCTGCCACTTCTGTCCAGGCGCTCCAAAGACTATCTAGGCACTGGGAGTGCTGGGGACTTTGCCTCATGATTAGACACATGCCACTTGGCAAGAATGTCCTAGAAATTAGGCCAGAGGACATTTAAAGGTTATTACCAGTGCAGCATAGAACAGACATTTCACTGTTGGTGCTACGGGGCTGTCCTACCTCTGGTTCTTCGAGTGGCTCTAGTTCAGTTCTGTTCAGTTCAGTCGTGTCCGACTCTTAGCAACCCCATGAACTACAGCAAGCCAGGCTTCCCTGTCCATCACCAACTCCTGGAACCTACTCAAACACATGTCCATTGTGTCGGTGATGCCATCCAACCATCTCATCTTCTGTCGTCCCCTTCTCCTCCTGCCTTCAACCTTTCCCAGCATCAGGGACTTTTCCAATGAGTCAGTTCTTCGCATCAGGTGGCCAAAGTATTGGAGTTGCAGCTTCAGCATCAGTCCTTCCAGTGGATGTTCAGGACTGATCTCCTTCAGAATGGACTGGTTGGATCTCCTTGCAGTCCAAGGGACTCTCAAGAGTCTTCTCCAACACCACAGTTCAAAAGCATCAATTCTTCGGCGCTCAGCCTTCTTCACAGACCACCTCTCACATCCATACATGACCACTGGAAAAACCATAGCCTTGACTAGACAAACCTTTGTTGGCAAAGTAATGTCTCTGCTTTTCAATATGCTGTCTAGGTTGTCATAGCTTTTCTTCCAAGGAGCAAGCGTCTTTTAATTTCATGGTTTCAGTCACCATCTGCAGTGATTTTGGAGCCCCCCAAAATAAAGTCTGCCACTGTTTCCTTTGTTTCTCTATCTATTTGCCATAAAGTGATGGTACCAGATGCCATGATCTTAGTTTTCTGAATTTTGAGTTTTAAGTCAAAGTTTTCATTCTCCTCTTTCACTTTCATCAAGAGGCTTTTTAGGTCTTCTTCACTTTCTGCCATAAGGGTGGTGTCATCTGCATATCTGAGATGATTGATATTTCTCCCAGCAATATTGATTCCAGCTTGTGCTTCATCCAGCCTGACATTTCTTGTGATGTACTCTGAATATAAGTTAAATAAGCAGGGTGACAATATACACCCTTGACGTACTCCTTTCCTGATTTGGAATCAGTTTGTTCCATGTTCAGTTCTAACTGTTGCTTCTTGACCTACACACAGATCTCTCAGGAGGCAGGTCAGGTGGTCTGGTATTCCCATCTCTTTCAGAATTTTCCACAGTTTATTGTGATCCACACAGTCAAAGGTTTTGGCATAGTCAGTAAAGCAAACGTAGATGTTTTTCTGGAACTCTGTTGCTTTTTTGATGATCCAGTGGATGTTGGCAATTTGATCTCTGGTTCCTCTGCCTTTTCTAAATCCAGCTTGAACATCTGGAAGTTCATGGTTCACATACTATTGAAGCCTGACTTGGAGAATTTTGAGTATTACTTTGCTACATGTGAGATGAGTGTGATTGTGTGGTAGTTTGAGCATTCTTTGGCATTGTCTTTCTTTGGGATTGGAATGAAAACTGATCTTTTCCAGTCCTGTGGCCACTGCTGAGTTTTCCAAATTTGCTGGCATATTGAGTGCAGCACTTTCACAGCATCATCTTTCAGTATTTGAAATAGCTCAACTGGGATTCCATCACCTCCACTAGCTTTGTTTGTAGTGATGCTTTCTAGGGCCCACTTGACTTCACATTCCAGGATATCTGGCTCTAGGTGAGTGATCACACCATCATGGTTATTTGTGTTATGAAGATCTTTTTTGTATAGTGCTTCTGTGTATTCTTGCCACCTCTTCTTAATATCTTCTGCTTCTTTTAAGTCCATACCATTTCTGTCCTTTATTGTGCTCATCTTGCATGAAATGTTCCCTTGGTATCTCTAATTTTCTTGAAGAGACCTCAAGTCTTTTGCATTCTATTGTTTTCCTCTATTTCTTTGCGTTGATCACTGAGGAAGGCTTTCTTATCTCTTCTTGCTATTCTTTGGAACGCTGCATTCAAGTGGGTATATCTTTCCTTTTCTCCTTTGCTTTTAGCTTCTCTTCTCAGTTATTTGTAAGGCCTCGTCAGACAGCCATTTTGCCTGTTTACATTTCTTTTTCTTGGAGATGGTCTTGATCACTGCCTCCTGTACAGTGTCATGAACCTCCATCCATAGTTCTTCAGGCCCTCTGTCTATCAGATCGAATTCCTTGAATCTATTTGTCACTTCCACTCTGTAATTGTAAGATATTTGATTTAGGTCATACCTGAATGGTCTAGCGGTTTTCCCAACTTTCTTCAATTTAAGTCTGAATTTGGCAATAAGGAGTTCATGATCTGAGCCACAGTCAGCTCCCAGTCTTGTTTTTGCTGGCTGTATAGAGCTTGTCCATTTTTGGCTGCAAAGAATATAATCAGTCTGATTTCAGTGTTGACCATCTGGTGATGTTCATGTGTAGAGCCTTCTCTTGTGTTGTTGGAAGAGGCTGTTTGCTATGACCAGTGCATTCTGTTGGCAAAACTCTTAGTCTTTCCCCTGCTTCATTTTGTACTCCAAGACCAAATTTGCCTGGTACTCCAGGTAGCTCTTGAATTCCTACTTTTGCATTCCAGTCCCCTCTAATGAAAAGGACATCTTTTGGGGGTGTTAGCTCTAGAAGGTCTTGTAGGTCTTCATAGAACGTTCACTTTCAGCTTCTTCAGCGTTACTGGTCGGGACATAGAGTTGGATTACTGTGACACTGATGGTTTGCCTTGGAGACGAACAGCAATCATTCTGTCGTTTTTGAGACTGCGTCCAAGTACTGCATTTGGGACTCTTATTGACTCTGATGGTTGCTCCATCTCTACCGCTGTGGGCAGGAATCCCTTGAGCGACTCTAACAAGCCCCATTCTCTCCAGCTGCCAACCAACACCTGGAGTCACCATCTATCTTGTTTCCCTTACTTATTCCTGTCCTGCTCTCAATCTGATCTAGTGTGACTCTAACCCTAGACTCTGTGGATATATTATCCTTCATAATGACCATCATGGATGGTATTTCCAGCTTGCAACCCTCAGCTTTTCCTAATGACCTCAGACTAGGTTTGTTCTTCCCTATCTTCACCACTGCTGAACCACAGGCAGCCCCGCTTGCTTCAGAGTCCAAGTGTTAGTTGCTCAGGCATGTCCAACTCTTTGGGACCCCATGGACTGTATGTAGCCCACCAGGCTCCTCTGTCCATGGAATTCTCCAGGCAAGAATACTGGAGTGGGTTGCCATTCCCTTCTCTAGGGGATCTTCCTGACCCAGGGATCAAAACTGGGTCTCCTGCATTGCAAGCGGATTCTTTACTGTCTGAGCCATCAGGTGAGGAAGACTTGGGCCTTTTTGGACACATCTTCTGCTCAGTCAAGTTATCCCATCTGAGGAATACAGCCGTCAGATCTGAGATAGCTTTTGCCTTTTCTCCCAGGAGTATGAATATGTCCCTGTGCAAATTGGACTCACAGCTGGTCCTGATATTCCAGAATTTCTAAGGCATGCATGGAAATTAGATCTAAGTTGGGACCTGCATGTCACATGTACAAAAGAATGTGAGTACCTGTGGATTGTGAAAACAACCTCCTTTCTTCATAATCATTTCCTCCAAACCACTAATTGCTTTATGCTTTCTTGATCTTGAAGAAAGAACATGACTCAGACAGTCACTGAAACAGATGAGTAGATGGTGCCACACATCTGAATCACCAGCGCTGCTTCTGAATCCTGATTGGCAAGGTTTCTGTTCTCCCTCTGGCTCTCTGGACATCCGTGTCTCAGAAGCCCTGAAATGGGAGCAGACTCTGCATGGAGAGGTGGCTTTCTCAGCATCTGCCCTCCCTGTGGATGCCATCTACTAAATGACATCGATGAGCTGCTTCCCTGCTCTCTGAAAGCGTCTCACTACTAACATGATTAAAAGGAAGAGATTTCAGCGGAAACAAGCATGACTGTGTTGCTCTTTAGGAGGCTAGGAACCAAGCCACCCAATTGCTGATCAATCATTTCTGTGTATATATGGAGAGAGGAAGGAAAGTATCACTCAAAGAGGTTAATTCTTTCCTAAAGCATATGAGGGGCTTCCCATTGGCTCAGTGGTAAAGAGTCCACCGGCCAAGCAGGAGATGCAAGAGATGAAGGTTCGATCCCTGGATTAGGAAGATCCCCTGAAGGAGGAAGTGACAACCCACTCCAGTATTGTTGCCTGGAGAATCCCATGGACACAGGAGCCTGGCAGGCTATAGTGCAGGGGGTCACAAAAGAGTCGGACATGACTTAGCGACTAAACAACAGCAAAAAAGATAGAGGAAGCAGGGATTCCAGGCTGGTGGGGTTTTTGGTTTTCTGAGAAGGGTTGAAGAATGCTTAAGTTTATGCTCATGTATATAATTGAAGGAGATGTATGGGAATCAATTGAAAGGCACATGGATAAAAATTTTTAAAATCAGAATCCATTCTAGAAACATAAATGTCCTTTTCCCACGAAAAGGTGGATGTAATAAGCGTTTCGGTGTATTGCCTGTATATGATGAACAGACTTTCTAACATCTGTTAGGAGTCACTTTATTCTCTTGGGGGTCACTGAAGTAACTGTGCATGGCAGCGTGGTGTGGAGAGGCAGTGTGGACAGGGCGCTAGGCTGAGAGCAAGGAGAACGGGGTTCCTTATCATGTGAGAACAGAAGGCCAGCATTGTTCTGTGTGTGATGACCCAGGGGCTGGTCAGGCCCTGAGCAGTGAGTTAATGAGTGCAATTAGGGCTGGAATCCCTTAAAGACCAGCTGCACTCCCAGTAGGCATGAGCGCTGGTCATGGATTTGGTGCACAGGGAACTAAACCTGGTCTATTGTATGTAACCCCTTGCCTCTTATACGACATGTCTTCTTGGAGCCATCCACCCTAGCCCTGCACAAGGCAAGCTCTTGGCCCCTCATTCTGTAGCATGGTGGGACCACTCATGCCCACCCTCACCAACTGTATTCATGTCTACTGACACCCTTGGGCTCCCATCTGAGATGTGTCAGTTTCCCTCCCTAGAGTTGGAGTGAGAACCTCAAGGCAGATGGTTAAGGGGTCTGGAGTGACTGCTGAATAGAAGACATTGTATTGTGGAAACTGCAGAGGAAATTTGGTATCAATGTGAAGAGGAATCAGTGTTTATGAATGATAGTCAGTGGTAATGGTGAAACAGTACCTACAGCATCATGTGGGCTTACCAGGAAGCTCAGTGGTAAAGAACCTACCTGCCAAGCAGGAGATGCAGGTTTGATCTCTGGGTCAGGAAGATCCCCTGGAGAAGGAAATGGCAACTCACTCCAGTATTCTTGCCTGGGAAATCCCATGGACAGAGGAGCCTGGGGTCACAAAGAGTCAGACACAACTTGGCAAGTGAACCACCACCACCACAGCATCATGTATGGAATTAAGTATTAATCCCAGTGAAATTAGATCCCCCTTAAATTATAGTCTGTTTCCAGAGCACAGAGGACTGAACAGGGCCTCTTTGGTCCTGATACTGTGAGGAAGGGAGGTAGGATTTTGATTAAGTGTGGATGTAAAATTAAAGCGCTGTGGGTTTTGAATTCCTTGAACAGCTCTTCAATTTCAGCTCAGCTTGAAGAGACACTCTATGAATAGTCCACAGCAGTTTGGCAAGAGTTGCTGCTCTCTGAATCATGTTTCTAAAGCAGTTCCTTGTGCAGAAAAGAATAAAAGCTGAGTTTCTGTGACAGTAGCTGGGCTTCCCAGTTTCAACCAAACCTACATGTCTAACTCATAACTCATCCCCCTCCTGGGTACATGTAACCCAGAAATGACCTGGAGCCAGGAAGGCTGGAAATGACCATTTCTTCAGTATCTGACTCTGAGGCCTTAACCAGCCACAGGCTGGACAGTGGCCTGAGTCTGGACCAGAACTGGCCTAGCCTTTGGGAGTGGGCCATGTGTGACAGGCTCCCCACAGACCAGTTACCCTGTTTCTAGGCAGCTGGGAACAGGAAAACAAGAGCAACACATTCCTTGGAGTTAGAAGAACTGGTTTGGAGTAGTGACGTTGCTATATAACTAGCTGTAGGACTAACCAGGTGAACTAGCTAAAGTAACTAGCTAAGGGATAGAGCAGATCACTCCAACTCCAGGAACTGAGGCCGGCATTTGTAAAATGAAAGTCTTAAAGATAAACTAAGATCTACTAAGATTTACGACAAGAAACATGAACTTTGTGTCAATTAGGATGGTTTAAGAGGAAGAGTATAGATCTGGTTTGTCCAGAACTCCCAAGGCATTTCCCATATGATTCAGTTAAGTCAACCTTGGAGTTACAAATAAAGATTCTCAACTAGGATAGCAGCGTTTTTGGATTTCCTTACTAATGGATAATATGGACACTTTATAGAAACCTCCAGTGTTGTTTTTCCTCTTTACATTTACACTTAACATCTCTTTCGCTTTACCATACATTTTTGGTATGGAATGAAAAAATTCATGGAAATGAATTTGCTCTTTGGTTAGAAGAAGAATGCTTTGGGTAGCACCTGTCATTCCCTAACAAGATGGTTTTCTAAAATATCATTATACTTGATTTGCTGTCAACATGTGGACTTAAATGTGCTCCGTCAATGTGTAGGCTCAACACAGGTACAGTTTTTTAACTTCTTTTTCACTCTCAACAGCATCTAGTTCAGTACTCTAAGTATAGTTAGCATTCAACAAAAATTTAATCATTAACTGAATTGAGGCTGCCAGGAGAAAAGGGACATTGATTCTTGTTTGGACATGCTCCTCTGATTAAATGACACTTTTGCCTTTCTAGCTAATCAGTCAGTAAACCAACCATGGTGCACATTTGACCTAAAAGAAGGTCGGTGGCTGAAACTGAGATCCAGCTTGATCACATTAGAAGGGTTCTCATGTATAGTCCCTGAGAGAGCATAATGGCCGAGTACCACCCACATTTCCCCACAGAACTTGTTCTCAGAGTCTCAGCCTTTCAAAAGCAGTGCCAGCACCCTCGTTTTAATTTGCAGTTATAACTCCAAAGGTAACTGTTAGATCAGTCAGGGTCCTCCAGAGAGACAAAACCAATAGGAGATACACACACACACGCACACACGCACGCACACGCACAGACAAATTTAGGTCCGGGACTGGCTCACTGACTGCGGGGGTTGCTGGTAAGTTCAAAATATGCAGGGCAGACCAGTCAACCCAGGAAAGAGCTGATGTTACAGGTCAAGTCTAGAGGCAAATTCCTTTCTCTTCAGGGATCTTCAGTCTTTTCTCTTAAGGTCTTCAGCTGATCGGATGAGGCCCACCCACACTCTGGAGAGTATTCTACTTTGCTCAAAGTCTATTAATGTAAATATTAATCGCATCTCAAAAAATACCTTCACAATAGCATATGGTGTTTGACCATACATCTGGGCACCAAAGCCCAGCCAAGTTAATATATAAAATTAGTCATCACACATATCCAAGCAGAAAAAAAGGATTTTGACCCAATAGAGTTATCTTCTAAAAGTTCTCTAAGTTATTTCACCACTTAAAATATCTTGCAGATAGCAAATAATTCTTATATCGCTGGTTTTTCTAATTTCAGAGAGAAAAACATTTTTTCAGGTCTTTGACTTGGCCCCTTCCGTTGAATCCTGCTTCTAATGGAGTTCGTTCCCTGTATAAACTATTAGAGTGTATCTCTATACTCAGGATGAAGCGAAGCAAAAGTGGCTCAGCTGTGTCCAGCTCTTTGTGACCCCATGGACTGCAGCCCACCAGGCTCCTCTGTCCATAGAATTCTCCAGGCATGAATATTGGAGTGAGTTGCCATTCCCTTCTCCAGGGATTGAACCCAGGTCTGCCACACTGCAGGCAAATTCTTTATCATCTGAGCCACCAGAAGCCATACGGCTTCAGTGTGGGAAGGGAAGAGTGTGCAGACTATTACCAGGCTTCATGCTTGCCTTTCTAAGTTGCACAAATACAACAGGAAGTAAATATTTAATAAAGTAACTTAGCTTATTGGTGGCACTTGCATAACACAAGTCTCTGTGGTACACACGTCCTCTTGGTAAAATGGTTAGAAATTCGATGTCCCCTGGAGCTGAGTCTGTGGGTGCATGAGCTAAAAAGATTTATAAACTCATCATCCACCCCTACCTCCCCAGCACTGATTCAACTAAATAAATGTATTGTCCCAGTAAAACTTGCTGCCTGAGAAGATGAAACCACCTTGAAGGCAGTTTCTCTTAACTTCCTCTTGCAAATTTACATCTCACTTTCAAATGTGTGTTAATTAAACTTCAGGGACTTTTTTCCTTTTTTTTTTTTATTGTGTTAAAATACGCATGACGCAGAATTTACCACCTTCACCATTTTGAAGTGTGTGATTCAGTGATAGTATTTTCATGCTGTGCAGCCACCACCACCACCTGTCCCTATAACTTTTCCTCTTGTAAAAATCTGAAACTCTGTACCCTTGAGACAATGTCTCACCCCCTCCCAGCCCCTGGCAACTGCCATTATGCTTTCTGTCTTTGTGCTTTCGACCACTCTTAAGCAGATCAGGTAAGTAGACTCCTACCGTATTTGTCTTTCTGTGACTAGAATTAGCTCCAGATTTCTAAATAGATTTCATAGCTGCAAGCATCGCTGATGGCGCTTTGTCTGGTGATGGAGTGGGTGACATGGCAGCTCGTGTCACCAAGCCTAAGGCAAACCTCCTTCGTGGTGATGCTGGGATTTGTCATGCCACTCTGGCACTGGCTCCCTAGAGCCAGCAAATTGTTAAACAAGCCCAAACATTCATCTGAGCCTTTATCCTCCAGGCACTGCTAAGAAACCCCTGCCAATAGGAAGTGAATTTGAGGAACTGGCGTTGCCAGCAAGCATACCTCCTGGAGTTAGTGAGCGTTTGACCATGGCTCTGTCAGTGACCAGTGAGGGTCCCCTTATTGATTTTAGTGGCAGGGAAGGGACAGATGGGCTTATCAACAGAGAGTAGGGGCTTTTGGAGATGTCCGGCTTCCAGACCCCAGAAGGCACCTTTTGTTCTCTCATCCTGAGTTCCAGACCCTGTCAAGGGAATAGAAACATCGGTTTCACCCCTTCTAGAGCTGTGAAGGTTCTTCCCTGTTCCAACTCAAAAGCCTCTCATCATCTCTCTTTTTATTTATGTTTTTCTTTGCTCCAAGGGAAAAGCCCAGTTCGCTGTCTCCGGCCAGGACACGTAGGTTAAGAAAGCCTGCATTTTATATGGTGCCACTCATGTCTGGGATTGCTTTCGGAAGTACTGAGGGAAGCAAACAGAACCTAAGTTTCTCAGTCATCCTCATCACATTCTTCAGATTCTGGTGTATCATTAGATCCTAGAATGGTTCAGAGTGAGAATTCCAGGGAAAATGGAATTAGTAAAGAACAGAGCCCGAGGCATACACTGCTTAATAGAGCTACAAAGCAACCTCAGATTCTGCCAGCAGGAGAACATCGTTAGTATAAGACTTATACCCTAGCTTTTTAAGTAAGTCTTCCCACATTCTTTATATATTCTGAAATTCAGTGTTTGATTCCATTTAGATGACTTCTGCCCACTAACCGTCAGTTTGAAATGTGACTCCAGGGCAAATCCTTGGTGCTTCTTTCCCTGTGGTTTGTTCTTCCAGTTCTTCAGAGAAATGACAGTAGCTTGCATCTCTTAAAAATATGACCCAGCAATCCCACTTCTGGGCATACACACTGAGGATACCAGAATTGAAAGAGACACATGTACCCCAATGTTCATCGCAGCACTGTTTATAATAGCCAGGACATGGAAACAACCTAGATGTCCATCAGCAGATGAATGGATAAGAAAGCTGTGGTACATATACACAATGGAGTATTACTCAGCCGTTAAAAAGAATTCATTTGAATCAGTTCTGATGAGATGGATGAAACTGGAGCCGATTATACAGAGTGAAGTAAGCCAGAAAGAAAAACACCAATACAGTATACTAACACATATATATGGAATTTAGGAAGATGGCAATGACGACCCTGTATGCAAGACAGGGAAAGAGACACAGATGTGTATAATGGACTTTTGGACTCAGAGGGAGAGGGAGAGGGTGGGATGATTTGGGAGAATGACATTCTAACATGTATACTATCATGTGAAATGAATCGCCAGTCTATGTCTGACGCAGGATACAGCATGCTTGTGGCTGGTGCATGGGGATGACTCAGAAAGATGTTATGGGGAGGGAGGTGGGAGGGGGGTTCATGTTTGGGAAAGCATGTAAGAATTAAAGATTTTAAAATTTAAAAAATAAAAAACTAAAAAAAAATAAAAATAAAAATAAAATAAAATAAATAATCCTAAAAAAAAAATATTACTGAAATTAAGAAATTTCAGTCTCTCCTTTGCTGTACTTGGCGAATAAGAAATGCACGACTGTAGTACTGTCTCTCCACAAAGGTGTATCTCATGGGAATCATAATACGAAAGATGCTTCGGGAGCCTGGAATCAGAGCAGGGGGCCTTGGTGGGATAAGGCACATGTCTGCCAGCATCAGTCCGTGCCAGCCGAGCGCATCTGTCCACAGCAGGAAGGAATTTGGGCACCAGGCAGGGCCCTGAACTGGTATGCCCCCTCTTCCTCTGCAGGGACAGGCTGTGTGCCAGCCACATGGAGTTTTAAGATACATTTAAAATAATTTTGTTTTGCAGATATGTTGAGAATTGTGAACTGTCTCTCGAATAGAGATAATTTCACAGAGACACAGCAAGTAGAATTAATAGTTGCTGTACAAGTACTTCTCACTGGTCCCAGATCAGTTCATTTCCCAAGTGCCACTTCATACTGATGGGAGAGGCAGCATTTCCATAGGCTGGGAGGAGATGCCGAAGGGGTATCGTGTACAGGTGGGTCTAAACCATAGGAAGAAGACAAAGCTGAAGTGGGAAAAATTGACATGGGAAACAGAATTAGAAGAGGTAAGAGAGAGACAGGAAAGGGAAGAAAAACTGTTTTTTAAGAGGACCCGTTTTGTTGGAGGTTTAAATTGCTTCCAGAAACCGCTTCAATGATCAGAGGTTTCCCTCGGCAGTTGGATACATGAGCATCTGAGCTGAGGAATGGGCCGTTCCTAATCCTTGATTGATCTAACAATAATGCCCTTGGCAAGTTGCTACCTTTCTGTGTCTTTCTCATCCAAAATCGCTAGACAACTAATATTTGCAAAGTAGAATGAAAATAAAGACAGAGCATGACTAGCCGTGATGGGAATCAGCCGGAACTCCCAGTTGTTTTGTTCTCAGCTCTAACCTTCTTTCTCCTTTTCCTCTGCCCTGAGGTACTAACATTCGTCTATTTTCTTTCCTTAGTGAGACTCAGATGAGAGACGCCTCCCAAACAACCAATTAATAACACACTAAACACACCTCCATTGCTCAGAATGTAGTATGCCAGAAAGATCAACTTTAAATTTCTTTGGGTCTAAGCATTTTTGTCAAGGGATTAGGAGAGAAAATAACATTATTCAGCACTATGTGTTAGATGATATACACATGGTACTTACTGTGTTTTGTCCAAACTTCCTACAGAGGTATTACTCTTCTCATTTTACAGATAAAGAAACATTGCAACAGATAAAGAAACATCGCAGAGAGCTTAATTGTCTATGTTCTTCCTGCTAGTGGGGGCTTCTCTGGTGACTCACTGGTAAAGAATCCACCTGCCAAGCAGGAGATGGGGGTTCAATTCCTGAGTCAGGAAGATCCCCTGGAGGAGGGTATGGCAACCCACTCCAATATTCTTGCCTGGAGAATGCCATGGACAGAGGAGCCTGTGTCCATGGGGTCACAAAGAGTCAGACACAGACATGACTGAGTGACTAGACAGCAAAACACAGCAGTTGCTGCTAATGAACATTGGAATGATGATCCAAATCCATGTTTCTCTTATGTGAACCTTCCTCTGTTAATTCCTAACACCAATTCCCAGTGTGGGGGAATAGTCTGAAAAAAATCAATTCAGAGACCTCCTTAGAAAGACATAGTAACTTCTGGTAAACTTGCTTTTTTTCTCTCTCTCTCTTCTTTTCTTCCTTTGCTATATTTATTCTGTATATGATCTGACTGCGACCAGACAAGGAAAGAAAAATACACTTCATTTTTTTCAACTAAAAGAAAGACTTGAAATGTATTTACAAGTTATTTCCAGGGTAATTTTCCTTTTATTTTAAATAGTAAAATTTCTGAGACCCAGAATCAACATCCAGTCCATATGTCATGAATTTTCGAATAGTGAAGGCGCCACACTAGTAGCCTTGTAGGCAGTGAACGATGCACGTGAGGATAAAGAAGGGAAGGGTTCATATCAAGATTCCAAAGCTTGGAATCTTGGCCGTGGGCTGTGGCTTGGGGTGATGGGAACTGGCGGGAAAGGCACCTTGCGCTGCTCGCATGTCTCCCGATATGCTTGTAGCCCTGAGCTTTATGGAAAAAGCAAGAGGAAGTAATACAGTCCATCTCGTTGCCATCACAGAACAAGTCAAACTTGCTCTGAAGATACACATGTGATTAACAGGGTGGACTCATAAGTTATGTGAACTAGGGACCTTCCTGTGCTTAAGTTTCCTCCTGTGTAAAATTAGGTTAATGATGGTAACAAGACAACAATAAAAACAGCAATAGAACAGAAAAGAGAATCCAGAAACATGCCACCCATGTCTGCTTGCCTAGTTTATGACAAAGATGATTCTGCGGGGCAGTGGGGAAAGGATGGTCACTTCAATACAGGGGACTTAGTTAACTGGATAGAAGTATTGGGACAAATTTTTCCCATAAGGTAAGGATAGATATGTACCTTACACCATTGTCTACCGTACGGTAGATATCTACCTTACACCTTTGACTCAAAGTCAGTTCAAAATGGATTAGAGTGTTAAGTGTGAAATGTTAAGCAATAACACTTTTAGAACACTTATAGAATAGAGAATCCAGAAACATGTCACCCATGTCTGCTTGGTCATAGAACATCTTCCTATATAGAACATCTTCCATCATGGTTATAGAACATTATAGAACATCTTGCTTACCTCAAAATAAGCAAAAATTTCTTAAGCAGAACAGGAAGGCTGTTACAAACAAGGGAAAAACGACTCACTATAGTCCTAATGAGTAGGACTGTCAGATTGAGAACACAAAAGCCACTATTAAGAGAGTGAGCAGGAAGTCCACAGAACAGAAGAAATATTTTACAGTATATATGGCTTGAATTGAAACTCGCTCAGTTGTGTCCTGCTCTTTGCAACGCCATGAAGTAAAAGTCCATGGAATTCTCCAGGCCAGAATACTGGAGTGGGTAGCCTTTACCTTCTTCAGGGGATCTTTCCAACCCAAGGATCAAACCCAGGTCTCTCGCATTGCAGGATTCTTTACCAGCTGAGCTACAAGAGAAGCCCAAGAACACTAGAGTGGGTAGCCTATCCCTTCTCCAGTGGATCTTCCCGACCCAGGAATTGAACCAGGGTCTCCTGCATTGCAGGCAGATTCTTTACCACCTGAGCTGTGAGGGCTTACTCAAATATAAAATGTAGAGTGTCCAAGAGTCAATTTTAAAAGGCAGGTTTTTATGAATATTAAATAATACAGTTTTAGAACAGGATTTGACATATACTATGCATTCCCTTCATATATGCTATTATTATTATTACTAATCAAAACAGGTCCAGGATTCTCCCATTTTGAATTTCTGTTCTATAGCCAGCCTGCATGTCAGGTTTTGGTTTGGAGAGCACGCTAGCCATAACAATAGGTGCTAGAAAGTTTAAATCCATGGAATAAGATTCAAAATACATGACGCAGCAATGTGGAGAGTAGCATTCATTCTCCCAATATTTCAGCATTTATTCGTGTTTTCTGCTGCTGTGTGCTGATAGGAAAGTCAGGAGTAATGTTACAATCTAAATGCAGCTCAAGGAGCAAAGCATGAGGGCCTCATGCCTGCTCCACGGTCCCGTCCAGCCATCGCAGCGTCTCAGACTCCGCACGCTGGAATACCTCCCCTCCATCCTGGAGTCCTCATACTTGAGCCAGTCAGTCTGACGTTGCAGAGGGACCAGGGTCTCCTCGTCCAGTCTGTATCTCACCCTCTGGAAGGAGCACCTCGGTGTCCCTACACCCACCAAAGGGCTCAAGGGCAAATTCTCTCCAGTCTTACGGCCCCCCTATATTGTACCCCAGTTACCAGCGCCCTCCACCGCAAGCCCTGCCTCACCCTAACTGACTTCCGTCTCCGTGTGTAAAACCCTCCAGAGTCCTGGCCTCCTGAGTTCATGACCACTCTTTGCTCTTCAGCTACCCACCCTTATGGCCTTGTGTTTAATTGTGTCATAACACGATATCTCGGAAGTAATACAGTCAGGCAGTCCAACTCTTATAAAGATGTTTACTGGAGTATAGTTGATTTACAGTGTTGCGTTAGTTTCCGGTGTACAGCAGAGGGAATCAACTGCACATGTACGCAAATCCATTCTTTCTAAAATTCTTTTCCCACGTAGGCCATTACAGAGTATTGAGTAGAGAGTTCCCTGTGCTATACGGCAGGTTCTTAGTAGTTACCTGTTTTATGTATAGCAGTGCGTGCATGTCAATCCCAGTCTCCCAGTTTATCCCTCCCCTCCCCCGGGCATTTCACTCTTTAATCACAAAATTGTGTTCCTCCATTTGTTCTTTGACATCAGCAAAGCCACTGGTCACCAAATCCCTTTACTTCCCAATTATTGCCGCTGTTTTCAGCTGAGTTATGTTCCTCCAAAATTCATATGTTGAAGTCCTAATCTCCAGTATTTTAGAATGTAACTGTGTTTGGAGACAGGGCCTTTAAACAGATACATTAAGGTAAAGTAAGGTCATCTGGGTGTACTCTAGCCCCACGTGACTGGTGACCTTATAAGCAGAGGGGCTTGGGATGCAGATTTGTGTGTGCCTAGAGGGAAGACCAGGAAAAGGTGTTGGCACCCCACTCCGGTACTCTTGCCTGGAAAATCCCATGGACGGAAGAGCATGGTGGGCTGCAGTCCATGGGGTTGCTAAGAGTGGACACAAATGAGTGACTTCACTTTCACTTTTCACTTTCATGTATTTTCACATTCATTCTTGCCTGGAGAATCCCAGGGACTGGGGAGCCTGGTGGGCTGCTGTCTATGGGGTCACACAGAGTCGGACACGACTGATGCGACTTAGCAGCAGCAGCAGCAGCAGAGGGAAGACCAGATGAGGACGCGGGGAGAAGGCGGCCGGCTGCAAGCCAAAGAGACAGACCTCAGAAGAAAACAAATCTGCTGACACTTTGATCACGGACTTCTAGCTTCCAGAACTGTGAGAAAATACTCTTTCTGCTGTTTACGCCACCCAGACTGTGGTATTGTTATGGCAGCACTAGCAGACAAATCTGGCTACCTTCCATATCTGCCTCTATCTGACTTGTATTCCCTGAGCCATCCACCACTCTCTGTCCGTGCCCCCGCTCCACTGTCCTTCCAGTCATTGGTCTAGCCAAGTCGAAACCCTGAATGAGCTTAACAGTCTGCCTCCTCCCTGCCTGCACCTAGCCACCTTAATGTGGTTGGAGAAGGACCACAACACCATGCTAAGTGGGTGAAACTTTATAGTTGTGATCTCAAATCTCAACCTGGCCTACTATTAACCCTGCTGCTGCTGCTGCTGCTGCTGCTGTGTCGCTTCAGTTGTGTCTGACTCTGTGCGACCCCAGAGACGGCAGCCCACCAGGCTCCCCCGTCCCTGGGATTCTCCAGGCAGGAACATTGGAGTGGGTTGCCATTTCCTTCTCTGATGCATGAAAGTGAAAGGGAAGTCGCTCAGTTGTGTCCAACTCTTAGTGACCCCATGGACTGCAGCCTGCCAGGCTCCTCCGTCCGTGGGATTTTCCAGGCAAGAGTACTGGAGTGGGGTATTATTAACCCTAGTTGTGCCCTTTTCCATAGACATGCAAGCTTTCCACCTCTCCTCTCTTGACAAATTATTTTTGCATCCTTTTGCTCAGAGAAAAGGAGCCATCAGACAACCAATTCACTCTGCTTCCTAGCACCAGCTCAACACCATGCTCTGGCTGCGCTAATCTTTTCCTCCCTCCCTCCTGTCATAACGGAACTTTCATCTTGGCTGGTCCTTTCACTTGTGCTAGATCGGATGCTCTCCCTCAGCCCTAGGAACTTCATTTCTTCAGTGATCTCGTCTCACATTTTAAAACCTCTCCCTCCTTGTACCTCCTTTCCAACATCATTTAAATATAGTTAAGTCCGTTCCATTAAAAACAAAGTGTTAGTCGCTCAATCGTGTCTGGACCCCATGGACTGTAAGCCCTAGTAGGCTCCTCTATCCATGGATTTCCCAGACAAGAATACTGGAGTAGGTTGCCATGTGCTTCTCCAGGGGATCTTCCTGACCCAGGGATCAAACTGAGGTCTTCTGCATTGCAGGCAGGTTCCTTACCATCTGAGTAAATGTTAATAACGAAGTAAATATAAAAACCAGCCTTCATCTCATGAAGGGGGATTCATTGCAAAAATTCTTCATCCTTATCAGCCTGCTTTACAGCAAGACTTAGTCCCTCCTCCCACTAAGTGGTACGTGTCTCTCCCTATACCTTGAATCTTTTCTGACTTTGTCACTCACTTTGGGCAGTAGGATGTGGCAGAATGGTGTGCCAACTCATAACTTGACCTCAAGAAATCTCACACACTTTTGCTGTCTCTTAGAACCCTGCTACACTAAGTGAGCTAGCATGCTGGATGATGAGAGAACCGTGGCCCAGTCACCTCCATCACCCCGGTCTAGAAAAAAACAAATTTTAAAACCATAAGCCCATCCTAGATAAGCCAGCTCCCAGATCAGCAGAAGCATGCAACTCACCCTTAGACACAGGAGTGATAAATAAATGCATCTCTTTATTATTGGAGTATAGTGGATTTACAGTGTTATGTTAGTTTCTGGTGTACAGCAAAGTGATTCAGTTTATATATATACATGTTGTTGTTGTTCAGTCGCTAAGTCATGTCCCATTCTTTGTGACCCCATGAACTGCAGCACGGCAGGCTGCAGGCTGCCCAGCTTCCCTGTCCATCACTATCTCCCTGGATTTCCTCAAACTCATATCCACTGAGTCTTGGGTCAGTGATGCCATCCAGACATTTCATCCTCTGTTGCCCCCTTCTCCTCCTGCCCTCAATTTTTCCCAGCATCAGAGTCTTTTCCAAGGAGTCAGCTGTTTGTATCAGGTGGCCCAAGTATTGGAGCTTCAGCTCCAGCATCAGTGCTTCTAATGAATATTCAGGTTGATTTCCTTTAGGATTGACTGGACTTGCAAGAGTCTTCTCCAGCACCACAGTTCGAAAGTGTCACTTCTTTGGCACTCAGCCTTCTTTATGGTACATCTTTCACATCCAGACATGACTACTGGAAAAACCATAGCTTTGACCAGATGGACTTTTGTTGGCAAAGTGATGTCTCTGCTCTTTAAAACACTGTCTAGGTTTGACATAGCTATTCTTCCAAGGAGCAAGTGTCTTTTCATTTCGTGGCTGCAGTCACTGTCCGGGTTGATTTTGGAGCCCAAAATATTATATATGTGTGTGTGTGTATACATATATATATACACACATTATTTTTTATAGTCTCTCCCATTATGGTTTATTACAGAATATTGAATATAATTCCCTGTGCTATATAGTAGGATTTTGTTGTTTATTTATCTTATATATAGTACTTAGTATCTGCTAATCCCAAACTCCTAATTTGTCATCCCCCACCTTTTCCCCTTTGGTAACCATAAGTTTGTTTTCTATGCCTGTGAGTCTGGTTCTGTTTTGAAAATAAGTCTGTGTCATATTTTAGAGTCCACATATGAGTGATATTGTGTGGTATTTGTTTTTCTCTTTTTGACTTACTTCACTTCGTATGGTAATTTCTAGGACCATCGCTTCTGCTGCAGATGTCATTATTTCATTTTTTTTGGTGACTGAGTAATATTTCGTTGCACATGTATACCACATATTCTTTATTCTTCTGTCGATGGACATTTAGGTTGCTTCCATGTCTTGGCTGTTTTAAATAGTGTGGGTGTGAGTGCTGGGGTGCATGCACTTTTCAAATTAGATTTTTTGTCTTTTGGATATATGCCCAGGAATGGGATTGTTAGATCATCTGGCAACTCTATTTTTAGCTTTTTACTGCTGCTGCTGCTAAGTCGCTTCAGTCGTGTCAGACTCTGTGTGACCCCATAGACGGCTGCCCACCAGGCTCCCCCGTCCCTGGGATTCTCCAGGCAAGAACACTGGAGTGGGTTGCCGTGTCCTTCTCCAGTACATGAAAGTGAAAAGTGAAAGTGAAGTCGCTTAGTCGTGTCTGACTCCTCACGACCCCATGGACTGCAGCCCACCAGGCTCCTCCGTCCATGGGATTCTCCAGATAAGAGTACTGGAGTGGGGTGCCATCGCCTTCTCTGTTAGCTTTTTAAGGACACTCCAAACTGTTTTCCATAATGGCTGCACTAATTTACTTTCCTATTAATGGTGTAGGAGAGTTCCCTTTTCTCCACACCCTCTCAGCATTTGTTATTTATAGACTTTTTAATGATGGCCATTGTGACTGGTATGAGGTGATACCTCATTGATTTTCTTTAACAGACTGGTTCCAAATAGGAAAAGGAGTACATCAAGGCTGTATGTTGTCACCCTGCTTATTTAACTTATATGCAGAGTACATCATGAGAAACACTGGACTGGAAGAAACACAAGCTGGAATCAAGATTGCAGGGAGAAAGATCAATAACCTCAGATATGCAGATGACACCACCCTTATGGCAGAAAGTGAAGAGGAACTAAAAAGCCTCTTGATGAAAGTGAAAGAGGAGAGTGAAAAAGTTGGCTTAAAGCTCAACATTCAGAAAACGAAGAGCATGGCATCTGGTCCCATCACTTCATGGGAAATAGATGGGGAAACAGTGGAAACAGTGTCAGACTTTCCTTGGGGGGGGGGCTCCAAAATCACTGCAGATGGTGACTACAGCCATGAAATTAAAAGATGCTTACTCCTTGGAAGAAAAGTTATGACCAACCTAGATAGCATATTCAAAAGCAGAGACGTTACTTTGCCGACCAAGGTCCGTCTAGTCAAGGCTGTGGTTTTTCCAGTGGTCATGTATGGATGTGAGAGTTGGACTGTGAAGAAGGCTGAGCGCCGAAGAATTGATGCTTTTGAACTGTGATGTTGGAGAAGACTCTTGAGAGTCCCTTGGACTGCAAGGAGATCCAACCAGTCCATTCTGAAGGAGATCAGCCCTGGGATTTCTTTGGAAGGAAAGATGCTAAAGCTGAACTCCAGTACTTTGGCCAGCTCATGGGAAGAGTTGACTCATTGGAAAAGACTCTGATGCTGGGAGGGACTGAGGGCAGGAGGAGAAGGGGACGACAGAGGATGAGATGGCTGGATGGCATCATGAGCTTGATGGACGTGAGTCTGTGTGAACTCCGGGAGATGGTGATAGACAGGGAGCCCTGGCGTGCCGCAGTTCATGGGGTCGCAAAGAGTCGGATACGACTGAGCGACTGAACTGAACTGAATAATTAATGTTGAGCACCTTTTCATGTACCTTTTGGCCATCTGTATGTCTTCTTTGAAGAAATGTCTATTTAGGTTTCTGCTCATTTTTTGATTGCGTTGTTTCTTTTCGTTGTTGTTGTTGAGTTGTATGAGCTGTTTGTATCAATATATTTTGAAAATTAAACCCTCGTTGGTCACATCATTTGGAAATATTTTCTCCCAGTCGGTTGTCTTTTCCTTTTATTTATGGTTTCCTATGCTGTGCCAAAGCTTGTAAGTTTGGCTAAGTTCCATTTGTTTACTTTTGTTTTTATTTGTATTACCTTGGGAGACTGACCTAAGAAAACATCGGTACAGTTTGTGTGAGAGAATGCTTTGCTTAAGTTCTCTTCTAGGAGTTTCATGGTATCATGTCTTCCATTGAAGTCTTTAAGCCATTTTGAGTGTACTTTTGTGTGTGGTGTGAGAGTGTGTGCTAATTTTGTTGATTTACGTGCAGATATCCAGCTTTCCCAACACCACTTGCTAAAAGAGACTTTTTCTCCATTGCATGTTCTTACCTCCTTTGTCAAAACCTAATTGGCCGTAGGTGTGTGGGTTTATTTCTGGGATGTTTCTTATTTTAAGACACTGAGTTTTAGGGTTGTTTGTTAAACAGCAATGACCGACTGATACACCCCATATTCCTTTCAGCTATCGTCTAGCTTTTTCTTCTCAATTCCCACGGTATTGCTTGAAAGACCACCCCACATTTCTTGTCTTCACATCCTTACTTCCCATTCTCTCCTTCAGGCATCTCAGTCTTGCTCCAGTGCTAATGTTCACTCTTCTAGGAGTGTTTTGCCAAGATTTCCAAAACTATCCTGTTAAATTCATTGGGTTTATTTTGGTGTAAATCTTGCCAAACTTCTCAGTGGCGTTTATCACCATTGACTGTCCTGCTTTGGCTTTTAAAAAATATTATTTATTCCCAGATGGCTCAGATGGTAAAGCATCTGCCTACAATGCGGGAGACCCGGGTTCAATCCCTGGGTTGGGAAGATCTCCTGGAGAAGGAAATAGCAACCCACTCCAGTACTCTTGCCTGGAGAATCCCATGAATGGAGGAGCCTGTTAGGCTACAGTCCACGGGGTCGCAAAGAATCGGACACGACTGAGCGACTTCACTTCACTTCAGTTAGTTTTTGGCTGTGGTGGTTACTGCACATGGGCTTTCTCTCGTTGCAGCGAGCGGGGACTGCTCTCTAGTTGGGGTGTCTGGGCTTCTCATTGCAGTGACTCCTCTTGTTGCTAAGCACAGGCTCGAGGCACGCAAGCTTTACCAGTTGCAGTGCGTGGACTGATTCAGCAGATGCGGCTGTCAGGCTCTGGAGCACAGGCTCAGTGGTTGGGGCTCACAGGCTTAGTGGCCTTGGAGCATGTGGGATCCTTCCAGACCAGGGATCAAGCTGGCAGCCCTTGTATGGCAAGGCAGCTTCCTCATCATTGGGCACCTAGGGAATCCCCCTCCTTTTGGGTTTTTGGGCTTAGATGCCAGAGTTCTCTCCCTGTGGAGATCCTGGGCAGCCTTCTTTTAATTTCCAACCCTCTTACGTTGCTATTACTTGGGAAACACGTCCTAGAGCTCTACTCTTCCGAGCTGAAAATCCTTCCTGGGGAATTTCACGCACTTGTTTTCTTTCAGAAAACTACTATTTCTCTTATCATTTGATTTCTGTTAAAAAAGGACAAAGGTACATTATTTAATTACCACATAAGAATTAGTGTGCTATTTTGTTGACCAAATTTAGCCGTTCTATAGGTGGTTAAGAAGCAGCACATATGATATAAGAAGACATTAGAAAAATGAAATTTTCTTGGTTTGTTGAAGTTAGGTACATTTTTAACCTTGTAGATTGTTTCTGTTATGTGTATATTCACAGATGTTTTCTTTTAGCACATTGAAAGTGTGACAAAGTCTCCTGATCTACATTGTTTTTATTGAGAAGTTGGTCGTTAATCATATTGTTGTTCCCTTGTGTGTAATGTCACATTTTTCTTTGTTGCTTTCAAGATTTTCCTTTCATTTTTGGCTTTTAGTTATTTGACTGTATTGTGGCTGGGTGGCTTTTGTTTTTTTCTTTCCGGTATTCATCCTGCTTGGAATCCATTAGCTTCTTGCATCTGTGAGTTAATTTTTTTCACTTGAGATTACCACTACATCTTCAAATATAGAATATTTTCATCACCCTTAAAACTATTTCATTCCTTTTGCAGTCATTATCCCCTTCCCATTAAACACCCCATAGCATGTAGGTCAGAGCTTTAAATTTTGTCCCTTTCATCCTCAGAAGCTACCAAAGCTAAAGACACTCTGAAACCCTAAGTGCTGCATGACAAAACCAGCTCCAGTATTGCACTAACATCTCTAATTTCCCATTTCCCCTTTGATTTTAGCTCTGCGATCCCGTGAACTATAGTCCTCCGGGTTTCTCCGCCCGTGAAATTCTCCAGGCAAGAATACTGGAGTGGGTTGCCATTTCCTTCTCCAGATTTTAGCTTTGTTATTCCTCAATATCTCATTGGCAGTTTGGTGCTTTTAAGAAATTTATTCTACTTTTTTCAACAAGTTCATTGTTTCCAGCAGGGAGGTTTGTCCAGCTAATGTAGTCTTGCCTATTAGTAGGAAAAGAAGTCTCTAATTTTAAATAGTTTTAATTTTTTTAAATAAGAGTATATATTTACTAAAGAACTCTTCCAAAAAGGTATACGTTCTTTCTAAAATGATGCGAATCAAAAAATCCTCCCTCTTAAAAGCTGTACAATGTTTTAATTAGGAAAAAAAGGAAGATTTTCCATTGTGGAAGAGGAAACTAATGAAAGCTTACAGAAAGTAACCAGAAACCTACTCAAGGCTTTTAACATGTTCGTAACTATTTTATATTTGATGTTTCAGGAAATCAATTGACACTATCCAATATGCTATAGTAAGGCTTTTCTCAAAACAAAATAATAGAAAGTTAATTCCTTTCAGAAGCTCATTTAAGCTTTATGTAAAGCAAATGACTTGAGAAAGGACAGGATTTGTACTGGGAAAAGAGGTTTAAGAGAGATACTCATTAATTTGAAACTAACAGTTCTAGGAAAGTATAGATGGCAGATATTTCATGGGAAAGCTTTCCACCTCTTTGTGCCAAAATTCCAGTAAAAATTAGTTGCCAGAGCCTTTTGATAATGGAAACATAAATATTATCTATAGTGTTAAGTTTAAAAGCATCATTATTTTAAGATATTTTAAACTGTTTGTCTTTATCAAACAAACCAGATAAATCAGTTGCAAATATTTTTAGCAGAGCTGAATTAGAAAACTTGTTTCCTGGTTTTGGCTTCTATTCCAGGTTGCTTCTGCCACAGTGATGGATGTTTATTTCAGTGAATTGTAATGTCTACACTGACAAAAAAGAATGTACGTGGGCTTTTGATTAGCTTTTGGCTACGCTGGCCTGTGAAAGGAAGTGACCAGTTTCGTTCTTGTCCCTGGGGCATGAGCCTTGGCTCTCGTCTCCATTGCAACGACACAAGTCCCGCTATCAGTAAGCTAATTATTTCTTTCCTAGGTGGGTAGAGCCGAAAATGGCAGGCATCTAAATTCCCAAAACACAGCTCTTTTTTTCTACTAATGTCTACTCTATGAGAAAGAGTTGTTTTTTTGTGTGTGGTTTCGGGGAGGCTATATTTCTGAAAATATTCTAATTTAATGTTCTTATGTTTTTAGTCTTTAAGTGGCTCCAAGAAAGGTGGTACTGTAACCTCCGATGTAAGCAGTCCCTCTCTCTTCCTGCCACTTCCTCTTTACACTGGCATTTCTGTGACTTCTCCAGCCCACACTAACGTAGGAGACAAGTCCATGAACCAGGTTACAGTTAGTTATCATGTTTCTTGAACTGGAGTTTCTTGAACCCTATGAACTACAGTTTGTAGCCTGCCAGGTTCCTCTGTCCATGGAATTCCCCAGGCAAGAGTACTGTAGTGGCTTGCCATTCCCTTCCCCAGGGGATCTTCCTGACCCAGGAATCGAACCCAGGTCTCCTGCATTGCAGGCAGATTCTTTACTGTCTGAGCCACCACTGACGTGGAATAAACTGCATCTATTTGAAGTCTGCAGTTTGTTAAGTTTTGAAATACATATATACCCATTTATTTTCTGCGTTCTATTGCATTAGTTTCTGCTCTGCTCATTATTATTTTCTCTACTTGCTTTAGGTTTAATTTGTTCTTCCTTTCTAATTTCTTCTTTTTTTTTAATTGGAGGAAAATTGCTTTACTATGTTGCATGGGTTTCTGCGGTACAACAACATGAATCAGCCATAAGTATACATATATCCCCTTCCTCCTGAGCCTCCCTCCCAGCCCAGGCCCCATCCCACCCCTCTGCTTAAGTCATTGATTTGGGACTTCTCTGGTAGTCATCGCTGCCGTTCGGTTGCCCAGTCACGTCCGACTCTTTGTGACCCCATGGACTGCAGCACACCAGGCCACCATCTCCTGAAGTTTGTGCAAGTTCATGTCCATTGCATCGGTGATGGTGAGAGTCATTTCCTAGACAGGTTGATAGGAAGTCTAGGGGTCCCCAAGGAGAGAGGGGTCTGGAATTCTCAAGGAGGAGGAAAGGACAAACTTTTTTCTCTACATTCCTTAGGATTATAGAACAACAATGTATTCTGCCTGAGGACAGTCTCTGGATTAAACCTTCTGGCTAATTCTGTTATCTTAAAATGTAAATTATGGGAGTAGGTCTGGTGAGGTCTTGTCCAGACATTCTTTGGATTCATTGGAGAGTATATAACTTCATTGCTGATAATAATAATAAGCTGGTACTCTTTCTGCCCCCTTCTGATGCCTATGTCAGAAGCTTTCTCTATCTCCTTTATACTTTAATAAAATTTTATTTCACAAAAGCTCTGAGCGATCAAGCCTCGTCTCTGGCCCCGGATTGAATTCTTCTCCTCAGGGGGCCAAGAATCCCGGCGTCGTGATTCAACAACAACCTTTCAGTGGCATCCAGCCACTTCCTCCTCTGACACCCTCTTCTCATTCAGTGTTAAAAAATTTTCCCCTCATACTGCTTTAGTAGCATCCCACAAATTGTGATCCATTGTATACTTAATTTTCATTCAGGTCAGAATACTTTCTAATTTTCCTCTTTAGTTTCTTTATTGACCTGAGGATCTAGAAGTATCTTATAGAGTTTGAAAACAATTGAGGTTTTTCCAAATATAGTTTTGCTATTGGCTTATGTTGAATTTCATTGTAAGGAGAACATAGTTTATATGAATTGAATTCTTTTACATTTATCAGCACTGATTTCATGGTCTAGGATCTGTACTTTACCCAACACTGGGTGAATCTGGAGGTTTTCCAGTTGGCTGGTGTGGCGGGTATTGCTCCTGGCCCAGTGTTAGCACCTGGGACTGTTAACCTCTAATCCTCTCAGTTGGTTCAGTTCCTAGCTTTGGGCGATTTCCGCGCGTACATTCACTCATCAGTACTCAGCTGAATACTCACGGGGAGCCCTCCACAGACCTCCCAAGTTCGCATCCTATGAACTTCTTTCCAGCTCTCTGCCCTCATCCTCAGAATTCTAGCCGCCTTGGTCTTTCTAGGCTCTCAGCTCTTAGTCCTCATCCATCCCAGGGGATCTGCCAGGTTCTGGCGTGATTCCCTGTCTCTGTACTGTGACCTGGAAATGCTGCCAAAACGGTAGACTGGGGCAGTTGCAGGACTCACCTCATTTTCTTCCCACCTATCAGGGATCACTGTCCTTGCCTGATGGGTTTACTTGTTTCACAAACTGTCATTGCCTAAATGTGGTCTGTTTTTCATTGTTTCCAGAATGAGAATAAATCTGGTCCATATTAGTCCATCTTAGTTGGAAGGAAAACTGTCCATCTCTCTCTTTGCTCTTCTAAGAGGCTGCAACAGTCGGTATATCAGAGCTTCTTCCCACGTGGAAAGAGCCCCATCCGTCTTCCACAGCCTCTCTCTTCTCTCCCTTGTCAGCCAGGCCAGAGGCTACAGCCTCCCATAGACAGCTAAGGCAAGTCTGAGAGTAGGAATTTTTGTTTGTCAGCTTTTATAGTGGTAACACGCCATCCCAAATCTGAGCTGCTGGTATCCACATTTATTTCTTGCCTGCATGACTTGAAGGCTATTGTTGGCTCCTGCTCTGCTGGACTCAGCAAGCTTAGCTTTTTTTCAGCTAGGCTTTCCTGGACTCATTTCAGCTCTGTGTAGCTGCTTCTTCTGGCACCAGAGGTGAAGAAGGCATGCTGGTTTCTTGGCAAAGGTTCAGAGGGAGAGGCACAGGTCGAAGCACAAAACCGCATTTAAAGCTTCTCCTCAGTCGTGGCGTACCTGATGTGTGGGCCCATTCCACTGGCCAAAGCAAATCAGTAACCAAGTCCAGAGTCAAATGTATGGGAAAGCACACCCTACCTACAGCAAGCATGATAAAGACAGAGAAGGAAAAACTAATTATAAGCAATTATGATCTTCCGTAGAATTGGTGACTTGCACTTTCCTCCTGTATTTCTCTACTATGTGCTCTGCCGGCACAGAGGACCTTTCTCATAGTACTTAGCACATCATATATTTCACAGATTAATCTCAGTTCGATGTTTATATGACTCTTTTGTCTGTCCTCTACCAGAAAATAAGCTTCATAAATACAGAGATAGTGCCTGGCATATAGTAGTAGTAGCAGATAGTAACTGATATATGGATGAATGAGTGAGTGAGTGAGTCAGTGAATGAATCTCTCTCTCTGCTTATTTTCCCAAGGTACTAAGGAATGCGCTAGATGGCATTTGGTTAGAAACTATTTAGGATGCACTAGCCCAGGACCACTTCCCAGGTGGCCGCTAGTGGTAAAGAACCTGCCTGCCAGTGCAGGAGACATAAGAGACGCAGGTTCAATCCCTGGATTGGGAATATCCCCTGGAGAAGGAAATGGCAACCTACTCCAGTATTCTTGCCTGGAGAATCCCATGGACAGAGGAACCTGGCAGTCTGCAGTCCACGGGGTCACAAAGAGTCAGACACAACTGAAGTGGCTGAGCTGTTGAGCATGAGCCTAGGACCAAGAGATGCTACATGATTCAGTCATACTTGCCAGACGGCTCAGCCCTGGCGCTCGACGAGGAGACTTGCTTTCCCTTGCTACTCTTCTCTGTACCTATTCTTGTGGATGTGGGGAGCTAGGGTTTGGAGCAACACTCAAGCATTCCCGGATTCTTGGCATAATCCCAAATGAATAACCTCCATAACTGCACCCAGTTTGTTTTGGTTTTTTTTTTTTTTTGGTCATTTAATGTAATTCTTTATTGAAAGAATTTTCTCTGTGCCTATAATAGAGCATAGCAGTGCACACTAAAAGAAGAAGAATTTAAATCATTAACTTTGTTTTATCTTTTAAAATATAATTATTTTTATATAGATCCCATTAAGAAATAAAGTCATTAATATTAAAACAGAATAATTTCTGATTCTGTCTGAAGAAAAAATTCTTAGAGTTATTTTCAAATATAGAGATTGCTGGTACTTCTCTAAAATGTTTAATTAACTTATTGATTGATTGACTGGGAGATAGGTACAATAACTATTCTTCTTATTCTAACAGTCACAGGAAGGTAGAAATCTGTTATCGGCCTGCTTCTTTTACCCCATTATTGTAATATAATTACAATAAAACTTGAAATATGTGTTTATATCTCAGGAACAGGATACCCTAGAATGAGGGAAATATAATAATATAACTTATATCAACATTATTCCCTATTCTGTCACTTCATCTTAGTGAGCACTAAGATTTATAACCAGGTCTTTCTTTCTCAAGGGCCTTCTCTTCACCACCATGCATGTCTCTTTTTGCAGATAACCTCCCACTTTCTTTCTCTTTTTTAAAAAAATATAAATTTATTTAACTTAATTGCAGGCTAATTACTTTACAATATTGTATTGGTTTTGCCATACATCAACATGAATCCACCATGGCTACACCCAGTTTTAACACTTGGCTTACTGAGCGGCAGGCTGCCGGGAAGCAGAATATCAGGTGAGAAGATCAAAGCTGGGTGAGGCTTCTGGTGGCATTTAGAACTTGGCGTTGCATCCCTCTGAGCCACATGGGCTGGGTTAGCTTCCCACAGAGCTCCCAGCCTTCGGATTATTTGTACCAGGTATTTGGGGTTAGGGCTGGATGGCCTCTCTCCCAGGTTATCCTGTCTTAAGCTTCATTCAAGAATGATCTCTGAAGATTCATGCTGTGTCCTTGGACACAGTAACCTCTGGGATCTGCATAGAGTATCTCTTGTCATAATAGTCTCAGGATTGGTATGGTACACTGTTGGCCATGGTAATCTCTGGAGACTCATAAAGCATGTTCTTGGGCTCCTCAAATCACCATTGACCACTTGTTTTCAAGTTAAGTTTGTCCAGTTTGGTGCAAACTTAGAGGTGGCTTCAGTGATATTAGTAATGATCCATTTCTTTAGCCGGGTGGTAGATACACAGGATTTTACATAATTATTTTATTTAAAACCTACTTATATATAACATATATGTTCCTCTGAATATATCAAATATCTCAAAGGATAAGGAAACGAAAAAACAAGAAAAAAATAACATTAAAACTAAAGTGAGATTCCATTTTCAGTCATGAGATAACCACAAAGATTAAGTAACTGCTAAGACTCAATAAGCCGAAGAATTGATGTTTTTGAGCTGTGGTGTTGGAGAAGACTCTTGAGAGTCCCTTGGACTGCAAGGAGATCCAACCAGTCCATTCTGAAGGAGATCAGTCCTGGGTGTTCTTTGGAAGGAATGATACTAAAGCTGAAACTCCAGTACTTTGGCTACCTCATGGGAAGGGTTGACTCATTGGAAAAGACTCTGATGCTGGGAGGGTTTGGGGGCAGGAGGAAAAGGGGACGACAGAGAATGAGATGGCTGGATGGCATCACTGACTCAATAGACGTGAGTTTGAGTGAACTCCGGGAGCTGGTGATGGACAGGGAGGCCTGGCTTGCTGCAATTCATGGGGTCACAAAGAATCGGACTCGACTGAGGGACTGAACTGAACTGAAGACTCAATAATGGTGAAAAAGAGAAAAAGCAGATAAACTCATAAGTGGGGGGAATATAAATTGTCACAATCTTTAAGGAAAGTCCTTTGATATACCTATCAAAAGGGCATCCTCTTTGTTCTTAAAATTTCACTTTATGAATATATTGTATTGATATACCTACACAAAGACTAATGTGTATGAGACTGTTCAGTGAAGCTTTAGTCATATTAACAAAGGACTGGCCACATTGAAAGGCCCAGCAAAGACAGACTGAATAAGTGAAATGAACTGCTGTGAAGCTCTTAAGTCTAACACTACTTTTCACCTACTGACACAGAATGAACTCCATAATGCTGGGTGAAGAAGTAAGGAAGAGAGAGGAGGAGGGAGGGAAGGGGGGAGAAAAAGGAGGAGAGAGCCCGAAGAGGGAAAATGCCAAAGGGAAGGGAAGGGTGCTGTCAAAAAGCAGTGACTGGTTGAGTAGAGCTGAATTGAAGATCAGGTATTAGGACCTGGAAGGAGCCAAATGAGCAATTTAAGTAGGAGTGAGGACCTGCAATACCGTGCTGAAAGGTTTGTTCTGTGTCTTGGAGAAGATGGACAGCCTGTGAAGCATTTTACAGAGGGGAGTGGTTGGGTCACATTACTGTCACTCAGCAGCACTGGGGATAGAGATCAGAGGTGAGGGATCAGATGGAGGTTTGGAAGCAATGACATACTCGGGCTGGAGAGATCAGCGAGAAACACGATGGATCAGATGCAGTGAGCAACTGGATATGGGGAGTAAGGAAGAGGAGAGAATCTGGGATGTTCTTAGGGGCCAAACCAGGTCACCAGCTGAGTGGTTACACCATTCAGAGAAATGGGACCCAGAGGGACTGCTGGTTTGTGGTGAAGGCAGAGGGTGGCACAGAGCAAATGTAATAGGCTTGGCCTTCAATGTTCACTATGGGAAAAGCTCAAGAAACTCTTAAGAATGTGAATAGGCACAATTTTAGTCAATTTCACTGTATCGATATTTTTCTAACAACCAAGTATGTAATATACTTCAAAGAAAGTCTGCACAAATTCCAATATTTGTTTCTTGGAACACTAGAGATGAGACGATTACATAAGAACAAGGATTGTTGAGGTTTTGTTTTTGATTTTTTTTCCCATCAGGGACATGTTATGTTTTGTTTTGAAGAGTCGAAATCAAGCCTGAGCAGTGATTTATTCATAACAAAATCAATTTGAGAAAAATCCCAAATTGCAGAAACTGGCAAAACCACAGCACTCTTCATTAAGATGCAAGAGAGGGATAACAGCCAAGTGATGAATTTAAGGTAACACCAGCTAATATACAAAGGAGAAGATAACTGGAGTATTCCAGCAGTACTTAAAATAATTTCAAGAAACTGTGAGTGCAGAGTTAAAGGGCAAATTTGAAGGATAGTAAGTAAAATTGTAAGCTTCAGTTAATTTCAGAGGGAACTAGGAAAGGAAGTCTCTATTTTGCTGTCTTTGCAATCCACAAGTCCTGATTTATTATTTAGAATTCCTCCTGTGTAATTCTTGTTTTTCTTAGCTTCCCATGCCTTCTATTGATGTGGTAGTTACCTTAGGTCTATTTTATTCCACAGGAACATAATACTGTTTAGAACCAGGGTTGTGTTACCATGTTTGCACCTCCCCCCTCCTCTAGGTACCCAGAATACCAATTGCAGGCTGGAGGGCATGCTCCGAATTAAGAGGGTAGGATGCTAAAAGACCCATGGAAATAGGGGAAGCTCTAAAGCAGCTCAAAATGAATGAGGTCATACTGGCTATCCTGAAATAATAACACAGCATTCTGAAAGGCTCCACAAGGTCAGGTTAGGAGTTTGTTAGGATGAAAGCCACAGGGGATGTCCAGTTCACCTGGAGCAGTGGGAGTCAGTGTTACCTAAAGAATGGGCTGGCTGGGGAGGAGATCATTGTCCTGGCAGAAATGCTCACCCCAAGAATGCCCAGTCACCAGGAGTGTTTGTCTAAAGGGTGTACGGAATAGAGCAGATGCAGGATTAGAAACCTCTTAGGATCCTTAGCAAGTTTAAGAGTCCATATTTTCTCAGCTTGGCTACAGCAGTACTTAAAATTTTCTAACTTTCAGAGTTTGATGTGACTTTTAATGAATTAGAATGATTTTTCACACTAATTTGTGAAAAATAATGTGAAATAATGAATGCTTTTAGAAATCAAGTCAGTCCAATATATATACATATAAATCAGAAATGCCATTCATATGTGTGAAATGTGATTTTGGGGGCTCATGTTTTAACACTCAGACACGTATTCAAAACGTGTTTTAGTGGTGTCTCACTAAAAGACATTATAAGGAGGGGAAGCTTTTGGACACTTCAACAGCATTAATCCATCTTTGCTCTGCTGTTCATGAGAGATATTGAATTATAGCTTAGAGAAAAAAGGCATAAATCATTGAACATCTAAAATTTCAAATCAAATGGTAGACTCTTTCCTGAGACTGGCATAATTCAGATGTCCACTCACTGGTTCTCAACCAGGGTAGCTCCTCAGAATCACCCATGGGTGCCCAACCTCATCCCAGACCTGCTTAGCATGCATTTCTCTGACAGTTAAGGAAGCCAAGTGTCGCTTCAGAGGTGTATTGGCCGTCTTGTTTGATTTGCCAGCCCCTATCATTCTCCTACTTTTTCATTTTCACTCTTCTCTATTTGTAGGATCTTCTGGTTTCTTAGCGACGTGAAACATGCAAACACGCGTTCTCTCATTCTTTCGTGTGCTTAGAATGAACATTGAGACCAAAATCACCAGCCTTTTACTTGTCGTTTTATAGATTTAGCATGCTCGTTAGATACCTGATGAAATCAGTTCTTACAGTCAGCGAAACTGAGATTTCAACTAAATGAAAATGATAGAAATGATAGCCTAGGATATTTTAACATTTCAGTGGAGGTTTGTCATCATTCCAATTCTTGATTGTCATTGCTACTTGATAAAAATTTCTCAACGTCTTAAAGTGGAGACTTCTTTTGATACGCATGTTGGTTTCAGCACTTTGTGTACATAGTATGTCCATTTTTCACTTGAAAATGGAGAAACAAAATGTCATATATCTCCCTCATCTCTATTGTCTTTTTAAAAATAAAAGTAAAATTGATTTACAATATTGTGTTAGTTTCAGGTGTATGGCAGTGATTCAGTTTTTTTTTTCCCAGATTATATCCCATTATAATTTTTTACAGGATATTTGGGTATAATTCCCTGTGCTAAACATTAAATCCTTATTGTTTATCTATTTTATGTATTGTAATTTGTATCCGTTAGTCCCAGACTCCTAATCTGTCTGTCCCTCCTCCCTCTCCTCTTTGGTAACCATAAGTTTGTTGTCTATCTTGGTGAGTCTATGTATTGATTCACTTGTATTATTTTTTATATTCCGCATGTAAGTGACCTCACACAGTATTTGTCTTCCTCTGTCTTATTTCACTAAGCATAATATTCTCCAGGTGTATCCATGTTGCTGCAAATGGCAATATTTCATCCTTTTCATGGCTTAATAATATTCCTGTGTGTGTGTGTGTGTGTGTGTGTGTATCACATCTTCCTTATCCATTCATCTGTTCATGGGGACTTGGGTTATTTCCATATTAGCACTGTAACTAGAATAAAATGAAAACATGAATCATCTTCTCTTTTCCACAGTTAATTCTCAGGTGGTTCAGTTCAGCCTCTTTGATTCTTTAACCAGACAACATTCCCTCTGACTTCTTCCTTCATTTTGCTAATCATGGTTGGGGGAGAGGGGAGGAATATTCTGAATCTCAAAGTGCATGAGAGAGTAGTAGTTTTTACTTGTTGACTTATGACTTTTCTCTTATTCTTTTAAACTGGTGTGATTTTCCCCAGCTTCTTCTATTCCTCTCTTTCAAGGAGTTAATTACTTCTGTATGACTTTTATAAAGTGAGTTATAATATTTCTTAATGTATTGAGTTCTTCGTATGTGCCAGGAACTGGGGACACAGAGATAAACAAGGAACATCTTTGCTCCTAAGCTCAGAGAACAGAGAAATGGTGCAGATGCTGTGATCAACAGAATAATGGGCGTGGCTGTATCTATTCTCTGATCCCCAGAACCTGCCATGCAAAAGGGCTTTGTAGATGTGATTAAGGTTAAGGGCCTTGAGATGGGGAGATTAGTCTGGATTATCCAGGGGTGGGGGTGGTGCATATCAGATTACACTAGTCCTTAAAAGCAGAGAGCCTTTCCCAGCTGTATTCAGAGCACCAGAGAGAGATGGTAGTATGAGAAGAAGCCAGTCAATTGTTACTGGCTTTGAAGACAGAGAAAGAGACCACGCCCTGAAGGATGAGTGTAGGACTCTCTAGAAATTGGGAAAGGTACAATCCATGGGGTCACAAAGAGTCAGACATGACTGAGCGACTAATACTTTCACAAGGAAATAGATTCTTCCCTTGATGCTCCAGAAGAAACGCTGCCCCACTGACATCTTGATTTTAACCCAGTGGGACCTGCATCAGACTTCTGACCTCCAGAACTGAAATGACATTTGTGTTGCTTAAGCTGCCAAACTTGTGGTAAATTCGTTAAAGGAGCTGCTGCTGCTGCTAAGTCACTTCAGTCGTGTCTGACTCTCTGCGACCCCATGGACTGCAGCCTACCAGGCTCCTCCGCCCATGGAATTTTCCAGGCAAGAGTACTGGAGTGGGGTGCCATCGCCTTCTCCATTAAAGCAGCGAAACAGAACTAATGCGGGTGCTCTCCACTGGGTGTAAGGCAGCTCAGACTGTGCTCAGGGTTGACTGGAGGCATCGGCAGGTGCTGTAGGTCCTCAGAGTTGAGCGTGGCCCGAGTGAGAGCGATGAGGAAGTACCACCCAGGAGGAGGCCTGCAAGTTGTCCTCAGAGTATTAGGATGTGGCCAGTCACACGAAGGAAGAGGAAGACATTTCAGACAAGGAGATGAACACCCAAGTTAATGCTCCAGCGTGTTTGCATATCAATTTCCTGTATAGGAAAAGTTGGAGGAGCTGGAAAAATAAACATAAGTAACTTCTGCTCTTGGCAAAATGGCAGGCTAGATACTCTGAAGGGTCTTTCTACTTTCCAACAACCATAGTGGTGACTAATATGAGCTTTTCAGTGCATTGCTGGGCCTCCAGGAGGTAAGAAAATACCCAGTCTTCCACCCACAACAGCACCAAAAATGAATTAGTGGCCTCCTGTAGCTCAGACCCTCTCTCACACTGAAAACTAAAAACTAAAAAAAAGAATTAAAAGCAGTCACCTGGAAGTGACCAGCGTGCATTATAATAGACTCGTAAGGAGTTACTAGGTGTGACAATGGGAATCCAGAGAGATGTACCCAGAACCCAGGGCAGATTTTGTACCCGGTGAGTTTCCTGCCCAAGATAGGTGGCTGAGAGGCTAAACAGCATAAACAAGGGGAAGAGTGCTAGTTGTGAATGAAAAGATGGGTCAGTCTGCATTGAAACTGAGAACTTCTGTTCATCAAAAAAAAAAAAAAAGAGTAAAGTATAATAAAGGCAAGTCACAAAGATATTAGCAACACAAATAATGAGCAAAGAATTCAATTTCAGGATATATCAGGGGTTCCAGAAATTCAATAAGCAAAGACAGACAATCCAATGGAAATGTCTCCCCCAGTTATGAAGACATTTCACGGAAGCAACAGCACAGATGGTGAATAAATATGGTAAGCTGTTACCAGAGACAAGCAAATTAAAACAAGATACCATTTTATATCCAGTATTAGCAAAATGAATAAGTCTGACAATATTGTGCTAAAAAGAATATCAAGCAATGGGGACACTTACACACAACTGGTGGAAATTTACAATGAACTGGTTTAAACAGTTTGGGAGAACATTTGGTATGACACACTGTATTTGAGTATTTATATATCTTGAAAGTGTTAGTTGCTCAGTCATGTCTGACTCTTTGTGACCCCAGGGACTGTAGCCCACCAGACACCTCTGTCCATGGGATTCTCCAGGCAAGAATATTGACGTGGGAAGCCATTCCCTTCCCAGCCTAGGGGTCCAACCTGGGTCTCCTGCATTGCAGGCAGATTCTTTACCGTCTGAGCCGCCAGGGAACCCAGTTCCCCTTTTGGGTATATAGCCTGGAGAAGCACTGGTACACAGGCACCCAGAGCCACGTGTCAGAGCATTCATTGCAGTGCTGTTGGGATAGTGAAAAATATTGACTAGAAACAGTTTAACATAGACAAGGCGGTGGCTGAATATGTTGTGAAGTAGTCATACCAATATTATAAAACTGTGATAGGGAACATGTATGAATTATAATGTAACCACATACTAAATGACAAAGAATTACTTATTATGAAAGCAATTTTTTCTAGCTCAAAAAACCTAAAAAATTATTTACAAATATACTTAGATATGGTAATACAGGGGTTAATTACAGTATTGAATGAAAGTAGTGAGTCTCAGAAGATCAGAGTATGACACCATTTTTATAAAGCTCTAAAATAAGTGAGACTATGTATTATTTAGAGATACATAGATTTATGTGGTTTTACATGTAAAATTACATAAAAAGCCAATGATAACTGAAATGGTAAGCACAAAATTCAGGATGCGATATTCCTGCAGAAAGCAGGTGGTTGGGTTGATGAGGGAGCACACAGGAAGTCTGGACAGAATTGCTTACGTTTGGCTTATTCTTTGTGTGATGTGCTCACTGGTGTCTATCTTGGTGTCATGTTTTTTAATTTACAAGTGTATCGCGTATATTATTTCGTAGCATCATATGCTGCATAATGGAAACTGAGGCTACACAGCACCGGTTTTGCTCAAGTGACTGTGCTCCCAGCTCTTCTTCCTTGGGTGCTCTTCCGTGTACCCTCAAACTCGAATCAGGGCCACAGGCCTGAAGGAAGAGCAAAGTGTGTTGTGAAATAAGACATGCAAATGCCATTTGATTTCAGCTCAGAACTAGGGATCTTCCCAGATCAGGTGTTGTAAAATGAGGGAGCTGATCCTCCACTCCTCTGCTGGGTCATGTTTCAGTATGGGGGCTCATTTTTCAGCCTCTGCTCTGTCTTTAAAATGCCCTGCTCAAGTTCACGTGGGCTTCAAGCAGTCCTTGGCTGCCGAGTGCCTTCCCGTTCCACCCTGCTAAAATTGAAAGTTGCTTTTACACATTTTAAAGGAAGAGTAGAAAAAGTTCCTTTATCTTAATTGCAATTGTTAAATATATAGCTTAAGCATACAACAAAGGCTTTTCTTCCAAATATGTTGGAGTGGGAAACAACAGTTGTTAATAAATTGAAGTCATTTTAATTCAGATTGATTTCTTAACCATATTCAGGGCAAATAAAGCAAACATCTAACTACCTTCTCCACCCCTGGGGTCACTCATCTTCCAGAACCACTCCATCTTGCTGGGTTTCCCCCAGACAGAGTATCTTTCTTACATTACCACCATCTCTGCACAAACATACTCTCATCCCTTCTAATGCCCAAACCCAAGTTCTTCCCCACCAGCTACATTTTGCAGCAGGCAGGGCTTTGATGGGTTCAGGGGACTGAGGCAGGTGCTAAGGAACGGGGGGAGCCAGCAGGAGTAGGGTGGTCTGGGGTGGGAGTTTCGTGTGACATAAGACGTGCAAAGGAATTAATGGCAATCAGAACCACATTGCAGGTTTTGAAGTAGATAGAACATGTGTACTGAGGTTACATAGCCTGGGGTCAGGGTGACAGTTGAGTTCCTAAACTTCTGAGAGTCTCAGCCTCTTAATCTGTAAAAATAGTTACATCCTAGCATGGTTGTAGTGTTTACAAACTGTCAATGCTCAGTATACACTCAGATGCAGTGTTTTATTTGCATTGGATGAATATTGAAATTACAGAGATTCTTTCTAGGCTTGTTGATAGAGACGTAGCTTTGACTCAGTGTGGGGTGATTTACTTGCTCATCCTTGAATGCAGATTTCTTCACACTCCTTTTCACTGTTGAATCTATTTCCCGAGCCTTTACAGCCACTGAACCAAAAGCGAGCGCAGGAATTGACCTGTTTGTCATAATACCATCGAACCACATATTCACTACAGTTCCCTGGCTGTAGGGGTTCCAGACATCTAGGATCTAGAGTGAGAAAAAAATAGCCAGTTATTATAGGTTTTTCTTTCATTGAAAAGTAAAAGCTTTATGAAGCTTATTCTCTATGCACACTAACATACCAACTAAGAAAGTGTGATTCTAAGTTAAGAAAGCATTCCCAAATACCCAAAATATTTCCTCTACAGCCTGAAATTTCACCGTTAAATAAACATTCCCTTGAAAACATTGAAGTTTTTGGTCTTCATGAAATCCCATTAAATGCTTATTTCCCTGAAAGCATAATACTGTGAGCCTTCTTTAGCTTATACTCTTGTGAGTAACTTTGAAATTATTTATTAGTTTTGATAGTTTTTGTGTGGAGATTTTAGGGTTCTCTGTGCAGAGTATCGTGTCATCTGCCAAGAGTGATAGTTTTATTTCTTCCCTTCCAATTGGATATGCTTTATTTCTTTTTCTTGCCTGACTGCTGAGACTGGGACTTCCTGTAGTATGTTAAATATGTTAATAGAAGCTATGAGAGTAGGCATCCTAGTTTGTTCCTGAATTTAGTGGAAAGGCTCTCAGATGTTCACCACTGAGTATGTGAGTTTGCATCAATGGCCATTTTCTCCTTTTTTCCCCCAGTTGTGTTTGTAGTTCTTCTCTGATCATTTCGTCTTATTTTTGCTTCTCTCATTGTGGTTTGATGACTTTCTTTTGTAGTATGCCTGGATTCCTTTATCTCAACATTTCTTTTAGGGTAGATTTCAGTTCAGTTCAGTTCAGTCGCTCAGTCACGTCTGACTCTTTGCGACCCCATGAATCGCAGCACACCAGGCCTTCCTGTCCATCACCAACTCCCGGAGTTCACTCAAACTCACGTCCATCAAGTCAGTGATACCATCCAGCCATCTCATCCTTGGTCATCCCCTTCTCCTCCTTCCCCCAATCCCTCCCAGCAACAGGGTCTTTTCCAATGAGTCAACTCTTTGCATGAGGTGGCCCAAGTATTGGAGTTTCAGCCTCAGCATCAGTCCTTCCAATGAACACCCAGGACTGGTCTCCTTTAGGATGGACTGGTTGGATCTCCTTGCAGTCCAAGGGACTCTCAAGAGTCTTCTCCAGCACCACAGTTCAAACGCATCAATTCTTCAACGCTCAGCTTTCTTTACAGTCCACCTCTCACAGCCATACATGACCACTGGAAAAATCATAGTCTTGACTAGATGGACCTTTGTTGGCAAAGTAATATCTCTGCTTTTTAATATGCTGTCTAGCATAACTTTCCTTCCAAGGAGTAAGCGTCTTTTAATTTCATGGCTGCAATCACCATCTGCAGTGATTTTGGAGCCCCAAAAGATAAAGTCTGACATTGTTTCCACTGTTTTCCCATCTATTTCCCATGAAGTGATGGGACCAGATGCCGTGATCTTCGTTTTTTGAATGTTGAGCTTTAAGCCAACTTTTTCACTCTCCTCTTTCACTTTCAGTATTGCTTAATTCTTTTAGTTTTTGCTTGTCTGAGAAATTCTGTATCTCTCCTTCTATTCTAAGTGATAATATTGCTGCGTAGAGTATCCTAGGTTGTGGGTTTTCCCTTTCAGCCCTCTGAATACATCATGCCACTCCCTCTGGCCTGCAAACTTTCTGCAGAGAAATCAGCTGATAGCCTTGTGGGGATTCCCTTGTATATGATTCTTTTTTTTTTTTTTCCCCTCTTGCTACCTTTAGATTTCTCTCTTTAACTTTTGCTAATTTAACTGTAGTATGTCTTGGTGTGGGTCTGTTGGGTTCGCCTTGTTTGGGACCCCCTGTGCTTCCTGTACCTGGATCTGTTTCTTTCTTCAGATTTGTGAAGTTTTCAGCAGTAATCTCAGCAAATGCATTTTTGATCCTCTTCTGTGTCTCTTTTCCTTCTGGAGTCCCTTTTGATGCAAATGTAGGTATGTTTGATGTTACCCCCAGAGGTCTCATATGTTGCGTTTGTTTTTTGGTTTTGTCTATCTGTTGTTCTGATTGGAATTTCCATTATTCTATTTTCCAGATCACTTACGTGTTCTTCTGTGCCATTTATTCTGTTCTTCATTCCTTCTAGAGTATTATTTATCTCAGATATTGAATTATCTGTTTTACTGTGTCTTCTTTATGTTTTCTAGTTCCTTATTAAAATGACTTGTATTCAGATCATTTCTCTGCCCTAATTAGCATTTTTATTACCAATGATTTGAATTCTTTATGTCATAAGTTGCTTATTTATGTTTCATTGTTGTTGTTGGTTTTTTTTCCAGGGGTTTGCTTTTTTGTTCTTTCAATGGAGAGTAGTTCCTCTGCCTTTTCATTTTACCTAACTTTCCCTGTCTCTGTCAATCTGGATGAGACCGTTACCTGTTTTGGCTTTGAAGAGGTTTTCCTATGTGGGAGTGTCCCTGTGTGATCTGCATGTGCCCAGGGCCTTTTGTGGGAGAGCTGGGTTTGATGTGGATACAGCCTCGTCTCTCCTCAGGGTGTGCTGGCAGCTGCCACTTTGGTAAGGGAGCGGGGCTGGAGATGGAGAAGCTGGAACTGGAGCCGGCTGTGAGTACTTCTCTGCTCAGTGGCTGTCACCGCCCTGTCAGGGGCAGGGCCTGCTCCCCAGTTGCTGGAGTAGAAGCCCTGAGGGTCAGGCTTGAGCTGACTCTTCGCCCTTTGAAGTGTGTGTTTTTCCTTCTCCCTACTCGGGGATTTTTGTTTCAAAGGAAGAGATTACTGAAGCAAGTGGGGCTCGTGTACTCTGACCATTCAAGCGTCTGTAGTTTGGCTCAAAGGCATGCCACAATCTCGTCTTTGCTGCTGCTGTGGCCACCCGAGATCTAGTGCTCGGCTGTAGCATGGAGTGAGTGGGGCTGGGATGCTCCCTCTTCTTGGGCTGGGGCATGCAGCAAGGTAGTCCTGGGAATTCCAGCAGCTGTGCTGCAGTCAGAATCTGGGCTGCTTCTGGGGGGCTGCTTGAATACACGCCAACAATGGCTGCTCTCTTGATATCACAATTTTCTTTTAAAAAGATCAGCTTTTACAGAACAATAAAAACATGACCTTCTAATGTCAGTTGACAAGTTTTGGAAACACTTCCCCTTCTCCAAAAAATATAAAAAATTAAGCTAAGTAGAGCTACAATAAGAAAGCTTGTTAAATCCCCTTTTTTATTTCATGGTTGTCCTTAGTCCCTTGGTTAGTATTTCTTACTGAGAAAGTAATGCCAAGGTGGGAAAATTCCCCAAAAAGGCCAAATAGATGCTTGCTGCCTGACACTTGTGTTTTGTGCAATAGTTTACATGCCGTAAACTTCATTTCTCAATAGCAAAACAAGCCCTTTCTCTATCTGGCATAGTCATTTCCCCAGATTTGAAGTATATCTCAGCTAATTTGTTTTCTAAAACTGACCACTAACTTTGCCTCTTTGACCAAATGGAAATGAGCAGTGGATTCTATCTCCCTCCACTCTTAAAAAACAAGAACTAAATAATATCTGTTCCAAGCCAATCTAAGCTGCTTTGGGGCAAGAAAATTATCTCTCTTGCTTGTTCTTTAGAAACTACATATGTAGTGATTAATTTTTATGGACATTAACACCATGGACAATATGTTGGTGAATCGGAACCTAGATTCTAGCTTCTTTCTCTTTCTTCCACCCAGGGGTCAAAGCTTCAAATGTCTACAGTTGCAAAGGTTCCAAGTAAGACACTAGGGGATGGTAGGAGCTATGGTGAACATCAGACCAGCATCCTCTCTAAAGGCATTCACATTTTAACAATAACAAGAAACACTATAAGACCTTTAAAATTTTTGATCAAATTTGTTCCACAACCAGCCTGTTCTCCAATTCTATATATAATAGAATGAAAAGCTTCTTCTGTCCTCCCTGTTTAGAATCAGAACATGCTCCCTCTGCCTCTGGGTGAGATTTTAGAGACCATCCTTTCTGTGCCTTATTATTATTATGGATACAGCAGCTGATGGGCAGAACTCTCTCACCTTTGTGCACAAAACTTTCTGGCTCTAAGTTCAAAGTGGAACTCGGAGCTCTGGTTTCCAGGCCCTTTGTCTGATCCTCAGGAGGCCTGAGCAGTGGCCCCGGGATGGTGGCAGCCTCAGGTGAAGGAGTGGTGGCCGGGCTGGCAGCCCAGGTCCTCTCTGAAGGCTCGTTCTCTCTATCCTGGGCCCCGGAGATACGTACCTGCACAAAGAATCCAGAGTTTCGAACCTGGTGATATCAAGTCAAGAAAGCTAGTTTGCTCTGGGGAAGATTTAAAGTCCAGCACTGCTGCTTCTCTCATTTTTCAATGTTAGTTATTTCAATAAAAGCTCAGGAAGTGATGCCTCTCCTCTATGTCAGGCATCCCCAAATACCTGAGTTATGGATTTTCTGACCACCTCACGCAGGTGTAAGTGTGTGTACACACACCCGCGCACACACACACACACACACATGTCCCGCTGCTAGGCACAAATGCTTTTCTTCTGGGCCTTTCAGAGAGATCTACCTGCAGGGCACGAAGCATGTGAGTTTGAGAGGAGTTTCATCTTCATCCTTTTCTTAGTCAGTTGTATGAAGAGGGAAAATAAGCACTATTTCTTTAACGGTGTTTTTAATGACGTTTTCCTCTCTGTTTTCTAACACTAGAGAGCTTAACAATATATTCCAAAATCTCTACCACAAACTCAACCAACGTTGAGATTGGGAATTGGAGTGACAGAGGACAATAATACAGCTAAAATAAAAACAAGAGCAATCAGTTCTCATCTCATCCTATTATCTGGACCCCAGCAAATGCCAAATGCTGCAGGATGCTTAGCTTCTATGAAGTTCTGGGAAATGTATGCTAGCTAAAGAATGAAGGATTATAATTTCAAAAGCAAGTTTTCTGAACTAAGAGTTCTAAGTTTCATCTAAATTTATGATATGCAATGAAACAAGAAAGAAAATATGTTTTAGTTAAAAAAAAAAAAACAGTCACGCCAGTTATTCCTGACTACAGTTGCCAGCAGCTAGAACAATCTTCTGTGGGTCCAATTAAGTTATTTTTCTCTTGGACCCCAGCTACACGGAATTGAATGGATCATTTATTTCAGTCCTAGCACAGTGTTGTCATTTATCCTTGCAAGGCCCTCTCTTGTTTGTTTGTGTTTGTTTGTTTATTTAAATAAGCAAACCTGTGAGCTAGGTAAAGTCGTTTTTGCTGCTTTCTCACCTGTGGCTCCTGTCATCTTGTGGCCAGAGCCAGCTGTCAGCATTAGCTGCTCTCTGCCATCTAAGATGTTCCACTGCTTTCGAGTCTGTGTACACATACGATACTTTGGCCACCTGATGTGAACAGCCAGCTCATGGGAAAGGACCCTGATGCTGAGAAAGATTGAAGGCAGAAGAAGAGGGCAACAGAGGATGAAATTGGTTGGATGGTACCACCGGTTCAATGGACATGAACTTTGGCAAACTCTGGGAGATGGTGAGAGACAGGGAACCCTGGCGTACTGCTGTCCATGGGGGTCACAAAGAGCTGGACGTGACTTGGCGACTGAACAACAACAACACACACACACATACACACACACACACACACTCTTACATACAGTGGGGACGGGCTAGTTAACTTCATTACTCATGTATGTATATTTTTATGGCAATTAAGTGATTATCAGAGCAAACATTTCCATTAGGACTGATCTGGTCATCAGTGTAGGTAAAGGGCACTCAATTCAAATGCAGTAGTGGCATTTCACTAACCACAGACACATCTTTTGGTACAAAAAGAGGTAAAACTGGGGTCACTTGGCGTTCCTCTTTCTTTCAGAATGATCTTGTATATATCAATGACAATGTGAATATGAACTTGGTTATATTCGTAGAACTAGAGAATTTTAAGATTAGGGGAAACCTTTGTCTACTTCATTTTCTACGGGGGAATCTAAAGCACCAAATAATTAACAATTAATGATCTAAAACTTCCCCCAAATTATTGGAAAGCTAGTGGCAAAATTAGAAATGCCTTTTTCAGGAAAGAAATACTGAGGCTTGTGGGTTGTTTTTTTTTTTTTTTTAACTTGCATATATTTCATGTTAAGCCAAACTAAGTTAAAATCTTTGACTGAGGAGTAGTTTATTGAACATAAAGAAGACAACAGACTTTAAGGCTACACTTGAGATAAACTGTCTGTCGCATGAGAATGTTCCTTTGAAGAAGTTCACTAGACAGCTCAGTTCTCTTAATGGAATAACTCAGCCCACATAGCCATCTTGTTCAAGTCTTACAGCCTCATAAGTTATTCTTTGCCTCTTGGAAGTCTAGGAGTGTATGCTTCTTTCTCAGATACATCATCATTTGGGAATTTTGACTACTAGAGCATTATACCTCAGGTTCTAGAACAAGTGAATTTTTTTTTCATAAATGAGAATAATTTTATATTTTGGCTCCAGGGGATTTCAGTTTATTTAAATAAATATATAATTGTTTGCCATTTTTATAATTTTCCTATTACAAAAGCAAATGTGTTCATTGAAGGGAATTTGCAAAATCTGGACAAGCAACAGGAAGAAACTAGAAATCACAAGTGATTCTACGTCCCAGAAATAATTGTTGTTGCCAGGCAGATGGTTTATCCCCCACCCCATCTTTTTTTTTTTTTTTTGATATGCGTGTGTATTTTTTAACAAAATATGTACTGTATGTTTGGTTTTCTTTTTTTTTTAAATATATTATGCTTCCATATATTTTACCGTGGCTCCATAACACCATTTTAAATACAGAATATACGTAACTACAGTGGTAATTTTTAGTATTTAATTTGCTTTTTTTTGTTTTTCTGTTAGAAGCTACATGGCTCATTCTGATCAAAGAACACACATATTTGAGCCTTCTGAGACAAAGTTCCCTCCAAAAAAGTTTTACCAATTTGTACTCTCACTAGTAAGTGTCTTTCCTTAAACTATCACCATTTATGAGACATTCTGATTGGAAAAAGAGATAAAGCTTGATAGGTCCTTCAACTGATCTACATAGCCCTGCCGGCCTGTACACAGCTGTTGGCCCTGCCTCCCACTGCCCCCAGTACATCTGGCTCTGACCTTCCACTCCCTCCTCCTCATTCTGCCTCAAGCTCTCAAAGTCAGCCCGCCTGCCCCAGCAGGACATGTTTGTCCCCAGCAGCAAAAGCCAGGCAGCACAAAGTCGCCCCGTCCAGAAGGTGCACGGTGCCTTCCAGGGCTCCACACTGGGCCCTGATCATGCAGAAGTTAACCTTTAATCCTGTCCTCTTGATCATTTCTTATTTCACATGTGTAAATATCACTTCCCTGATAAGCCAAACCACATTTCTCTCTCTCTCTCTTTTTTTCCTTCCTTCCTGCCTTTGCTTCTTTATTTAAAATCTTCATAGCATGGAAGAGTAAATATTTGCCACTGGGTAAGTTCAGGAATGGGTAAGAGAGAGAGACAAAAAGGGAGAGAGCTGGGATTGGGGGACACTTTAGATTCATTATTCAATTCCTCCAGGCTTTACTGTTTATTTTATTTTTGGCTGCGCGCTGTGTGGTGTGTGAAATCTTAGTTCCAAGATTAGGGATTGAACTTGTGGCCCCTGTAGTGGAAGCAGAGCAGAGTCCTAACCACTGGACAACCCAGGAATTCCCTCCTCTAGGCTTTAATGTCATCATTTTAAAATAGGGAAAGATTAGACCCTAACATAAAGCTCCAATACTTTGGCCACCTGGAGTGAAGAGCCAACTCATTGAAAAAGACCCTGATGCTGGGAAAGATTGAGGGCAGGAGGAGAAAGGGGCGACAGAGGATGAGATGGTTATCATCCACTCAGTGGACATGAGTTTGAGCAAACTCCGGGATAGTGAAGGACAGGGAAGCCTTGCATGCTGCAGTTCATGGGGTTGCAAACAGTCAGATACAAGTGAGCAACTAAACAACAACAGTACCTTCCAACTCTGAAAGTGAGATCTGAGCAGGCCAAAACTTTACTGGTAGAATACATACCAAACTCATGATAATGGCTGCTTCTGGAGAGAAGAGGAGAAAGAGACTCTAAAGGAAGATAGCAAGGACTTTATCTGAAGCAAGAGTGATGAACAAAGGGAAACACCAGTTATATCTGGGTGGTGGGCTTGCCAATGTTTGCCTTCTCTGTTATTATTTTCTTTTTTAAAAAAATCTTAACCCTAAACACAACAAACTGCCTCTCAGCTCTACACATTTCTGCTCCTGCCACACACCAGCCTGCCTTGGAGGAGACAAATGTTCTCAGCACCAAGCTGGGCACACACAGTAAAACACAGTGGAGGATCTGGGGCCTGTGAGGGCTGACACCTGGACACTGGGCCTGCTCCGTGCAGCTGGACAGGCAGATGTGTACGATCAGTCCCTTCCAGCCTCAGTGCAGATCTTTAAGGGGAGAAAACAGATTTCGAGCTGCATGCAAGAACGTGAACGGGTGACCTAAACGATTACTAACCAGGCGCCACACAATTCCAGAGCGTCCTTTGGTTTCTGACTTCCAGACATTTTCCTGGGAATTCATTACCCTGAACCTTGCTTGTATTATAGACAAGCTCTTTGAACCTGAGCTCCTATCTCCCCTGGACAAATGCTGATGATCAAGTACGTTGGTTCATGTGCTCAGACTTAGGTTTTCCCAGCAGCGCAGAGCCACGTTGCTCCCAGGGAGCTGTGGGGCTCCTACACCTGCCAGCTGGCTCCACTGCCCATGCCTTCAAGGTATCTGGCTTCTAGGTTCTGGCCTTGACTGGCCCTTCCTAGAAAATAGTGCTTCTTAGCCAGGTCTCTCAACACTCCAGCACTTAAACTGAATACTCTCTGTCTGCATTTAAGATTGTTGAGGATTGTGAGGAGCACCTTGAGTTTGGGCTGTGCCTCCCTGGATTGCCTGCAGCTTTCCTAGAGGTAAACTGCAGGGGTTTATTCTGTTAAAGGCTTCTCATACATTAGTATAATGTCCTTCATTCTGGCATTGCCCAGGAAAAGTTGTTGACTGTTCCTAATGACATGTTTTACAAAAGAATATTCTGGTAACAATGCCTTATTGTACAAATGAGGAAACTTTGAGAAATAGGTGATTCATGCAATGTAAGGCTGCTGTCAGATCTCATTTCTAAGATATCATTCATTGTGAAACACACTATAAAATTTAAGTCTGGAAAAAGACCACAACTTACTAAGTAGATGCATATCAATATCTGAAATAACAAAGTAGGAAAAGTATAAACTTTGGAGACAAGGTTTTAAGTTCAGAATTGAAACTTGAGTCAGTCGAGTTTGCTGACTTCCAGATCTGGGGTATTATTTTCTAGATCGGTTTGCAATGTGTTATTTTTTCCTTCTCTGTAGGAGAGAAACATCTTACATACTAAGGCTTATAAGTCTATGATAAGCAATATATGAGGTTTCCACAGACACATAACCTGGCAATTCTACTAATTAGATTTTATTCAGTTTGAGTGTTTTTGACTACCACAATGCTGCTGCTGCTAAGTCGCTTCAGTCGTGTCCAACTCTGTGCGACCTCATAGACAGCAGCCCACCTGGCTCCCCTATCCCTGGGATTCTCCAGGCAAGGACACTGGAGTGGGTTGCCATTTCCTTCTCCAATGCATCAAAGTGAAAAGTGAAAGTGAAGTCGCTCAGTTGTGTCCAAATGTTTGTGACCCCATGGACTGCAGCCTACCAGGCTCCTCCATCCATGGGATTTTCCAGGCAAGAGTACTGGAGTGGGGTGCCATTGCAGGAATATTAGTTTTACTTTATAAACAAATAAATTATAGTATTGACCAATATAGCCATATCTGTATATGTGGCTTCATCAAGGCCACTTACAAAAATTAGGTCTGATTTCAGGAAATCAACTTAATTTTCATGTCAGTGGAGAAACTAAACTAATATTGGGCTTAGTCTCAAGTGTTTTGAAAGTTTAAAAAGTTATTCTGATTTGAAAGTATTGATTATGGCCTTTGAGTATGCCTGAATAGGCTACTTCATTCAATAGTGAGTATAGTATGATTGAGCAACCTATACAATTTTACTTGAATAGGACATAAGAAAATATAGATGTATGCAAATATTTATGTCTTTTTCCTAATCTGTTATGTATGCTCAGTACCAAGTTAAGATATAGGCCATCACAGACAGGTTTTTAAGAAAATTCAGCCAAAATGGAATCATATGTATGAGAAATATTAATAATTCAATGATGTTATTTTTAAAAGGGCAAAAAAAAAAGACTCTATCAGCAAGTAATGGATAAACTGAATATAGAAAAGAGAGACGTGATAAGAGTTTTGAGACCATATTATTAAATCCTGATCAGAAATGATGAGGCCCTGATCTAGGCGGTAGAAATGTTACTGAGGAGAAAAGAGTTGAGAGCATAGGTCGAGGGATGATAAGAACAGACCAGGGATGACGCTACCGATGAGTGTGAAAGACACAGCAAGAGCAGAGCTCCAGGTGTGTCTCAGGTTTCTTGCCGGATGCCCGGCTGGTTGGAGGGACCATATTCTATGAAGGAAATCTACAGGAGCAGCATGGTGAACACAGTTCACGTTGAGTGCCTGCAGGACACCCGGAAGATGATGTACACAGACAATCAAAATGTGTATCTGGGACCCAGGAGAAAGTCCTGGGGTGGGGAGGCAGATTTGAGAACCGTTAGCACACATGGCTTTGAAACCTAGAGAATATGGAATAAGAGAAGTAGGCCAAGAACAGGTCTCAGAAAAATTGAGTTTAATACAGAGAAAGAAAAACCCCAAAAGCTATTGAGAAAGAATGCTCAGAAGGAGGACCGGGAGAAAGAGGACTTGCAAAATCAAAAATCAGCAGTGACAGGGGGATATATGCAAAACAGAAATCAGGTTAAGAACAGGATGATAAGGATCTAGCAGTGAGAGGGTTGGTGGTGACTTTCGCAGCAGAGCTTCAGTGACACAGTTTGAGGCAGCAACCTTACTTTGGAGGGCTTCCCAGAGGAATGAAAGTGAATGGAAGTGAGGAAACAGAGCAAAAGCCAGGGGGAGACGGGGAGGAGGAGAGTGAGGGTGTGGGTGGGGATGTGAGTAGCAGAGATTGGCCCGTGGAATAACTTTATTATATAAAGATAGAGATAGGATAGAAGCACAGCTGACATAAGAGCTGTGGATTAGGGAAGGTTTTAGATGGGAGAGTCTCAAGCCTGTTTCCTGCTTCTGGGGAAGGAGCTGGAAGTGTTGCCAGGGAAGGACACCAGAGGGAAGGAAGGTCCTGGTTTCAGAAGAGACGGAAGGGAATAGATAGGCCCCAGAGCACAGTAGGGGACAGGTGGGAGTCACATCAGAGTTGAGGCTAGAGTCCACAGTCAGGTCTGAGAATGAAAGGACATATCCAGTTCCAATATCAAGGCAGAAGCTGCCTGGGGCTGCGGTTCTCAGAAAAACTGTCCGTGGAATCCTGGTTTCAGAGTGGCCCTCTTTATTTTTTAATTAATTTTTACTGGCATATAGTTGCTTCACAGTGTTGGTTTCTACTGAACAGTACAGTGAATCATCCATAAGACATATCCACTCCCTTTTGGATTTCCTTCCCATTCAAGTCATGAGAGTGCATTTAATAGAGTTCCCTGTGCTATGTAGTATTTATCATTAGTTATCTATTTTTATACATAGTATCAATAGAATATATCTATCAATCCCAATCTCCCAATTCCTCACATCCACCCTTTCCCCATTGGTACCCATACATTTGTTCTCTACGTCCAGGTTTCCATTTCAGCTTTGCACATAGGGTCATCTATACCATATTTTTAGATTCCACATATATGCATTGATATATGGTATTTATTTTTCTCTTCCCAACTTAGCTCTGAATGACAGTCTCTAGGTCCATCCATGTTTCCACAGATGACCCAATTTCATTCCCCTTTATAGAAGTGGCCCTCTTTAGAATGGATCTTGAGATGGAGTTAGAACAAGTAAGGGTTGTGCAGAAAGGAGAGTAAGAGATCGAAGAGGCAGACTGAAAATAGAGATGAAGATCTTTGAGCAGCGTACGTGATCATGACTGAAGGGGAGGCCAGTGGCATGGGGACGAGCGATAGGGTCTCACTAACAGGATGCACAGAGAGGGTGGGCAGCTAGCGGAGTCAGCCTGCTGTATTAGCTTTTTGTAATTGACTTCAGTACAGAGCATCCATTACTTCCACGGAAATGAGGAAGCTGTATGCTCAGCTTAAGGCTGGCCCTGGACTATACATCAGGACCATATCATATAAAAGGAGAGGACTTGGGGCTCCCCCTCTGCCTCCACCCCCTGTCCACCCCATGCAGGAGCTACTCAGAGGGACTCTTCCCACACCAGCTTGACTGACTTCCCTGGGTTGCTATGGAATCAGTCATTCTTCATAGGAATCCCACAGGCTCCTTTCTACAGAGAGAAAAAAAAAAAAACTTTGCTGCCAGTTACCTAAGTTGTTTGCAATCTGGGAACAGTTTTTCATCTTACAAAAAAGGAGTTTTGTGGAAAGCGTAGACAGGGCTTCTTTCCTTTCTACTCTTTCAAGGGGAAAAGAAAATCTGAAATCTTGTTACAAGAAACTGGCTCCAGCAAATTGGCCATGTGCATTGACATTATTTATTAATACATTTAGAATAACAAAAAGTGACTTCATGCAGGAAATTCATATACTTATTTGCCTAGTGAGCCATTACTGCTTATGGCCACTTGGTCTGATTAAATGATGTTTACTTGATTTGATTGCCCTGCTCCAGTTTATATCCAGGAAATCTTTCTCCAGCTGGCCACACCCTGAAACAAGCAAAGAACATGAAGTGCCAACATTGTTAGTCCCATAAAAGATAAGGATTTCTTATGTATACAGTCTTTTGAATTGCAGTGTAATTGATGACTTTCCCTGAAGAAAATCTTCAGATTTCTTTTTTAGCCCAGTAGTTGGTATAGCCTTCATTTGGTCCTTACGTATTTATTGAGCATCTACTGTGTACAAGATGAAGCACAAGTCTAGGTCCCAAGAGACACAAAGTTTAATTAGATACAAATGTCCTCAAGGAATTCAAATCCATCAGGAAAGTTAGGGTACCTACAAAAATAATTATTAGCGATGTAAAATGTGATAGATTTCAGAAGAAAGTATAAGCTTTCCTGAGATTTCAGGAGAGAGGCAGAATAGAACGGATGATGTACATGTCTCGTTTCCTAAGACTGGCCCAAAAGGTCAGCAGAGCAGGAACTGCCAAAGATTTATGCACTTAGCAGAACCTTGGAAGTCCCTCTGCTTTCTATATTTCACAGCACATCTGTTTATAGGTATTTAGTATACATCATGTTCATTACACAATTAGATAAAATAGTTCAAATGCACATCTTTCTTGACTTGATTCAACCCATTGGCTTACACGACTCACAAAAGACTAAAAAAGTGATAACAGATTTCCCTCTAAAAAATAGATTTTTGCTAGAAAGGAGAGGAAGAAGGAATACTGAGCTTGGTATCTTAAGGACTGATAAAAGGAAGACAACAGAGAAAGAAATTAGAAACACAAAAAGGGAAATAGGACTTCTGACATTATTTATTTTGCAGTATTGCCTAGGGTAGGCTTGGGAACAAACTGAAGATTGGAAAGTTTTGACCGATTCATTTTACTTTGGAGGTTTCTATACTATAATTATACTTTTAGATAAAGCGTGTGCATGCATGGATATATAAATAAGTTTTTGTATTTATGAGTGTTCCCTGATGGCTCAGATGGTAAAGAATCTGCCTGCAATGCGGGAGACCTGGGTTTGATGCCTGGGTTGGGAAGATCCCCTGGAGAAGGGAATGGCAACCCACTATAGTACTGTTGCTTGGAGAATCCCCATGGACAGAGGAGCCTGGTAGGCTACAGTCCCTGGGGTTGCAAAGAGCCAGACGTGACTGAGCAACTAAGAACATACGTTATATACACACATGACAGATCTAAGTGTGAACATAAATGCATATATGTTTGTTCAGACTAAATATCTATTAGCCTTCAGACTAAATATCTATTAGGATCATTCATTTTTAAAAATTCAGTCTTTCTTCAGTGCTTCTGCAAAGAGAGCCAGGGTGAGAAGGCGTAGTAGATTCAAGACAGACTATCCAAGTTCAAGGTCATTACAAACTCCCATTAGGAGTTCATTACAAGCTCCTACTCTCAGTAAGAAGCCCCATAGGGAGATCCAACTGATGCCCACCATGTAACTCTTGGTGCTGTAAATCTAAACTATTTTGGATGTACTCTTCTCATGCCTTCCCCTCCCCAGCTTCTAGAATGTTTCCTCTGCCATAATCTATTAACGTCACTTGTCTCTCAGGGCATCTGACCTCCTGGGTCACAACACCAGAGTCACAGGGTCTTCTTGCTGTCCCTCATTCTGTGCCATTGCCTTGAATGTCCCTCTGCCATCTCCACTTTGGTACAGAGTAAGCCCATTATTTTCCTTCAGGGAACCCTACCCTGCCTGCTATATTCTCCATCTCAGTGGATGTTTCAGTCCACCCCATCTCCAAGCTAGAATCCAATCATCATCCCCAAGCCCTCTCCTTAACCTCCATTCACTCTCCAATTCCTGTTCTTTCTACCCAGAAATGGCTTTCCAATCCATGCTTCCTTTTAGTCTGGTGGCCCCCGTCTTAGTTTAAGGCTTCATTATCTCTCACCTGGACCATTACTCCTCACATCCCAACCTCCAATCTCCTCTCTTCCTCCTCCTCCTATTTATCTTTCACCCTGCAACCAAATGTGACTGTATGACCCTTGTTTGTAAAACTGCTTTCTTCTGTTTGCCTGGGCTATGGAGGAAGTTCAAGCTGCTTAGTTTGACGCATTTATAATTAGCCCTCAAATTATTTGTCCAGTTTTAACTCTCACCCTTCTGCAGGTACACCTTTGGATCCAGTTAGACTGAACTTGTCCTAATTTCTTAAAATGCCATTTCCTATGGATTCCCCCTTTGCCCCCACATGTTCCGTCTTCTTGGAAGTACCCTTCCTTGAAGAACTCTTACATAGTCTTAAAACTTAGCTCAACACCAGCTCCTCTGTAAAGCCTTACATTACTCTGCCCTGAAATTAATCTGCAGCATCTCTTGAGCCGCCTCCATAGCTCTGCTAAAGTTCTTAATGCTCCCTGCACTCATCCATTCTCTGAGAGACCATGGACTTCTGTTGGGCAGGAACTGTGCCTTAAGACCACCCTTGAGCACCGCAGTAAATGATCAGTACATCTCACTGGAACTCAGTGATTTTGAGGAGAGGTCTGTTTAGACACTGCTTGCTGGATGTAGCCTGAGTTTGTTCTTGTATAGGTAGTTTTTAGAAAGGAACATGGATTGATTAGGGCCAGGACAAAGAGATAAATCACAGGAGAAGGAGAAGATAGACTGTGTACATTATTGTCTATAATTTGCTTTCAAATGCTTAGTAAAGACCAAGGTTGGCAAACCCCTATGGGCTGAATGTGAATCTTCACCTGTTTTGGGAAATAAGTTTTATCTGAACATAGCCATGTTCATTCACTGAGTGCTGGCTATGGCTCCTTTTGCATTTCTAAGCAGAGTTGAGTCATTGCAACAGAGATGAAGTGGTCTGCAAAATCCCAAATCTTTCCTATTTCAGTTCAGTCACTCAGGCGTGTCCGATTCTTTGTGACCCCATGAACTGCAGCATGCCAAGCCCCCCTGTCCATCACCAACTCTTGGAGTCTACCCAAACTCATGTCCATATAGCCCTTCACAAAAGGGTTTATTGACCCCCTGATCTAGACCATATGGTATAAGTGTGTGTTAATTTCAATCTACAATCTAGGGGCAGTCTATTGTGCTAATCAGAATTACCCGTATTGAAGTTGGTTAGTATTTAATCAAATAGATTACAGACTTTTCTGTCCTTTTTTGGGATATAATATAAAAACCTTGGGAGTCCTGTAATTTGTCCCCATAAGAATGGCATCAGGGTCTTTCTTAGCATCAGGGTCTTTTTCAATAAGTTGGCTGATTCTGGGAAAGATTGAGGGCAGGAGGAGAAGGCAGCAACAAAGGATGAGGTGGTTGGATGGCATCACTGACTCAATGGACATGAGTTTGAGCAAACTCCTGGAGATAGTGGAGGGCAGGGAAACCTAGTGTGCTACAGGCTGTGGGGTGGCAAAGAGTCAGACGTGACTTAATGACTAAACAACAACAGGAATAGCATCCTAGGCCTGACTCCTGAATGGTCCTGCATTCACCTATTGGTCTGGGGGGTTTCTCAAGTCTTCAGTTCCTAGTCAGTTAGTGGAACTCTAATACTTGAACATTGTTGCACTGGCTCAAAATAAATCTTGCATGTCTTTGAAGACTTCCCACAGGGGGAGTTCATTGAGCTTATAAAATATGGACACTGCTGTGTACTTGGTTGCCAGACCACATCTGTGCATGTAATAGATATAGGTTCACACCAGCTTTAGTTGTGATTTGGTGGGAAAGAGACTACATCACTCACTCACTGGCAATTATGAGAGGCTCTCCAGTTCTCACCTGTAAGAAACTAAGAGTTGCTTGTGACCTGATTGGCTGAGGTCAGTGCTCAGAGGCTTGCTCTAAGGACATCCCCTTTGTCTCAATACATTCAGGAGGTAGTTCTCTTGTACACACATGATTGGGGAGCTCTGAAACGAAGCCTCCGCCTTGTGCCATATGCATGCATAGCCTCCCTCCCTGTCCGTGCCCTGGGTGCACGCGGGGGGAAGCTAAGTGAGCAAGAGGGTGGGCGAGAGGGAGGGAGAGAGCAGACGGAGCATGTGTGCACTTGCCAGAAACTTGAAAGGGTACAAAGTGTGCAGTGGATACGCAGATGGACAGGGAGATTTGCAACCCGGTACAGAAACATGATTCGGATAGTGTCGTATTGATCTGTTCTAGTGGACATGATTACTTTTGACACTGGCGGGGTATAATATAAAAATATTATTTGTAGCATTTAATAAATAATTATAAAACATGGAAATGTTTATCAGTCTCATATTCATGCTCATAAGCTCCAGAGCTATTTCAGAACTAGAAATCTAGAAACGAAAAGCTACTATTTAGAGCCAAGGACCTGAAACTATCCACACCTCAGTTGATTCTTGACAGCTCAGGACAAGATGGTCTTCAGTGTAGAGCAGACAGAATATACCGTTTTAGGCTCACAAATTGAGCAAGATGATTACTTACAGACTCAGAAATTTCTTTCTGGGGCTCTGGAGTGGATTCATGGCGTTCTTCCCCCGATATCCCAAATCCAGGTTGAAGCGGTGATGAACCCAAAATATGAAAGAGGTAGGCTTCGAAATCCTCACAACTTTTTGTAAATAGTTTTTGCTTCAGGGTATCTTTTAAAAAATAGAAGTAGAAAAGGATTTTGAGGAGCAATGAAACATTACTCAAATCTGTTTATTATAAAGATCTTCTGCGCTCTCCACTTGAAGTCAACCACTAGGGGAGCCAAGTTTTTAAAGCATTTTTACATCATCTGTAAAAGGCCATCTAAAATAATTTAATGTAATAATATGGAATGGCCCAAACTGAAGCTGAAGCTCCAATACTTTGACTACCTGATATGAAGAACTGGGTCTTTGGGAAAAACCCTGATGCTGGGAAAGATTGAAGGCAGGAGGAGAAGCGGACAACAGAGGATCAAAAGGTTGGATGGTATCACTGACTCAATGGACATGAGTTTGAACAAAGTCCAGGAGATTGTGAAGGACAAGGACACCTGGCGTGCTGCAGTCCACGGGGTTGCAAAGAGTCAGACATGACTTAGTGACTGAACAACAACAAATGGTCCAAATAGGCAAACAGATGACTTAAATTCATTTTATCCAGAGGGAACTACTCTGTGGAAGGACCGAGTCTCACCCATAATAAGTTTACCAGGCAATTAGCTCTGATTTTGGAGATTGCAAAACACAAACCAGTCCAAAAATATACCCCTCACATTAGTAACTTCTTTGGTTAAGATGACAAAGCTCTTCAGTTATTAAAATATAACTTGTCTCTGAAATACGTAATATTTCTGGCCATTTCTAACACCTTAACTGCCCAGTGAGACTGAAGGTACCAGATAAACCCTCCAGTCATCCAGTGTAAGGAAGCCAGACCCCAGGTTAGGGAGGTCTGAAGTATGAGGGAAAGTGGGATGGTTCTGAGTGTGGTCTGCTCTTCTTAGGGCCAGCTGTGTGGGTACCCGGAGCCCCAGGAGCAGAATGAGTCCAGGAGGACCCATGCCAAGCCACGTCAGGCCCTGCTTCCTGATAAGTGGAGAAGGAAGGATTGGGTCAAACTGAAGCCTGCAAATACAGTAAGTATAAATTTTACTTATTTCATAAGCTTTCTGGGTGTGGGCTCTGCCAGAATGTGTTATGAGTTTCCAGTGACCTGGAATGTTTCATTGCAAAGTGATACTGATCACACTTGAATCACAGGTGAGTCAGTGTCTTAGCATGCCTCACTAGGAAATATCAGTTCTTGTGAAAGGGTAAAGCAGCATAGGAAAACCCATCAGATCAGTCCTGAGTGTGTGAGGTGTATTCAAAATGTTCTTTCAGATAAACTCCTGATGTCAGCTTGTTCACTCTTCATTATCTGTTTTCATAAAAACAGAGAAAAGGGAATAGAGGAGAATAATTCTAGTTGCTATGTCTCTCATCTCTTTAGATTACCATAACTTTTTCCCACTCATCTCGGACTTATTAATTCATTTTGATTCCATGGTTAGTTTCTGCCTTGCTGTGGGCTTGTTCCATCTCTTACCCGAGTTAGGTAACTTTTAGAACATAAGCTAATCTGAGCAATGCCCTCAAATCCTATCCTTTCTTTTCAGCCCTTCAGTTGTAGATACACCCCAGCTAAACAACTCCATGGCCAACTCAGCACTTACTACAAATGAATAAAGATAAGGACTGTCCTCTGTGAACTGAATGATACTAAACCTCTTTTCCTTCAGAGTTTGTGTTACAATTTAATGCTGGTGTAAACCTCAGTAGCCTTCTGATTTCCATTTTTGGTCAGGATCATCCAGCGATGTGGTTCTTGGAAAGGCAATATAAATTCTTTTCCCCTGGAACTGCCTTACCTTCAAGAGTAATGAAGTCATCAAATAGATAAACGTGCTCACTATCTGGGTCAGTAGCAATCAGATTCATTTCTTGGTGGAAAATGTGGAAGTTGGGGTCATTTCTCTTCACTACCCCTATCACAAATATCTCCACATTGATGTCCCTGGCATTCCTCACCACCTCAGTGAGATTCTTCTCATCTCGGGTATCTGTCTGCCCATCAGTGATGACCAAGGCCACCTTCTTCACGCCGGGCTTGGCGGCTTCGAACATGCGGTTGGCGGCATGGAGCGCTGTGGCCGTGTACGTGCCTTCCCCCAGATACTGCATGTTGTCCACAGCCCACTTGAGGTCGTCCTTGCTGGAGAACTGGGTCAGGTGCGCCACCTCCTCCACCTTATGGCTGTAGTTGATTATGCCTATGCGGGTTGTGGCCAGGTCCAGGGCGACCCGGTCCGTCAGGGTCTTCACAAAATTCTTGATGATTTGGAAGTTCTTGAGCCCCACGCTTTCTGAGCTGTCAATCACAAACAGCAGCTCCAGGGGAGTCTCTTTGCATTTACGCCCACAGCCTGAAACATGGATGTGGACACAGAAACACAGCAAGAATGGAAATGAAAACATCCCAGGGAGAGGGGAGGGGGCGGGGATGAACGAGAGACCTGGATTGTAGCCTTCCTTTTCTGTGACCTTGAACACAGCTGACAGTTGTCTCCCTTCTAGCTTCTATGCCTGACTCTTTTCAAAATGATATATTGGGGGTGGGGGGGAAACCTCCCACACAAAAAATCAAAATGCTGTAGAGGATAACATAATAAACAGCTAGCCAATTTCTCAGATTAAAATATAAAAGTCTTTTTAAAAGATTCAGCATCCCTTTGCATGCCTTCCTGATCCCATCCCCCTCCTTGTCTGTAAGAGATAACCACCATCCTAAATTTGCCCTTTATCATCCCACCCACATGTATTTAATCTGAATCTGAACGCTAATATTTCAGTCTTCAACCATATCCTTATGTGAAAATGAACACTTGCTCATTGGAGTGGCCAGTGAGTAAAGTAATGGGATGAAACTTTTTAATTGTCAGGGAAAGATTTAGATCTTTAACTGGGCATAAGCGTAGTAGCCCCCCGCTAATCTGGCTTATGTCCCCAGTCACCCACAGTGACCCTACGGTGGCCCCCATCTTATCACGGAGGCCTGGAGAACATTTACCCTGTGAAACTGTTCAAGAGGAGTGATCTAGGAACACTGGTCAATAAACAACTTCTATTTATGGTTTATCATTCGAAGCAGTTGCCAGAGTCCCTAAGCAAAAAGTATCAGGGCTCCATTGGTGTATTCGTATCCTTATGTTGCCCAATAACACTCCCACAATAAATCATCAGGAAACTGGCTGCTATTTTTACAGGGTGTCTATCACTCAGAAGCAACGTCTAAATTAGCCTGTCACCACAGAGAGTCCCAGGCTGCTTCTTAAGGTCCAGAAGTCTTTTGGGGGACAAGACAGTTCTGGGGTTCCCTATGTGGGAGGATAATGATATTCCTTCCTCTGTCCATTTTAAACACAGAAGGTTCTCTTATCTTCATAATCCATTAATTGCTTGCTTTTTGGCTAATCTTTTTGCTTTACTTCCTTGTTCTAATAACTCTGTTTTAAGCCTGTTTTGCCATAGGGGCTTCCCAGGGGTCTCAGCGGTAAAGAATCCACCTGCCAATGCAGGAGGCACAAGAGATGCGGGTTCGATCCCTGGGTGGGGAAGATCCCCTGGAGTAGGAAATGGCAACCCACTCCAGGGTCCTTGCCTGGAAAAGCCCATGAATAGAGGAGCCTGGCGGGCTACAGTCCACGGGGTCACAAAAGAGTCAGACACAACTGAGCGACTGAGCTCACACACATTTCACCACGGAAGCATTTAGACCAAGTTGCGACACTAGGTGACCTCTGAACTCTGTCCTCTTGCTTTTGAACTGGCAGGCACTCTAGATCTCAAAACTCAGTTTAGAAAGACCTTTTGCTTCAGGAAGAACAGAGACATTACTATCACCAGCTGGGCTGGACTCAAACACCAGTGAGGCCCCTGTAGTCATGTTTCCTTGGTGGTTCTTTCCTTCCCAGGCTCAGGTAAATGTCACCGAATACAAATGAGCTCAGTGCTAACAAAAGGCCTGGCTGCACAGACTCTGGTGTCTGTCTTCATGCTTCTTAACCACTCTGGGACAATGATTTTCTTTCCTTAAATCAGGATTCCCACAGCCCCTCACACTGCTTCCTTTTGGTTTCCCATCAACTTTGCAAATGAAGTGAAACTTTCCCATGAGCTCTACAGTATACATCTTCTGAGTAAATGCAAATATCTTGAACATAGTGGGACTGGTACTTTAAAGTGATGGTTGTTTTCTTGATCATCAAATCTTACCACATATTTCAAAAATAAGCTTGATGATTTCTTCTTTCTGGAGGGAAAGAGGAAAATGTATTAATTGTGTGACCATAATATTCTTTCCCTACATAAAAAGGACTATCTTACTACAGTCAGCATTGGGCTATTTGAGTAATCCTTCTGCTGCAAATAAGATACATAGTACAGAGGTTAAAAGTTGGCTACGATATATTATAATTGAAATGTGTCTGAGCTGTAAGATGTAATAGCTGAGACTGGAAGTTCAAATTGCAGCTTTGGTGTTTGCCAGCTGTGTGACCTTGGGCATGAAGTGACCTGTCAGTGGTCTGTGTCTCAGGGCTGTGGTGAGATTAAACGAGGTAACACACACAGCTCTTAGCTCAGGGTATGGCCCCCAAAGGATGTACTCCCTACAGGTGTGCATCCATGGATACAGAGGGCTGATAGTACTGTGCCATTATATATGAGGGACTTGAGCCTCCACGGGCTTCAGTACCTCCTGGGTGGAGGGGCGTGTGCTGGAACCAATCCCCTGCAGATACCCAGGACGACAATGCCACGGGCAACGCACGCTTTAGTTACATGATTTAAAGCACATGTGCTAGCCAACCAGGACAAGCACCTGGTTTGAAAGAGAATTCATTCTATACTGTATTCCCTCCCCTCTTTCCGAACCAGCCCCCACATGTGCGAGTCTCCTCCCTAGCTTCCTAATACTCTCACTTGGGTTTCTCCATGAAAGGTCCCTGGGCTCCTGGGTGCTCCTTCCGGGCCCCGCTCCTCACTAGCTCCATCAGAGGGGCCTGAGATGAGCTGAATACCGGGGGCCAGTCTGCCAGTGGCCTGTGCCGCATGGCATGTTTACAGATGACTCGGATGGGAACTGGCGAAGTCAGGATTCTGCATCTGCCAAAGACGGGACGCTGACCGGGGTGATTAACAGAGGCGAGAAGCAGAAGCCCAGAAAACCTCAGCGGGGAAAAGCAGCGGGCCTTTTCTCAGAAGATAAAATGTAACAGCTGCAAAAGTTAAGCTTTAAATAAAAAGATCTATAATGACAGAACAAGGGCACAGGTGACAGCCAGTGGCCTGGCTTAACAGAAGCAGGTATGGAGAATATTCACGGCATCTTAATTCAGATTTTTTTTAAACTGTAAATTGAGTAAAAGCCAGTGATTTCAAGTGGCTATACAAAAATTACTCCCAGTACGAGATACTTTAAATTATATGAAATAAAGGAATCAACAGTTATCTTTTTTTTTTTCAGGTTTTGTCATACTTTTTCCACATTTAGAGAGACATTTAATAAATCTGAAACTAGAGTATGTCTAAAAAGGAAACTTTCTATATTAATATATTTATATTGTATATCCTGGCAGGGGAAATGTTACATATTTAATATAGTTATTTTTAATTTTTACCAGTGGAGAAAATACTGCAAGTTTTATGATTATAGGTTTTCACTTAACATTATATATCAAATTAATTTCCCATCTTACCAAGTGTTCTGAAAAACTTGATTTCTGGAGTCAGAGGCATGGCCATTTTATGGTTCTTGATGCAGACTGCCTAACTATCCTCCAGAAAAGTTGTGGTAACTGACAGCTCTAACCGTAGTATATAAGAAAACCTGTTTTGTTTTAGAGACACAGTACTAGTTATTATTACTATATAATCTTTGCCATTTGATAGAGAAAAATATCTCAGTTTTAAATTACACTTAATCCACTGGTTGTGAGGCTAAATTTTAAATGTGTGCTTCCAGTTGTATTCTCTTATGCGTGGTCTTTGTGTATCCTTGGTCCAATATTCCTATTAGAATCTTTGTCTTTTATTGACTTGTAAGAGCTATTTGTATATCAAGGTTGCATTTAATTCCTTTCACCGTGCTGTATGGCATAACCAGGTCTAATATGCTTTACGTAGTCATATTTATATATAATCAACATTTTCCATGTAATCTATGCTTTAAAGTCACCAGAATGAATGGTTTCACTCTTTCTGCTAAGATTGCTAAGTAACCTTGGTTTCTCAGTGCCAATGATGAATGCATCAAATTTATATCCTTCAAAGGACTCATGTTAACATGAGTCTAGTAGCAAGTAGGCAAAGAAACAAATACTTTTTATACGTGCTATGCTGTTGGATCAGAGCCAAGGAACCATGTTGCTCTGCCGGAATACCAGGGGTGGGAGCGTGGAGTTGGTGCTGTGGTCCAGGGAGGTGGGTAGACTCTGACCAGGGTGGAATGGGGTGAAGAGAGGAAGAGGAAGAACCTTCCAGGCAGGGGACAAAACACACAAAGCGCAGTGTATTACAGTACTTGAGTAAACTTATGACTCAGGGCATGTGACAGGAAGAACCACAGAAAACGCGTGAACACAGACAGGCTCTAGATCGCCTTTGTGTCTTGTTGAAGAGTGTGGCCTTAGCCTGAGCAGTGAGGACAGCCGTGGTCCCTGGCAGAGAAGAGAATTGGGTGCACCTTTATTTAAGAAAACTGACTTGGGCGGCCAGTAGAGCAGCCTGAGATTCCTAAATAGTGCGGGCAAAGAAAATTAACACCAGAAAACCGTGGTGGGAGTGATGGATGGGAAGGGATGGCCTGGAGGGATATTGCAGAAGGAGATGAAGGGGGTGGTGAGTAACTGGAAGAGAGGATGAGGGGACGGAGGCGTCTAGGAGGTAAACGATAGCAGTGCCACTCTTGGAGGGAGGGAGGGAAGGGACGGGGCAGGGTGGAGCTAATGAAGAGTAAACTGGGCTCAGCTTGATTCTGGCTGAGTTCGAGGCACCTATGGGACACCCAGCTGGAAAGGCAATAGGAGGTAAGGTCTGATGCTTGGGAGAGGGGCTCAAGTTGGAGGCAGAGTTAAGGCCAGTGTACAGTTGGCTGTTGAAAGAGGGGTAGCAGGCGAGATGGTGTGGAGCAGAGCTTGAGTGTAACCTGGGAGACCCCTCCATGCCCACTTTTGGCAAGCATAGTTTTTCTGTGTTTAAATCTAAAATGCTTTCCCATCCTCCATACAACTTTACTGTAATATTAAATCCACCTTTTTGAACTGTGCACCTTTAATAGCTGTCCCTCCTTGAGAATTTGAGGACACAGAAGAAACAATTGCGGGAAGATGCTGAGAACCCTAGCATTTCAGACATAGTTGGAGAAAGTCTTTTTGAAGTAGTTTGGGTGAGAATGATTAAAAACTTGAACTCCCATCAATAGTATTTGCCTCTTGAAAGGGGAGTTTGACAAGGAGTTCAGCCTGGTGCTCTGTGACAACCCAGAGGGGTGGGGTTGGGTGTGAGAGATGGGAGGGAAGTTCAAGAGGGAGGGGATGGATATATACCTAGTAATGATTCATGTTGATGTATGGCAGAAACCAGCACAACATTGTGAAGCAATTATCCTCCAATTAAAAATAAATTTTTTTTTTAGAGGAGGAGTCTGTTAGTCTGGACTAAATCTGCCCCAGAGAGTGTATGAGGATAGGAGAGAGTAGGGGTGGGGAGAAAAAGGAGGCCTTTCGAGAACAGCCTCCATGAGGGAGCAGGCTGGTTCTGGCTTCCAACAAGCCAGCTCCAGCTCTAAGGGCTCTGCCCCTTGTTAGCGAGGTGACTCGGGGCATGTTGCTCAAGCTTTCTGCAAGACTTGGCCGGTCTTTATCTGAAAGGGAGACACTCCTCCTTGCCTCGTGGGCTGTTATGTGCATTAATGTGTATCCTGAGCAAGAGAGGGCTGCAGTCTCTTGCCTGTCCCCTTCTCCCTGCCACCCCCCTGTCTTCACCAGTCCTATGCTGCACCGGGTCTTAGCCAGCACTTGCGAGGTGAACCCAAGGTCTGTCAAATACCCCCCAAACGCCTGCCCCTTGGCTACCTCATGCATACAGGCCAGTGCTGTCCACTTCCAAACTTGAGGCCATTTGGGGGCAATTCTGAGATCTGAGTATCCAGAGTGTGGAGCAGGGGCAGGGCGGTATGTACTCAGGGTGGTCGCTCCTCACCTGGAGGAAAGGGTGTACCAGGAGAAGGACTAGAAGTCCAGGAGTCCAGAGTCGGGGCCGTACTCTGCCTGCGTCCCCCAGGCACCCTGCAGTACTGGGTCAGGGTGGTACTGATATGAAGGAGCCTGTCACATACTAGAGTCTCATTTAATGCTGACCATGGCTTTCTAAATGCTAGACAAAGGGAAGAGTGAAGGAAAAGAGAATTTGCATCAAATCACACCTCATTTTGTCTGCTCTGGACCCACACATCACCTCTGTCACAGCCTTTATCAAACTATAGGTGAACATCCTCTGCCTGCCTTTCTCTCCTGTTAGACTGTGAGCTCCTTGAGTCCAGAGATGCGGGCTCTTGTTCTCAACTCTTACTGCCATGCCTGTCTCAGACCCTGACCCAGGGCATGTGCCCGATAATTGTTGGTGAAATGAATGAGCAAGTGCATGGATGAAGAAGACAGTTCCCCTCTCCACGGAGCGATGGGAGGGAGGGTATAAACCTACGGGGAACATTCCTCTGGGCATTTAACCTACACCCTCCTCTGCTACATGTAGGGAGAGATTGCTGCTTATGTAGCTGCGTTATCCTCCACAGGCATCTGGGGAGGGTCTGACCTATGGTGTGGAACAGCAAAGAGAACAAGGCAGGTGGGCCATGAAGACCACGCACAGTGCTGTGTGTCTCATGCCAGCTCTCGCCTTCGTCACGTGAACTCTCACCTCTGGGCTTCCTGACACTGCACATATAAGGTCAACATCCCCAGACGGTGACCCACCGAAAAGGGAACAAGAGAAGTTCCCTGTTCTCTCCTCAACTCCAGGAAAGGTAGATACTAGAAAGGAAGAATTAGACTTTGCTATAGAAATTCTAGAACCTTCCCATCTTGTGGGGCTTTCAGGGGTCAGCCTTGTGTTTGCGATGGAGCAAAGAGAACAAAAGGGGAACGTTTGCGCATCATCACGACTGTTTGTTGAATAAGTGAATCAGCACATGAAAGTAATCCCAATTTTGCGATTGTTGTTCTTCTCAGAGCACTTAAAGGAACTAGTTCCGAAAAAAAGGGGCCCCTATTCTGAAAAAATAAAAAGTGCCTTGTTCATTTGGTTTCTTTTAAATGGCTCAGCTCTTTGTTATCATTTCTACCAGGGGTCAGGGCAGATAGTTACATGTCTACAAGGAGGCTGGATAAGGGCTGCCGGGGTAAAGTCCCCCTCACATTCAGATTCAGTCACCCGCTGCATTGAAGCCAGCAGTAATTCTGTGTCAAAGGAAGTCCTGCTTCTAAGGTGAAAACACAAATGTGAGCACAAACCCCTCAGTTGCCCTCTAGGATGGATACTCACTGTAAGTCCTTGGTCTCCTTTTGGTCCTGGTAACCCCTACTTGGTGAAAGAAGAGTAACAGTCAGTGGAGGTTGCAACCAGTTAATGTGCACAGGGTCAGTAAGGTGTTAGAAATCACTTCTTGCCTGCTCTCCTTGGGGTCCGGGATCTCCAATTTCCCCTTTATCACCTTTCTTTCCCACATCGCCCCGTTCTCCATGCTCTCCCTTCACAATGCAATGAAAAGATAGGTTTAGAGTGTGAAAATTAGAGTGTGAAAATCAAAGCCAAGTAAGGAAAACTCTGAAGTTTCATTTCTTTGCAACTGAGGTACCTCTTGAAGACTCTTGGTTCTTATTGGTATGAATATACTATATGAAAAAATAGGGGGCATTTTATTTACATCCTCCCAGGTCCCAAAGGGGCTTCCCCCCATGGCTCAGCTGGTAAAGAATCCTGCTGCAGTGCAGGAGCCGCAGGAGACACGGGTTCAATCCCTGGGTGGGGAAGATCCCCTGGAGGAGGGCATGGCAACCCACTCCAGTATTGTTGCCTGGAAAATTGCATGGACAGAGGGGCCTGGTGCTACCATCCAAAGGGTCACACGGAGTCGGTCATGACTGAAGCGACTGAGACGCATGTGCACAGGCACCATTGTCTAATTCGTGATGAACTAGAGACCCCAAGGTGAGGAGACCCTGAGAGGCCATCTGATCCATTCACTGACTTTAGGAACTTCAGCTACTACACAGCTTAACACCTGAATTATCTGGTATCTTCCACGTGGATAGGTTGTAAGGATTTATTCCTCATCAGCTGGCATTTGAGTTTAAAGAAAAGGAGGTTTCACGAAGTAAACATGTTTGTAGTTAGGAAAAGAAATGCATAAAGATTCACTCTGAAGCGGGTTTTTTTCTCCAGGCGTTGAAAGGAGAGGAGTGAGGAGTTCATGAGAGCCCTTCCAGGGTTCAGGTTAAGCCGCTGAGATCCTAAAGCTGAGCATTTCCCTTCAGTCCTGAAATACTTACCTTCTGGCCAGGGGGGCCATGGCCTGTCATGCCCTTTGGCCCTGGGAAGCCCTGAGGTCCTTGTTCCCCCTGCACAAAATAGAGATGGATGGTCCTGTTAGTTTCCCAAAATAGCTCAGAATATACTTTTTAGTCAGATACACATTTGTACTTTCAAAACCGCATTATGGAGACATGGAGACCACCCTGGTGGTCCAGGGTTAAGACTTCGCCCTCCAGTGCAGGGGGTGTGGGTTTGATCCCTGGTCGGGGAGGTGAGATCCCACATGTCTCAAGGTCAAAAAACCAAAACATAAAACTAAAGCAATATTGTAGCAAATTTAGTAAAGACTTTAAAAATAGTCTACATCAAAAATAATTTTTTTTAATCTGCATTATAGCATTATCTGCATTATAACATTATTAAATGTTTTGGAGGAAATACACATGTAAGTAAGATGAGCTCAATGGGATCAATGTAGTAAAAATTTATCTACTTTTTTGGGATATAAGTAAAGGAGTTGACTTATGGCACTTGTCTGTTTCTGTGGTGTAAATACTCCCTCCCACCTTTGCCAATTTCAAACTATGAACTTGACATCACAAGTAATAAGCAACTGTTATTCCAGTGGTGAGGTGATATTATTGGTGATTTTTATAATCTTCTTTATAATTTATATATTTTTGATATGTTGAAATTGTGTATTATCTTCATAATGGAATACAAGAGGGTTTAACAGCATCTCTCCCCAGTTAATGCCAAGGGGTGTTTATATAATTCACCATACACTGTTTGTTCCATCCCTGATCATTTGTAGTAACATAAATCTGTTCATCTAAATTGAATACCTCCTAAATTTGGAATTGAATTTAGAGAAAATCATCTTTTCCTTTCAACACTTGTTAGCTTCCCCCATCATATCTTCCCATTGTCCACTGTTCCTGTACCCCCATCTTCAAAACCATACAGGTTTACAAGATTTTCATGATGCTGTACAGGAACCAGGAGTTACCACCAACAAGTCTACCAAGTCGTAGCACTGATGCTGCTTGGACACTGCAGCAACCGCTGCCTCACTCTAGATCATTGTAAGCCTGTGGCAAAGGTTTGAAAGACCACAGGCTCCCAAAACTTGGTTTGCTTACCATCAGCATCTATCTCAAAGATATCCTGACCATGATCGGTAGAATCACTGGTATGCTCAATAAAAACCTCAGACCAACTAAACGAGAATCAAGAGGGGGGTAGGGATAAAATATGCATTTTTGCCATAGGAAGGCTTGAGAGCCATGGCTCCAGAAGGCAGGATGGGCTTTAGGAGGTCGAAGGGGCCACAGAGGGTTGCTTGGAGACCATTTTCCCTAACTTTGAATCATCAGCATTTCAGAGCCCCCTGTCCTAGCTCATTGACTTTCAAGCTTTTTAAACGCTGAACCACCGCCCCCCAGCCCCGTTGTTTTTTTTTTTTTTCTTTTTTGGATGTGGTTACTAATTAGTTTTATTTTTCAATTGGAGGATAATTGCTTTACAATGTTGTGTTGATTTCTGCCAGACAACAAGGTAGATCAGCCAGAATTATATGTATCTCCCCTCCCTCGCGAGCCTCCCTCCGACCCTACGCCTCTAGGTCGTCACAGGGCGCCGGCTGGGCCCCCTGTGCTCTACAGAGGCTTCCTCCTAGCACTTATTTTCCACACGATAGAGTATATATGTCCACGCTACTCTCTCGGTTTCTCCCACCTTGTTCTTTCCCTGCTATGTCCAAGTTTGTTCTCTGTGTCTCCATTCCTTCCCTACAAATAAGGTCATCAGTACTGATTTTCTCTATTTCACATATAGGCATCGATATATATTTGTTCATTTCTCTTTCTGACTTTTCACTGTATAACAAGCTCTAGGTTTATCCACCTCACTACACCTGACTCAGATTCACAGAACCCTTTCTTTTTACAAGTGTCATAATGAAATATTTCAGATACAACATTTTATATGAAGAAACACAAACTCCGATTATACCACCATATTAAAAGATGAAATCGTGCAGATAGGATCGAAACCCCCAAGGTACCCAATCCTGTTCTCTAAAGGAGAGAGGAAATTTGTCTCTGAATTGATATGCATCACTCATATCTCTGCTTTTATATTTTAACTACACACGTGTATGCTCTAAGTTCAGTTCAGTTCAGTCGCTCAGTTGTGTCGGACTCTTTGCGACCCCGTGAATCGCAGCACGCCAGGCCTCCCTGTCCATCACCAACTCCCGGAGTTCACTCAGACTCGCATCCGTAGAGTCAGTGATGCCATCCAGCCATCTCATCCTCGGTCGTCCCCTTCTCCTCCTGCCCCCAATCCCTCCCAGCATCAGAGTCTTCTCCAATGAGTCAACTCTTTGCATGAGGTGGCCAAAGTACTGGAGTTTCAGCTTTAGCATCATTCCTTCCAAAGAAATCCCCAGGTTGATCTCCTTCAGAATGGACTGGTTGGATCTCCTTGCAGTCCAAGGGACTCTCAAGAGTCTTCTCCAACACCACAGTTCAAAAGCATCAATTCTTCGGTGCTCAGCCTTCTTCACAGTCCAACTCTCACATCCATACATGACCACTGGAAAAACCATAGCCTTGACTAGACGGACCTTAGTTGGCAAAGTAATGTTTCTGCTTTTGAATATGCTGTCTAGATTGGTCATAACTTTTCTTCCAAGGAGTAAGCGTCTTTTAATTTCATGGCTGCAGTCACCATCTGCAGTGATTTTGGAGCCCCCCCAAATAAAATCTGACACTGTTTCCACTGTTTCTCCATCTATTTCCCATGAAGTGATGGGACCAGATGCCATGATCTTCGTTTTCTGAATGTTGAGCTTTAAGCCAACTTTTTCACTCTCCACTTTCACTTTCATCAAGAGGCTTTTTAGTTCCTCTTCACTTTCTGCCATAAGGGTGGTATCATCTGCATATCTGAGGTTATTGATATTTCTCCCAGCAATCTTGATTCCAGCTTATGCTTCTTCCAGCCCAGCATTTCTCATGATGTACTCTGCATAGAAGTTAAATAAGCAGGGTGACAATATACAGCCTTGACATACTCCTTTTCCTATTTGGAACCAGTCTGTTGTTCCATGTCCAGTTCTAACTGTTGCTTCCTGACCTGCATACAGATTTCTCAAGAGGCAGGTTAGGTGGTCTGGTATTCCCTTCTCTTTCAGAATTTTCCACAGTTTATTGTGATCCACACAGTCAAAGGCTTTGGCATAGTCAATAAAGCAGAAATAGATGTTTTTCTGGAACTCTCTTGCTTTTTCCATGATCCAGTGGATATTGGCAATTTGATCTCTGGTTCCTCTGCCTTTTCTAAAACCGGCTTGAGCATCAGGAAGTTCACGGTTCACGTATTGCTGAAGCCTGGCTTGGAGAATTTTGAGCATTACTTTACTAGCATGTGAGATGAGTGCAATTGTGCAGTACTTTGAGCATTCTTTGGCATTGCCTTTCTTTGGGATTGGAATGAAAAGTGACCTTTTCCAGTCCTGTGGCCACTGCTGAGTTTTCCAAATTTGCTGGTATATTGAGTGCAGCACTTTCACAGCATCATCTTTCAGGATTTGAAATAGCTCAACTGGAATTCCATCACCGCCACTAGCTTTGCTCATAGTGATGCTTTCTAAGGCCCACTTGACTTCACATTCCAGGATGTCTGGCTCTAGGTGAGTGATCACATGATCGTGATTATCCGGGTCATGAAGATCCTTTTTGTACAGTTCCTCTGTGTATTCTTGCCACCTCTTCTTAATATCTTCTGCTTCTGTTAGGTCCATACCATTTCTGTCTTTTATCGAGCCCATCTTTACATGAAATGTTCCCTTAGTATCTCTAATTTGCATAATATTGTTCTTAATATTTAAACTTCAAATAATTATACATTTATGCATATAATTTATATTTTATTTTAAATAAATATTTATTGGAGTGTAGTTCCTTGACAATGTTGTGTTAGCTATACACTTTCTAATTTGTATTTTAAATATCCACACTATTTGAAATTTATCTTGGTACATATATGTAGTTCTAGTTAATTTCGTCTGTTCTACAGTATTCCATTAAATAACTAGACCGCATTATCCTCTTGATGGACATTTATGTTGTTTCCGGTATTTCCCTATTACAATAATCCTCCAACAAATAGTCTTTTACACATCTTTGCACACTTCCCTAGGAGAGAATTCCTTCATTGAGACCAATCTTATACAGAAGAGTATAAATAAAATGAACCTAAGTGGAGAATCTCTTGTTGGTAAGTGAAGTGTTCAATTCTTCCTGCTCCCACCCTAGCCCCTTGTAGCAGGCTGGCTTGGCTGAACTGAGGCCCTTTCATCTCTTTCATGTAGAATTTCTAAATGGATGGCAGGGAGAGGGTCATAGATTTTCAACTCTAGAGGACTGATAGCAAGTTCCTTACTGTGGTCAAATTGCAGAGAATTCATTTGCTAAATGTTTCTTTTACCCTGTTAACCCTTGAGTCAAGCACAGGGCTCTAGCGTGGAGGGCTTGCAGGGAGTATTTATGCACAGATGTCTCAGGTCTATCCAAGGAGACTCACCCTATAAGAAGGAGTGCCCCTTCTCTTTGTTGCTTAATTGGTTAGAGGAAACAGGCGGGGATCATTCTTTGTTTAATTTACAGAATAGTCACCAGGAAACCTGGTGGTGTTAGGAGCCCCAGAACCTTGGATATGGATTGGAGCCTATTGAGTAAGCCCCAAACAGTAAACCAACACTCTGATTCCAAGCTGGAGATCCAAGCAGGACAAGGGAGAGGAGGAAAATCTCTCCTTTCTGTAAAGACTGCACTGCCAACACAGGTATGAAGAGGAATCAGTTCAGTTCAGTTCAGTCGCTCAGTCGTGTCTGACCCTTTGCGACGCCATAGACTGCAGCATGCCAGGCTTTCCTGTCCATCACCAACTCTGGAGTTTACTGAAACTCATGTGCATTGAGTCGGTGATGCCATCCAATAGCACATCTCATCCTCTGTCATCCCTTTCTCCTCCCACCTTCAATCTTTTCCAGCATCAGGGTCTTTTCTAATAAGTCAGTTTACATCAGGTGGCCAAAGTATTGGAGTTTCAGCTTCAGCATCAGTCCTAATGAACATTCAAGACAGATTTCCTTTAGGATGGACTGGTTGGATCTTCTTGCTGTCCAGGGGACTTTGAAGAGTCTTCTCCAACACCACAGTTCAAACACATCAATTCTTTGGTGCTCACCTTTCTTTATCGTCCAACTCTCACATTCATACATGACTACTGGAAAAACCATAGCTTTGACTAGACAAACCTTTGTTGGCAAAGTAATGTCTCTGCTTTTTAATATGCTCTCTAGATTGATCACAACTTTCCTTCCAAGGAGTGAGTAAGTTTTATTTTCATGGCTATAGTCACCATCTGCAGTGATTTTGGGGCCGCCCAAAAAATAAAGTCTGTCACCGTTTCCATCATTTCCCCATCTGTTTGCTATGAAGTGATGGGACCGGATGCCATGATCTTAGTTTTCTGAATGTTGAGTTTTAAGCTAATTTTTTCATTCTCCTCTTTCACTTTCGTCAAAAGGCTCTTTAGTTATTCTTCACTTTGTGCCATGAGGTGGTGTCATCTGCATATTTGAGGTTATTGATATTTCTCCCGGCAATCTTGATTCCAGCTTGTGCTTCATCCAGCCCAGCGTTTCTCATGATGTACTCTGCATATAAGTTAAATAAGCAGGGTGACAATGTGCAGCCTTGATGTACTCCTTTCCCGATGTGGAAAACAATACCCAGTTGTGGATGAAGAGGTATAGGCAGGAATATATCACACAACCCAACGTCATTACACAAACTGGAAAACATGCTCTACCAAGAGTGGGCTACAGCATCTTCTTTACTGTGAAGGACGGAAGGTCTGTCTGCGTATAGGCTAGTCTGTTATGCAGACTAAGTGACCAGCCCTTAGAGTGAGGTGAAGGACAGTGGGGAGATTCCTGTCTGAGATGCTGCCGCTCTCTGTTCTCATCAAAAAGAAAATTACAAGCAAAAAGGACAAGAAAGGTATCCTCTGAAGAAAGATGTATCAGTAAATGACACTTTGGCATAAATTAGCTTTCTCAGATTTGGGGGGAGCAGGGGAATGAGGACATTTTTAATTCAACCAGATCCTTGGTTGCAAGGTAGTTTGGGGTTGTCAAGGACATGCCTGACAGCACAGGGAGCTGATCTGGGGAGTCAGTTGGGTTCCTAACCAGGTGTAGGGGAGATGAAAGGTTCATGGGAGAAATCTGTAACTAGCTTTGTTCCAACCCCAAGGGACAGCGTGCGTGGTCAGTCACTCAGTCGTGTCTCACTCTTTGCGACCCCATGCCCTGTAGCTCTCCAGGCTTCTCTGTCCATAGGATTCCCCAGACAGGGCAAAAGACAGAATAGTGTGGGGAAAAGAGGGGCTGGGACTATGGTGTGAGGGTGAATTATTACTGGGGATTATATATTTAGAAAATGAAGGTTCAGAAAGAACTTGATACCTTTCTGACAATTATTCGGAATAATTATTTTACAAACTCTTAGATTCCTACAGCAGCTAATCTAGAACATGTCCAATAGATGTTTATGACTGACCAGCCGCTGTTAAGAAATGACACCATTTCCTTGCGAAGTTAAAAGCTACTGTGGCTTCTTTGCCATGCCCTGGGGGAAAAGCCTCAGACTAGCCGATTATCATGTTAGAATCAGCTCCACTTTCAAGAATTTATTTTGCATTACTTCATAACATAGACATTTTATATGTCATTGTTAACATTGTACTTATTCCAGGCAGCTGGGTTTCTTATAATAAAGGCAGGGGTTTTTTTTTTGTTTTTCCTTTTTAATCACCAGTTTCCCTTCAAAATACTTGAAGGCTCCTTATAACTTTCAGATTAGACTATCTGGCTGAAAGTCTTTAGCAAATAAGTCCATGCCTTAGCTTGGAGGAGGTGAATGTTTCCCAATCAGACTTTTTCCCCCTTACAAGGCTCAGGAAAATGACAGGCAGTGATTTTTAGGATGGGTCTGAAGCCATCCTGCAAGAAAGAACCTGTCTCTTTGAAGGTATAATTAAGTCCACATTTCAAACCCAACTTCTTAACCACTGTATCTCAGTCTTAGATCCTTTGTGCTAAAGACGTGATCTTTTTAACTTTTCAGATGACTGCTTATTCTCTGGGAGAGAGCGTTCTAAGAGTTGTATGCTCTAAGAGTTTCCAAGGATAATGTACAACTATCTGAATATTTTTGGTAATTCAGTGGCAAAGAATCTGCCTGCCAGTACAGGAGATATAGGTTCAATCCCTGGGTCGGGAAGATCCCCTGGAAAAGGAAATGGCAAGCCACTCCTGTGTTCTTGCCTGGAGAATTCCATGGACAGAGGAGTCTGGTGGGCTACAGTCCATTAGGTCACAAACAGACACAACTTAGCGACTAAACAGCAACAACATGTGAATATCTTAATAGATTGAGGGAAAGGGTCTATTACTGGTATGTCAGTAAACAACAGGTTTTCTTTCCAAATGTTTTCTCGGATGCTAAAAGGGAAAAAATCCAATTCATAGATGAGCAAAAAATGTAAAATGGATGTCTGGCTTCCTCCTAGGATGTAGAAAACTAGAAAAGACAGCTTTTATTCTTAAAACCTCACCAAAGATGCTAAACTAATCTTTGAAGTCACACCTTTCCTTGAATTTATCACAGAGCCGTGGTTGCAGAACAACCAGCTTACACAAAACCCGAGGAAACACAGGCTCCTCCAGGGAGAGATAAGGCATGGACACTCACCTGCTGGAGATGACAGACATCATACCCGCCAGTAAGAAGAATTCAGCTACAGTTCTTAAGACTGTTCAAGGCTGAGTGTGGGCCAGTGTGAGGAGGCAGAACCCTGGGGAGCTTCAGGCGCGAAGGAGATTCATAGCCACCCACCCACAGACTCTGCTGGGGCCTCACCAGGGCTCAAGAGAGAGACTGGGGACAGGCTAAGTCCCAGAGTTTCCCTGAGGAGGCAGACCTAGGGAAGGGAGGCAGCAGGAAAAGGCATGAAGCCCCCGGGGACAGAAACCTTAACTGCAGGCGGAAGTGCAGCAAACACTGTCACCTTTAGAGCACAGACGATGGAACTGTGGCAGCTCAGGGAAAGCAACAGACTCGAGTCTGCAGGAATGATCCTGTGCAGACCTTTAGGGAGACCCCACTGCTTGGGGAGGGTGAGGGAGCCGTCCTCAGCCCAGACCATTGGAGGCCTCCTGGGTGTTGACTGGACCACATAGAGCCATATGCTTTAAAGGGTGAATTTAAAAGAATTAATGGAACACTTGGCAGAATAACTTAGGTCTATAGAGTAAGTAATACTATTGTTGTTGGGCTTCCCTGGTAGTTCAGTGGTAAAGAATCCAGCTGCCAATGCAGGAGATGTGGGTTTGATCCCTGGGTCGGGAAGATCCCCTGGAGAAGGAAATGGTAACCCGCTCCAGTATTCTTGCCTGGGAAATCCCATGGACAGAGGAGCCAGGCCGGTTACAGTCCATGGGGTCTGAAAGAGTCAGACACAACCTAGCAACTCAAACAACAACACAGAGTAAATCATACTCTATCAGTGATAATTTTTTAATGTTTATAATTTTCCTGTATTATATAAGAGAAAGTTTTTTTTTTTTGTATGAAAGATACTGATGTATTATGGGTAAAGGAATAGCATATCTGCAACTTACGCTCAAATGTTTCAGAAAATGAGTAATGTATGGGTCACACACACAGCGTCGATAAAGGAAATGTTTAGGGTGTCTGGGTAAAGGGCAGTGGGAATTAATCTCATTACCCATAATTCCTGTATCTTGGCAACTTTTTCCTAAGTCTGAAATACTTCAAAAGTTAAAAATTAATATATAGAACAAATGAATGAAGACACTGAATGTTTGCAGAAAGATGTCTGCGCCTTCCTATAGGTGCAGAAGCATATGAGGATACATTACCCAAAGTGTGCAGGCCCACAAGGTAAAAGAACACTTGAAAGGCTTAAAGCAAAGCCAGCACTGTGGACGCCTCCCTCCAGAGACGACTGATGCTCTTTGCATTCAGGAGGCCTACCTGGTTACCAGAAACTTGTTTCCTCAGGATTTACATCCATACCAGCTCTGTTCAGCCTTTTAAACCAAGCATACCGCTGTCCCACTTGGACAGTTTATAAGCCTGATGCTCATTCTCTCCACCATGCTGTGAACCAACCCCCTCCTCCACCCCAGCTCCTGCATAGGAATGACGTAAATGCTGCTAGAGAAGGTGGAACTCAGCCCTGCACTGCAAGAAAGGGAGCCTGCAGTTACCATGTCCCCTTCCTGATGGATTTAATACCCCAATAAAGGATAAAGTCCTTTATTAAAGTATTGTAACCAATAATGAAGATAATGACTTAGAGACGCTTGTTCACATTTACAGAAGTGTATTAGGAAGCCCAAGGCTGGGGAAAAGTGTTTTCATTGTTCCAGAATTTTAGCACTTGCCCATCACCTCAGACTAAAACCTAGCTACAATATACCCGAATGGAATTTCGGCCCAACGCAGGCTCACTTCAGTTGAAACACTTCACCACTTTATTTTTGCCCTTTACATCCTTTTCATTTTACTGGTGCGCTGCTTTCTTCCTTCTCCCTTTCTATTTCTTGCTCAAAGGGAAAGGGCCGAAATCACCGATTACAAGTTATCCAATCCCTAATATATCCAGCTCAGTCAGAGGCTTGGGTTTCTCCTCCACCAAGATCTGCAGTCCTGTCTGAGAAATCGCAGAGGCCTCGTTACATACTGAGAGGAAGAAAAACCTCTGGCTAGCCTTCAGTCGAGGCCAACTGGAACATTCTAGGTGGAGAAGAGCCCTTGCTGTAGACGCTGCAGGAAGAGAAGGCGTTCTACTTTTGTACTGAATGTTCTTTGCCAGGACGTAGTCATGCAACCCTCTTACAAGCCTAAACCCATCCCCATCGTTCTGAAATGGCCCCCAAAGATCCTAGAGAAAGTCAACTTGTCATTCTTCCCTCGGCCTCCCCTTCTGTTTGCCTTTCCTTCTTTCTGGTGGTGCTTAGAGTCTTGCTAATTAGGAACCAGGGGAATTGGAAATTTTGAAAGTGGGGAGCAAAAGCTTGTTATTCAGCAGTCCTTCTGCCAGCTTGAAGAAAGAAGCCAGTATTGTATTAAGATGTTGACTTAGTGGGTAACTTGTATGGTTAGCAAAATGTAGTGACCTGCCCAAATAGTCATCTAGTATTTGGCCTGGAATCCAGGAACCATTCTATTGAAAGGGGTTGTTTTCTTATCCTTTGTGGTTACTGCTGGTTCACTTTACTTTTTTTTTTTTTTTAAACTTTTTATTTGGTACTGGGGAATAGCCAAATAAAATGTTGTGATAGTTTCAGGTGAACAGCAAAAAAACTCAGCCATGCATATACATGGATCCATTCACCCTCAAGCTTCCTTTCCATCCAGGCTGCCACAGGACGTTGAGCAGAGTTCCCTGTGCTATACAGTAGATCCTTGTTGGTTATCCATTTTGAATATAACTGCTGGTTCAGTTTAGATAATGTTACTTATGGAGCATATAATCACCCGTGTATATAGAAGGCACTTATCCAGAGGCCCCTAGAACAACTCAGGGTCTAGCACACTGGCATTTCTCTCCGTCTCCCTGAAGTTGTGATCATAGCAACCTGCTGTTGTAACTAACAGCTGCCATTGACTGTGTGGCAATGTGCAAAGACTGAGCTAGGTAATGACAGACTTAGGCAGGGTCTCACTTAATCTCCGTAATAACGTGGGAGCAAGTCTATAAATGATGCCACCAAGGCTTTTCCAGTTCTTCCACGTTACCTCAGATTGAACCTGCTTTCACAGCAACGCTTTGAACGGGAATTCTCTCTCCCCAATGCACAGCTGACCATTCCTTCAAACAAAAAGTTCTGATTTTCAATCCCTCAGTTCTATCCTGATTTTCAATCCCTCAGTTCTATCCTGGCATAAAGTAGGAACCAGGCCATTTCTCCATCTCTAACCTGAAAATCAAGAGCATCCTGTTTCCTAAAACTCTTTCCTTTGTCTGGTTGGCTTCCTCTGACTTCACTTTGATATGTTATTTTGCTGTGTTAATCTTCTCTAGTGGGACGAAGATGGCCTAATGCACAGTCTGTAAAGCAGCCCATTTGGGTATTGAATGAATGAGTGAGTTATTTGTCATCAGGGACCCTTTGGCTGGAGTGTGGCCCTGGCTTACCTGGTACCTGGCCAGGAAAACAGTCATAATGAATTTAATGAAACATCATGGCTTCCTTGCATTTGATTTTCATTCAAATGTTGACCTAGACCCACTGTGTCTGGTGAGAGGCAGTGAAATAGTTTACTTTTCACAGATCCCGGGGCTGATTTTGATTTTGTTCCTGCTGCTGCTGCTAAGTCACTTCAGTCATGTCCGACTCTGTGGGACGCCACAGACGGCAGCCCACCAACAGTTTTTTTTTTTTTCCACCAACAGTTTAAAACTCAAACTGTTTGTTGAGGAACAACTGTTTGTTGAGAGGAACCGTTTGTTCCTCTCCTTTATGGCCCTCAGTGCAGCCTTTGTTTTAATAACCCAAGAACTGTCAGCCAGGTATAGCAAGGGTTTTCAAAACAGCTCCTCTGGAAATTTCCATGTGCTGGACCGAGATGCTGCTAACATTAATCTTGATGACTATGGTCATTTCCTATTGCCACTGTAATGAATGGCCACAAATTTAGTGGCTTCAGACTATGTAAATGTGTTCTCTGACAGTTCTGAAAGTTAGAAGTCTAAAATCAGTTTCACTGCACAAGATGTTGGTTGGGCTGGCTTTCCTTGGATGTTCTGGGGGAGCAGTTGTTTTATTCTCAGCTCCTGGGGGTCCCCTGAGTTCTTCAGCCAGTGGCCTCTTCCTCCATCTTCCTCCACTTCATCATTTGTGATTCCATCATCACATCACCTGTTCCGTGGTCTATTCTCCCTCTGCTTCCCTCTTATCAAGACACTCATGATTACATGTTGGGCCTACAGATTATCCAGGATAACTGTCCCAATTCAAAATGCCTAACTAAATCACACCTGTCCCTTCTATCATATAGGGTAATATTCACAAATTATAAGGATTAGAACATGAACATTTTTAGGGGTCATCACTAAACCCACCACAGTGTCTTTTTCTGTATTCATGCAAAAAGAAAGATAATTATTATATATTTTTTTGTAATTCACCTTAAGATACTTCAGTTTAAACAGTAACACAAATATGTGTACGTGTAAGTTACTTACCTTGATGGGTGCTGAATTAACCCTTGAAATACCATAGTCAGTAGTCCATACTTCAAAGACAGGTGAGTAGCTGAGTCCTTTCACTATTCACCTGAAATTTTCACTCTTACCCTCATCCCCTCATAAGGAATCCCTTTAATAAGGAATCTTATTAAGAAGTTAGTTGGGCCCATCACAAGAATATTGTTGTGTTTGCCTCAGAATGATCATTTTATGCAAAGTACTTGTCAAAGTACTTAAAGAGACAGAACTGGAATTTGGACCCAGTTTTCAATACATGTTTATATGCCTACCTGTTAATACGTAGCTGAACATAGGGTAGAATTCTGTCTGAAACTTGCTTTAATTGAAACATAGCACCCAATAGCAAGGTTGTCTAGAGGTCAGATCACGCCTGCCAACTTCTAATCTCCAGAGGCTGCTGCCGGCAGTCATCAAAAAGAGTCTGACAAATTGTGACTCCCTAAATTTGGATTTCTTTGGAGGGAATGATGCTGAAGCTGAAACTCCGTACTTTGGCCACCTCATGCAAAGAGTTGACTCGTTGGAAAAGATTCTGATGCTGGGAGGGATTGGGGGCAAGAGGAGAAGGGGATGACAGAGGATGAGATGGCTGGATGGCATCACCGACTCGATGGATGTGAGTCTTGAGTGAACTCCGGGAGTTGGTGATGGACAGGGAGGCCTGGCGTGCTGCGATTCATGGGGTCGCAAAGAGTTGGACACGACTGAGAGACTGAACTGAACTGAACTGAAATTGGCCCAGTGCAGCTCACAACAGTCATAGCCAAATGTGCTCAACTTGGCTGTATTTCCCTCTAATCATTTTTGTTAAACTTTTAGTCCCTGCTTCCATTTTTCTGTTTATATATACTGAAAGTGAAAGTGTTAGTCACTCAGTCACGCCTGACTCTTCGTGACCCCGCAGACTATGGCCCATTAGGCTACCCTGTACATGGAATTTTCCAGGCAAGAATACTGGAGTGGGTTGTCATTCCCTTCTCCAGGGTATCTTTCTGACTCAGGTACGCACCTGGCTCTCCTGCATTGCAGGCAGATTCTTGACCGTCTGGGCCACCAGTGAAGCCCTTTTCTCTACTAGCAGGTGATGAAGTACCTGAACAAGCAGCACATGAATATCTGAAAATACTCTCTGCGATAGCCAGACCGCTGCATGGACTCTTTATTGCTTTATAGACACATGAGTTCACTGTTAGAATCTTCTATCCAGTTCATATTTTCCATGAATAAAATGGTTCTTAGTATAAAATCTAGAATTAAGTACATTAATAGGTCACAGTGCATAGAGAAGCAGTCCCCAAACTTTTTGGCACCAGAGAGTGGTTTCATGGAAGAAAATTTTTCCAGTGGTGGCGGGGGGGCAGGTGGTGGTGGTGGGTTTGGAATGATTCAAGCACATTACATTTACTGTGCCCTTCACTTCTATTATTATTATTACATCAGCTCCACCTCAGATCATCAGGCATTATCATCGGGACCCCTGGCACAGAGCATCATAGCTTTGACGGGTTTTATCGGCCAAATTCAGTTGCATAAATTGACTTATCCTGCTCTCCCAACTAAACAGCCTTCTGTAAAGCCTGCCAGATTTCATGAATGTCTTGTCTTGCACCACAGATGATAAACACAAAATGACAAGGTCAGCTTTATTGCAGTTCCTTGGCTAGGCACTCTGGGGGACTCTAATTGTTCCCTTTGTTGGCCATCTGCATGGTTCAGCCTCCTGGTTTCCCTTCTGAGTTTCTTATGATCACTTTGTGTTGAGAACTCTGATGTCTCTCTCAGTCCTCTCTGTGCCCTCAAGGTCTGCCTTGGACCCTTAATCCTTACATGGTGACCCTCTGGGGCTAACCCCCAATTCTCTCATCCTCAGTCTTACTCCCATCTCTAAGCTCCAGGCATAACACGATACCTGCTTCCTTCCTGGCTTCTCTCTTTCACTCATCTCTCAGTCTTCCAGGCTTGCAATTCTTTTTGTGTTCTGACCTTATCTATGCTCCCTGAATATACTCATCCCATCACTGGATCACTGGGTAGATTCTAGTCCATCAAACACATCCAAGGAGTCTTCCCTGATTCACCGTCCCCAGGCCCAGTCAAAAAGTAGCTCCCCCTGGTCTACCCACACCTGTCCTGTAGCCTGTCTCCGAACATCTTTAGATGCTCACATCCTTTCTGCCCTACCTGTCTTGCGTGCATGTGTGTGCTTGGTTGCTCACTCATGTCTGACTCTTTAAGACCCCATGGACTGTAGCCCACCAGGCTCTTCTGTCCATGGGATTCTCCAGGCAAGAATACTGGAGTGGGTTGCCATGCCCTCCTCCAGGGGATCTTTGCAACCCAGGAATCAAATTCGCATCTCTTATGTCTCTGAAATTGGCAGGTAGGTTCTTTATCACTAGTGCCACCTGGGAAACCCCCACCTATCTTAAACTCCCACAATTGAAGCACCTCATCTTATTTATCTTTTTGCCCTTTGAGGTACCTATTCCAGGGCCCTGCATATTGCCCCAAGCTAGAGACAGTGGGTGTAGGGACGAACCATCTTTTTGGTAGAAGTTGCCTAGAAACCATGCATCCTGAACACTGTCTTACTGAGCCTCACAAACTCCCATTGATATCTCGGTAAAATTCATGATAGGCATTAAGGGATCCATGTGGAAAAGAGATAACAAAGTTGAGATGCATGGAAATGTGCCAGCAGAGATTTCCTGATGGGGGTCAACCTAAGAACGTGTCTATAAGTAGGCTGACTTTATTAATAGCTCCTGTGGCACTGGCCTTGGAGACAGCTGAACAAAGCAGGTGAGGAGTTTGCCACCAGTCAGAAAAGGCACAGTGAATCATTTCAGAACCATTCTGCTGACTGCACAGGCCACTGCAGCCGTGCCACCAGGGTGCGAGCTCGGTGGGAGCTGCTGACCTGGGAAACCACAAAGGCCACCACAGTAGCAGGAAATGGGGCCTCCGCTTTGGGGCCCCCAGCCCAGTGTTCAGTCCCTGTGAATAAGCTTGCTGAGTGAAAGGATTCCAGGAAATGTCATATGCTTTCAAATTACTCTTCTTTTTTCAATATATCACTTCATTAACAGGTAAGAACAGACCCAGAAGCAGCACTGTGCTGATTTAATGCTCAGGTAGGCTGAATAAGGGCCCCCAAAGATATGTGGATTGTGATGCCTGGAACCTGTGAGTATTGCCCTATGCAGGGAAAAAGGGATTTTGGCAGGTGTAATTAAGTTAAGGGTCTTGGGTGGGGAGATTGTCTTGGATTACCTGAAAGTGAAAGTGAAGTCGCTCAGTCGTGTCCAACTCTTTGCAACCCCATGGACTGTAGCCTGCCAGGCTCCTCCCTCCATGGGATTTTCCAGGCAAGAGTACTGGAGTGGGTCGCCAGTGCCTTCTCCAGGGGATCTTCCCAGCCCAGGGACTGAGCCCCAGTCTCCCGCATTGTAGACAGACGCTTCACCGTCTGAGCCACCAGGGGAGTCCCTGGACTACCTGGGTGAGTCCTAAATGCCATCGCAAATAGTCTTATAAAAGAAATGCAAGAAGAGACTTAGCTGGCATAAAAGAAGTCCTTGTGATTGAAACAGCAAAACAGAGATGGAGAGAAAAGATGTAAGCCACTGGTTCTGGAAATAGAGAAAGGGACCATAAAACAAGGAATACAAAGAAGGTGGCTCCAGATTCTGGAAAAGCCAAAGTAATAGAATTCCCTGCCCCCACATTACCCCCCGAGCCTCTGGACTCCCTGTCAATGTCTTAACTGTGGCCCCATAAGATTCATTTTAGACTTCTGTGTTCCAGAACTGCAAAAGAATAAATTGGTACTGTATTAAATCACTGCATTGCTAGTCATTTGTTACAGCAATCATATAAGACTAACGTGTTATATAGTTTTTCCCACCTTTAACAGATCAGTTCACAACACAGAGCATTTTGCAACAAATTACCAAAAACTAATATGGCTCAGAAATCATTTGTATTTCAAGTATCATCAAGGGAAAATTCTAACATTAACGCACAGAGACTGTGAGCAGTGCCCAAGGTGACTTTGGGTCCTGCAGGCAAAGACAGTTCCCTGAGAAGTGATGCTGTTCTCCCTCCAGGAGAGAAAGCAGTGCTGAAAAATATTTCACTCCAAAGGGAAGGCTATGCAATATATATGACTTTGCCTTTGCAGCCTAGTTGGAAACTGGCCAAAGAAGGCTCTGAGTCACTAAGCATAATGGCTCAGAATCAACAAGTCCATCCCTTCTAAACTTGCCCTGGCTCCAGTATACATCATCTGTGAGCTAATTTGTTACAATAGCTTCTTAATCCGTGTCTTTCCTTCCGCTCATATGCCTCTATGCCAGGGATTCTCAACTGTAGGCAGGAGGAAGAGGATGGCTCAGGAGACCCTCAGGATACAAGGGGAGGAGAATATTTCCAGTATTTCCCATCTTCTATCCCAACACCACTACCTAAAAAGGGAAAAGTGAAAAGAGTGGCTGACGGAGTGCTCTGGAATGGTATGGAAACAAAAGAATGAGGAACATTGTCCCAAACTAGAAAACAAATGCATGAAAACACTCAGCTGGCCACGCCACGTGCTAAGCCACTTCAGTCTTGTCAGACTCCTCTGTCCATGGGATTCTGCAGACAAGAACACTGGAGTGGGTGGCCATGCCCTCTCCAGGGGATCTTCCCGACCCAGGAATGGATCCCACATCTCTTATGCCTCCTGCGTTGGCAGGCAGGTTCTTTACCACCAGTGTCACCTGGGGAGCCCGGCTGTGTCACTCGTGTTCTTAAAGCTCTTCCAGATTATATACCCAAGAGAAATGAAAACATAAAAATGTGCCCACAGATTTCACAACAGCATTACTTAGAATAGCCAAAGAGTAGGAACAACACAGATGTTCCCCAGTGGACAAATGGATAAACAAAATGTGACATATCTATACAATGGAGTATTATTTGGCCATGAAAAAGGAAGTTCTGATACAGCATGGGTGACCTATTATGCTGAGTAGAAGAAGCCAGCCACGAAAGACTGAACTGTGTGATTCCATTTATGTGAAATGTCTGCAACAGGCAAATCCACAGAGACAGAGAGTAGCGTAGTGGTTGCCTGAGGCTAGAGGTTGAGTGGGAAGGGAATGAAGAGTGACCGCTGTGAAGGATGGGCTTTCTTTTGGGGATGATGACAATGTCCTAACATTAGGCTGCATTGCTAGATGCCCAATCCTGTGAAAATAGTAAAAATCATTAAATTGTATATTTTAAGCAAGTGACTTGCATAGCATGTGAATTATATCACCATAAAAGTTTTTTTAAAAAATAAACCCTACCTGGCCTTTCTTAGAGAAAGAAATGGCAACCCACTCTAGTGTTCTTGCCTGAAAAATACCAGGGACAGAGTACACTGTGGGCTACAGTCCAAAGGACTGCAAGGAGTGGGACATGACTAAGCACAAGCACCAGGCCTTTCTATCATCAGAGCAGTGGTTCTCAAAATTTGGTGTATCAGAAATACATGCTGAGCGTAACACAGGGGCTACTGGGCTCTGTCCTCAGAGTTGCTGGTGCCGTAGGTCTAGATGAAGCCCGAGAACTTGCGTTTCTAATAGGTTCCTAGGCGATGCTGACCGAGCTGGTTGGTGGCCATGCTTTGAGGGTCACTGATTCATAGGTGCCAACTAAAGCTCTTCAGCTTGGCCATGAAGGCCCTTCACAGTCTGGGCCCCACTGTTTGTTAACTGTTTTTTTTTTTTTTTTTTTTTTTTCACAAGCTTCGGCTCAGCCTTGATTCATACAGGTCTGTTTCTGGTTCCCTCATATTTTCTGGCCTTATGTTGGATGTCATTTTACACCCCTTGTGTCTGCTGTGGTGCAAAGCAGATACTCAGTTAATGTGTTTGGACCATTGATTGTACCCAGATCACCCCAGCACTCTAAATCTCACACCAACAGATAACTACTGCCTCCTTAGAGCTGGTACTAGCCACTTGTCCCAATCCCCTGGGATAGGGGCCTTCAAGAAAAGGGAATGAAAGAGCCAACCAGTCTTCATGAAGCATAAACCTAGAAATTCCAGGTTTACCAAACTGTATAAGGCCATGCATCCTTGAGCGTATAGCCAGAGAGAAGATTCTAATTAGAGTCACCTAAGCTTTGACTGTATGGATCACAATAAACTGTGGAAAATTCTGAAAGAGATGGGAATACCAGACCACCTGACCTGCCTCTTGAGAAAACTAATATGCAGGTCAGGAAGCAGCAGTTAGAACTGGACATGGAACAACAGACTGGTTCCAAAGGCTGTATATTGTCACCCTGCTTATTTTACTTCTATGCAGAGTACATCATGAGAAACGCTGGGCTAGAGGAAGCACAAGCTGGAATCAAGATTGCCGGGAGAAATATCAGTAACCTCAGATATGCAGATGACACCACCCTTATCGCAGAAAGTGAAGAGGAACTAAAAAGCCTCTTGATGAAAGTAAAAGAGGAGAGTGAAAAAGTTGGCTTAAAGCTCAACATTCAGAAAAAAAAGATCATGGCATCTGGTCCCATCACTTCAAGGGAAATAGATGGGGAAACAGTGGAAACAGTGTCAGATTTTATTTTGGGGGGCTCCAAAATCACTGCAGATGGTGACTGCAGCCATGAAATTAAAAGACGTTTACTCCTTGAAAGGAAAGTTGTGACCAACCTAGATAGCATATTGAAAAGCAGAGACATTACTTTGCCAACAAAGGTCCGTCTAGTCAAGGCTATGGTTTTTCCAGTGGTCATCTATGGATGTGAGAGTTGGACTGTGAAGAAAGCTGAGCACCAAAGAATTGATGCTTTTGAACTGTGGTGTTGGAGAAGACTCTTGAGAGTCCCTTGGACTGCAAGGAGATCCAACTAGTCCATCCTAAAGGAAACCAGTCCTGGGTGTCCATTGGAAGGACTGATGCTGAGGCTGAAACTCCAATACTTTGCCCCCCTCATGTGAAGAGTTGGCTCATTGGAAAAGACTCTGATGATTAGAGGGATTAGGGGAAGGAGGAGAAGGGGACGACAGAGGATGAGATGGCTGGATGGCATCACTGACTCAATGCACATGAGTTTGGGTGAACTCCGCTGAGTTGGTGATGGACAGGGAGGCCTGGTGTGCTGCGATTCATGAGGTTGCAAAGAGTCGGGCGACTGAGCAACTGGACTGAACTGAACTGAAGCTCAGTGTGCACAGACTTCAGAAACATCAAAAGGAAATGTGTGGTGAGAGTCTTTTCTGTTGAACAGAAAAGTACAGTAGGCAGCTTTATACACGAGCAGAAGGCAGCAGCTCCAGGATCACAGTGAATGTGTCCGCACTGTTGTGCTTCCAGGTGTGAAACCTGGTGAAAAGTGATCTCTACATCCTCACCAGATGAGTCTGGGGAGAGGGAAATGTGTTTAGACTATATATTACATGTTTGATTGTATTGAAAAGAATATAGTGGGCTTCCCTGGTGGCTCAGTGGATAAGAATCCACCTGCCAATGCAGGAGACATGGGTTTGAGCCCTGATCCAGGAAGATCCCAGTGGCTTCCCTGGTGGCTCAGATGGTAAAGCGTCTGCCTGCAATGCAGGAGACCCGGGTTCGATCCCTGGGTTGGGAAGATCCCCCTGGAAAGGAAAAGGCAACCCACTCCAGTATTCTTTCCTGGAAAATTCCATGGACTGAGGAGTCTGGTAGGCTACAGTCCTTGGGGTCGCAAAGAATTGGGGACGACTGAGCAGCTTCACTTGGCCAGGAAGACCCCCCATGCCATGGAGCAACTAAGCCCAAGCACCATAACCCCTGAGCCCGTGCTCTAGAGCCCGGGAGTCGCAACTAGTGAAGCCTGTGCACCCTACAGCCCGTGCTCAGCAACAAGAGAAGCCACCCCGACGAAATGCCCACACACTGCAACTTGAGTAGCCCCTGCTTTCTGCAACTAGCACAAGTCTGTACAGCGATGAGGACCCAGCACAGCCAACAGTAAATACATAAAATAAAGAATATGCCAATGTGACATCAAGCCAGACCTTCCATTAGGTCAAAGTTACTTCCTGTCGGTAGTTTGCTGAGACCTAATAACTTGTGGGGTGCATCGGAAAAAACAGAGCCAGGGGTGGATTACAGCCACACATCACCCCAGGACCTCCGTCAGCCAATCTGATGACCTCCCATGGAAGCAGAATGCCTGCCTTGTCAACACTCTCCCAGATCAGGCCCCTGGCCATCCTGATACTTAAATCGCTGCCCTTCCCACCTAGAAATTCTGGAAGCACTGTTGACAGTGGCATTGAAAAGCCACCATGGAAATGCATCGCTTTCAAACGCTTGTATCTGAGATGCAGGTTATGGGACAGATGCCTCTGCCTTGTTCTCCTAGTTTTATTGCCTGTCACCAAGCATGCCAGTTACTGAAAGACAGTCGCTTTCTATAAGCTGGTTACTCTGTACCAGGAATTAAAAGTACAGGAAAGGTTAATACGTAGCTGCCCTCTGAGAATATGTCTTTCACCAGAGCATTCAAAGTATTAGCTCTTCTATGTGTCTCTTTCTGGATACCGTATGGGAATTAAACACGTAATAGTCATAAAGTCCTAATGAGGCCCTTAAACAAGAGTGTTAGAGGCTTATTTCATTTAGCATAATGTCCTCCAGGTTGATCCTTGTTGTCACACATGCAGAATTTCCTTCTTTTGCAGGGGCGGTGGATAGTAACCTATGGTGTGTTTATGCATCTTCATTCATCGCTCATTGGGCATTTAGGTTCTTTCCGTATTTTGGTTATTGCAAATAGTGCTGCAGTGAACATAGGAAGACAGAGATCAGCTAGTCACAGAAGGACAAATGCTGCATGACTGTACTTACGTGGGCTTCTGAGGCAGCACTAGTGGTAAAGGACCCGCCTGCCAATGCAGGAGACGGGAGTGTGATCCCCGGGCCAGGAAGATCCCTGGAGGAGGAAATGGCAACCCTCTCCAGTATTCCTGCCTGGGAAATCCCATGGACAGAGGAGCCCGGCGAGCTACCGTTCATGGGGCTGCAAAGAGTCAGACACGACTGAGGTGACAGCATGCACTTGTATGAAGCAACTAAAACAGTCAAACTCACAGAAGCAGGGTAGAAGGGTAGTTGCCAAAGGCTCGGGGAAATGAGATAATGGGTAAAAGTCTCAGTTATGCAAGATGAATAAGCTCTAGAGATCTCCTATACTGCATGCTGTCATACACTGAAAAATCTGAATTGATCTCATATTGAGTGTTCTCACCAAAAAATTTAAAACTGAAATAGCTGAAAATTCATTATTTTCAATGAATTTTTCATTGAAAAATTTTTTTCATCAAAAAATAATGAATTTTTTTAAGAATGGAAATGATAAATATATTCATCTGCTTTTATTAAATAAAGACAATTATATTAATTGTTAAAAGTTGAAAAAGAAAAAGTACACTGGAAGCTTATGGTTAATGCATGCTTCCTTTAGGCTCTCCCCAACCCCATTCATTTATATGCCCTGTTTTCCTTTCTCGTTGCTTTTAACTTGTGATAGTAACTATTCCTGACAGTCCGAATACCAGTTTCAGAGGAGCAGAACTTACTCACATGAAAAGTTTTCTTATAATTTTTCCCTGCACAAATTTCTAGACTGTCTGCAAAAGCTGCTTAATGACAACCTACGAGGTGCCCTTGCTATACCACAGAACACACAGATGTGGGTGGCATATCTGAGGCCCAGAAACAATGAAGGCAAATGAAACAATTTGACAACAAAGTCACAGCTTCCTATAAAAGTGTATCTTTTAAGAAAATTCTGTTATTAACAAAGTTAACTCAGGCTTTAATCACAGCATGCTTGCTTAAAGGATAAAGCAAGAAAACCCCTGAGTCACAGTTAAACAGTAGAAGAGACAGGTATAAGGATAATGAAATTAGACTCAGATTTTTGTAAGCCTATACTCATGGTCTCAGTGAAGTTGAAAACCACATCAAAGGATTAGCAGCAGCAGCAGAATTCACAAGTAGGCAGATCTCAGCTCAATATAAGGAAAGAAAGTCTACCAATGGTAGATATAGCATAAGCCTTTAGAAATACAATGAAATGAACATACAAGTATGGGAAAATACAAGAACGATCTTAAGAGAAACATATAAATAAATTATATCCATGTACTGATTACTATGTAGATGTTTAAAAAATATAGTAAATCTCTATGCATTGATTTGAAGGGCCATTCTTGCTCAGATAACGGGGAGGTGGGTAGGGTGAGGCAGTTGGGGGAATTATGTATAAAATGATTTTTAAAGGTGCTGTATATGTGTGTGTTTATGCGTCCAGTGGAACATATGGAAGCCACACACCTGACTGCGAACAGAGGCACGCTTTACAGGCTAGGACTAAAGGGATAAAAGAGAAACTTTGACAACTTTGTGTGATTATGAGGTATTTGGATTTGATACAAGTATGCATAATTTTCATTTTAAGAGGTAACAGAGCTTTTTTAAATTTGTTACAAGATCTTTGGGAAACATGCAAGAAAGGAGAGAAGCTTCTGTTCCCTAGCATACCCAGGGTCTGGAAGGCTAGATACCCTTGAGAATGTCATAGAATATTCTTGTGATGGATGAGAAGTGGATGAGGAGACGCCCTTATAATTCAGAAGATCAAGGGCAGGCCTCTAGCAACTTCCTTCTCTCTGGCATCATGAATATTTCCTTGTTCACTCGAGCTTTGCCATCAGCATACAGCGTACCTTGCTGCTGCTGCTGCTGCTTAGTTGCTTCACTCGTGTCCAATTTTGTGTGACCCCAGGGACTGTAGCCCACCAGGCTCCTCTGTCCATGGGATTCTCCAGGCAAGAGTACTGGAGTGGGTAGCCATGCCCTTATCCAGGGGATCTTCCCAACTTAGGAATCGAACCTGGGTCTCCTGCATTGTAGGCAGATTCTTTACCACTGAGCCATCAGGGAAGCCCACAGCATACCTTATCTCCCACCTTAAAAAAAATCAAAACATTCCTTACTCACACATTTCACTCCCTCTATCAGGCCATTCCTGTGTTTCCCTTTTCAAAAGTGTTGCCTGTATGCGCTGTCTTCACTTCCTTTCCCACCATGATCTCTTTTTACAACTTTTTATTTTAAAATAACTTCAAACTTACAGAAAAATTGCAACAATAACACAGATATTTCCCATGTTCAACCAGATTTATCAACAGTTGTTCAGATTTTCCCCTATGTTTTATTCTGTGTGTGTGTGTTCATGCATGAACGTGTGTGTGTAGTTGACAATATCCTCCTTAAAACACATCACCTGGCTTCCGGGAACCACCTCCTCTTGCTTCTCTACTACTGGCTATTTCTCAGTTTCCTTTGCTGTGTCCTTTTCACTATAAAAGCCTCCTGATGCTAAGGACCCAGGGCTCACTTCTTTTTCCAATGTGTATTCACTCCCTGCATGTTCTCATCCACTCTCAAGACATTAAATATTATCTGTATATTGTTAAATCAAATGTGTATCTCCTGTCTTGATCTCTCCTCCACACTCTAGATTCCTGTCCCCAAATACCTACTTAATAGCTCTAATGGAGGTTTAGCTTTTTGTGTCCAAATCAAAATTTTAGACTTTGTGAGCTATTTTTTCCCTATTAACCCATCCCCATTTTCCTGTAGTTTCTCCCATCTGGGAAAGTGGCAACTCCGTCCTTCCCATTGTTTGGGCCACAAATCTTTGCCATCCTTAACTCCTTTATCTTACATCCCCCACATACAACCCAGAATCCAGCTGACCAGTTCCAGGGGTGGAACCCCTCCCTGCTTCCACCACTACCACCCTGGGCTAAACCACCACCATCTCTTCCCTGCACTTTGGCAGTATCTTCCTACCATAACTTTGAATTTAACTTTCTACTTCCCACATGCTGCCAGGACATGACGGATGTCAGGTCACTCCTCTACCAAAGCTCCCCACTGGTTTCTCATCACACCTCATGACTCGTTGCATGCCGCTCAGCCTGTCCTGATGCTCTTCAAGTGCTGCCAGGCATGGGTTCTTATCCCAAATCCCTCTTTAAGCAGCCTCAGAATTCTTCCTACCCACTACTTGAGCTTCTACCCGTTTTTCAACATGCAACCCGGAATGTCAAGGGCCAGGGATGCAGAACAAAGAAGGACAAAGGAAATGGCCAACAAGGAAGCGTTCTGGCAAAAGAAGCAAAAGCAGGTGGTAAACAGAATCTCCCTCCCAACCAGAGCAGCGTTGCGCTGAGTCTTTTGTTCCTTTAATTCACACTTTCGCCTCCACTATCAATACAGCTGTAAATTCTGGGAGGCTGTTTGTTACCCACATTGGCTGATGTTATTAGGATTTAGTTCCAGTTCATGATTCATCAGCACAGCAACCAGGGTTAAATTTGAGGACATTTTGCTTCTTGTCAAGGCTGTTCACAATGCCACCATTTTATGCAATGAGAAGCGGTAAATCATAAATACAAGTATTTTATGGCTCAGAAAACACGGACTCTTCTAGACGTGCAGACGACGCTTCGGTCTCACGAGTTCCCAGTCCCGTCTCCTACACCAGTCTTTATTCAGCATGTGAGAGAATGCATGTAGCAGATGTCTCAGATGGAAAGAAATTTGCTTTATAAAGATGTTTATAGAATCAGACTCTGTAGACTTGTGGTTTTCACTGTGGGTGAAATAAATATCAAGTCAAAATCTTAAACAGAATCACCTAATCTTTTGTAAGGTAAAGAGCCCGCAAACCCTCCCTATTTTCTTCTCCACTGCATGGCATGACCTTCTGAAAAAGTAATTGATTTTATTTTTTGTCTGCGCTGCGTCTTCACCGCTGCCCCGGCTTTTCACTAGTGGCAGAGAGCAGGGGCTGCTGTCTGGTTGAGGCGTGCGGGCTTCTCGCTGTGTTGGTTTCTGTTGTTGTAGAGCACAAGCTCTAGGGTGCGTGGGCTTCAGCAGTTGCTGCATGTGGGCTCAGTAGTTGTGGCTCACGGGCTCTGGAGCGCTGGTTCAGGAGTTGTGGCCCACGGGCTTTGTTATTTCCTGGCATATGGGATCTTCCCAGATCAGGGCTCAGACCCGTGTCTCCTGCGTTAGCCACCCTTAGCCACCAGGGAAGCCTTGATCACTTTTTTAATTAAAACATTTTTTTGGTATATGGAAACCCTGTAGCGTCTAATCTCCACGTATAGGTGTTTTACTGAACCTCACAGTCACTGCTGTCCCCTACATTCAGGTCAGTGCCCACCACATGGCAGACGCTGACTGATATTTGTTGAATGAATGCTCTGGAAATAGGCAAGATGATAAATATTGAGGAAAGCTATAGACAGGGCACACTTTTTATTAGATACCTATATGTACCAGATGAGTTGGTTAGAGGTATCACCAACTCAATGGACATAAGCTTGAGCAAGCTCCACGAGTTGGTGATGGACAGGGAAGCCTGGCGTGCTGCAGTCCATGGGGTCACAAAGAGTAGGACACAACTGAATAACTGAACTGATGTGCCAGGCATGTGTTAGCTGCTCAGGATATGAAAACAAAAATACAAGACATCTGCCATCTTGCAAAGCTCATGGTCTGATGGTTAGGTAAGAAAACAAGCACCTTTGGTAGAATGTGAAAAGCACTGTGATGGGGGTTATCCAGTGGACCAGGGATGCGCAGGATTAAGATGACAGGGAGAGCTTCTGCTGGCAGCGCTATCTAGCATGCGCCCTGACAAATGAGTAAGAGAGAGCCTGCTGAAGTAAGGGGCAAAAGGGATCTCCCCAAGAAAAGGGAGCAGTATATGCAAAAGCCCTGGGGCCAGGGAACACAGCTTTCACTGGAAACGAAAAGGCTTTCAGTGTGATTAGGTCTTTGGAAGCTAAGGGGTTGAGAAGACTTAAGATTGGGTGTCTAGATCATACAGACTATGGCTAATTTTTTTAACTGATCTCTTTGCGTATGTGTGTTAGCTGCTCAGTCATGTCTGACTCTTTGTGACCTCGTAGACTGTAGCCCACCAGGCTCCTCTCTCCATGGAATTCTCCAGGCAAGAATACTGGAGTGGGTTGCCATTCTCTTCTCCAGGAGATCTTTCTGATCCAGGGATCGAACCTGGGTCTCCTCACTGCAGGTAGATTCTTTACTGCCTGAGCCAACTGAGAAGCCTTATCTCTTTGGGTACCTGTTAAAAATGCTTTAGATTTATTTTCTTGATATATAAATACATACAGGTTTTAAAAATTATAAAATAGATTTTGGATAATATATTTGCATCCATATCTTGACCATGGATGAAGGTTTAGTTTATTAAAAAGATCATATGCTTTCTAATGGTCAATAGAAGACAGATACCTCTTTTACTGGACTTTGGCAGAGAAGTCAGGTCAAAACAAATGGTACTTCTGTCACATGTTATGTGATAAATCTAACAATTTCACCTATGTGTGTGAGCATATAATTATCACAGATTGCGGAGAGAGAAAGGGCTGAAAGGGAAACAGGCCAATAATGCAGAGGGGAAAATTCCACCTTTGTTCTCTTCAGATGCATGATGAGACCATATGTCTAGGGCTAGGATGTTTTATTTTTGTGCCACAGTCCAGATATAAAATATAGTTCAATATGGTTCAATAGTTCAAGATTCAGTTGGTAGATTTGCAGTCAGATTTATCTATCTGGCATCAATTTTGTCAGACAGGCCACTAGGTATAAATCCTTTCCCAGAGAATTAAATTTATGTAAACTAGATTATAAAACTTAGATTTTCAAGTGCCATTCATAATTGCCTCAATTCCTAAATAACCTTCTTAGTTTAATCCTTGTCCTACTACGTCTATTCTCAGACCAGCAGTCACCATTATTCTTTTTGAAAGTCATATCATGCTGTGGGTCAAAACCCAGAAAATTGCTACTCACTTCATTCTGGGTATTACCCAAAGTCCTTACAAGGGCCTGTATGACTATATGTGATCAGATCCACCTTCAACTTCACTGATGTTACTTTTCTGACCTCATCTCCAGCCACACAACTGTCTCCGCTCTTCTTTAAACAAGCCAGGAGCCTTCCTGCTACCACAGAGCCTTTCCATGAACTCTCTCTGCCTGGGGTGTGCTTTTCTCAGAAATCCACAAGCCTGCCTCCCTCATCTCCTTCAGGTCTCTGCTCAAACGTTATCTTCTCATGAGGCCATACACTTAGAACATCATCAAAGCTCTCTATTCTCCTTACCTCGCTCTCTCCTTTATTGCATAATAGTTTAAATCTTCAAGTATACTATATAACTTATTTTTTTAATTGAAAATATTGGTTTATTTTTTAATATCAATTTATTTATTTTAATTGGAGGTTAATTACTTTACAATATTGTATTGGTTTTGCCGTACATCAACATGAATCTGCCACAGGTATACACGTGTTCCCCATCCTGAACCCACTCCCTCCTCCCTCCCCATACCATCCCTCTGGGTCATCTCAGTGAGCCCCAAGCATCCAGTATCATGCATCGAACCTGGACTGGCTATTCACTTCATATATGATATTATACATGTTTCAGTGCCATTTTCCCAAGTCATCCCACCCTCACCCTCTCCCACAGAGTCCAAAAGACTGTTCTATACATCTGTGTCTCTTTTGCTGTCTCGCATACAGGGTTATCATTACCATCTTTCTAAATTCCACATATATGCTTTAGTATACTGTATTGGTGTTTTTCTTTCTGGCTTACTTCACTCTGTATAATAGGCTCCAGTTTCATCCACCTCATCAAAGACAGAAATATAGATCAATGGAACAAAATAGAAAGCCCAGAGATAAATCCACACACATATGGACACCTTATCTTTGACAAAGGAGGCAAGAAAACACAATGGATTAAAGACAATCTCTTTAACAAGTGGTGCTGGGAACTGGTCAACCACTTGTAAAAGAATGAAACTAGAACACTTTCTACACAAAAATAAACTCAAAATGGATTAAAGATCTAAATGTAAGACCAGAAACTATAAAACTCCTAGAGGAGAACATAGGCAAAACACTCTCAGACATAAATCACAGCAGGATCCTCTATGACCCACCTCCCAGAATATTGGAAATAAAAGCAAAAATAAACAAATGGGAGCTAATTAAACTTAAAAGCTTCTGCACAACAAAGGAAACTATAAGCAAGGTGAAAAGACAGCCTTCGGAATGGGAGAAAATAATAGCAAATGAAGCAACTGACAAACAACTCATCTCAAAAATATACAAGCAACTCCTGCAGCTCAATTCCAGAAAAATAAACAACCCAATCAAAAAATGGGCCAAAGAACTAAACAGACATTTCTTCAAAGAAGAGATACAAATGGCTAACAAACACATGAAAAGATGCTCAACGTCACTCATTATCAGAGAAATGCAAATCAAAACCACAATGAGGTACCATTTCACGCCAGTCAGAATGGCTGCGATCCAAAAGTCTACAAGCAATAAATGCTGGAGAGGATGTGGAGAAAAGGAAACCCTCTTACACTATTGATGGGAATGCAAACTAGTACAGCCAGTATGGAGAACAGTGTGGAGATTCCTTAAAAAACTGGAAATAGAACTGCCTTATGACCCAGCAATCCCACTGCTGGGCATACACACCGAGGAAACCAGAATTGAAAGAGACACGTGTACCCCAATGTTCATCAAAGCACTGTTTATAATAGCCAGGACATGGAAACAACCTAGATGTCCATCAGCAGATGAATGGATAAGAAAGCTGTGGTACATATATAACTTATTTATATGTATTGTCAATAGAATGCAGTTTCTATAAAGGCAGGAATCTTTGTCTCTTTTGCTCATAGTATATCCCAAGCACCTACAACAGAGCCTACATATTTACATATACTCAATAAATACTTATTGAATGAGTCACTGGAATAAAAATTTTGTACAATTAGCCAAGACTGAGTATTAGAGTCAGTGTCCTTAATTTTGAGCAGGAAGATGATCTGATTTTAAAATTGGTATATAAACTTATTTTCCTTATATGCAGAACAAAAGCATTCTATTTTGGAGGGCATATTGTGTGTGTTAGTCACTCAGTCATGTCTGACTCTTTGTGACCCCATAGACTGTAGCCCACCATGCTCCTCTGTCCATGGAATTCTCCAGACAAGAATACTAGAGTGGGTTGCCATTCCTTTTTCTCCAGGGCATCTTCCTGCCCCAGGGATCCAACCCATGTCTCCCACATGGCAGGCAGATTCTTTACCATCTGAGCCACAGTGCATGCATTTGAAAGGCATATTAGTGTTATTCATTTCACAATCCTGGCAGAGAGTATACGTGCACTATTATTTAAGTATATACTTAGCAAGAAAACAGAGCAAATGTGTTTGCTTTACAGAATCATCACAGTAAGGTAATGTAAAAGGGAAGGGCAGATTGTGGAAGACTTATTTCTTTCTAAAATAGCGTAATAATAATAGGAACTATTGACTTAAAACCAACAGGAGCCAGCTGGAGAACTTTCAGAAGACTAGTATTCTAATAGATTAAAAATTTATTTTCTCCTTTGAAATTTAAGAACCACTATTTAAAAGCACAATTGCATACGCCAAAAAGAAGTCTTGTAAAAGCTTACTGTCTTTACACCAATGAATAGGAATCAATAATGAATGCTTTGGTACTACTCTTTAAATGTCATCTCTACAAATATGAACTCACAGGAAAATCTGTCCATATCCAAGTCTTATACTTCCTGACAAAAGCTAAAAAGTTGTGAAAATCTAACAACTAAATAGCACTGGGTCTCTCTTTTATTTCTAACTTAATTATTAACTTAAGAGGAACATGGAAAATGTAATGATATTGCATAATATTTGGCCTGTCTGATGACAGGAAATGGCAGGTAAAGTTTCTGCTCCTTAGCTCTTTAATTTATTAGCATTGGTCTTTGAAAGTATTAGATTTAGATCCAACAATCAAGAATTTACTGAATATAGCTTCCCTGGTGGCTCAGATGTTAAAGCGTCTGTCTGCAATGCGGGAGACCTGGGTTCGATCCCCGGGTGGGGAAGATCCCCAGAAGAAGGAAATAGCACCCCACTCCAGTACTCTTTCCTGGAAAAATCCCTTGGACAGAGAAGCCTGGTAGACTACAGCCCATGGGGTCGCAAAGAGTCGGACACGACTGGGCGACTTCACTTTCACTTTACACTTTAGTTATTGTGGGCAGAACCCAGTATGAATACAAAAGAACCACCAGATACAATACTCTCAGGTTTATTCATATAAAACAAGTACCTTTACTTTTATGGCATTCATTTTGGTCCTGTTGCATTGCTGCTGCTGCTGCTGCTGCTGCTGCTAAGTCGCTTCAGTCATGTCTGACTCTGCGACCCCATAGACGGCAGCCCACCAGGCTCCTCCGTCCCTGGGATTCTCCAGGCAAGAACACTGGAGTGGGTTGTCATTTCCTTCTCCAGTGCATGAAAGTGAAAAGTGAAAGTGAAGTCACTCAGTCGTGCCCGACTCTTAGTGACCCCATGGACTGCAGCCTACCAGGCTCCTCCACCCATGGGATTTTCCAGGCAAGAGTACTGGAGTGGGGTGCCATTGCCTTCTCCATGTTGCATTGCAGTAATAGATACTTGGATCACAAAGATATACTTTGAAGAAAGTGGAATCCAGCATTTTCTGACTAAACTTCTACCTGTTCTGCCAACCAAATACACCAAGTACACAATCTGTAAGAGCAATACTTCCACTATTAAGCTCTAAGATTTAGAAAAGTATTTATCATTTCACAAGTTCAGAGTTCTCTTAGTGATGGAATTCAAGAATGGTTTATTGAACTAAAGTATATGCAAATGAAGTGTTTTCTGTGTTGACAATGTGGTTACAGGTGTAACTTTACCATCATCTACTGTACAACCTTAATACATACATTTAATTATTCACTACTTTGTTGATTAATTAAATAAACATTTATTAAGTGATTACTATATGCCAGACACTCTGCTAGGTGGCAATTAGAGATGAATGAAAGAAACAAAATCCTTGCTCTCAAAGAGTTTCTTTTTCCCAAGAGAAGACAGATAATAAGTAAACCAAGAAACAAACATTTTCAGATGGTAATAGTGTTATGAAAACAAAATGGGAGAATATAGAGCGATTGAGAATGGAGTAGGGATCAGATGGTGTGGTCAGACATGGTCTCACTAAGGAGATTGCATGAAGGGAAGGATTCACCCATGTCAAAGGCCAACATAGGAGAAACAAAGGTGCAGAAGGAAGGAACTTTGCTTTTGGAAAACAGAAAGGAAACCAGAGGGCCTTGATTGTATTGAGTGAAATAAAGGAAGATGCAAGATAAAATCAGAGAGACGGGCATCATCCAGATCATATTCAGCCTTGGAGAGAGTCTTCTTTCCTTTCTTTCTCTTCTTGCCTTTCTTTTCTTCTTCCTTTCAACTTTTAAAATATTGTAGGAAGACTTTAAAGACTTTCTAAGCAAGAAAGGTATATAGTCTAATTTTTTTTTCTAAAAGAATGTCTTTATAGCATGACTGTGTGGAGTTAAAAAACTCAACTAGAACATCTAGAAATAATTGAAGCTACAACTCAAGCTAAAAACTCAACGAACTGTTTAAACAACAAATTCAGCACAGAAAGAAAGATTTAGTGAACTGGAAAATAGACTAGAAAAATATCAGCCATAATGTATCTCAGAAAGACAAGATTGAGAACATAGAAGGACAGATACAGAGGAAGAAGGAATGAAAAGATTTAACTAATTATAGTTCCAGAAAGATGGAGACAGTGTGGGGATGGGAAGACTGGATTGGATTACTTCAGCAATGAAAGATAAGGCAGAGAATTCCAGAAATAATTTTTAAAATGTTTGTTCACAAAAATCAGGAATTCTAACAACTCTTAAGCAAAATAAATAAAAAGAAATCTACATCTAAGTACATCATAGACCCAAGACCACATAAAAAGAGACAGAAATCCTTTAAAAATCACAGAGAAAAGGACAAATTACCATCAAAAGAAAAGCTAGCCCACCAGGCAACTTTTCAAGAGCAATAATGGAGGCCAAATGACGGGAGAATCTCCTGTGCACTGAGAGGAAAAACTGTGTGCCTAGAGTTCTATACTCAGAAAAGTATGTTGTAAGATGACGTTACAGAAAATAAATACAGTTTCACTCAAGCAAAAACAGAGAGGTTGTGCCAGTAAAAATTTCCTCTAAAGGATATTCTGAAAAATCCAAGTCAGGCAGAAGGACACTGGTTCCAGGATGAGATGCAAGATGGATTAAAGAGAAACACACTAGTATGTGAATAAATCTAAATAAGGATCATATAAAAATATGTTGAGGGATTTAAAATAAGTTAAAATATAAGAGCACAAGAATAATATTAGGGTAGGGGTTGTTGGGGCCAGTGTGAGGGAAGCAGGAGAGACTCCATTTTGTGGCCTGTCATCCATCTTGAAGACTGGATGTAAACTGGGCCTGAGCCCTGCCCAAGTGAGGAAACCATTGCTAATGAGAACCAGGTCTCCTGGAGACTTCCCTCCCTACAGACGGCAACCGGAGATTGTAGTTGAGGTCAGGCTGCCCTTGTTGGATTAACCATGGAGACATCCCCCCTTGATGTGTAATCATTGTTGCCCCCCAACAGTTTAACCTTGTTTGTTCTCCTAGCACCTGCTTATTGTAAAACTCAGTCATATACAACAAAGAGGTCGCTAACATGTAACCAGTCACCTGGCGGGGGTGGGGAGGGAGAGTGGTAATAAACTGCACTCCACTATCTTGAGTGTCCTCTGAGGTGTTTTCTGCGACTCCAGATTCCACAACAGGGTAATTAAGAATAAGTATTGAAAAAAGAGGAACAAAAATGTGTAAATTCCTAACTAGTAAAGGAAAAAATGCAACAGTTAAAAATTAATACATCTTTAAAAGGGAAAGAAAATATTTTTTTAAAAAAAGAAATGGAGTAAGTGGGACAAATAGTTCAAAATTAGAAGGTAAAAATAAACTTTAAAAGTTCACTAACTGCATTAAATGTAAATGAATTCATGCAAAATACATACATTGTCAGATTGGTGTTTTAAAAATCCACATATTTGTTGTTGAAAAGAAACGTGTAAAGTAAGAGGGTACAAAAAGGCAGAAGTAAAAGGATGACAGTAGAATACCAGGAAGTTTAACCAAAAGATAGTAACTCCATTAATCTCGGGTAGTTGAAACTTTAAGGTCAAAAGCATTGTTAAGCATAGAATCCTAAAGTCAGCATGACCAGTTTCCTATTTTCTTTCTTTCCCTTTCTCCTTCTTCCTCCTAATCCCCCATCTCTGACTTAGAAGCAGACAGTCTTGTTGCCTGTTTTTCTCCATTTCCATATTCTTTGCTCTTCTCACTTGGTCTCCCAGGGCAGAGTCCATACCCCGTGGACCTCTGAGTCTCGTCGTGATCATGTGAGAAGCAGTTCCTAATAATTCAAAAGAATTATTGCTTGAAGAATCTTTCATAGGATGAAAGGGAGATTATCCTGAGGTTAGCTGTCAGTTTGAACCACTGATACCCGTAAAACTCCACAATCTTTGCTTTGTGAGGGATTTGTGAGTGACCTTGAACAGGGAAGGTAACTTCCTTTCCCTTTGCTTGTTATATTTAAAATAAGAAGTCAACTAGATAAGCAGAGATGCTGATAACAAAAAGCCAATCACTGTAAAGTAAAGATATCTATAAAGGCAATAAGAAGTTTAGATTACAGACTGGTTGGCTACCACTGACTTGTCATAGAGGTTTGCAGTACAAAAGAGTCCTTCTACCACCCAAATCAGAAAGGACTTGATAAGCTTTGGAATGTGTGACTAGTTTCTTGGTTATAATAGCCTCACTGCAAGGCAGCTACACACATCAGACTAAATCTTGCTGTAATTCCTAGCCTTGTGGCTGGTGATAGATTTAAAAGATAACAAAGCTCCTGGTTGGGACACAACTGTGCTTGGGGAAAAAGTAGTACTTTTATGCTACTTTCTTTTTAAAAATTTCTATTATCAAGAAAAAAGAAACCTCACTGTGTATTAATATATCTCACATCTCCAAGGGCCAAGTTTACATCACCAGGTACAAAAACATTTTTGACTTTTCCAAATTTAATTTTGAAAGTCTTTTTTTTTTTTTTTTTTTTTTTTACTTTATCTTACTTTACAATACTGTATTGGTTTTGCCATACATTGACTTGAATCTGCCACGGATGTACATGAGTTCCCAATCATGAACCCCCCACCCACCTCCCACCCCATATCATCTCTCTGGATCATCCCCATGCACCAGCCCCAAGCATCCTGTATCCTGTATCGAACATAGACTGGCAATTCATTTCTTACATGATAGTATACATGTTTCAATGCCATTCTCCCAAATCATCCCACCCTCTCTCTCTCCCTCTCCCTCAGAGTCCAAAAGTCTGTTCTACACATCTGTGTCTCTTTTGCTGTCTTGCATACAGGGTCATCATTACCATCTTTCTAAATTCCATATATATGTGTTAGTATACTGTATTGGTGTTTTTCTTTCTGGCTTACTTCACTCTGTATAATCGGCTCCAGTTTCATCCATCTCATTAGAACTGATTCAAATGTATTCTTTTTAATGGCTGAGACATACACCATTGTGTATATGTACCACAGCTTTCTTATCCATTTGTCTGCTGATGGACATCTCGGTTGTTTCCATGTCCTGGCTATTATAAACAGTGCTGTGATGAACATTGGGGTACATGTGTCTCTTTCAACTCTGGTTTCCTCGGTGTGTATGCCCAGCAGTGGGATTGCTGGGTCATAAGGCAGTTCTATTTGCAATTTTTTAAGGAATATCAGAAGAACCAATATAGTGAAAATGAGTATACTACCCAAAGCAATCTACAGATTCAATGCAATCCCTATCAAGCTACCAGTGGTATTTTTCACAGAACTAGAACAAATAATTTCAAGATTTGTATGGAAATACAAAAAACCTCGAGTAGCCAAAGCAATCTTGAGAAAGAAGAATGGAACTGGAGGAATCAACTTGCCTGACTTCAGGCTCTACTACAAAGCCACAGTCATCAAAACAGTATGGTACTGGCACAAAGACAGAAATATAGATCAATGGAACAAAATAGAAAGCCCAGAGATAAATCCACACACATATGGACACCTTATCTTTGACAAAGGAGGCAAGAATATACAATGGAGTAAAGACAATCTCTTTAACAAGTGATGCTGGGAAAACTGGTCAACCACTTGTAAAAGAATGAAACTAGATCACTTTCTAACACCACACACAAAAATAAAATGGATTTTAAAAAAAATGGATTAAAGATCTAAACGTAAGACCAGAAACTATAAAACTCCTAGAGGAGAACATAGGCAAAACAGTCTCCAACATACATCACAGCAGGATCCTCTATGACCCACCTCCCAGAATATTGGAAATAAAAGCAAAAATAAACAAATGGGACTTAATTAAACTTAAAAGCTTCTGCACAACAAAGGAAACTATAAGCAAGGTGAAAAGACAGCCTTCGGAATGGGAGAAAATAATAGCAAATGAAGCAACTGACAAACAACTCATCTCAAAAATATACAAGCAACTCCTGCAGCTCAATTCCAGAAAAGTAAACAACCCAATCAAAAAATGGGCCAAAGAACTAAATAGACATTTCTCCAAAGAAGACATACGGATGGCTAACAAACACATGAAAAGATGCTCAACATCACTCATTATTAGAGAAATGCAAATCAAGACCACAATGAGGTACCATTTCACACCAGTCAGAATGGCTGCAATCCAAAAGTCTGTAAGCAATAAATGCTGGAGAGGATGTGGAGAAAAGGGAACCCTCTTACACTGTTGATGGGAATGCAAACTAGTACAGTAACTATGGAGAACAGTGTGGAGATTCCTTAAGAAATTGCAATTTTGAAAGTCTTAAATGGACTTTTTCCTCTCTCTGACATCTACCTTGACTTTGATTACTACCCAACACATAGTTATTTCAGGAAAGCCATCTAGAGCTGTGAGTGACCTTGGAACATGACTTAACATACCTGTGCCTAGGTTTCTGAAAGCCTATGTCACAGGCTGGTGAAGCTGGAATAAGATAACATGTGAAATTTAGAGATTAGAGTATGGCTCTAGATTGCCCCTCCAAGCTCTGAGTAGTAAAGGTGCCTCTGACCTCACTGAACAGAAAAGGGGAAACATATATACTAGTATCTTACTTCTAACCAAGCATTGAAAGGTGGGAAAAAGATAAAATATATTTTATTAATTTTCAACAGTGAAATTCATGGGCTATCAAGATGGTAGCAGCACCTAAGGGTAGTCTCTCCATGTCCTTTACTCAGCTTGGTTTTATACAGACAATCTGTTACAAGAATGAAAAGGGATACATATATAGTATTTATATCTTTGTATATTGGATAAATAAGATTGGATGGGCCAGAGGCACAGAGGGCGGGAGGAGAAAGAAAAAGAACAATCTAAAATGGCAGCATGGAGAAGGAAATGGCAACCCACTCCAGTGTTCTTGCCTGGAGAATCCCATGGACGGAGGAGCCTGGTGGGCTACAGTCCGTGGGGTCACGAAGAGTCAGACACGACTGAGCAACTTCACTTTCACTTTTCCTTTCATGCATTGGAGAAGGAAATGGCAACCCACTCCAGTGTTCTTGCCTGGAGAATCCCATGGACAGAGGAGCCTGGTGGGCTACAGTCTGTGGGGTCACGAAGAGTCAGACATGACTGAGCAACTTCACTTTCACTTTTCCTTTCATGCATTGGAGAAGGAAATGGCAACCCACTCCAGTGTTCTTGCCTGGAGAATCCCATGGACGGGGGAGCCTGGTGGGCTGCAGTCTGTGGGGTTGCAAAAGTCAGACATGCCTGACTATAGCATGCACACGAAATGGCAGCATGTATAATTATGAATTATGTAGTAGCTTTAGTATATAACTGCTCAAATGAAATCTTTCATATAATTTTTCAACTTTTGGTGCTAATTAAAAATTTTTTTTAATATTCATCACCAAAATATGGCATTGGATACTATCGTTATTACCAAGATTTTAGTCCTTTTGACTTTTCTTTTGGAATTAGGGAAACTATAGTAAATCTTGGGGCAGGATACAGTACATACTTTGGAAAAAATGACTTGGAAATTAGTGTTTCCTTTAGGTTCATAGTAGTGCAAGGAAGCTGGTAGATATAAAACAGTCTTCTGTGATGGTCACTAGTCTCTGCACAGGGCCTTGTTCATGGTAACTAGACAGTAAAAAGAAACTGGTAATGATGATTCAAGCCCCACTAAATTGAGAGCTTAATATTTTTATTCAAAGTCTGATTTGGGAAATAGGCTATTTAAAGAGGAAATTTCAATAATGAGATTAACATAGGAAAATATTGGGTTGGCCACAAAGTTCATTTGAATGTCTCCATAAGATGTTATAGAAAATCCTGAATGAACTTTTTGGTTGACCCCAATGTCATACCACATGCTCAGATTCAGATTCGGGAATTAAAAAAAAAAAAAGATGCTATGCTGTATCTTAATTGGTTTGAAGAAATGAGAGCCACTTGGCCCAGGAGGGAAATGAAAGTGAGAACCAATAAATGAGATATACAGCTAAGCTCAGAGCCAACCCCCCCAGTTAATAAATGCAAACTGCCCCTGACCTAAGCAACCTACAGTGTAGAGAGTATTATAGGATCTGTTCTTTAGGCTTTGGTTTCTAACCATGCAATTGTTTTTAATTTGATTTTAAAAAGTAATAATTTAAAAAAAAAGTTTAAAGGTATGAGGATGACTTCAGTGTCTGAAAATAGATTTGTGGACTTTGATGACCAGACTCAATTTTGAGCCACAGCCCTCCCCTCTGCCACAGGCACTTTGGCAGGTGTCATCCCAAAACAATAAACTGTTTTAAGGTTTAAACTCTCAGGTAGCTCCAATCTCTCCTTTCTACATAGAGGAATCATTATAGGAATTTGAAAATTGCAATACAGGAAAGCATTAGATGTTATTTCAGAGATGGTTTCTGGCATAAAAATACCCTAAGTTATGCTGTCAACTATATCCCTTATTGTTTCAGTTTAATTTCTAAGTTGTGCTCAGGTTGAATACAGTCAGCATACTGTTACCACGGTTGGTTTTGTGTTCTATTTTTGATGCTGTTGTTAGATTGTGGTCAGGAGGAGGAAAGAAAAAATTAAACTGAAATACCAGAAAGTTATCATGTTAAAATATGTATGAGTGTGTGAGTTGCTCCCTTAGTAATATTAACACCATCAGACACACAGTTCTGAGGTTCTGAGCTTACAAGACTAGAACAACTTCTGTGTGTCAGCATACCTTAGCCTTTCTTTGTGGGTGTGCGTGCTTCATCGCTTCAGTCTAAGTGTCCAACTCTTTGTGACCCCATGGACTGTAGCCCACCAGGCTCCTCTGTCCATGGGATTCTCCAGACAAGAATACTGGAGTGGGTTGCCATGCCCCACTCCAGGGATATTCTGGACCCAGGGATAGAACTCATGTCTCCTGCATCTCCTGCATTGCAAGTCCACTCTTTACCACTGAGCTGTGGGCGATGTCCCAGGTATTTGCAACTTAGTGTACATTGAACCTATCCCTGACTTCTTATAAGTGAGAATTTTTCCCCCTTAAGTCTGTTTCATTTCAATGAATGAATCATTTCTATTTCACCTTTAAAGAGGGCAATTTCCCATGCTGTAACAAGTCCACTCTAATAAAATATCTAGTCAAGTGGATTCTGGAGGCACTTTCAATGTGATCAGGGTCACAGGGGCAGGCAGGGGGGAGGCAAATGGAAAGCTGGCAGGTTCCCTGTGAGATTCCCACCACAGCACGCTGACATCTGTCGAGCTTTAGCCTTTCTGGTGAATGGACACCAGAAGGTGGCCCACATACCTGATGCATGGAATTTACAGAACCACAGTTGCTTCAATATAGTTGGAAAGACTAACCAAAAAAAAATCTACCTGAGAAATGACATTAAGCTTAAACACTAAGCCAAGAACCTTACAAAGTTCTGGGTTCTACTTTGAATTGCTAATCAGAAAGCTTTGGTGGGAGAAGGCTGTTTTCTTTCTGGCTGTTCCTGTGCAAGCTGGGCTGACTCACCCACCATCACACCCCTGCTGATTTCCATCACTGCTGGCTTCCCATTTAATGCCCTGGGACTCTAGCCCTTCCCTTATTCTCCACGCAAGCCTGATCACCCACCGGCTCCTCCATCTCCCAGCGTGGGGCTCATTGCACCAGCTCTGCTTCCTGCCTCTGTTGCCATCCCCATCTCTCTCCAGCCTTGGAACCACAGCTCTCCTGCCGGGTTTCAGGCAGCCCTCATACTTTGTCCCTGGCTCTGCCAAAGACGGGAACGAGCATTTCCTGTTTGTTCCCTGGTCCCACTACACCCCCGAGCCTCCTCCAGCTCTTTGGCTAGTTCTCAGCACGTCTACTCAAGGCAGTTTCTAAACTATCCACATGTACTTCTGCTGCTGCTTGAAATGAGTGAGAAGACAGCAAGACTCTGAGGGTTTTGCTTTGGTTTTTATGTGCGAGAGGGCGGGGGGAACATAGGATAAAAGGAATGATAAAGCTGAACCCAGTCCTTGTAAGCCAGGTGACTGCGCCCCACAGTATCAGGAGAGTGACAGGCATTCTGGAAGTTGCCATGGAGACCGCGCTTGCTTTCTGTTTTCTTCCTGAAGCACCAGCATACTTCAGAATAACGTGTAACTTTACATTTTCCATCTTTCCTAGAAGCTGGTTACATTTTGCCTGGCAGCAGTTGCCAGCTCTTTAATGAACCCTGGGTTCCTCTTCTTCCTGGGCACACAGTTTACACCACCTCTTCATGAGATTAGCTCTTGCTGATGAAACGTGGGCAGAGGTGCTGTGTGTCGCCTCTTGGCCCAGACTTTCAGGAAGCGGGTGTGCCTCTTCCATACCCTCCCCTTTCTGCTTGCTGAGTGTAAGTGATAAAGAGACCCCTACGATGGAGAAAACATACATGGAAGTGGAGATTCTCTGAAATTCTATGCGGAAGGAAATTGTCCACCAACGAGGAAGACTCCCTCTGGCGTGCCACGTGAATGAAAACCTCTATTGTGATTCAGCCATTATATGTTTGTGGCAGTCTTTTTGTTACACATGTCAGGACTACACTAATTAATGCAATCAATATTTCAGGTTTAAGAATATTAAATCATATGAATGTCAGACTCTGGGCCTTCATCCTGGAAAATACAAGAAGGACTGGTCGAAAGGGAGGGAAAGCAAGAAGAAATTACAATGTGAATTCAGTTCAGTTCAGTTCAGTCGCTCAGTCATGTCCGACTCTTTGCGACCCCATGAATCGCAGCACGCCAGGCCTCCCTGTCCATCACCAACTCCAGGAGTTCACTCAGACTTGTGTCCATCAAGTCAGTGATGCCATCCAGCCATCTCATCCTCTGTCATCCCCTTCTCCTGCCCCCAAGCCCTCCCAGCATCAGAGTCTTTTCCAATGAGTCAACACTTCCCATGAGGTGGCCAAAGTACTGGAGTTTCAGCTTTAGCATCATTCCTTCCAAAGAAATCCCAGGGCTGATCTCCTTCAGAATGGACTGGTTGGATCTTCTTGCAGTCCAAGGGACTCTCAAGAGTCTTCTCCAACACCACAGTTCAAAAGCATTAATTCTTCAGCGCTCAGCTTTCTTCACAGTCCAACTCTCACATCCATACATGACCAATGGAAAAACCATAGCCTTGACTTGATGAACCTTTTTGGCAAAGTAATGTCTCTGCCTTTGAATATGCTATCTAGGTTGGTCATAACTTTCCTTCCAAGGAGTAAGCGTCTTTTTATTTCATGGCTGCAGTCACCATCTGCAGTGATTTTGGAACCCAAGAAAATAAAGTCTGACACTGTTTCCACTGTTTCCCCATCTATTTCCCATGAAGTGATGGGACCAGATGCCATGATCTTCGTTTTCTGAATGTTGAGCTTTAACCCCAATTTTTCACTCTCCACTTTCACTTTCATCAAGAGGCTTTTAGTTCCTCTTCACTTTCTGCCCATAAGGGTGGTGTCATCTGCATCTCTGAGGTTATTGATATTTCTCCCAGCAATCTTGATTCCAGCTTGTGCTCCTTTGAGCCCAGCATTTCTCATGATGTACTCTGCATAGAAGTTAAATAAGCAGGGTGACAATATACAGCCTTGACCTACTCCTTTTCCTATTTGGAAGCAGTCTGTTGTTCCATGTCCAGTTCTAACTGTTGCTTCCTGACCTGCATATAGGTTTCTCAAGAGGCAGGTCAGGTGGTCTGGTATTCCCATCTCTCAGAATTTTCCACAGTTTCTTGTGATCCACACAGTCAAAGGCTTTGGCATAGTCAATAAAGCAGAAATAGATGTTTTACTGGCACTCTCTTGCTTTTTCCATGATCCAATGGATGTTGGCAATTTGATCTTGGTTCCTCTGCCTTTTCTAAAATCAGCTTGAACATCTGGAAGTTCATGGTTCACGTACTGCTGAAGCCTGGCTTGGAGAATTTTGAGCGTTACTTTACTAGCATGTGAGACGAGTGCAATTGTGCGGTAGTTTGAGCATTCCTTGGCATTGCCTTTCTTTGGGATTGGAATGAAAACTGACCTTTTCCAGTCCTGTGGCCACTGCGGAGTTTTCCAAATTTGCTGGCATATTGAGTGCAGCACTTTCACAGCATCATCTTTTAGGATTTGAAATAGCTCAGCTGGAATTCCATCACCTCCACTGGCTTTGTTTATAGTGATGCTTTCTAAGGCCCACTTGACTTCACATTCCAGGATGTCTGGCTCTAGGTGAGTGATCACACCATTGTGATTATCTTGTTGGTGAAGATCTATTTTGTACAGTTCCTCTGTGTATTCTTGCCACCTCTTCTTAATATCTTCTGCTTCTGTTAGGTCCATACCATTTCTGTCCTTTATCAAGATCATCTTTGCATGAGATGTTCCCTTGGTATCTCTAACTTTCTTGAAGAGATCTCTAGTCTTTCCCATTCTGTTGTTTTCCTCTATTTCTTTGCATTGATCGCTGAGGAAGGCTTTCTTATCTCTTCTTGCTATTCTTTGGAACTCTGCATTCAGATGCTTATATCTTTCCTTTTCTCCTTTGCTTTTCGCTTCTCTTCTTTTCACAGCTATTTGTAAGGCCTCCCCAGACAGCCATTTTGCTTTTTTGCATTTCTTTTCCATGGGGATGGTCTTGATCCCTGTCTCCTGAACAATGTCACAAACCTCCATCCATAGTTCATCAGGCACTCTGTCAGATCTGTCCCTTAAATCTGTTTCTCACTTCCACTCTATAGTCAGAGATTTGATTTAGGTCATACCTGAATGGTTTAGTGGTTTTCCCTACTTTCTTCAATTTAAGTCTGAATTTGGCAATAAGGAGTTCATGATCTGAGCCACAGTCAGCTCCTGGTCTTGTTTTTGTTGACTGTATAGAGCTTCTCCATCTTTGACTGCAAAGAATATAATCAATCTGATTTCAGTGTTGACCATCTGGTGATGTCCATGTGTAGAGTCTTCTCTTGTGTTGTTGGAAGAGGGTGTTTGCTATGAACAGTGCGTTCTCTTGGCAAAACTCTTTTAGTCTTTGCCCTGCTTCATTCCGTATTCCACTGCCAAATTTGCCTGTTACTCCAGGTGTTTCTTGACGTCCTACTTTTGCATTCCAGTCTCCTATAATGAAAAGGACATCTTTTTTGGGTGTTAGTTCTAAAAGGTCTTATAGGTCTTCATAGAACCGTTCAACTTCAGCTTCTTCAGAGTTACTGGTTGGGGCATAGACTTGGATTACTGTGATATTGAATGGTTTGCCTTGGAAACGAACAGAGTTCATTCTGTCCTTTTTGAGATTGCATCCAAGTACTGCATTTTGGACTCTTTTGTTGACCATGGTGGCTACTCCATTTCTTCTAAGGGATTCCTGCCCACAGTAGTAGATATAATGGTCATATGAGTTAAATTCACCCATTCCAGTCCATTTAGTTCGCTGATTCCTAGAATGTCAACGTTCACTCTTGCCATCTCTTGTTTGACCACTTCCAATTTGCCTTGATTCATGGACCTGACATTCCAGGTTTCTATGCAATATTGCTCTTTACAGCATTGGACCTTGCTTCTATCACCAGTCACATCCACAACTGGGTATTGTTTTTGCTTTGGCTCCATCCCGTCATTCTTTCTGGATTTTTTTCTCCACTGATCTCCAGTAGCATATTGGGCACCTACTGACCTGGGGAGTTCCTCTTTCAGTATCCTATCATTTTGCCTTTTCATACTGTTCATGGGGTTCTCAAGGCAAGAATACTGAAGTGGCTTGCCATTCCCTTCTCCAGTGGACCACATTCTGTCAGACCTCTCCACCATGACCCACCCATCTTGGGTGGCTCCATGGGCATGGCTTAGTTTCATTGAGTTAGACCTAGCTGTGGTCCTAGTGTGATTAGATTGACTAATTTTCTGTGATAATGTGAATAACTCCAACCATTTACTGCATATGTAACCATGCATTGAACCTTGTTTTAAACACATTACACATACTGTCTCATTTATTTCCTGTAACAACTTTAGAAAACAGTACTATTATTATCCCCATTATTCAGATGTGGAAACTGAGGCAAGAGGTGTAGTACTTAGGAAACCACGATTCAGATCAGTAGATTCCATAGCCCAGGCTCTGATTGAGTAACCACTACTGCATACTAGGCATTTAGTATAATTTTTTCTTCACAACACCTTGCAAAATAGCTTTATTATCCCCATTTTAAAGATGAGGAAGCTTTAAAGTTCCTCAAACATAAATACCTTATACAACTAGACAGATTCAGGCCAAGGTCTTATTTGGCTCTCAAGCTCATTCTCTTTCTGTCAGACCCTTAAGGTCAGAATCTAGATAGAGTGGTGAGGTCACTGGGACTCAGTTTCCCTCCACTTCAGATCTGTTAGCTCTGTGACCAAGTCATCACGCGTTGTCAGCTTTGGAGATACTGGGATTTCCATCCCGTAGTGTTCACCAGATTCCCCCAGCACGTCATCAAGACTGTTTGCTCACAATGATAACAAACTGGCGAGGCCTGAAATATTAGTCAGCCCATCCTTGGCCACAGCCTAACTACAGGGAGTATTTCCTCAGTCAGTGAGAGATCAGTCATGTTCAGGCCTCAGCAGAAAATGGAAACCGGTGGGATGGAGGCCCATTCATTTAATGAATAAAGGGTTTATGCACAGCTGGAGTCATAGTCTAGTCCACACCCCTGTCTTGGAAACTCCTAAAGTCATAGAGCGCCACCAGGAATCCTATTTTTACAAAGACCTCCTGATCTTCTGAGAAAAGAATACTCTGGGAATGTCAAGGCTGATTGGGACACAAGAACTGACTTGAACAAAGGTGGAGAGAGGGCATGACTCCTATGTAGAAATGCAGAGTGGAAGTCGGTCATTTCTGTGTGTCCTCATACTTGGTGTTTTAACCTTGATGACCCACCCTCTCAATCTCTCTCTCGGTCCCTCCAGGGCTGGTTAACACATCAAGCCGTTCCTCAAGATCAAGCCCCATCCTTTCTCCCTCCTGACTTAATCTGAGGACTACTACTGCTACTGACATAATGGGAAAAAATGATCAGTGCTGGGGGCTCACGGTGGGACAGCACAGCGGCATCGTGCAACCCCCGACCCATGCCGTGAACCTGAAAGGCCAAGGCCACTGAGGAACCAGAGAGCCAGTGTCTCGTATTCATTCATACGTCAGTAGACGTGGTTGAGAGAAAGCACTGGGGCCCCTGAAGGAGCTGGAGCTCACCTGCAGTGTGGAGCCAGCCAGGCCACAGTGGGGACTGCAGAGCAATGGTGGGAAGTGACTGTGGTGCCCTGGGGAGTGAGCCCATCATGTTTTCCGGGGTTCCCACAGCAGCGGGCTAGGTGGTCCTAGAGCCCTGTGGGGGACAGGGGGCAGGAGGAGAGGGTGCCCAGAAGCTCATGTTTTCCACACTGAGAATCAGAAGATTACACAGGGGTATGGGAGGGGCACCCCCACACTCTTCTAGTCATGCCCATCCCTTCTGTAGACGGTAGACAAGAGGGGGTCTTGGATAAATCCCTGCCTGATCATGTCACCCTGCTCTGACTTTCAGTCACTGTAGGCCTGGGACCAGACTCATTACTGTGGCCTCCAGGACTCTTGCCTAACCTGTAAACCCCTTCACTTCACTGTGCCACCCCCTCTAGACTCTCTGCAGCTCAAAAAGTGATCGTCTGATGTCTCTAAACCCCATGAGGACAAAGTTCACATCTTTTCACTCATCGTTTTATACTGCATTTAGCCTACTGGCGTGACATAGATGGTGCTCAAGCAGTGTTGGTTGGTTGGTGCAAGAGCACTCAGTTGCTCAGTTGTGTCCAACTCTGTGTTTCCCCATGGACTGCAGCCTGCCAGACTCCTCTGTCCATGGGATTCTCCAGGCAACAATACCAGAGTCGGTTGCCGTGCATGTCCTCCTCCAAGGGATCTTCCCAACCCAGGGATCAAACCCACGTCTCCTACGTCTCCTTCACTGGCAGATGAGTTCTTTGCCACTCACGCCAGCGGGGAGCCTCAGATTGGTTGAATAATTGAATGTAAATCCAATATCCTAGGAACTAAGGTGGAGCAAATCACTCCTATGATTGCAGCCTGAGCCCCTATTTTCCCCATGGTTGAGATGACATCGAGAGACAGGGTACAAATTGGGCCCTGACATGAAAATTTAAAAACAAGGGCTTCCAGCACTGTTTATAATAGCCAGGACATGGAAACAACCTAGATGTCCATCAGCAGATGAATGGATAAGAAAGCTGTGGTACATATACACAATGGAGTATTACTCAGCCATTAAAAAGAATTCATTTGAATCAGTTCTGATGAGATGGATGAAACTGGAGCCGATTATACAGAGTGAAGTAAGCCAGAAAGAAAAACACCAATACAGTATACTAACACATATATATGGAATTTAGGAAGATGGCAATGACGACCCTGTATGCAAGACAGGAAAAAAGACACAGATGTGTATAACGGACTTTTGGACTCAGAGGGAGAGGGAGAGGGTGGGATGATTTGGGAGAATGGCATTCTAACATGTATACTATCGTGTAAGAATTGAATCGCTAGTCTATGTCTGACGCAGGATACAGCATGCTTGGGGCTGGTGCATGGGGATGACCCAGAGATGTTATGGGGAGGGAGGTGGGCGGGGGGTTCATGTTTGGGAACGCATGTAAGAATTAAAGATTTTAAAATTTAAAAAATAAAAAACTAAAAAAAAAATAATAATAAATAAAATAAAATAAAAACAAGGGCTTCCATCAGAGTCTCATGAACAGACAGGCTAAAGCAGATTTTACTGATTCAAATAGTTTTTTAGAAAGGGGTATAAAATAGATTCAACAAATGAACATAAGAAATGAAATTTCGCTAAGCTTTAAAATGACTCGGAGGAAGTCATTTTAAATGACCACCAATTTGATTTCTTAGTTCTCTCCCTTTTGGAGGGATGGTGAGCCAGGGTCAGAAAAATGGGGTGGGCATCCTGAGAGAAATGTTTGCCCTGCTGCCAGCAGGACTGCAGTATGTCTAGAGGAGGCTTGTGAGGCAGCCTTGGTCCAGGCTCACTGCCAACAGCATCAGGCCCCAACCCTCAGTGGAGGAAAAACTTCCCTCGCTTCTGATAGGACCAGATGCGTGGCAGTGTTCATTTTGGTTCTTTCCTTATGATGGTAGTTTTCCCACCATAGTTTCACTCAGGAGGGACTTTGACCATGGCCTAACCAGGAGGGTGCAAGGACGGGCAGGATACCAGGTGACTCAGAACTGATGAGGATTAGTTAAGCACAACTCAAGAGGCCCCTTTGTTAATAAGGAAATAATTCCCAGATAACAAAAGGGAAAAGCTGGCAGAGAATTTAACACGGCAGTGATAGCGAATTAATAGCACACGTGAACTGAGCCAATCATGGGTTCATTGCTCAAGCAAACTCATAAATTCAAAACCATCTTTTAACTGTAGAGCTTAAAAGATAAAGTGTGAGAGAAGCTATTTACAAGGAAGTAGGTTTCTGCTGGGTTTCCCAGTGCTTGCATGCTGATGTTAGCTGGCCACGCTGATGTTAGCTGGCCACGCTGATGTTAGCTGGCCACGCTGACGTTAGCTGGCCTTTGCTTGGGTACTCAGCCCTACAGATGAACAACTATTACTTAAAAGACCTTCAGTGGAAGCCCTAGATGTTGCCTGATAGATTGGAAGGTTTAACACAGATTCAAATGAGTTTTGCTCTTGACAGAACTCACTCTTAACACAGGAGTAGGTGGCTTAATTTCAACACAGGATTTTTCACATGTATTATCTTCATCTCCTACTGTCTCCCACTTACTAAGAAATTCTGCCATCTGAAAATGAGTTTATTTTGAATGCTTCCACTTTTTTAGAGTCAATGTCAGTTACCCACGAGGGAATTACTCTGTTTTGAAGCATAACCACTGTAGTTTATTTGGGGGAAAACAAATAGAATGAGAGTGAGCCAGTAAAAAATAAATACATAAATCATCACATTAGAAGAGGGAACTGTTTAAATTACATAGTAGCCTGTGGATGCCAAACTCTGTCTACTGAGGCAGGGAGACCCTGGGAGTCCCATCTCACGAGATAGGCCTGTTGTGGCTGAGACAGAAATCAAGCAGAATGCAGTGGTTGCTTCTAGTTGCACAGAGTCAGGCTTCTCACCTGGATGCTCAGGAGAATCACATGGGCGGCTCTTAAACCCACAGGACTCAAACTCTGCCCCCCAGAGATTCAGATGTCCTTCTTCTGGGGTAAGACAGCAGCATTATTCAGAAGCTTCCCCGGGTGATGCCACTGTGAGCTAAAACTGGAAACTCGGGCATCCCTGGGCTAAGAATGGAGGCTGCAGGTGAGGAAGGTGAAGGGAGCGCATGCAGTTGGGGGCACAGACTCCCTATTCAGCTCAGAAACCGACAGAACTGCCAACTGCCGTAACCGTTCAGTTGCTCTCCAAGCTACTTACGGAACGTCAAGCATTTGTGAAGCAAGTATACTTAGAGCATGTTTCCACTTTTGGACGATGCCTCTGAATACCAGATGCGATTTTAACTACTAAGCTTACATTAAGTCCATTTCTTAATAGCCGTATTTTTTATTATCCACAGCCTCTTCTCCCCCTCGCCCTAGTGCGTTGAGAGGCGACCCTAAGCACAATTCCATTCACTTACTTTGATGCCTTGTAATCCATAGCCAGGGGAGCCAGGAGGGCCAGGCAAGCCTTTCTGCCCGATGTCACCCTATTAGAAGACACAGAGAAGTCGGAGAGAAGGGTAAGGAGATTTAGAAACGAGCAACAGATTACTGCTCTTAGCTGCATTCTCACTTCAGTCTTTCCATAGTGATATAAAGCAGGGTTTTTCCAAAAGTTTTAAACCACACAATCCTTTCAAACATTTTTGCATGTAATCCAGCTGTAAAGCGATAAGGGGGAACTGCTGGATGTAAGCAGAAGTGTTGGCCCCATAGCCTTGCCCGCTTGGGCTCCTCTTGCTGCCCTAAACACCAGGCGTTCAAACACGGCTCACACATAAGTCTAGGTAGCCTTTACTGCGCTGCACCATTTTAATACAGCATATTAATTCATGGGGGTTGAAGTTAAAGAGTCAGCAGGTTTCCTTGCTGGCTCAGGGGTGGAGTCTGCCTGCCAATGCAGGAAGATCCCTGGGTCAGGAAGAACCCCTGGAAAAGGGGATGGCAACCCCCTCCAGTATTCTTGCCTGGAGAATCCCATGGACAGAGGAGCCTGGCGGGCTATACAGTCCATGGGGTCACAAAAGGTTGGGCACGACTGACTGACTATCACTTTCACTTTACTATGTCACACAATTTCAATATAGCACCTTAATTCACAGAGTTTGCAGTTAGAGACTCAGCACCTATTGACATGGATCAGAGTTGAATTGTTAAGAAAATATGTCAATGAAGCAAAAAGTATGTAGTTCCCAGTATATGTTCCTTACAGCATAATGTGACCCCATGTTTCTTGAGGAAAGACTTCTGTGGTCAAGTAAGATTGGGAAATGTTTACACCATGGATATGCCTCTCCTTATAGATCCCTGGGGCAGGTGAATATATTAAAGCCTCTAAGAAATCCCACAATAGAAAGGTTAGTTTAATTTTGCTTATCCCAGAAGTTCTCTAATTAACATTTTGATGAAACAAACTTTCAGGAATCCTGAGTTAATCAAAGTTACTGTGTAGGTCAGTCTTTTCCTTTCCACTATGGGGAAAAACTTTACTTTTTTCTGATTACAAGAAGAACTTATTGGAAAAAAAGTAAAAATAGAAGTGAAAATTACAATGAAAAAAAAATCAACCCATCATTCCATCACCCAGTGATAACAACTACTAACATCTCAGAGGGATCTCCATCCATTTAAAGGGATCTGTATGGTTAAGAAATAGCCCCCTGTCACAATGGAGTTGATGGACAAAAAAAAGGATAAACGAAGAACCTTGGTAATTGTAGGATCCTTAGTGAAATCTTTGATTCACAAAGCTCTCTCTCTCTCTCTTTCCTCTCTGATAATAGGATTCTAATTCACTTCTGTGCATTTGGGCTATGAATATACCTGTCTGTAGTTTGAATTTGTGATGGGTGGCTCACTGAAACCTGTTTTCCCTATGAATATGCCTGATATTTCTTTGTTGTTGTTAAGTCATTAAGTCATGTCCAAATCCTTGCAACCCCGTGGACTATAGCCTGCCAGGCTCCTCTGTCCATGGGATTTCCCAGGCAAGAATACTAGAGTGGGTTGCTATTCTCTTCTCCAGGGGATCTTTCTGACCGAGGGATCAAACCCGTGTCTCCTGCATTGGCAGGCGGATTCTTTACTGCTGAGCCACCTGGGAAGTGGTATTTCCTTACCCACCTCTTTGAAAAATCAAAGGAATATTTGTTGAGCAAATGAATGAGCAGTTGGCCCTAGCATAATTAACATTTTGAGCTGCAATGATTCTTCACTACGGATGGATGTCCTGTGCCTCCCAGCCATCAACCCACTAGATGCCAGTAGCCCTCCTTCCCCAGTGGGACTTGATGCCCAGAATGATTCCGGGCACTGCCAAAGGTCCCCCTGGGTGGAGAGGGGAGGACAAAATCTCCTGCATTGAAAAACAGTGGATTAAAAGAATAGAAGGATAAATAATCACCAAATTGGAGGTGACAAAAGGAAGAGAAGTAGAATGAGAGCAAAGGGAGCCAAAGGAAGTTCCTCTCGGCTTCTACGGGGACGATAAACTAGACTCTCGCACTGGGGCCCTGACAGAGTAGACTGTGCACCGGGACACAGCAGACCCATCACCTGTTGCCAGGTGGCCTGAGGCACCTCTGGGCAGAGTAAGCACGGGCTTCTTGATGTGAGCGCAGCCTCTAAGGAACCTGGGAATATTTTGAGCACTCTGCAATCACTTTTCAAAGAGGCGTTTACTTTCTAATTTCTTTGGGAGGAAGCAAATGACTTTATACACTTAAATGGTCTATTTTACTGAAAGTTCACATGATAATGAAAATGAAAGGCTCTTCATCCGTATCAAGAAAAAATAAGTCAACGTGATATGAGCACTTCCTGTGCATTGAATGTTCCCCTGGTCGTCTGGATGCCACCTGACCCTCACCCAGAGCACGGACCTGAGAACTCACCTTTGGCCCTGGGGTTCCGACACCCCGAGGCCCAGGGGGGCCTGGAGGGCCTCTGATGCCAGGATCTCCCTGCAGAAACACAATGAATGGCAAGTTGTTGATTTAAGAAAGTGCTGTGTATCATATTTTACATAAAATTTCATATAATATTTCCTATGAATTTTCATATTCAGAAATATACTTTAAAATCCCAAGCCCTTGAATTTGACTAAGATAATCTTTTTTTCCAGATCATTTTTCTATATTTGATCAACAGTATTATCTCTGTTTTCATTTCTTATTGCCATTTATCAAACCAACTGATATGGGTTCATTTCAAAGCAATCAAGTTAATTAGCTTCTTGGAAACCTTAATATATACTTTATGGAGCTCACTTCTTGGGACTTTGGAGAAGTAATTACTGCCATTGTGAAGACAGGGAGAAAGAAGAGACAAGAATAATAATTTTTTTAAAAAGCATTAAAAGATACAACCTTTCTGAATGAGCTGCTCTTACATTTTTATGCGACAGTGATTATGCTACTTGGGCTCGAGATTGGATTTAGGCTACTCCTGCCTCTAGAGGGATTGTGAGTGTACAGTGGGTTCTCTCAAGGTTACAGATTCATCAAAGCATCACAGTTTCATAATAGGCAACCACCACCAAAAACAGGCTTCCCTGGTGGCTCAGTGGTAAAGAATCTGCCCACCAGTGCAGCAGACCTGGGTTCAGTCTCTGGGTCGGGAAGATGCCCTGGAGGAGGGCATGGCAACCCACTCCAGTATTCTTGCCTGGGAAATCCCATAGAGAGAGGAGCCTGGCGGGCTACAGTCCATGGGGTTCACAAAGAGTCAGACACAGCTGAGTGACTAAACAGCAACAACAATCACCAGAAAGGTGGTGGGGTCTGATTGGGGTGGGCAGGCCCTGTGGTTAGGTCTATTTGAGATGTGAACAATGGAAGAAGAGGGGAAATTAAAATCTCTTCGTTAATCACTGTCAGTGTCCCCAGTAGTATGTTCTGCACGTTTTTATATGATACTTGGTATAACTTCGTATTCACAAAAATCTTTTTGACGACTAACTTCCCTCACGTCTCTGAACCTTCGTAAATCCATCAGACACATAGAAAATTGTGTCTACCTTTCATGGAAATGACGGTGAAGGCAGACACAGAATGCCGTGCTTCTATCATCTTGTCTAGCATACAGCAGGCACTTGGTAATTGATAACTCCCTACCCCACCTGTTTTTTGAAGAAGAAACTAAAGGTTGCCCAAAGCTCACAGCTATTGAGAGGCAGGGCTGGGAGGATGTGGAGAAACAGATTCCATGTTTGTTGCTGGTACAGCTGCTTTGGAAAATAGTTTGGCAGTTTCTTTAAAAGTTCAACATAATTGTACCATTTGATCTAGTAATCTCACTCCTAGGTATAGGGTATATACCCAAAGAAAGTGAAAACATATGTCTACACAGAGGCTTAACATATGAATGCTCTTAGCAGAATTATTCATAATAGCCCCAAACTGGGAACAACCAGAATGTCCATCAACTGGTAAATGGATAGACAAAATGTGATAGAATCGGCAGTTAAAAGGAGTGAACGCTAGCTGCACACAACAGTAGATGAACCTCAAAAACTATTCCTAATGAAAGAAATCAAATATGTGAGACTACATATTGTTTGAGTCCATGTATATGAAATGTCCAGAAAAGGCATATCTATAGAGACAGAAAGTGAGTCAGTGGTTTCCTGGAGCCAAGAATAGGAGCACGTAAGGAGGATTAACTATAAATGGACGTGAGAGGTCTTATTGGGGGATGAAGATGTCCTAAAACTGATTTGTGATGATGTCTATATAACTTGGTAAATATACTAAAAAAAATCACTAAATCATACACTTAAAGTAGTTGAATCCTATGACATATAAAATATGCGTCAATAAAGTTATAAAGAAAGAAAGCCTAGAACCAGTCTTTGAACCTAGACTCCCAAGCTCTTTGCCCTAGGTTCTGTTTTGTCCACGTCCTAATTAGGAGCTAAATAACTAGCTTTTCAACAATTCAAAAATCATAGATTGTAAGAAATGATTACATTGTTTATCTAGAAAAACATCCCATCTTTTATTTAGCTTCACTTTCGACTTACAAACCTTAAAATACTTCTATAGAAAACAAGGCCTAAAAAATGGGGAAAACCTTTAAACTTTATTACTGAGTTCGTTCTTTTATTCCCTACTTGTTAATTACATATTTCCCTTTTGCTTGCCGGCAACTTTTGTGATTCTTGTCTTCTACCTCCATCTCTTCCACTTAGTCCTTAGCTGCTTTTGAGACCACAGATACTAATTCTGTCTTTGACACCTCTCTACTTCTGATTCCCAGCTTTTAATGACCTGGAGTTTCTCCCAACTTAAATGATCGTGCCTGTCATCAAGAGCTCCAAGTAGAGAACATGACCCTGTCCTGTGTTATACACACTTCTATTATCTTTTTTCTTGTGTACCTCTGAAATACCTTTAAAAGGGATATCTGTAAATTCACCCATAAGGGTCTCCAGTTATACCTGACCAATTCACACACTTGCTCCATGTTCTCTTTTATTCAGTTCCCATGACCTTCACCCTTTAGGAACGTCTGAGGGTGAAATGCAATAGGACAGCTGCCCTGAGGACACTTTCCTGCCTTCTGTATGTCTGAGCCTTAGCCAGTGAACTGTAACAGTGGGACCCATGTCATCTGTGGCGCTCCAGTGTTTACCCCAAACAAGCTGTCCGTCTTCTTTTCTGTATAGCTGTTTACATATAGCTATGTTTTATCTATCAAAGTAGTCTTTTGTAATCTCTCAATCTATGTAAGTATACTTGATCTATGCTTTTATGAATGTGATAGACTTTAAATCAAGTCTTAACACATTCTGCAGGTATTAGTGTTGGTCAATAACATGTTTTAGGGTAGTTCCTTGATGTTCATGGACCACACTTTTCAGTAGATGGGAATAACAAGCCCTTAATGAGCTGTGTAAATCCACATAGACCATGTCTCTCCACTCTGGTGGGGTCCTAAAAATGTATCCTGTCTTTTGTTCCACAGCATCTGTCCATGCTAGCCTATAACACCAGGTGAAAGGGCATAAGAGGACTGTGGTCAGGACCCATTTCACTCCTGGAGAGCCCCAGAGGTACCCAAGAGGTGCATTTACTATGATGTTTTTAGATATGCAGTTTTATTGTCAGTGGATAGGCTGATATCCACAAGTAAGAAGACTTAACAACAGGTCTTGCAGAGCCAGATTTAGCTTCCCACATGGGAGCAGAGGTTATTGGAGCCTGCAGAGGGAGCCCTTGCATTAGGAGATAATGAACAGACCTGAAAGCTAATCCCGGAGTTGCCATTTGTGACTACAGCCATCAATTTCATAAGTCTTACAAGTCCTACCCCTCCCCTTTCATCTCCACTCCCTCAAAGAAGAATAACTATTCAGAATGTTCTCAGCTTCATCTTTGCCCACAAAAGGATTCTAGATATGGGAGGTACTCCTTTCAATTTCATAGAAAATGGTCAAATTTAGGACTTTCTGCGGTGCTTCCAAGTGTGAACTTAGCAAATGATTTAGTAAAGGTTTCACCTAGACCATAACCTTGCAGAGTGGTTAATTTCAGCCTCTTTAAAATCATGCATAATTTTATGATGGTCCTAGTAGTCATTCATTAAACCGTTTACATTTTAAAAGAAAGAAAAAGAAGAAAAAGAAAGCGAAGGCACTATCACATGCATTTTCTCTTTGGCAAATATTTTCTTTGGTTAATATTCAAACAATTATAATTACTTTTAAGTAAAATCAATAATAATTAAAGTTTAGTTTTTCTCATGTGTCATGTACTTTTTATTCAATCTTATCTGAACATCATTGCTGTATTTTACACATAAGGAAACTGAGGCTAAAGAGAATATAGGATTTGCTAAAAACCATGCAGCTGGAAGCAATTCCAACCCAGGTCTGACTCCAGAGTCCATCTCCTAAACGATGGTGACTAGAGCCAGAGGCAAGGTGCTGACTTCTCCCCAGACTTGTTTCCAGCTGGCATTTAGTGCAAAGGTCATGGCTGTGTGGCTGTGAAAGTGCTTTGCCTATACTGAGTCAATCATACTCTCTCAAAAAGAAGAAAAAAAAATCTTGATTTTAAGATTTCCAAGAGGTCCACACAGCCCACACAAGCACCCTGCTGTCTCTGGCTTCCCTTTCCCTCGCCCTCTTTGCCATTCCTTAGTTTTGTGGTTTTCCTCAGTATTTCAGTTGGTCTCTTTCCAGATCCCCTACTTACACAAACGCTTACTCTCTGTTTATCTATACTGCAATACACTTCATTTGGCAGAGTAATGTGTACTCTGACGACTACTATTTCTATCAATACTTTAGTGTGTTAGAATTCATAAAAACATCTTATAGACATGATTCCATTCACTTTGCAGAATAACCCTGTGAAGTAGGCTTATATTCCCAAGTGATAGATGAGGAAGCTAAGTCTGAGGGAGATTAAATGACTTGCTGAGGTCACAGAGTTCATAAGTGGCAAGGATTTCATGTGGAAGAGTGATAAGGAGACATCGGCTTTATCTTTTATGTTCCACAGGATTTAAGTACAATATCTGAGACTTAGAGACAATCTTAGAGACAAAACAGTCCATTAGACTGTCTCCACCTTCACATATTAATAAAGCTCTAATCTAAATTGTTTGTGCCAATTTAATTCTCTGTCACTCTTTGAGAGGCTGTGGAAGTAGATTAAGGTTGTTCTTAAAGTGATTTCATGCTTTTTTACTTTGGGGGCAATAAAAAGAAAATTGAATTCACTATGAAAAGAATTAGCCTCTCAAGGATTTTTCCCCCCAAAATGATACTCTGAAGAGTCCACTATATGATGAAAACAAGGAATGATTGAGTTTTAAAATAAGGTAGGAATCAAAGTGATGATTAGCAGTTGCTTAATGTTTCTTTTTGTACGGCTTTTAAAGAAAATCAAGATATACCTACTAAGGCTCCAATTACCACAAACATAAGCAACACTCTGGAACGAATTATGTAATGAGTTTGTGACTCCTAAATACCTCACTTATGGTGGCCAGGATGTCAATGGAAGTTTTAGAGGCGTTCTTCTAAGTTTATGGACAGACAACCCAGTTATTGATAATGTATATTGATTATTGACTGGGCCATTGTCATACAACTCAATCACTTTTCCCTGACACCCTTTAGTGATGAAAAGGGAGACAGTAACAATGACCGGCACAATTCTCAAGTGGATGGGGAAACAAGAAGGTGTTAGAAAACGAGATTCAAGTCACTATAACGTTTCCTTTAGTGTCCTTTCCCAGCTTTACGTTTCAAAGCATTTAAAATAATTTCAATTCTCTCAAATCAGTTTCTCTCCTAGAACTTTCTTTTATTACGGTATAATTGGTTTACAATGTTATGTCAGTTTCTGCTGTACAACAAAGTGAATCAACTGTATGTATATACACACCCCTCCCTCTCCAGCCTTCCTCCCACTCCCCCACCCCTAGAATTTCAGTATTCCCCACAAAGCAACAGCATTGTAAAGTCCGTGATAACTTAAAAACTTGCTGTAGGATTTAGTGGGGATTTGTTGTTGATGGTTTCTTCGTTTTCTCAAAATCAACTCATCAAAGATGAGCAAATTATTTCTCTGTGCCAAGAATCTCATTGGAGAGGGAGAGCCTTCTGATTTAGTTAAGTTCGAAACCTTAAAAATAGAAATGTTGACAGTGCCTTTAATGTCAGAGAGAAGGCTGTCTCATGTTGATATTCAATATAATTTTCCACTGGGGGGAAATCCCCGCATGATTCAAAATAAAAAATGTGTTGATGGTGACATGGGTGTTGAATGTTAAGAGGATAAAATGTGCGTCCTTGAGGCTGAAGGGAAAGTATGTATGCACTCCTGGGAAGAGAGATGGAGAGTGAGGGAAAGAGTGAGGGAAAATCAAAGTTATACTGAAAATGATAAGGTAGACGCGATTATGGCTCTGATTGCAGAGATCATGCATAGAACTGCATCGAGGAGTAACCTTGAAAAGTCACCTAGTCAAGCGACCTTTTCTGACATCTAGAGGTCAAGCTGCCTAGTATTTAAACTTGATATGGCTCTGGCTTTAATTAGTCCCGTTTTTAAGCTGATTGCCCTGCCTGTAGCAATTTTGCAGTCATATTAAAAACGGTGGGTGTCTTCCACTCCAATTTGGAATCATGGACCCTTAATATCACTATCATTAAGTCTGTATCCCAGGTCAGTCCTCCTTGACAGACAAGGTTCAACGTGGAGCTCCTTGTCCAGCCCACGTCCACTGACAGAATCCGCAAATTCCTCATGCATCTCTGTGAATCACTCCTCTGTTCCACCTCTGCCTACTGCTGGCATGCGCATATGTGAGCCATTGCAGAGAACAGAGAGGCGATTCAGATGCTGGGAGCGTTTTCAGAATAATGATACTCAGAGGGATTCCACATAGACTTGCACTTTAATTTATAAGTATGGGTCACTTTTGTCAAAGAAAGCATGTGTTTACAATATTCAAACATTTAAAGCTCTGGAAAACGTTGAACTCTGGGGTTTGGGCTTATGCCTCTGCTGAATGTTTACATGATTTATGTTTTGACCATGGAAAAGTTAGAATGGAAAGAGAGACCACCTAACTGTACCCTAAACAGTGCCGAGGTCGTCGGAAAATGGACAGTATTGAAGACTGAGCATCTGTAGATTGGGACAAGTCATTCCACCGGCTCTGACTTATTAATTCACCTAGTTCTCCATTCATTCATCCCTATTTATAGTCTCCCTCTGACACTCAAACAAGATAGCATCAACACTGTTCAGATTGTAAAGGGGCAAGTCATCCAACCTCTTTGGCTCTTGATTTCCTTTCCTATAAAATGAGAGAGTTCTTTCAAATTCCGTGATAGTCTGGAAATATTTAGGTCACACATAATATTTAGGTAGTATACAGTTATAACATATAACAACAACCACCCAACAAGTTTTTTCTGCCCAGACTTGATTCCAACCACTTAATGGTTAAAAGGTTCCTTAAAGTGAAAGTGAAGTCACTCAGTCGTGTCCGACTCTTTGCGACCCCATGAACCATAGCCCACCAGGCTTCTCCATCCATGGAATTTTCCAGGCATGAGTACTGGAGTGGATTGCCATTTCCTTCTCCAGGGGATCTTCCCAACCCAGGGATTGAACCCGGGTCTCCCGCATTGCAGGCAGACACTTTACCATCTGAGCTACCAGGGAATCCTTAAGAACCCCCCAAACCAGGTTAAAGGTTCTCTTTGCAAGAAGTGGCCTCAGTTCCACTGCCCCTGAAGCTTTGGGGAAGGCCACGGCTTTCTCTGTGATGAACTGGCATAGTGATGGGGGCTGAGAGAGGTGCCTGGTGGGATGTCCCTGCCCTTCTGACCCCCGGAGAGCCACTCCTCATGGTTTTCTTCCAGGTGGCCAAGAACAAACTCCCACTCTCAGAGATTGACATCTGAAGCCTCAGCCTCAGCCTCAGCCTCAGCCCTGGGTGATTCACCAGCCTACGGGGGTGAAACATACAAAAGCAAAGAATTATCTGGGCTTCTCAAAAGGTAATACAGTTTATAGACTGATAGTCCCCAAATCACAAAGGGTCCTCTTTGTCTCTGGTGTGCATGCTTGAGGAGTGAGTGAAAAGTCACTCAGTGGTGTCTGACTCTTTGTGACCCCATGATTATACAGTTCATGGAATTCTCCAGGCCAGAATACTGGAGTGGGTAGCCTTTCCCTTCTCCAGGGGATCTTCTCAACCCAGGGATCGAACCCAGGTCTCCCACATTGCAGGTGGATTCTTTACCGGTTAAGCCACCAGGAAAGCCCAGGAATACTGGAAGGGGTAGCCTATCCCTTCTCCAGTGGATCTTCCCGACCCAGGAATCAAACCAGGGTCTCCTGTATTGCAGGCGGATTCTTTACTAGCTGAGCTACAAGGGAAGCCCTGTGTGCATGCTTAGTCATGTCCAACTCTTTATGACCCCATTGACTGTAGCCCATCCATGGGATTTTCCAGGCAAGAATACTGGAGTAGGTTGCCATTCCCTTCTCCAGGGGGGTCTTCCTGACCCAGAGTTTGAACCCACATCTCTTGGATTGGCAGGCACATTCTTTACCACTGAGCCACGAGGGAAGCCTAGTCTCTTGGGGTCCAGTCAAGAAATTCAAGCAGTGTCATGCAGGATCTTTGCACTTGCCCTCCCTATCAGTGAGCTGACAGTTTGGGTCCAGGGACCAGGGCACTGGATGAGCGCTTCCTACTGGGCAAAATCCAATTGTCAGTTCCTCTTTATGGCATGTTCCAAAGTAGATTTTAAAACCATATCTACTATCTCCTTGGAAACTTGTAGTTTTTATAAGAATTTTAGAAATCTCTCAGAAGCCCTTGTCAAAATTTGGAGTACCTTCAAGGGAAGTGTATGGAGAAGTACTATAACCACTGATGTCAGATGGAATTCCTTCACTTGGGAAAAAGCCACGGAGCACCACAAGGCTGCAAGATGTCAGGGACTGCTTTTTATACATTTTGAAACATAGGCACTTTGATTCTAATGTCTGTGTCATATGCTAAACACATGTGACCTTAACTAAATATCGCAAAGCCCACCATAAATTAATCGTCAACCTTAATGGCTTCCTCATTTCAAAACACATTTCTTTTGTAAGTTAATGCCCTAAGGCCAATATTTTAAGGTGACAACACAGAATTTAAGTAAAAAACATATCCAATATATATGTCTATACAATTATATACACATGTGCGTCCATGCACACAAACCCACACATTTCCACACACAATTTCTCTGCCATTTTAAGACAAAATAGAAGGAGAGGAATTTTGCAGACATTTGAGTCCTGTGCTTTTGCTACCATTGGCAACCTTAGGTGTTTTGAGAGTCTCAACTCCACCTTACTAAACCAAAAGGGCAAAATTAAGTGGAATTAGACTTTTCCAAAAATGTCCTTTTCTTTACCAGCTTCTGTTGGGCTGTGTGGGTAGCCAAAAGTTTTCTTTAGGAAATAAAAGAGACACATAAAGACTCTAAGGCATCTATAAAAGAAGAGAGGTGATTTTGGAAGTTATTAGAAGCTGCTGTTTGCTTTTGGAACGTCCTTGATTTTGAAATTCATGATCCAAGTTCTTTGATTTTAAGAAGAGCATGCACTCCTGATATTTCCTTCCAGGGCTAGAGGTGGGCAGGATAACACACCTCCCCAACATCCACAAAAGATGTGTCTCTTTTGTGGAGACAGGAAGGGGAGACAGGAAGAAGGAAAACGCAGCTGGGAGGGAGGTGTGAACAGAGGCAGGTCCTGACCAACATTCCCTCCTCCCCTCGGTAGAAGTGAGCTGGAGGATACCACCTCTGTTCGGCTTCCTGTGTGAATAATAGACACAATATGAGTTTTGGGCTTCCCTGGTGGCTCAGTGGTAGAGCATTCGCCTGCAATTTAGAAGACACAGGAGACCTGGGTTCAGTCCCTGAGGTAGGAAGATCCCCTGGAGAAGGAAACGGCAACCCATTCCAGTATTCTTGCCTGAAGAATCCCATGGACAGAGGAGCCCGGCGGGCTACAGTCCTTGGGGTTGCACAGAGTTGGACATGACTCAGCATGCACACATGTAAATGAATATGAGTTTCACTTGAGACACATCTTTTGGCAACATGCTGACTATTAATAACAACCAAAAATAGGCAGGATAAACTTTTGAAAGAACACCTTTTTTCCCCCCTTAAAATGTATATGAAAAAACACAAGGGACTTTGAGAGAGAAATGATCGATGAAACCAATTAGTAAATGTTTTAGTCTATATGTTAAATAATCTGACATGGTGGAACATTCACAAGAATAAAAATTTTTAAGTGCTATCTGTGCATAAGTGTCCACCTTTATTATTACTGCTAAATGTGAAGCAGTAATACAATAGTATAATTCAATATAACACAATGTATACTTATATAAAATATTTATAATAATCTACTCTATGGAAACGTAAATGGTTATGTGTTTCCATTGGAATACAAACAGTCTAGTATATTTAACACATTTTATTTCACACATACCATATTTTAAATAGGAATAAGCTCCTAGTTCCCTAACTAAAGGAATATTCAGTGTAAAAACAAAAGTTCTTACCAATGTTTCACTCAGCAGAAAATAACAAGGTTTACATATTAAAGTTCCTGTATTTTTAAATTTTAACAGGTACTTTGTCTTAAAGAAAAAAAGAATATTTCAATGCCCCAGTTCAAATAAAGATCAGATTCAGGGCTGAGTCAGAACCTTGACAAAAGCACCTAGGGTGTCTCTTCCCTGCACAGTCTCCTGAGCGCTTTCAGACACATCTCCCTGACTTTCCTAATTACCCTGAGAGACAGGGACGGGCAGGACTCAAGAGCTCCTTTAGGGGTGAATTGAATGCCTTGGGCCTCCAGTCTTTCATTCTACAAGGGAGAGGATGAAAGGGCACTTGCCCCACAGTACAGAAACAGCATCAAGGTGGCGGCACTCACAGGCGCCATGGCAGAGACCAAAAACTCAAGACAAAAAGTTGACATTAGGCACTTAAAACCTCTTTCTTTAATGACCTGGCAGCATCTGAAAAACTAAACGTGTAGATCTATTTCTAAGGAGAATTTCTCTCTGTGGGATAATATTGATCATTCACTCATTTTTTCATTCATTCAACACATTAAAGAGTTCCTTTTGGGTGGCAAGCCTAGTTCTGAAAGCAAGAATTTAGTACAACAAAGAGCCGGCCTTCAGGAAAATTGAAACCCTTGTGAAAATATGCAGAGCAGGAGATAAGGAAGTTGATTTCAGGAATGATGCCTGCCTTGGAGGAAATACACCAGGGGATATGATAGTGGTAGGGGAGGGAGGGAGAGGAGAGAATTGCCTTTTGTATAGGTGGAGAAGGAAGTCAGACTTGAGACCTTAAGAATGAGCCAGCCTGATAAAGTCAAGGTCTGGAAGCAGGAGTGAGCTGAAGGAGGCCAGGCCAGTGTGGCGGGAGGCAGGCAGCAAGGGCGCAAAGGACAGGAGCTGCGGCCCAGGTTACAAAGGGTCCCAGATAACATGGGAAGTGGGTGCAGCTTGCTCTCTGTACAAAGAGAAGCCAGCAGAGCATTTTCTTCAGAAGGAAAAGGGTGTGATCTGATCTCCGGCTCTAAAAGATCAACTTGCCTGGTAGGTAATAGAAGGGCAGAGGTGGAGGAGAGAAGGCCAATGGAGAAGTTGTTTTCACAGCCCGGGTGAGAGATAGTGGTGATCTCCTTGGGAGATGCAGCAGGAGACAAGTAGCCAGAGGCGAGATAATTTTGAAGGTAGAACTGGCAGGTCTGCCACAGGACTAGATGTGGAGAGAAGGGAGGGGAAGGAGGACCAAGAACTATTTAGGTATCGTGGCATTAGCAAGGAGTGCGGGTAGCACCACTTCCAGGCTGGTGGAGGGAAAATCAAAGGCTTTATTTGGGATATTAGGTTAGAGATGTCTGTGAGAGACCTAAGAGGAGACGTCTGGTAAGAAACTAGGTGTGTGAGACCAGGGCTTCCAGGAGGAAAGATAGACATTTGGAGGCCATCAGTGCGTGGACGCTGGTTAGTGCCATGGGTTGGTATGAGAGCACCTAGGCAGGAGCGTGACCAGAGAGGGCAGGGGCCTGAACCGAAGTCTATTCTTGTGACCAGAAGACAAAGCAGCAAACGAATGCAAGGGTTGCTAGCAAGGAAACAGAAGACAAAAACCATAAGGTTGATCTGCATGTTCAAGTGAGTGCAAGGCTCTGGAGAGTCCATAGATGAGGATAAATAACTTAATCAGTTCTTTAGACACTTCTTCTCTTCTCTCAGGTCCGGTAAAGATGTTCACTTTTACCAAACCTCTTAACTACAGGTACATTTTTAAAAGCTACTGTCGCCTACCTTTGCTCCAGTGTCTCCAACTCCAGGTAATCCCCTTGATCCAGGAGGTCCTGGGATTCCTCGAGGGCCCTGAAAAGGAGAGGGAGCAACCTTGCTGTGTGCAGGGTTCAGGAAGGGAAGCAAGAAGAGAGACAGGGAGGAGAAAAGAGAAAGGAAAAGAAGGGAAGGGAGGGAGGAGAAAGGAAGAAAAGGAGGGAGGGATGAGAGGAAGGAAAGGAAAGAGACCGGAGGAAGAGAGGGAGGGAGGGAGGAGATAACAGCAGCGTCTACACTTACGGGCACACCAGGATAGCCGTCACCTTTGAGTCCTGGAGCGCCCACTGGTCCCTGAGGGCCTTGGGCACCCTGGGTGAATTCCAACACAGGAGATCTCATAAGCCTAAACTATGAAACAGCTGGCAAAACTTAAGATCAGTACCAACTCAGCACACCAAAGGCAGATTTGATAAGGGCAGAGAAATGGTCTGAGAATTTTTAGAAGGAAATATGGAAACTTCTTGTCTCCTTGTAAGTCTTTCCCATTTCTGTTACGGGAAGCAAATGATGAGTGGAATGAGTGTAAGGAGTATATATGAACTACTGCAAAGTCCTCCACAGGAAACACTTCATGGGGGTTAGAAAAGAGCTAGTTGCTGATATTTTAATTTTAAAAATTACAAAACTTTAGTGCATCTTAAAATAAGGGGAAGTATAAAATGAGAAAATTTAGTAAGCACCATGTGAGAAGAGTAGAGAAGAATATGAACAAAATTTTATGTATAAAATAAGATAGTGTGTGTTACGTATTATTATGTTACATCTATTATCTTCCTCAGTGAGGCCCAAATTAAGTGAGGAAAAAAAGCTCAAATAAAAATTAAAAACATTAATTTTTTAAAAACACTTTATAAAAGAATAGGACACAGAGTTAGTGGTTCATATCCTGAGAACTAGGAAAAAGTGATAGACATTGCTTTACCATGATGACTTTGGGCATCAGAAACTTAGTAGTAATACTGGCCTCTTATATAGAGGATAAGGAATCAAGGAGGAAATATGCCCTTCAAACAAGAGTTCTCTGTACCAGTGAAACTCAGAGAAATTTCTGGCCAGAATAAAATGGAAAGAAGGAAAAATGAAGAAGACTCTTACCAAAGAAGATTTACTCATTGTAAGCCTATTGCACTTATATTTAAAACATTTCTTTACATCCCACATCCCATTCTGTTGCTGTGATAACTCTTACAGTGGCCTTTGTCAATACACATCAATTATTTTGATAAAGAGCTGTTCATGATTTAAAATATTTATGTTTTGTATATTGTCATATGTGAAATAGATCACCAGTCCAGGTTCGATGCATGAGACAGGGTGCTCAGGGCTGGTGCACTGGGATGACCCTGAGGGATGGGACCAGGAGGGAGGTGGGAAGGGGGTTCAGGATGGGGAACACATGTATACCCATGGCTGATTCACGCCAATGTGTGGCAAAAACCACTACAATATTGTAAAGTAATAGCCTCCAATTACAATAAATAAATTTTAAAAAATAATTTTAAAAAATAAAAATAAAATATTTATGTTTTCTACATCATTAGAAGAAACGCTAATAATAGACATGTGTTTTCCAAGATTGGAAAAAATAGCCAGATTCTTAATATTTGTCTTATATGTAAGCAAACGCTGAAATCAAGCTGCGTTATTCCAAGCCAAAGTGTTGCCCTGAACCTAATTCCCAAAAACGGTTTCTGATTTTACTCCTATAAATAAATAACTGGGGGAAAAACTTTTTATGCCATAAGAAAATTAAATTGATTTTGAAAATCATGAATACAACAGCTGTCATTTCCTATTAAGACAAAGAGACTGGCCTTGTATGGTTAACCATCTTAAGAATGGTCTTCAGAAAACATGTGGCCACTTATAAAAATGCACTATTAATGCACTATTTAGAATGCACTATGTACTTAATATACATCAACAGAAATCCAAGATGATCTCTTAAAGATGTATGACAAAGCAAAAAACAAATTATTCTGGAGCACTGAATTCTGGTGGATCCCCCACTAAGGAACTGGTCATGTCTGAGAAGTAGTTTATTATACTATTCCAATTATGTGCAAGGTTGAAGTGCTAAGCATTTCCTATGGGGACAGGTCCCCAAGTAAGATGCCTATTTCTCTTCGTGCTTACACAAGGAGCAGGCCAGCCACAAAACAAAGCAGTAACTCCCCCCTGGTTAAGTTGAAATTTAAAAAGAAATTGGAATCAAAATTCACTTTCCATTTTCATTCCTAAATTCCAAGCCTGTAACAAATTATCAGCAGCTGGTATTGTTTATCCTCTGGCCCCCACACTGCAGGGAAAGCCACTGAAACATCCATAGTTTAGGAACATTTTTTTCCTAGAGATCTGTGTCCTGTCTCCTGCAGAAATTTCAGTTAACTTGTTACTTCTTATGCTAATAGGGGGTAGGGAAAGGATAGTGTTCTTGCTCAGATTTTTATTTTGGATGCCTCTTGATAGTTTCATGGATGGAATTCTGCCACTTGGCTTTTCTGCACTGGATTCAAGAAAATCTTTTGCAGAGTGATTCTCTTTGAAGTGTCTCTCTCATTCAACAGAAATTAGGGTAGAAATCTTAATCAGGTGTTTCAAAATGAGCTTTAAAAAAAAAATCTGGGAGGTCCCTGAAGAAATGCATAAAACTGAATTAATGTGCCAAAATGTTTATCAACTAACGCTCCATGAACTTAAAAACAATCCTTTAGGGAAAAATGGCAAAACGAGTAATCATCAGAGACCAAGGGATTAGAAAAATGACTGGAGTGAAAAGGCAAATAACTCTAAATACCATCACCAATAACAATCAGTAGAAAACAGTCAGCTTATAAACATCAACTATACATTTAGATGGTGGTTCTCTTATAAAGAACAGTGTAAGTAGAGAGAAATAACCTTGCCTCATGGACCTAGGGATGCATAGATTCAGGAAGCTATCAAACAATACGAAAATTGTCACCCAAATGTTCTTGACTAAGGCCATGCCTGTAGTTTTAGCATTCGGAAGTTTGGAATTTTCTCCTTGAGTCATGCATAACTTGGATTTCTGTAGAGTCTTTTACATAGCTTGGGTTCCTATGTGCCTCAGAGTCTGGGCAGTAGGGTGACCATCTTGTTATGATTTTCCCAGGACATTCTCAGTTTTAGCTTGGAAATAGCCCAGAAACGTCTTCTGTCCCCAGTAAGCCAGAAGATAGCACTCTAGCAAGGACAACTCTCAAAGTGATTAAGAACAGCAGAGGTCAGGATCCTACCTCTTGCTTTAAGAGGAATCACTGCAACTTATGTTAGTATATAATAGGCTTTGAATTATACGCAAAGACGGTTCTAAGTTATCTTTTTTGAAGTTTGAAAGTCACTGGTGTCAGTACTTGAACCCTTTCATTGAGCACAGACAATTTGATAAAATAAGCCAGCTTCAAAGCTATATAACAACATGCTACTAATTTAATGAGCACTGATTATGGAGCCCTGAAGCCTGTCCTCATAAACAGGGATGTGCTTGTTGATATTTGGAAAGTAGCATTTCTCTGTAAGGCTAGTTTTATGTGAGGAGGGAAATGGTACTATGTTGTCATGGGAAAAATAGTGATGATTACTTAAAACTGTCTTCTCCCATCATTATTTGCATTTTCATTTAAAATAACTCTGAAAGATGGACAACAAGCAGGGAAATCTAATTCAATAAAGTTTCTAAACATGAACTCTTTGGACAGTGTTTCGCAGAAGAGACGCATTGGCCATTAATATGTAAATGAAGGAGGTCAGAGGCCATATAATATCATATTACAGACATTACAAAAAGAAAAACAGCATTTTCAATCAGCTGTTTAGTCAGCAAACATTTTACCAGAGGAGCTATCATCCTCCACATTTATGAAAAATAAATGATCTGCTGGCTTGATTTTTTAAAAGGGGAATAATATATTCTTATATCTCCGTTCATCAGTGTAGAGACTCTAAGTAGAACAATCTCAGTCATAACTTATGATGCATTAAATCTACTTTCATTTTTTATTTCAATAAATTAAAGAAGATGAATAAAGAATACCTTTGGCCCTCGAATAGCAATTCCAGGTTCTCCTTTAAATCCAGGCATCCCAGGTCCCCCTCTGTCTCCCTGCGCATGTTAAATAATTTTCAGTTTCAGGCTTTAGATTTTATGAGAAACCATCACGGCACAGGGCATAAAAAGCCATTGGCCAATTATAAAGAGCTTAATCTCTTAGAATCAGATTCAGAGCGAGTACATCCTTCTAATATATTTGAGAAGAGTTTCAAATCTTAAGCAAATAAAAACTGTCAGTAAAGACTACTAAGCTTTTCGGAGAATAGCTGAAATAATAAGTGGCTCTCTAGACACAAATATTTAGACTGTGAAAATGTCTGGGAATGCTCTTACATCTGAGTAGATTACTTTTCTGCCAGACTTTCTGATTAGCAGATTATTCTGAACAAATGCAATAAATTCTTACGTGCATTAAGGCTAGCATTTAAGGAAGGTAGTTCAAAGTAGAGTGATAAGGTCAAGACCAGGAGCAGAAAACCTGGTTTCTAGTTTTAAATTTGCTGCTGGCCCTCCATCTGCTTAATCATGAAATGGCAGAGTTGAGCTATATAATATCTTTAGGTTTTTCCAAAGCTAAAATTCTTTCACTGATTTTATGAATCTTTTCCCCACTCCAACTTCCAAAACATCCAAGTAAAAGAAAAAAATATTCCCAGGAATGCATACTTTCGGTCCAGGTGGTCCAGGAATTGATATTCCAGGCATCCCAACAGGGCCCATAATTCCCGGATCACCCTAAAAACAGAACAAAATACTCATTACATTTCAAACAAAGAAATGATATATGGAATTATATTATGAAAAATATAGAAATATATTTCCAGCATTTTAAAGTATTGTGACCTGTTTCACAAACCACATGAAAATATTGGAGCATCTTTATTAAACCACTACTAAAGTTATTAATAATTAAGATTTCACTCCCTATAATAAATAAATTAATTCCTTAGTAATAGGAAATTTCTCTCTCTTGTGCATCCTTTTATTAGGTAACAAAAATCATGCAATGCATGGTGATTCAGTTTTGTGTTTGTATGCCAGGAAGCTCAGAGGGAAATATTTATTCAATTATAGCAAATACCTTTAGTGTAAGTTTTAAGGTACATGTGATAGACAAATAATGTTCTTTCTAGTTTACAACTTTTTCCTTTGTTATTTTATGCTCCACAGTATATCAGTCTTCCATTGTATGGTATCTCATGTCCCTTTCTAGAAGTAGTTAATTTATGGTTAAAAAAATGTAATATGAATTTTTGTAAGGCACCTCTGGTGATTCTGATATAGGTACTACTACTGTACTTTGAAACACTACGCAAAGCAATTGTCTGTCTTTTTAACTTATTTTATTGAGGTATGTTTTAATGTTGTGTTAATTTTTACTATACAGAGAAGTGATTCATGTATAGCTGAACCATGTATAACATGTATATATGATTCATGTCTACATATTATACATGAATTATATTATACAAATATTATACATATATAAATGTTCGTGTTCTTTTCCATTATGGTTTATCACAGGATATTGAATATAGTTCCCTGTGCTTTGGTGGCTCAGAGGGTTAAGAATCCGCCTGCAGTGTGGGAGACCAGGGTTTGATTCCTGGGTCGGGAAGATCCCCTGGAGAAGGAAATGGCAATCCAGTCCAGCACTCTTGCCTGGAGAATCCCATGGACGGAGGAGCCTGGTAGGCTGCAGTCCATGGGGCCGCAAAGAGTCAGACACGACTGAGCGCCTTCACTTTCACTTTCACTTTCACATGTAAGTGATATCACGCGGTATTTGTCTTTCTCTTTCTGGCTTTTCTTAGTCTGATAATCTCTGGTAAAGCGATTATCTTTAAAAGAGGGTCACACAGCCCGTGAGGTGTTCAAAATAACACATTTGGGATATTAGAAAAATTTATCAGGGCTACACTCTGTACTTTAACCTCATCTTTTAAAATTTCAATCATTTATGTAAATCTCATAATGTATGTTCATATAATAGTTTATGAATAAAAATTACAGTCGAAAACCCAATAAGCAAACATAGATTGCAACATGTTCAAATTTTTTTTAATTAGTAAGGATTTGTAATCAAGCAGTTTAGAAACTACTGATCTAGAGTAGGTGCCAGATCCTGCCTGTTGCCTGCTTTTGTACCCACAGGACTAAAAATAGCTTTCATGTTTTTAAATGATTGCTATATAGGTGCCTCCATAATATCCTCAATTTGCTTCTTGAACCAAAAAGCCTAAAAGATTTGCTCCCTGTACCTTTACCAAAAAATTCGCCTCCTCTTTCCTTTAGAGAGGGCTTCCTACGTGGTGGTGGTGCTGCTGCTGCTAAGTCGCTTCAGTCATGTCCCACTCTGTGCGACCCCATAGACGGCACCCCACCAGGCTCCCCCGTCCCTGGGATTCTCAGGCAAGAACACTGGAGTGGGTTGCCATTTCCTCCTCCAATACATGAAAGTGAAAAGTGAAAGTGAAGTCGCTCAGTCATGTCTGACTCTTCGCGACCCCGTGGACTGCAGCCCACCAGGCTCCTCCGTCCATGGGATTTTCCAGGCAAGAGTACTGGAGTGGGGTGCCACTGCCTTCTCCGCCTAGGTGGTGCTAGTGGTAAAGAACTCACCCGCCAATGCAGAAGACATAAGAGACATGGATTTGACCCCTGGGTTGGGCAGGTCCCCTGGAGGAGGGCATGGCAACCCACTCCAGTATTCATGCCTGGAGAATCCCATGGACAGAGGGGCCTGGCAGGCTACAGTCCATAGCATGTCTTAGAGAATGAACTATGTAATCCTCCTGCCTCCAGGAAGGACCCCATCACTTGGACTCACTGGTAGGGACTCCTGCCCTGAGCCAGGTCCATCTTCACAGCTGAGGCCTCCTGCTGTTCTGGTTACCCATATGACCAATGGGCTGAACACACTGGTCTGCTGGGGCCAGATGATGCCAAGGCCAGTCCCTAATCCAAACCTGTATGTCAGTGGCACAGGACATGGCCAGGATTCTGGCAACAGATAACCACCCTATTCAGTCCCGTAGCAAAGGGATAAAGCATTAACCTGTTAAAATTTTTGCTGAAACCAGGTTAAGTGAAATTATGCGTCTAGATTTAATTTATTCTATTTTTTTAATAAAAAGCCAATTACTTTTAAATTTGTTTAATTTTTTATTGAAGTATACTTGATTTACAACGTTGTGCCAATCTCTGCCGTACAGCAAAGTGACTCACTTACACCCATATAGATGTTCTTTTCTTATATTCTTTTCCATTGTGGTTTATCACAGGATATTGAATATATTAATAGCTCCCTGAACTATAAAGTAGGACCTTGTTGTTTATCCATTGTATATGTAATAGTTTTCATCTGCTAATCCCAAACTCTCAGTCTATCCCTCACCACCCCTCTCCCCCTTAGCAACCATGCCTGTCCTCTAGTCTGTGAGTCTGTTTCTCTTTTATAGATAGGTTCATTTGTGCCATATTTTAGATTTAGCATATAAGTGATATATGGTATTTATCGTTCTGAGTTACTTCCTTTAGTATGATAATCTATAGATCCATCCATGTTGCTGCAAATGGCATTATTTCATTGTTTTTTATGGCTGAGTAGTATTCCATTGTATATTTATACCACTTCTTCTTCTTCCATCAGTCTGTTGACGGACATTTAGACTATTTCCATGTCTGGTCTATTGTGAATAGTGGCGCTATGAACAGAGGGGTGCCTGTATCTTTTTGAATCATAGTTTTGTTCAGGTATATGCCCAGAAATGGGATTGCTGGATCATATGGCAGTTCTGTTTTTAGTTTTCTGAGGAACTTCCGCCCTGTTTTCCGTAGTGACTACAGCAACTTCCATTTCCACTGAGAGTGTATGAAGGTTCCCTTTTCTTCACCCTCTCCAGCATTTGTTATTTGTAGACTTTTTATGATGACCATTCTGACTGGTGTGATGCGGTACCTCAGTATAGTTTTGATTTGCATATCTCTAATAATTAGTAATGTTGAACATCTTTTCAAGTGCCTGCTAGTCATCTAATATGTCTAAAGAAGCCAAGTACTTTTAAATATAAAATTGTATACATAGAAAGTATACAAATTTTTTAAAAGACCCTTATTAAAGTGTGAGTATGTTTTACAATATGGCAATTCTTTATCCGGCAAAGCCTTATTTCAAAATGCAAGAAAATATTCATGTTGAATCAGTATAACTAAGACATGAAGAATTAATCACTGTTGTTAATACAATACATTTCCTATGTAATGGCTTTTCTCATTGTGTGCTCCTTGAACTTCCTGCAGCAGGAGGTAGTTATTTAGGAAATGCAGATTCTTGGGTCCCACCTACATACTCAATCCAGATTTCTTGTCATGGTTCCATGAAATATGACTTTGTAACAAGCTCCCAGGCAATAATGATGACATGGAAGTTTAAGAATCACTGGCAGGTGGGCGATCCTTTGCTTTGTATCTGCATGTATCTTTTTGGGGGCCTGTTTGTTTTAAAGTTGATCTTTAATCCTCTGGTCCTTGTTTCTTTCCTACAATTAGCATCTTCCTGGAGCCCTGAACTCGCTCAGGTGTGCGATTTTTGTTTCCTGACACATCCAGATGACCTCAATATTCTCTCCTGCTAAGTCAGTACACGTGCCTATTTGCTTGCTTCGCATTTTCCTTCCTTTTCCCTCAGCACCCTGTCTCAGGCAGTTTATCAGGAAATATATGCCCTACTTTCCATTTCATTGTACTGATGTTTTTCCTCTCTGAATAACTCCATGCGTTGAACACCAACAATGTACCTGGAGCCATGATAAGTGCTTTAGTCACTCGTTAAAGTCATCACAACAACCCTGTGAAATAGACACTATTACCATGATTATTTCCATGGTTAAAGTGACTGACCTCCAAAAGTTTTGGGGTGCAGCAGGGTGAGAATCCCCCTCTCATGTGTTCTGAAGCCCCACTCTACATCCTCCCCATATTGCCTCTCAGTCTGGGACTTTTTTGTTCTTGTTCAGCAAAGCAAGATGATAGAGAATTGATATCTCCTATGCCCTTCTAGTCATAGGAAATATCAATTCCTACGTCCATCTAGTCAGGGCTATGGTTTTTCCAGTGGTCATGTATGGATGTGAGAGTTGGACTGTGAAGAAGGCTGAGTGCCAAAGAATTGATGCTTTTGAACTGTGGTGTTGGAGAAGACTCTTGAGAGTCCCTTGGACTGCAAAAGGAGATCCAACCAGGCCAATCTGAAGGAGATCAGCCCTGGGAGTTCTTGGGAAGGACTGATGCTAAAGCTGAAACTCCAGTACTTTGGTCACCTGATGCGAAGAGTTGACTCATTGGAAAAGACTCTGATGCTGGGAGGGATTGGGGGCAGGAGGAGAAGGGGACGACAGAGGATGAGATGGCTGGATGGCATCACTGACTCGATGGACGTGAGTCTGAGTGAACTCCGGGAGTTGGTGATGGACAGGGAGGCCTGGCGTGCTGCGATTCATGGGATTGCAAAGAGTCGAGCACGACTGAGCGACTGAACTGAACTGAACTGATAGTCTCAATGTATCCCAACTATGGAATATTTCTTTGTTAATAAAGAGCACTAACACACAGATTCTCTCCTAGCAGCATCAATATTCCAATGCAGATCACACATTTTATGCAATCTCTATCCCATTTTGTAATGGTCTGGAGTAGTATGTTTTCTAAAGCCTTTTTCATTTTGGAGACTTTGGTTTTGTATTTCTTAAGAAGGAAACAGTGGAGATCTAAGATTCCATTAAAACTCGACACAAGAACAATCTCCCCAAAGCATAAATGAGAACTTAAGGTACATACCTTTGGCCCTCCGGGCCCCTGAGACCCCTTCTGTCCTTGATTTCCTTTGCTGCCTTTCTTTCCTTCATCTCCCTGACAAAAAGAATTATAAAAATACAGTTGTTTTATAATATATCCACCTGCATCTTACAGCAACTACATCATGGCCAGACTCTCAGTGCATACCAACTTCACAGTCATGTTCCCCAAGCCCAGCTCAGTTGCACAGGGTCTGTCGATGTTCTTGAGCAGATTACATGACTTCAAAACCGTCCAGACTACACCGTTTACTCAGTATGATTTAACACTTCCTAAACTCTGTGTTCAGCATCTTTCCTTGGAGGCTTTGATTTGAGTTTACAGTTCTTTTGCCCTCTTGGTCTATTTAAGTAGTGGCTCTGAGACAGTCAGTTTCAAAGAAGAAAGCCATCTATGCTTTTCCATGCTGTTTTTCAGGTTCTGTGCTATTTTAGTTTTGAAACATAAAACGAGACATTTTAAAAATCAGCCCTGGTTCTTCCTCCGTGGAGTTTAATTCTTTCTCCCCAGGGAGGCCAGTAATTCAATTGGTAGAAAGATGAGTGAGCATTAACCTGGCGCAGAGCTGCAAATTGCCTCGTGTTCCCCAGCAGGGTTGTGTACACCAGTGCTCCCCACTGAAGAACTTTGTTACATTCAACCAGAAGCCTCAGACCATCTCAGAACTATCCTTACCCTAGGGTTCAACTCCAAGGCACCATAGCTAAGCATGTGCCCAGCTCAACAAAAGAATTCTTGGGGTGTGTAGCTGAAAGTGTTAGTCACTCAATTGTGTCCGACTCTTTGTGAACCCATGGGCTGTAGCCCACCAGGTTCCTCTATCCAAGGGATTTTTCAGGCAAGAATACTGGAGTGGGTAGCTATTCCCATCTCCAAGGAATCTTCCAGACACAGGAATTGAACTGGGTCTTCTGCATTGCCGGCAGATTCTTTACCATGAGGCTGTCCAATATTTACGACATAAGTGACTAAACCACCGTTTTCAAACCTAAACATGCATAAGAATCACCTGGAGATTTCTGGGCCCCCCATCCAGAGTTTCTTATTTACTAGGTCTGTAGTAGAGCCCAATAATTTACATTCTGACACATTCCCAGCGGACGCTGACACTGCTGTTCCAGGGACTGTGCCCTGAGAACCACTGGCCTATACCGAGGTCATCAGCAGTGCAGACACTCCACTAAAAAGAAGAGAGACCTATAGAATCCACAGACATGCAGACAACTCCCTAGTACCCGTCCTAATGGAGGGCAGTGATGGCAGCTAATTTAAAAAACCATTGAATATCCAGATATCACTTACCATGTCATTATCATCTGCCAGTAGCATCGAAATCTACCCCAACTATTTATGTTCTCCTCTTCAGGACCATGTTTAACTTACTGACCTAAATGATCCCAGAAACCAACAGCAGTATGTGTGTGTTTAGTCACTTGGTCATGTCTGACTCTTTGCGACCTCATGGACTATATAGCCAGGCTCCTCCGTCCATGCAGATTCTCCAGGCCAGGATCCTGGAGTGGGTTACCATGCCCTCCTCCAGGGGATCTTCCCAACCCAGGGATCAAACCCAGGTCTCCCACATTGCAGGCGGATTCTTGACCATCTTAGCCACCAGGGAAGCCCAGATCCACCTAAATGTAGTAAAGTGCCAGCACCGCGCACTGACTACTTTGATATATAACTTATTCCTACCTACCAATCTTCTGCAATAGCCTTCTACAAGCCCCATATCCCCTTGACGCCAGAAATCCAGTTCGAGCACATTTTCCTTGCTCTGCGGGTGTGTTTGACACCACCCATTGCTTTCTTCTTGAAGCCTTTTCTCCTTGGTTCCCCTAACATGGTACTCTGTATTCAGCCTGTCTTCCTGCTGTACGGAATGCTCTCTCTCTCCAGCTGCTGTAAAATGCAGGACTCCAACCTTAGCTCTCTTTCTCAGAGCTGTCTTTCATCCCCACAGCTTCAATTATTAACTCAGAGGGGCTATTTTCCAAAAGGATATTCAGGGAAACATTAGTTCTCCTGAATGTTAATAGGCAATCATCTCTAAAAGTACTTTTTGCCTGATGTTAAAAAGGAATTCTCTGTACATGTTTCTACTCCCTGCTGCCCACCGTGCCCCCCCACCACCCCCCTGCAAAAAAAACCAACCAGATCTCATAGTCTGGTTAGTCAGTTTTAAATTTTAAACATTTAAAATGTTTTAAATGCTACAAATACATTTATATTTCAACTTCTCACATTTAAGGCTGATGACTCAATTTTAGCCAATGTTTTTTATAATACATAGACATGTAAGCTATCAATTACTATTTTAATAGAATTAAAAATAGAACACTAGTAAGTATATGGATTTTATTTTTACTTTGCTCATATATAATTCTTCAGAATATTTATATAGGCATTGATGACTGCACCTAAGAACTGTAGTAATATCTGACACCTTAGAGGTTGTAGGTTATGGTCTTATTGATGAATTTGGGTATTTTCCTCTTGACATATAAATATATTATTCAACAAGCGTTTCTAAAATGTGTTGAATAAATCTATGCCATGTTGTAAAAGTGCCACTTCATAAGGTTATATTTCTTACTACTCTATGAGATTTTATAAATATTTGAAAAAAAATTATGGACTTTGATGTCTCAGGATGTATCTCAAGTCTTCTTTTCCCTCACTGTGTATTTGTTTTTTAAATGTCAACTTGGCTGTTTATTAAGAAAACATGTGTTGAACTCTTCCTATAAGCTTGGTTTTGTGACAGATGTTAGGAAAATGGAAATAAATAATACATGCTTGCTGTCTACCAAAGCTCAAAAGCTAGAGTCCATAATTTTAAGCTAGAAGTAAACATCTTTGACATAGCAAGAATAACATCAAGTTTCTTCCAAGTTGGCTTCTTATTATCAAGACCAGAACTCAGCAGTCTGCTTCCCTTGCCCTACCACTGTGGATTCCATACCTTGAGGCCAGGCTGTCCTTTCCCAGGTGGTCCTTCAGGGCCTCTTGCCCCCGGAAGCCCTGCTTCTCCCTAGAGAAAATGACACCAAGGTCTTAGTTGACCCTGCATAGCCAATACGAATACACCCACCTTGTCTCATCTTACAGCCAACAGAGTCTCTGCTTGGATCCTCCAGTACAGAAAAGACCTTCACTCTAGTCTCATAATTCATTTGGAATTTCACCAACATGAATAAATTAATATCAAACTTCAGTTTAGCTCAGAGCAGCTGAAATATTGTGAAAAAGCCCAATTTCCCAGCCAGTTGCCAAAGCAATAAGCTCACTTTCTTTTGGCTCTTCATTCACATTTGGTGGTTTGTTTTTTGAAAAAACAAGAAAGACCTTCAGCCTTACCATCTGCTGTTTTTCTCTACTTATATTGAAAAATGAGTATTTCAAATGTCAACTCAAAATATTTCAGGAAATCTTTATAATGGCCTTACTTCCTGAATACATTTACAGACTTTTACTTTTTGGAGGGGAGGAAAAAAGCCTTTTTCTCAAAGTTTAAACAACAGTGCTTTCTAGGAATCCCAAAGGGAGTAGGTCACTGGAACACCGTGGCCAAAACACCAGAGAGAAGGCAGAGTTCGTAAGATACTTGGACTTTGAATTGGTGCTCTTTATCCGGACTAAGTGAAAAAGGAAATTTAGAGTTGTGGGATTTTGTTTTCTTAAAGAGACTAAGTTTGTCTTGAATGGTTTCATTTGAGCTCTTGCAGGACCAAGATATATGTGGTTTAATAGTTTTATTCCAATAATATGGAAAACAGTGTTACCTTCTTCCCTGCAGCTCCGTCTTCTCCTGGTACTCCTGGCTGTCCTGGGAGCCCTATTGAGCCTGGCTCCCCCTGGTGGATGAGGAGAAATTTTTATTTCCCAGAAGCTCACATTTATCCTGAACTTCACATTAAGGTACTTGCAGTGGGATGCATCTTATTATAATATCTGAGAAAAGTCTAGGAGCAGGGAAATCTGAATAGTAATTAACAGTCATTAAGCTGCTTGACCTTGGGCGAGTTACTTAACATCTCTGGATCTCAGTTTTGGATTATGTTGTTTATTATCGGTTGAACTGTGACCAGCTCCCTCCCACAAAAGATGTGTTGAAGTCCTAAACCTTGGCACCAGTGAATGAACCTTATTTGGTAACAAAGTTGAGATGAAGTCATTGTTGTGGGTCCTAATCCAGGGTGACTGGTGTCCTTATAAGAGGAAAATATAATGTGAAGACAGACACGTAGGGAGAACCCCATGTGGCAAGAGAGCCAAGATTAGAGTAACGTGGCTACAAGCCAAGGAATGCCAGGGATTGGCCACCACCGGAAGCTAAGAGGAGAGGAAAACTGTCCCTGATAGGTTTTGGAGGAAGTGTGGCCCTGCAGACACCTTGATTTTTTACTTTTAGCCTTTAGAACTGTGAGAAAATAAATTTCTGTAATGTTAAGCCACAGAGTTTGTGGTAATTTGTGACAGCAACCCTAAAAAAACTAATATAAAAATGAGATGGAACAATTGGGACCTAAACATTGCTTCCAATTGTAAAATTCAATTATTATACCCTCTTTGAAGTCAATTTATAATTTAAGTCCTTTAAAATGTTCCGAGAAAACACACACTATTATCAAGCAGTATAACGCTGTCCTTTGTTGTTGTTTAGTTGTGTCTGACTCTTTTGCAACTGGAGTTTATGTATGTGCTAATCACTCAGTCGTGTTCTATTCTTAGCGACCCCATGGGCTTTAGCCTGCCAGGCTCCTCTGTCCATGGGATTCTCCAGGCAAGAACACTGGAGTGGGTTGCCATTTCCTCCTCCAGGGAAATGTGTTCTTACTGCATTTATTAATAGCAAAAAATATTGAAAATAATGGAAAATCATTTCAACTAAACTCAACTTTAAAAACTAGTGAAAAAAGCATAGTGAACCTAAAAGTAAGTAGTAGTGATAGTAGTATTAGTCGCTCAGTCATCTCCAGCTCTTTGCAACTCCTTGTAGCCTACCAGGCCCATCTGCCATGGAGTTCTTCAGGCTAGAATACTGAAGTGGGTGGCCATTTCCTTCTCCAAAAGTAAATAGTAGGATATAATAAAAATGAGAGAAAATCATAAACTTGCTAGCAAAAATCAAGAATAACAAAATTAAAAGGTAATAAAAACTTAAAAATACTAAGAAAATAAATAAACATCTAACTGTAATGATAAATATTTATAAAATAAAAGGCACTAAAAAAACCAGTATTAGGAATGAAAGATAAATCTATATACATAGTAAAAATTTTTGATTATAGAAAATTTCTGTGATAATCGCAAACAAATATATTGGAAACATTAATACATGGATAATCTTCAAGAAAAATATAAATTACATAAATGACATAAGAAGGAATGGAAAAGTAATTAAACCAATGCAATTAAATAAATTCAGGCAGTAATTGCAAGTCTGGAACTTCCTCTCCCTCCAGGATCACAGGCTTAGTTGACTTTCCAGTCAAACCTTAACAAATTTTTAAACATCTGAACAACAGATACCCCCTCTCTTGTTTCTAAAACATAGAAAAAGAGGGAACTCTATCCAATTTATTTTATGAGGCTAGTAAAACTTTGATTTAAAAAACCATACAAGTTAAAAAAAACTAAATTATAGACCCTACCTAAGAAAAGGATTCCAACTCAAAGTTCTCATGTTAAAGGAAGAATGTGTGTGTGTGTGTGTGTGTGTGTGTGTGTGTTAGTTGCTCAGTCATGTCCATCTGTTTGTGACCCCATGGATGGTAGCCTCCCAGGCTCCTCTGTCCATGGATTCTCCAGGCAAGAACACTGGAGTGGGTTGCCATTCTCTTCTCCAGGGAATCTTTCCGACTCAGGGGTTGAACCCAGGTCTCCTGCATTGCCTGCGTATACTGTAAAGAGTAAGCTTCCAGGGAAGCCTTGGAGGAATAGGAACTAGATTTAACTTCCCACCTGATGCAACGAAAAAAGCAGACAAAATATAGGAAACAATGACTTTCATGCTACAGGTTCCCAAGTTTACTATCTGGATAAAGTTTCCAGGCCATTGTTCAGGGAGAGAGAATCCCGGGCAAGTCCAGAAGCCTCTCTAATTTAAGGCGACAAAGGTGAGAGTCTGGGTAAGCCAAGACATCAAAAATTCACAAAATAGATTACCAGAGAGGAAGGCGCAACATGAAGAGAACTATCAAGACCTACTGAGCATCCCCCTTGAGTATTTAGGTGAATACTGTTCAGCACAGAGTGAAGAAATTACCCCAGGCCATGAAAACAACGCCTTGAAAGGATCAGAGAACTGAGGCAGGAGAGATACGGTGCCTGCTCCCAGTGGCAGGAAAAAACTTCACAGTGCTGAGGGCATAGATGAGAGCTTAAAAGAGTATTGCCTTAGTAGTGGGGGGAAAATAGCCCCAGACTGGATACTGTTCCTGTCCTACCTAACAAATCTTAAAAGCAAGATCAGAATGCTCAAACTGTTTTCAAGTAATGTAGAAGCATCTAAGAAAAAAAGCTCAAAAATATTTATAAGAATACAAAAAATATCTAGCACCTAGAAAGGTAAAATTCACAATGTTTGGCAGCTAATCAAAAGCTATTGAGGATTCAGAAAAGCTGCAGAAACGTGACACAGGGGATAGAATTTATGAATAACATTAGGACAGTTATTACGCTGCGCTCCGTATGTTCAAGAAACCAAAGGAAAATTAAAACTTGTTAACAGACTTGATGCTTTCTAAGGCCCACTTGCCTTCACATTCCAGGATGTCTGGCTCTAGGTGAGTGATCACACCATCGTGATTATCTGGGTCATAAAGCTCTTTTTTGTACAGTTCTTCTGTGTATTCTTGCCACCTCTTCTTAATATCTTCTGCTTCTGTTATGTCCATACCATTTCTGTCCTTTATCGAGCCCATCTTTGCATGAAATGTCCCCTTGGTGTCTCTCATTTTCTTGAAGAGATCTCTAGTCTTTCCCATTCTGTTCTTTTCCTCTATTTCTTTGCACTGATCACTGAGGAAGGCTTTCTTATCTCTCCTTGCTATTCGTTGGAACTCTGCATTCAGATGCTTATATCTTTCCTTTTCTCCTTGGCTTTTCGCTTCTCTTCTTTTCACAGCTATTTGTAAGGCCTCCTCAGACAGCCATTTTGCTTTTTTGCATTTCTTTTCCATGGGGATGGTCTTGATCCCTGTCTCCTGTGCAATCTCACAAACCTCCGTCCATAGTTCATCAGGCACTCTGTCTATCAGATCTAGTCCCTTAAATCTATTTCTCACTTCCACTGTATAATCATAAGGGATTTGATTTAGGTCATACCTTAATGGTCTAGTGGTTTTCCCTACTTTCTTCAATTTAAGTCTGAATTTGGCAATAAGGAGTTCATGATCTGAGCCACAGTCAGCTCCTGGTCTTGTTTTTGCTGACTGTATAGAGTTTCTCCATCTTTGGCTGCAAAGAATATAATCAATCTGATGCTTAGAAACCATCACTATGAACAAAGATAGTGGAAGTAATGGAATTCCAGTTGAGCTGTTTCAAATCCTGAAAGATGATGATGTGAAAGTGCTGCACTCAATATGCCAGCAAATTTGAAAAACTCAGCAGTGGCCACAGGACTGGAAAAGGTCAGTTTTCATTCCAATCCTGAAGAAAGGCAATGCCAAAGAATGCTCAAATTACCGCACAATTGCACTCATCTCACATGCTAGTAAAGTAATGCTCAAAATTCTCCAAGCCAGGCTTCAGCAATACGTGACCTGTAAACTGAATAGGCATGAAAGACATTGAAGGATACAACATGAACTTCTAGAGCTTAAAATTGCAGAGTATGAGATAAACATACACTGGATAGAACTAAAAGAAGATTAGACATCTCAGAAGAAAAGATTAGCAGATGGAAAGGTATAGCAATAAACTACTCAAAATGAAACGGTGGCCGGCAGGTTCAGGGCAGGGGGACACATGTACACCCGTGGCTGACTCCTGTCAATGTACAATAAAAACCACCACAATACTGTAATTAGCCTCCAATTAAAGTAAATTAATTAATTAGAAAAACAAAGATGAAATACAAAGAAAATGGACTGAATAAGAATAAGCAGAGCATCAGAGAACTGTGAGAAAACTTCAAGCCTTTAAATTAAGTGGGAGTTTCCTGGGTTAAAGGCTGAGGGTGGGAAATATTTCAAGAAATGTTAACCTAATATTTTCCAAATTTGATGAATTCAATAATTCATAGATCCAAGAAGAACAATGGAATTCAAACATAAGAAATAAAAAGAAAATTGAATTAAGGCACATTAGAATCTCATGGCTCAAAGACAGTGATACAGAGAAAATCCCAAAAGTAACCAGAGAAAATAGACATTATGTAGTGAAAAAGATGTATACAACAGATTTCTCATCAGAAATACTGCGAGTGAGAAGACAGTGGACCAACATTATGAAAGTACTGGGGGGAAGGAAAGAGAGACTTTCCTGGTGGTCCAGTGGCAAAGACCCGAGCTCCCATTCAGGGGGCCTGAGCTTAATTCCTGGTCAGGAAACTAGATCCCAGACGCTGCAACTAAGACCAAATAAAATAAATCAATATATAATTTTTTTTAAGAAGTAAAAGTCATCAATATAGAATTCTCTACCCAGTGAAAATATAGACAGAATGCAGACTTTTGGAAACCAATTTAACAATTGCTTGAAAAGCTAAACAGATACTTATCATATGACCCAGCTATTTCACTCTTAGGTTTTTACCCCTAAAAAAGGAAAACATATGTCTATTCAAAGACATGTACATAAATATTCATAAGAGCTTTATCTATAATATTAAAAAGCTGGAGAAAACCAAATTGCCACTAAGAGGTGAATGGATGACCAAACTTCACTATCTGCATACAATGGAGTTCTATTCAGCAATAAATAATAACAAATTATTAAATATGTTAAACATAGATTTCAAAATAACTTCCTGAGTGAAAAAAGATTGGAAAAAAGTATATAGTAAATTATGCTACTTATAGGAAATTCTAGGAAATGTGAACTAATCTCTGATAACAAAAAGCAGAAATCAGTGATTACCAGATAATATGAAAGCAGATCTATAGAAAACAGATCAATAAAGATAGGAGAAATTAGGGAGAGGTGAAAGGATGATATTACAAAGAAATAAATAATAATTTGGAGGGCGATAGATGCTTTTATCATTCTCAAGAACGTGTGTATATATACACACACACACACACACACGTCAAAACTTACCAAATTTTACACTTTAGTCATGTGCTTTTATTTTATGTCAGTCATGCAATAAACAGAATTATTTAAAGTGGATGCACAAATCCTGATAAAAGATTAATTAATTGAATTATTGTTATTAAAATATATATCGCTATCAGTTGAGTTTATCTCAAAGAATGTCAGGATGTTTCAACATCTCAAATATCTGGAAATGTAGTATTAACAAATTAAAAGAGAAAAGTAATATGATTATCTTAGTAGATGTAAAATCTGGTAAAATCCAATACTCACTTATGATTAATAAGCAAATTTTGGTACAATTGAAATAGAGAATCGCCTAATAGTATCTGTCAAAAAGCTATGCAAATGTCACATTTAAAAGTGAAATTTTAGGAGCACATCCACTTCCTTTAAATATTGCACTGGGGATCCTAGCAGCATAAAATGGTAAAAAGTGAATAAGAAAAAGAACTGAAAAGGAATAGGCATAATTGTTTTTATTTTTAGACAATATGCCTATGTTCACAAGAATTAAAGACGCAAGAGACTTTACAATTAGAAATAAAAGGTTATATCAGGTGGGTGGATACCAAAATCAATATAGCAAAATAAGACAATAATAACAAGACAGTACTTTCCCTAATTGAAAAGCACAAAAAAAGGAAACAATTCACAATCATAAAAATGTACCCAAGGGACCTTTTTAACTAAAAAAAGTAGATGTTTATGGATAAAATGAAAACTATTTTTGTGAAAAAGTAGAGAGTTTTACTCTGTGGTTTGAAAGACTCAATGTTTAAAGATTCAGTGCAATTTCAAAAACTCCAATGGAATATTTTGTCAAATTTGGCAAGCCATTTCTAAAATGTATATGTTAGAACCAAGAATAGCCAGGGAAGAAGATGATAGTATTTTCCCTATGGATGATAAAACATTATAAATCTATCCTAATCCAGACAGAAAGATAGTAGCACTGAGAGATATTAATAGGCAAATGGAGTGGCATAAAGAACTCAGGCACTGATATTCACACATACAGAAACTTGATACATAACACTGGAGGTATTACGAGTCAGTGTGGCAATTTAATAATTGACGCGAGGGTATTTGATTATCATATAGGGAAAAATAGATTCCCTACCTTGCCCTAGCCACAAAAATAAATTCCAAGTGTACTAAAGATGTAAATTTTTAAAAAGTAAAACACCACCATTTTCAAAAGAAAATATGTAAAAATATATTATGACTTTGGGGTCAAGAAATGTTTTAAAATAATATTCCAAAAACTCAAACCATAAAGGGATAGAAATACCTCAAAATCGAAAACTTCTATGCACTGAAAAGCACTCTAAGTGAAAAAGACAAGCCGTATCTTAAGCTTGGAGAGGAATACTCAGTATCCAAAAAAATGAGTATCTACAGGAGTTTATGGAGAAGGCAATGGCACCTCACTCCAGCACTCTTGCCTGGAAAATCCCATGGATGGAGGAGCCTGGTAGGCTGCAGTCCATGGGGTCACTAAGAGTCGGATACGACTGAGCGACTTCACTTTCTCTTTTCACTTTCATGCATTGGAGAAGGACATGGCAACCCACTCCGGTGTTCTTGCCTGGAGAATCCCAGGGACAGGGGAGCCTAGTGGGCTGCTGTCTATGGGGTCACATAGAGTCGGACATGACTGAAGCGACTTAGCAGCAGAATTTATAAAAAAGAAAAAAACGAGGTCCATTAAGCAGTCAAAAACTATTCAGTTATTTATCAGGGAATAAGAACTGAACCAATGAGATGTATTTTTTTTACACATTTCACACTGGCAAGAATGTAGCGAAAAGGGCATTGCTATCTGTTGCTGGAAGGAGGGTAAACTGGTCCAAACACTGTACCCATTGGTTATCTGGGGCAGAATTTTCACAATATGAAAATTGAAAACTTGTATACTCTGTGATCTTCCAATCCACAGCAATCTGTCATCTACTGATAGGAGAAATTTATATCCTTACACAAGACAAAACCCAGAGAATGTTTATGGCAGCATTATCGGCAAATGCACAAAATAGAAAGCAATTTAAATGTCCATCAGTAATGAAGTATTCTCATACAGTGTAGTATCATAAAGCAATTAAACTGAGTCAAAGGCATATAAAAACACAAGACCTAAGGCTGAGTATAAATATATTGCTGAATGATATATTATGTAAAGTTCACGAATACAAACAAGCAATATATGGCTTATGAGTAAAATTGTGGGAAAATCACATAAACTTTGAAAGAATGATAAACACTAAATTCATGATTATGTCTGGGAAGGGAAGGGGAGACAGCAGAATTGGGGAGCACAGACAGAGACCTTCAGCTATATCCGCAATACTTCTTTAAAACATTTTAGAACACATGTGAAAAAATGTTGACATCTGATAAAGCTGGGTTGTGGAATACATGGGTGTTCTTTGTTATTCTGCCTGCCCCAGTGGAGTAGCACTGTTCAGTGGAGATATAAAGCAAGCCATATGTGCGATTATAATTTTATTAATAGCCACGCTTACAACTTTAAAAGAAACAGATAAAGACAATTCTAATAATATATTTTACTTAATACATCTGAAACTTTGTCATTTCAACATGCACACCATATACAAATATATTAATCATGTAGTTTACACTCATTTTTTGTACCAAGCTTTGTAATTCAGAGTGTATAGTACCTTTATAGCACCCCTTAGTTCATACCAGCCACATGTCAAGTATTCAGTAACGCCATGTGGCCAGTGCCTGCCATTTCTAGAGGGCAGTGCATTTCTAGAGGGTGTAGTACAATGAAGAGTAATTCAAAAAACAGGCAAGTTAAGTGGTAAAATCAAGGGGAACAAACAGTGTGCTTTTAAATAACTGGGTAGCAATACTGGGGTGGACATATTTTAGGTTTAGTAAATGAATTTTGAGGAAGTATCTTTTGAGCTGAGACCTAAGGATGAGAAGGAGCCAGCCGCAAAATAATAAAAGGGAAGTAAGCTTTACTGAAATTCTACTAAACTTTTATAATATGGCAGGCAACAATGTTCTTAAAGAATCACTCAGAAAGAGGTGAAAGAGGACCTCTAATGCTAATAAATCAATAATAGAAACACAGGCATCATTAAAATAAACTAGTATTTTGGTTCTTCTTAAACCATATCAGTTAAGCATCAGACTCTCCTCTGAATAAACATTCTCCTCTGGATATAAATGAAGCTTTACATAATATGACATAAATGCCTCCAACGAGCTTAGACAGGAGAAGGCAATGGCACCCCACTCCAGTACTCTTGTCTGGAAAATCCCATGGGTGGAGGAGCCTGATAGGCTACAGTCCATGGAGTCGCTAAGAGTCGGACACAGCTGAGCGCCTTCACTTTCACTTTTCGCTTTCATGCATTGGAGAAGGAAATGGCAGCCCACTCCAGTGTTCTTGCCTGGAGAATCCCAGGGACGGGGGAGCCTGGCAGGCTGCTGTCTATGGGGTCGCACAGAGTTGGACACAACTGAAGCGACTTACCAGCAGCAGCAGCAGCTTAGACAACTCACCTTTGGACCTTGTACTCCGAGTCCCACTGGTCCTCTAGGGCCTGTAGGGCCCATCTGGCCAACTTCTCCCTAGTGAGGAAAGAGTATTTGAAGAGTATTTGACTCTAGCACCAAAATAAAAATAACATATACCTACCTTTGATCTCCTAAGAGCAAAACATATCAGCAAAATAAGATAAAACTGAGTTTCACATGCTCCATTCACATATGTGTGTCTATGCATTTATCTATTCAAATATAGATATATTTCAGGCAAATCTATGTATATATGGGCTGATTTAAAAGAAAGGCTGTGTGTAATACTCAGAATTGACTTTGAGTCCCCAAGAAGGGCACGTGGAAAAGATCAGCAGTTACAATCCACAGCAACTATAATTGACACATGAGACACCAAGATTACAGCTGATCCAAAGCAGTATCGTAACCAGAGAGAACAACCTGAGCTTTCACCATTGAGCTCAAAGCAGAAATTTCAAGGACAGTAACTGTATTCTATTGAGCTACTTCTCACAGGCGACTCTCAAAGGAATCTACTGAAAGGAAGGTACTCTCAGAGAAGTGAAGTGAAAGTCGCTCAGTCGTGTCCGACTGTTGGCGACCCCATGGACTATACAGTCCATGGGTTCTCCAGGCCAGAATACTGGAGTGGGTAGCCTTTCCCTTCTCCAGGGGATCTTCCCAACCCAGGGATTGAACTCGGGTCTGCATTGCAGGCAGATTCTTTACCAGCTGAGCCACAGGGAAGCCACAAGGGAAACACTCAGAGAAGTGTTTATTTAATAATGCTTAGTGATTCTTTGGAGCAACATTGAGGACAGCTGGTTAAACAGTGTCATGCTTCTCCCCAAAGGATAAATAAGGATAAATAATTTATCTTCTAAATTAGAACATAAATTGCCTCCAAGTTCATAGAAAACTTTTATTGGCTAGGTTATTTCTGACTCTCTATCTTTAAACATTTTGGCTGTTGGACCTACTGTGGGATCATTGGTGAAAATAAAAACTAGCCAACCCACAGTAACCTCTACTGATATTACTGCTTGAGTTGCTCGAATAGGGTCTCACAAGTAAAAGTAATAAAAACAATAAATTAAGATGTGTAAGTATAATCTGCCTCCTTGGTAGCCACCGGTTCCACATTTGTGGATTTGAAAGAGTCCCCATAAAATTAAGTCCCTCTGCTGAGTTTGTGATTAAGCTCTCCATTCAAAACTTTATTATTCCCTTTCTTGTCTGCCCTGTTCCCATTAGGATTAAGAAGTATCTAAGAAAAGGGGGGATTGAAACTGAGCAGGACCCTGTGGACCCCGCCTGGGTTCAAAAGCTCCTCCATTTCCCCTACTTCTTGTTTGTAAAGACTTGAGTCTCCTGGGCCGGAGTTCCAAAGAGTAGCCACAGGCAGTTACTAATTAGGGAAGTGAAGGAATGCAGAAACAAAGCAAAACCAGTGAAACAAGAAAAGTAGGGACGAAAGTTCAGTGATAAAGCAGTTCCTTCTCTTTAAGAACTTTAGGTCTTAGGGACCTACATAACAAGCTGATGGATATCTCTGAGTTGTTCTTTAAGAACTAAGATCCGCCTCCACCGCCTGCCTCTTGTTTGTAGAAGCTTAGCATCTCTGACTCCATATTGTACTTATCGGTTCTGCTGCTTTAACTGCTGAGTCATGCGCCTCTGCTCAGGTCTGCATATAGACTTGTTAATCACTAAAGGGGTTCTGCTTGCAGATTACAGGTTATGCAAACTTACCTCACATGAGGAGATAAGAAAGTTTGAACAAAAATAATGATTGTCTTGTCAAGATTTATTGAAACATCAGGACCAGACTCAGGTCAACTGACCAAGAACAAAATGTTATCACAACCCTCCTCGGACCCTCACTGTGGTCGTCCCTCTCTTCTTGATCTTAACCCCTTCCAGCTTCCTCCTTCCCTAGCAATAAAGAAGCTTGAATTCTATCCCAAATTAGGATGGTTCTTTAGAATATTAGCACACCATCTTCTCAGTTTGTTGGCTTTCTGAAAAAAGTTGGTTTTCCTCTCCCCAACACCATGCATCTCAACTTACTGCCCCTTCATGCAGCAAGTGGTATGAGCTTGGACTCTGCTACAGTTTAACCAACCTTGGTTGGAAAATACTCAGGAAAGAAATTCCAAAAATTTCCAAAAGCAAACCCTGAATTTGCCACGTGCCACCAACTAAATGCTTTGTAACGTTTACAATGTATTTGGTATTAGAAGTTATCTAGAGATGATTTTTAAAATACAGGGAGATAGGACTAAATTGGAGAAGGCAATGGCACCCCACTCCAGTACTCTTGCCTGGAGAATCCCATGGACGGAGGAGCCTGGTGGGCTGCAGTCCATGGGGTCACTAGGAGTTGGACACAACTGAGTGACTTCACTTTCACTTTTTACTTTCATGCATTGGAGAAGGAAATGGCAACCCACTCCAGTGTTCTTGCCTGGAGAATCCCAGGGACAGGGGAGCCTGGTGGGCTGCCGTCTCTGGGGTCGCACAGAGTCGGACACGACTGAAGCGACTCAGCAGCAGCAGCAGCAGCAGGACTAAATTAAGGAACTAGAGCATCCTAAGATTTTGGTATGGGGAAGGGAGTGGGAATCCTAGAATCAACCTTCCAGCAGATGCCAAGGGACAGATGCGGAAGCTGCTAAGGGCATAAAGAATGCACATTACATTTTCTAAACCATCAGGAATATCAGTAGCATTTTGCATTAAATAGAGATCTCTGATTTTGAAGTTCATCCCCTCTGCTGCCTTCCAAATGCATTGGCCACTGACCAGAAAACAACAGTTAGAAAATAGATTAAACTCTTCTCTCATTTAGAAAGTTACCTTGGGACCAGGTAAGCCTTGTCCTGGGGGCCCTTGTGGACCAGGTGGGCCAAGGGACCTTGGATTCCCTTTAAAATAAAATTTGAAGAATAATATTAGCGAAATTAAGAAGGAATTTAAACAAGAGAAGTTTCAAATCCTCTAAAGTAAAAGTTCAGTTCACATCCCATAGTTGATTACTTGTACTCAATTAATACTTATTGAATGGGTGGCCGAGGCTGCTAGTGGAACCATAATGTGCAATTCTACCATTTTTCCATAGTAAGAGTAATTTTAACAGGCCTGCATTTCTGCTTAGAGTAAAAACCACCTTTCCTAATCCCTGTTGCAGCAGGTATTGCTTGGATTCTGTCCAATGGGATGTGAATGAGGGGATTTGTGCAATTTCTGGTTCACGCTAAAGGAAGGGTATATCGCTCCATCCCTGTTCCCGTCCCCCTTGCTGAAGTGAAGACACGGAGCCTGCCTATTCTGGATCAGGTGGATGGGGAAAGCACTTTTGGAATGTCAGACTGACAAGAATGAAGAAGCCAGAATCTCTGAAGACCCTAATGAACAAGGCAACACACCAGCTTGGAGTTTTAAACAGGAGAAATACAGTTTCATCTTATTAACCTATTTCACCTCTCAGTCACATACAGGCAAACCTGTATCCTAGCTTTACCAAGGGATATCTATCAGGATGTGAAATTGAAAATTTGACCTAGGCTCTAAGAAGCAAAAGCCTGCAAACACCAAACTGAAGAATGTTCTAATACTTGCCTCTCATTCACACTGTGGGTATAAAAAAGGAGAAGATATGGGATTTAATGAGGTCTTCTCCAGAGAACACAATCTCCTAAAGTGTTTTCTCTGAAGCAAATGGGGAGAAGTTTGCCACATTATAGAAAGGGAACATCAGTGAAACCACTGGGAGACCTTGATTTTTGTTTTGGGAACACAATGGACCAGTGTCTGACTCATTCTGAAGAAAGCTAAACGATGCTGTGATAGCCAAGAGACGGCTGGGCTGGGGTAAGCCTGTGCATCCAGAGTTTGTTGGGGGAAAGGCCATGCAAGTTTTTTTCCCTGTGGACCAGATGTACTCTAGATTCCTGGAGTTGGCCTGGAACTGCTTTGATTTCTGTCCAAGAGGACCTGGAAGAATAATGGAACTCCCGCTGAGAGAGTCCATATAGAGTAAGTATATTCCCGGAAAAGCAGAGGCTGATGGGGAGAAACAGCTGGAGGAAGAGAGTCCTTTGTCAGTGTCCCAGGAGGGGGCAGTGCAGGAACCCCACCAGCAAGAATGTCAGCATCAAACATCTGTCAAGACCAGAAGACCCGAAGCCGTCTGACAATAGACCAGCCAAGAAAGAACCTCCATGCCCTTCCCGCCTGCTCCCATCCTCCCATCCTTGATTCAGCCAGGGAGGGATCAGAAGTACATTCTACCCCATGGACCACAAGCTCACACGAAATGAATGAAGATTAAAAGGAAAATTCCTACATTGACTAAATAGTTTGTATTACACAGTTAAAACTGACTTGAAATTTAGAGGTAATCCTATGTATGTTCAGTCACTCAGTCGTGTCTGACTCTTTTGGGACCCCAAGGACTGTAGCCCACCAGTCTCCTCTGTCCATGGGATTTCCCAGGCAAGAATACTGGTTAGTCATTTCCTGCTTCAGGGAATCTTCCCGACCCAGGGGTCAAACCCACAGCTCCTGCCACGTCTCCTTCACTGGAGGCGGATTCTTTTACCCCTGAACCACCATGGAAGCCCCTGGAGGTGATCCTATAACTTACTGTTACCTAAAAGTGATAGGAAAGTCTGTAGCCTGATGGTAATTTTTTTTCTGTGGTAGGAAAAAGAAAAAGCTTTCCCCACTGATAAAAAATTTAAAGGGATGATGAAAGAAAAACTAAGACTTTGTTTTATTTATCCCCCACAGGTCATGATTATGCAAATAATGGTTGCAAATACATGATAATTTTATTACAAATGTGATACTATTTTCTCCAGCTAGATGATACAGCTGCTTGTTCATTTTTTAAGTGCAGATACCATTCCCTTTTTCTCAGGTTGATGAAGATGAAGCATTTTGAACAATTTAAGGAAGCTAAGGTTCAGTATTTATATTGAACCATTATAAGAAGGGAATCCTTCCTGACTTTTACAACAGTCTACAAGTACCACGTGAGGATCCAAAAAATTAAAAAGATATGCACATATAGGCATGTGCACATGTATATGTGGTTACTTATATTTCACTTTATTTTATAAGATATTTGAAGTAGTCAAGCCTCCAGATATTTAATGAATATCTGCAGAGGCCACTTGAGAGAGATTGTAAACATGTTGCTGGAAACAGAAGTTCCTCCAGAAACAGATGAATGGGAAAATTAATGTCTATAAGAGAAATGAGAAGATTTAACAATAACAGTAACTCAACGGGTAAGCATGTTATAGTAGGGATAAGAAGAAAAATGGGTAACTACCTGTGCAGAGGTTAAATTTAAATAGAATATAAATCCTTTGTATTAAAAGGGTAAACAAGTTTTTTTCTTGTTCAGTTTGCAAATGACATATTGCATTCAATTTCCTACCCAGTAGGAGTCAGCTCCATATGGTCACGTACACCTTGAAAGGTTTTTACTCTTGAAAAAAAAAAAGAGGGTGAGAAAGCAAAAGAAGTCAAAGAGGTGTGTTGGGTTTGTTTTTTTTTTTTTCTTTTCAAGCTGTAGAACAACTTCACTGAGAAACAGCATCTGAAAAGGCTTGGCTTTCTTTGAACCTCATTTTCAGCCCCACAATGGTGACTCAGCGCCAGGAACAGCACAAAACCCAGGATTTGACAGCACTATCACTTCCAAGATCAGGAACTAGCTGAAACTACTTTGCTGAAACTAGCGAAGAAAACTACAAAGCTGGAGAATGCCTGGTGGCATAGTCAAACCATGATCCTTGTGTAGTCCAAAAACAACAGCCCTTAATTATTATCTAAATATTTATACACAGATTTATCTTGGCTTCTCCTGCACCTTAATCCTCCTGATTACTAGGACCAGTACCAAGGGGAAGGAAATAGAAAAAGGAGTAATATCCAACTTGGCTGTTGCTTGAATTAACAACAAAAAATACTGATTAATTAGCATATAATTAAAAATAAACTCAAGAGTTTATGTCAACAATGAGATTCTCAATTATCTCTTTGTTTTATCCTTCTCTCCCTATTCTAGATAAGTGTTAGTTGTTCAGTTGTGTCCAACTCAGCGACCCCATGGACTATAGCCCACCAGGTTCCTCTATCCATGAAATTCTCCAGGCAAGAATACTGGAGTGGGTAGCCATTCTGTTCTCCAGATCTTCCCAATCCATGGATAAAACCCAGGTCTCCCACATTGCAGGCGGATTCTTTACCGTTTGAGCCACCCATTCTAGATAAAGGAAGTACTATTTGTTCACGAGGCAATGGAATAATTCAAACCATAATCATAAATTTTAAACTCTGTGCCACTTTCTACACAAGAGGACATTCAAAATAAATTTGGATTTGTTGGTCACTTTGATTAAATGAGATTATATAGGTAGACAGTAATGTTAATTCATATTCCTTCAGTTAAACAAAATTGCTTCGCTCTTTGAAAAGTTATGATGAGAAGAATTTGGAAGAAGTTCCAGCCGTGAATGTAGAGACAGCCTTACGGATCTTTCCTTTCTTCTGACCAAGAGGGACCAAGAGTCATTTATAAACCTGCTCTGTAGTTTGCTTCTATTCAGGAACGGTGCCCCTTCAGTAAAGTGAGTGCCTCTAATGCTGGTCCTTGTTTAGGTTTTTTTTTTTTTTCCTAGATTGCTATGTGACTAGAAAATGGGAAGCACTACTTCCTGGTATCAGAACAGAATGGGATTTCATCAGTCATAAAGATTCAAGGGGGAAAACAAACACAACCCACCAGGTAAATAAAATATTTAGTTTCCCTTGGGAAACTAAAAACTGCAAAACCCTTATCCTGTAAATTAGGCTTTAATGTTAACAGTCACAGCACCAAGAAACACACGATTTATTTTTTAAGTCTGTAAGTTCTCAAAACTAGAATCTTGTGGAACCATCTTATCCCTTCCTACATACCCATTTGGATATACCATTGCAGTTCCACTATCAAATGTACTCATAGCTGTTTGCAGGACTGGCCTTCAGTGAACACCAGGTTTAGGCCAGAATGTTCTGTATGAAAGGGAAAGAGAGAAAGCATCAATTACCTGTTCCCCTTGACTCCCAATTCCAGGGATGCCCATCAGTCCTTGGGGTCCCACAGGTCCCATATCCCCCTGTGTAGAAATAAGTCAGAAATATAACAATACAGCTAACCTCATTCTTTCATACTTTGCTAATCTTGCAATATGATGGATTAAAATCTATCTTTTAAACCATAAAGAAGTTCAACATGGAAAGTTACAAAACACCATTGCTTTTAAATAGTGTGTGGTTCAAATTGGCCAAAACAGCAAATAATGTTTTCACTATTTGGTCAAAAATGGTGTATGTTTGCACCAGCTTATATTCATCAATCATTTTTCCATAGAGAAACCAAAAAATTTTAAATGGTTTTTATAATGACACAAATACTTCTTGTTAGGATCATAGAAATATGTAAAAGCATAATATTCATAGGATGCAAGAAGATCAGTATTTGAGAAGGAAATTAAAGAATAATATTTTTTTAATTTCTAAATACCTTTTTCCTCCAAATCTTAATGAAAATGCATTTTAAAACTTAAGAAATTATCTAAGGTAAGTGCAGCAAAATGAAAGAACTTCACCTTCTTATTCCATGAATAATTTTGAGAAATAAAGTGAGAGTTATCAGTGAGAACAATATCATTCATCCTTTCTCTGTGTATTTCCACAAATATTTGTTGAGTGTTTATTATGTGCCAGGAATTGCTCCAAACATGGGGAAATAGCAGTGACCAAAACAGACAAAACTCTCTTTCCTCATAGATCTTTCATTTTCTTGGGGAACACAGAAGATAATAAACAAGATGGAATAAATAATAGTATGCTGAATGATGATAAGTGCTAAGGAGAAAAATAAATGGAGGAATGGAGAGATAGCTGCAATCTGGGGGAAGGTGATTCAGGATGGTCTCATGGATGAGAGGGATAAACCAAGTAGAAACTTGGAGAAAAAGCATTCCAGGCAAAGCAACCATCCATGCAAGGAAGATTCCTAGAACATTCCAGAAACAGCAGGGAGACAATGTGGCTGGAGCTAGTGAGCATGAGGGAAAGTGCTGGAAGATGTAGTCAGGGATGTGTGTCAGTGGGCTCAGGCAGAGCAATTGATAAGGCCTTTTAGGCCATTGTGAGGGCTTTGCCTGTTCTCTAAGTGAGCTGAGAAGCCACTAGAGGATTTTGAGCGGAGAAGTAAAACATCTGGCTTAGTCTTCAGATGTTCACTCTGCAAGCCACATTGAGAACAAATGAAAAGAGATGTTCGTATGAGAGATGACTGTGGCCTGGACCAGGCTGTAGAGTGAAGGTGGTGGGGAGTGCTCAATCCTAGATAGATTTTGCAAGTAAAGCCATCAGGATTTGCTACAGATTGAGGATATCTTTGAGGTTTGTGGGAAAACAACAGTTCAGTTCATTCGCTCAGTCATGTCTGACTCTGTGACCCCATGAACTGCCGCACGCCAGGCCTCCCTGTTCATCACCAGATCCCAGAGTTCACCCAAACTCATGTCCATTGAGTCAGTGATGCCATCTAACCATCTCATCCTCTGTCGTCCCCTTCTCCTCCTGCCTTCAATCTTTCCCAACATCAGGGTCTCTTCAAATGAGTCAGCTCTTCCCTTGAGGTGGCCAGAGTATTGGATTTTCACCTTTAGCATCATTCCTTCCAATGAACACCCAGGACTGATCTCCTTTAGAATGGACTGGTTGGATTTCCTTGCAGTCCAAGAGACTCTCAAGAATCTTCTCCAACACCACAGTTCAAAAGCATCAATTCTTCGGCACTCAGCTTTCTTCACAGTCCAACTCTCACATCCGTACATGACCACTGAAAAAACCATAGCCCTGACTAGATGGACCTTTGTTGACAAAGTAATGTCTCTGCTTTTCAATATGCTATCTAGGTTGGTCATAACTTTTCTTCCAAGGAGTAAGCGTCTTTTAATTTCATGGCTGCAATCACCATCCGCAGTGATTTTGGAGCCCCCCAAAATAAAGTCTCTCACTGTTTCCCCATCTATTTCCCATGAAGTGATGGGACCAGATAACATACTTGGGAAAACATACTTGTCACTTATTGACAGGGAAAAGACTGAGATGAAGCAAGGCTGGGGAAGGGTGTAACACCAGTAGCTCAGTTTTGGATATGTCAAGTTTGAGATACCTAAAATAAACATCCAAACAGAGATATCAAGTAGATGAAAGGGGTGTGAGCTGGAGATGTCAATTTGGGAGCTCTCATGATATAGATGGTATTTGAAGCCAAGACTCGGTGAGTTTTCAAGTAGGAAGAGAAGAGAGAAGGTTCAAGTATTGAGCCCTTTGGGTGCTGCAAGTATTAGAGGTCAGAGAGATGAAGAAGAACCAGCAGTGGAGGCCGAAAAGTATACAGCCAGAGAGATCTGGTTAAGATATTCTTTCAAGAAGCTGAGGATCCAAGTGGATGATGCTACTGATAGGCCCAGTAAATTGACAACCAAGAGTTGACCACTGGACTATGTGGTGGGTATGGGTAAATACGCTTTATTTATTTATCTATACTGTGCTGGGTCTTCATTGCTTTGTATGGGTTTTCTCTAGTTGCCGCAGGCAGGGGCTACTCTTCCCTGCGGTGCATGGGCTTCTCACCGCAGTGGCTTCTCTTGTGGTTGCAGTTCCCGGGCCTAGAGCACAGGCTCAATGGTTGTGGCACACAGGCTTAGTTCCTCTGCAGCACATGGGATCTTCCCAGCTCAGGAATCGAACCTGTGTCTCCCGCATTGACAGGTGAATTCTTTACCACTGAGCCACCAGGGAAGCCCAATACACTTATTTTAATGCCAGTTGTATTTAGACTACATCAGGATCTGCAAACTTGTTCTTGAACAGTTGGATAGGAAATATTTGATGCTTGAGAGTCATAATAAGGTCTCTTGCAAAACCAGTGAATGCTGCTTCAGTAGTATGAAAGCAACCAGACAGTAGTTAAATGAATAGGTGTGTCTGTTTAATACTTTATTTACAAAAACAGGCAGCCCACCCTATAGTTTGCCAATGCCTGGGGTGTCTGGAGAATCCCAGGGACGGGCGAGCCTGGTGGGCTGCCATCTATGGGGTCGCACAGAGTCGGACACGACTGAAGCGACTTAGCAGCAGCGGGGCTAAATAAATATGCTTTTGTGAACAAAAGCGCATGATTAGATCATAGTTTATATAATATTAAAAACCTGAACCTGGCATATGCCTCTTGGTGGTTCACTATGTGTCACCCGCAAGTCTAAATAAATGTCCATAGAAGGAAACAGGTAATGGACTGAAGTTCTAATTCAAAGCTGGGTCATTCTGATTCAGAACTTGATTGCTTATCATGAGGCATTCATTGTGCCAAATGCTTTTCATGCTTTATCTCATTTAATCCTCACAGAAACCCTCTGAAAGTAAGCACCCCCATTTTCCAGATGAAGTTAAGTTAGGAAGGCCCCCGTGGAGAAGGAAATGGCTATCCACTGCAGTAGTCTTGTCTGGAGAATTCCATGGACAGAGGAGCCTGGCTGCAGTCTCTGGGGTCACAAAGAGTCAGACGTGACTGAGCAGCTAACGCTTTACTACTTTCAAATCCCAGTCACACAAGATAGATTCAAGTCCTCTCCCTCCAACTCTAAACCCAAATCATAATCACTGTTCTGCAAATATTCAACAACTCATATAACAGACCTCTTTGGGGAATTACATTACATTACATTTAAATATCTGTATTAAAGCTACTTCCTTGTTCTGTAAAATAGTGTATTTTTGAGAGTCCTTATCACAGAAGTGTTTAATCACTTGAATCCAAGAATATGAAAGAGTAGGGAAAGAAGAAAGGAGACGGGAAAGGGAATGAAAATCAGATAACAGCTTTTTCCTAATACTTCAGTGTCTTCTCTGCATGAGCTCCAGATATGAAACCACAAATGCCATGTCAACAACACCTGGAAAAGTTAATTCACTGAACTTATAACACAGCATTTGTGTGGTACTCAGTAGTCACTACTCCAAAGGAAGAAAGAGCATCTCGTGTATTTTTAGAGTGTTTTGGAACTGGAGTTACACCACCAGAGCTCAGCTATTTGAACCAAGAATTGTATGATGTCTGAAATTTGTATAGTTCACCATTTACTACTGTCTCTGCTACTTAAATACAGACACCCAGAAGAGACAGCTACCAGTGAATAGTAAACAAAAGAAATAAGTAATTCAAGTGGATATATAACACCCAAGATAAGCATCCATGTCAGTTGTTATTCTAATATAATGATGTGTTTAGATATTGACATATATGTATGACTCCAAACTAATTGGCCTCTGGGTTTTTCACACATTTCTTATATCCCTTCCCTTTCTGGCAGCTTTCCCTTCCTACTGGTCTTTAAAACGTTTATAGTTAACTGGATACCTGTGTGGTATGGTTGTCAGGTTGTACATAGTTCATAAATGTGCATACATAAAGAACAATGAAAAGTCATTTTATTGGCATATTTTCTGTTATCCACCCTACATGCAGTACCTTGTCCCCTTTTATTGATGGGCCCGCTTCTCCTTGTGGGCCAATTGGTCCTTGAGAACCTTTTTCACCCTGAAAGTATATGGGAGAGCTATCAATGCAGTAATAAAACTCAGGATTTTAAAACAGGTAAAGCATTCAAAACATCAAAATTCACTGCTAACTACAAATGGGTAATTCTAACTCTAAGATTTGTGAATTGAAAAAAAAATAGCATCAACATTTCATAAATATAAAGGAATCTGTTCAAGCAGAAAATTTACACAGCATCACTGAAGTGGGAAAAGAGCCCCATTCCTAATATAATCAGAAATATCTGAGAGTGGGAGAGCTAATCAATCATGTACTACAACCGACTGAATCAGTCTTCTGTTTCCTCACCATTTCTGTAACTGTATCCATTACATAATGAAAATCTGTCTCTCAGTATGTGGAATAACATTTGCTAAGATGGAATTATTTAGTAAGTGTTTTATACCAAAATTTATAAACATTTATGGAAAACTTAGTTTTAAAAGAATTTATGGAAAATCTTTTGGGGTATGCTTCTAGAGTCACTCGGCCTCTGTGAATCGCTCTGGTTATAAGGTCATGTCAATGAAGTCGTAACACTTTTTTCATTTGTATGAAAAACAAACCACAGAATTGACCAGAAATAGCACATATTTCATAAATTCATTCGAACCAAGAGTAAAATCAAAGAACATTTGCAAGAAACCTAGGAAAATATACCTTTATGTCTTTCTGTAGTCATTATTTATCCACTGAAGCCCCACGTCATTGCAGAGTAGCCCCAAGAAGTACATACAGAGAACTCCCATTGGTCTTGCTAGTTGAGGAGTGAAGAATTCTGTCTAATGGGTTCTGATTGCTACCACAGAGTACATCTGTGTATAGTCAATCCTAAAACAACACTGAATACAAAGAGTTCTTTCTTTGATGAGTCAGAGGGCAATGCAATGCTATGGGTTATTATGAAGGAATGTAACGTTATACCATGCCATTGAAACTGCCAGTAAAACGTGCCCTGAAATATGCTTCTCAGTGTTTTATTTACTCTGTTCTCATTTATTTATTTCTTTAAACCCCACAGATTATAAGGAGAAATAATTCTGGCTGTTTGAATTTTCCAGGTTGTTTGGGCTATACATAATTAGAAATTTACTATGTGCCAAAAAAATTAAATTATGTATGATAAAACTTTCTGAAATGTGCCAAATTGCTGACCTCTGCCTTCTTGTGATGATATTTCAGTTAGGCGAGGGCATTAGTAATATCCCCTTTTCCAACATAGTATTTCCATTTACTATAACAAATTAAAATTTGTTGGTTAACAAGGGCTTCTTTTAAAATTTAACCCAGCAGTCACTCACAACTTGGTGTGATATATTTGTTTTACCTAAGTGATTTCCCTTCAGTTGAGATTTAGGTTTCTCATAGATAATTGAATATTGATCATGGTGGAAGAGGCTGAAAATGAGAAGCAATTTTAGAGTGTAAGGCCGTACTGAGAAGGTCAGATCTCAGTGACTCAGCTGAATGAAGTGGAAGGTCTTCAACACTTAGAAAACAGCACATGCTTCTCTGGGTAGTGTGTGTGCATGCGTGTATGTCTGGGGGAAACATTTTAGGAAAGAAGGAAAAAGGACCCCCAATTTATCCTTGTGAACGTTCACTTTCAGTCTGTTGAAAGTTGCCTAGTCGTGTCTGACTCTTTGTGACCCCCATGGATTGTATGGAATTCTCCAGGCCAGAATACTGGAGTGGGTAGCCATTCCCTTCTCTGGGGGATCTTCCCAACCCAGGGAACTTACCTACCCTGAAATTCTGTTGTTGCTGCACAAAGTGTCTCAGAAAATCATTTCCTGTGTGGCCTTTATCAAGTGAGCCATATATTATGGGTAAAGAGTCTAGACCAGGGATCAGCAACCCATTGGCCAATCCCAGCCCACTGCATGCTTTTTGTAAATACAGCTTTACTGAGGCCCAGCCAAGATCACCCATTGTTTAGGGTTGCCTTCATGCTTTAGCAACAGAATTTAAGTAGTTGCAACAGAAACCACATGGCTCACAAACTCTGAAATAGTTACTGTCTGGTTCTTTACAGAAAGTTTGCCAAGCCCTGGTCTAGAGGAACTTGAACTATAAGAATTACATGTGGGAGGTGGTGGAAACATTTAACATCTCAACTGCCAGGTGAGAGGTAGGTCTTGCGTAACATTTTGCTCCTTCTGGAAGTAAGGCAAATTCGATTCCCTCCATCCACCCATGTTACCTTTCTTATAGTAATGGCAATAGTATGATAAATTGGTTTATTAGATTGTTTCTTGTCTGTTTCACAGAACAAAGCTGTGGGTAAAACTTGGTATGTCTTGTGTGCGTGTGTTAGTCACTCAGTCGTGTCCGACTCTTTGAGACCCCATGGACCACAGCCCACCAGGCTCCTCTGTCCATGAAATTCTCGAGGCAAGAATACTGCAATGGGTTGCCATTTCCTTCTCCAAAACTTGGTATATATCTATGCTCAATAACTTAATTTTGGGGCATAAAGATGCTATTTATCCCTGTGGTTTTAATGACTATGAATGACTTTAAGAGATTTTCTAATTTCATATGCAGTAATTGTATGAAGCAGCAGCCTTGCAATTACTTATTTATAATTGCAAATGTCACTACAGCTTCATGTTAAGGGAAAATTTACATACAAATTCATTTAATAGGGTGAAGATGATCAGGAAAATACTTGACCTGGGATAATTGGCTAGGACACAGTTTTTGAATTTGTAATTCATGATCATGCAATAGAATGCATTTCTCTTCCATGTAGAAGATGCTGTTACCTTTGGTCCTGGAAGTCCTTCTCCTGGTAAGCCTCTCTCTCCTGGTGGCCCCTCAGGCCCACGGGGACCCTGGTTAGGATACAAGAGAATAAGGAGCAAAAGAAGAGAGAGAGAAAATAGGAGACAGGAGAGGGAAGGGAGGAGAGAGGAAGAAAGATAACGGTCACATTTCAGTTCACAGGGGCATGCAATGATATAGTCCTATTCACATGATTAATGAGAATCGATCCTCCTAGTACATACCATGCTGATAAGTAGAATCATATGGTTGTGAAGAATAATATTCTCATTGTATTAAATACTTGTTCTATTTGATTAGCATGAGATGTTCTATTCTGATGTTCTCAAATTGGCAGAAAATGGAAGTGAAGTGATACTTCGGAATAAGGAGGAGGAAATCAATCCTATGAGGAAAGGCTAAAAATCTAGGACTGTGTGGCCCGAAAAAGGATGCAAAGTGATGAAATAATTTAATTAGGCACCAGGGGAAGAAATCACCACACAGCTGTTTTAAAGCACTGAATTCTGTTTACATGCTGTTTTAATTTCCATCCTGATAAATTTGGATTCAGACTTGAATTCTTTCTGGAACTGGTTGAATCCCCTGGAGGTTTATGTGCAAATAGAAATCTTGCTAGAATCTTTTAAGAGGTAACAAGACTTTTGATCTCAATGATTAAAATTAAGAAGTCCGCGTGACTCTTGCTCAGAAAGGCACTCAGTAAGGTGAGGACTTCTCACCTAAGGAAAGAAAAACAGTACAGTCTCAGGTTTTGAAATGGATGAATAGGCAGCATGCTAGTTGAAAAAGACAACAACAAAATATTCACTTAAACCAGGAATTTTTAAAGATTATAAATTTGTTCTCTCTTTCTTCTTGACCAGAAGCCAAAAAAAAAAGGTAGAAAGGGGACTAATAACAAGAATGGTAGATGCATGAACTGGTGCATGCATGCTTTCCTCTAGTGGACATAGAAAGATAATTAGGACTCTCTCGGCAGGGAAGTAAATCTATGGTGGAACAAGACTGAGTTGCCCAGAGCCCCAAAGGAAGTCCCCCGCTGTAGACACTCCGAGTGATCTTGGAGCTTAGTCTGTAGTAATCTAGGGTGATTTAAGAGATGTTTTCTACTCAAGCCTGGGAGCAGAACTAGGATACAGCATTATGCGCATCAGTGGCCGATCACAACCACAGATTTGTAAGAGAGAAAGCTAATTGTACCCCATATCTAATTTTGGGGGGCTTTCCTTAAAATCGTATATTTTAAAAGACAGCCTTCTTTAGTACTTATGCATAGCCAATTTAGTAAAGGCTTTAATTAAAGTAAAAAACTAGCATTTAATTCAATTTAAATTGCTGTGCCTATGGGAAAACTAGCTTTTAACCATCCAAGGGCTTAATCAAAGTCCTCATATCCATGACAGAGTATAATCTAATGTTAGAGCAATTAACTAGGAGCAAAAGAAATATGGTGTGAAAACTAGATTGCAAACTAGACAGAGAAGCCCTAGCTAATATTACACACTGTACAAAAAAATATTAACAAGTCATTCCTCTTCCTCAAATGAAAATAACTCAATTTTCTTGGAATGCAAAGGAGTCTTTTTCCAGCACATTCAATTTTTTTTCCCCATTCATTCAACAAATGTTTACCAAATGCCTGGTAGGTGCAAGTCACTGTGCTAGCATCTGAACACAGCAGACAGCCCCACTCCTTGTCTCATAGAGTTTACAGTCTTGCATGATACACTAAAAGCATGTTTGGGAGTCATTTGGACTGATGGTCAAGCCACCTCTCACTACATATCAGGAGTGTGATCTTAAATAATTCCATCTCTCTAAGTTCAGCATTCTCATCAAAATAGTGGTAACAATAGTACCTACCTCAACCACATGTGTTGATATAAGGACTAGCTCAGAGAGATGTAAAGCTCTTACATATTAAGCACTCCATAAATATCTGCTTGCTATCACTATCAAAAGTGTTTTCCCTGGATCCTTCAATTGCTAAGAAAGCCCTTTTATGAAGTTTTTACAAATAAAGTAGTCCCAGAGTATGGTCTATGTTAAGCAATGTGGAGAGACACATGCCACATAGAGTAAGCACTGACACTTGCATCCATCTCTGTATTTCTGGAAGGCATTAGCCAAGGTGAAAATGAGAATAAGGAAGACTTTGAGGAGTCACATTTTCCAAGCTGCTGAGAATAGAGAGTTAATGCTTGTGAACAATCACTTAGGGGGCATTTAAAAAAAAAAAAAACAGTGATTCAAGGTTTAATTACTGGAAACCTGGAAACTGTCAGAGTAATATTCTGCTCCATCAGTATATTCTCAAGTTTTCTAGTTAAACAGTCAAGGTGAATGATGGCTGCTAACCAGAGAAGAGAAAGAGCAGGTACTTGGATTAGATGAACTATACTTTCAATTTATTAAGATGGTACCAACAGATTATTTTTTAAAAGACAAAAATGCTCAGTAAAAAAGTATCTTTTTCAAAGGCTATCAGATCTAGTTATAACTCTGACATTCTTATTTGGCTTCTAATGAACACCTTTAATTAAGGTGTCCAAATATCTAGTGGGAGAAACTAATTATCAATTAACAGAGTCTGACCAGAAGTGCTTTATATGAGACATTAACAAGATAAAGTATAATTGTCCATTATCATTATCTTCCTTAATAATCTCAATACTGTGGATAATCAATAAAAGTGGTTTCAATATACATTGTAAACATTAAAGATAAATATGCTAAATAATATTAAAAATTATCCTTAATATTCAGTGAAATTTATTTTTAACTTCAAAATAATTAGTTTTACTTCAGGGGATTTTTCTTACTGAAAGTGTTCCCAAAAAACCAAACTAAGCACCCTAAGAGTATAGAACCAATTTATTATTCTTCAATCAGTCATCTGTCAGACCAACACACAACTAGTGATAATCATATAATTAAAGATGGTTGCTGTCAGTTAATAGTTCAGTCACGGTGCTGGAATATTAATTCATTTGATCAGATTTATATTATTATTGTATAAAAAGAGTAGTTAGTACTAAACTAGAAACCGCTTGAAATGATTCAGGCAAAGAAACAAATGTAAAGAACTTTCAGCAGAAACTTTGTCAGTCCTAAGCCCTTATGTTACTTTGAAATAATTCAAAAGCTCATTATTGATTTTTATTATGATATTTTGAGACAGTATTTTCATATATTTCTTGGGATTTATCCTTTTTTGTTATGATTTCAGTTTTCAATTATTTCACAGACTACACGGTGTCACTCTAATTTGTGTAATTGTGGCTTAGATCTCAAGAAAACAAACAAGAATTTCATGTTCTGCCAATACTGTGAAAACCCTCTAGCTACAAAGAGAAAAGCAAATAATACAAAATTTTCTTGAAAATGAAGGCCCCCCAAAATCAATAATTAAGGGAAGTTACAGGGTTTCAAAACGAAAAGAGAGCTGAACACTAGAGGTATGCCTATAAGCTAACACTGTAACTGCTCTGGGTGAAAAGTGTGGCTGTGTACTAGGGCAAAGTCTAGGAGTCTAGGAGGAAGAAATGGGAACAAAGACAGGCTCAATCAGTGGAAGACGAGGAGGAAATCAGAACTGAAATCCCCCCCATAAAACTAGGACCTTCTAAGTTATGTATCTTCAATGAAAGGGCGGGGTGAACACAATGTTCCCATCAACACAGTGTTATGAATGACAAGAATTGTGTCTACTTCACTTGGGCTCTAAATGGACCTGACAACTCCTAACCGGGTCCTACACTGCCTACGGGTTTGTAGTTTCAAGCGACACCACGTTGGTGGTCCTGGGGCACCTTAGTCAAGGCATTAACATCAAGTATGTGCCTGGAATACATAAGAGAGGCAAATAAATGCACATTCCTCTCAAACATGCTCCGACATAGAACACTTGGGATTTCACAGTTAAACCTGGCTGACAATAAATTCAGATGCCAGGGTACAAAACATACAAGAAATTAATTCTCAGTGAGTAAAAGTGAACCAATAGATACCAAAAAAAGGGAAGATAGACTTTAAATGATTAATGGTCGTAAGAATAGAAATACAAGAAGCAAAGAGGACAGTGTAGCAAAAATATATTAATAAAAAGAGGTAGATTTTTAAAAATAACTTCAAGAACTTTAAAAAATACTTATTAAGTTAAAAACACAAGGGATGATTTAAGGACATTTTCTAAGTAGAGAAAAATAAATTTGTGCATTATGTTAGATTTTAGGAAACCACCGCAAAATGCAACTAAATAATAGAATTCTTAAATAAATAATGTAAAAAAGAAAATATCTGAAGAGATCATAACTAATAACTTGCAAAATTGTTGATTTCTCAGAGATAAGAAACTCATGAATTTGAAGCAATATAAATGAAAATATATCCTTATGTGTTTGCATCATAGTAAATCTATGGAGACAGTAAGACCTTTAATGGTGGATAGTAATGGCAAATCCTCACTTGATTATTGATTAATTGCTTGCCCCTACCCCCCACCAATTATGGCCATCATCATGGCCCCCTCCATTGTGAAAGAGCTCCATGGTAGTCAACATATCAGAAATGTAACTGGCCCTTTCCAGAGAAAGGTGACATCAGGCTTCCGTGTACCTTTTGCAGATTGGGCATAGTCAGCAGTGGCAACATCCAAGTTAGCTTTGTTAAAAGGAAGTTGATGTTGCTCCTGGGTATAGTCTCCATCCCAGCCCCTCAGTAAAACTGCGTGGATGGTAGTAGAGCTAGGAAATGAGACTGATTGACATTCTGTCTATTTGCTTATTTAGAACCGTCTTTGAAATGGTTGTGGTTTGGGGAGCATTCACCTAGGACACAAATATTTTCATACTCTGTGCTCATGAAGAGAACAGGAGTCCACTTCCAGCTAGGCCAGCCTAACATGCTCAGTTTTGTTCTCCTTGTCTGTTCATATGGGGCTGTAGGTATCGCTTGTGGGAAGAGTAACAATGGAGAAGATGCCATCAGAGTCTCCAAGTCAATTACTCATGAGACTATTTGCATCTTCAAGAATTGATGCTGGACTTCCACTGCATGCAGCCTAGACGTCTTACGTAACACCCAGTTCATGATGAATAATGCAACATGTATGGTCACAGATTGTCCCTTGGTTAGCCATGCAGTCTCTTTTAGGATTCAGCACGGCAAGGCAGAGCTGTTTATTAAGTTAAAAGTAGGTGGTAAGCCTATGGCTGATTCATGTTGATGTTTGGTAGAAACCAACACAATACTGTAAATCAATTATCCTTCAGTTAAAAATAAATTAATTTTTTAAAAGTAGGCATGTGGGAGAAAAAGAAGAAGTCTTATGTTTGTTTCAAAAATCTAGGTTTCTTTTGGACAGCTCATAAAGATTTGACGTTGAAACACGAACCTCATTTTTATTCCCACTTATTCAGAACATTGTGAGAAGATTTTTTCATTTCTGTCAAAAACTTCCCAAGTTCTCTGCTGTACTCCCTCTACACATGGCAGCATGTGTGGGCCTGCGTCCTTCTAGCTGAAGTGTAGAATGAGCAGTGTCTGCAGAGAACTCATATTCTTTCTCAGTAGTTAAGTTTTAAGAGTACTATCTAGTTAGTGGAAACAGCAGATAATTAAACCAGTATGCTGCTGCTGCTGCTGCTGCTGCTGCTAAGTCACTTCAGTCGTGTCCGACTCTGTGCGACCCCATAGACGGCAGCCCCCCAGGCTCCCCCATCCCTGGGATTCTCCAGGCAAGAACACTGCAGTGGGTTGCCATTTCCTTCTCCAGTGCAAGAAAGTGAAACGTGAAAGTGGAGTCGCTCAGTCATGTCCAACTCTTCGCGACCCCATGGACTGTAGCCTTATCAGGCTCCTCTGCCCATGGAATTTTCCAGGCAAGAGTACTGGAGTGGGTTGCCATTGCCTTCTGTGTAAACCAGTATATTTTCCCTCTATTTGATGTTCTGTTTTTTTAATCTGTGTATTCAGACATTGGTGAAAAGTCTAACCCTCAAATAGCATGCTGCCATTTCATTCCCAGAGTATAGCAAGGAAGCACACATTTGTCTTAATATTTACGTGTGAGAAACTACAAAACCCAATTGAGAGACCAACTATTCAGTCAGTTGTTTTTATTTGTAGCCCAGCAAGTCAGCTACTGTTCTTTTCTAGAAGGATAATGATTACTTGAAAAGTTTAAAACCTTCTTATTCCAGAAGTCATGTTTTATTCATTTCCTCTCCAGCTCTCTTTTTTTTTCCCTTCCAACAACAGTGAATATCAAAGCTACATAAGGTAGAAGCTGCAAATAGCACATGTATTACCCATCTACCATTATTAATTCTAACTTTAGAGTATACTCAGGATTGGGAGATTATTCTTAGTGATTTTTCTTATGACTAAAGGAAAGTCAAGTACAAATTATAGATATTAAGTCTGAACCTAGATCTCCTATCTCCTAAGAAATTTTGACATATGAGAACGCTTTTCTTCATGGACAAGCTGATTAATTTCATAAGAGATTATACTAAGAGAGAGACTATGTATATATCCTATATATAATTATCCATTTTTCAGATATTATGAAGACTAATACTTGGATCTGACCTTTATATATTTATTGACTTTTGTTGTTCAAAAAGATAGAGATAGCTTAGTTTAACCATAGTCTAATCCAAAGGAGCACATAAGAATTTATCCTTTTAATTCCACCTAAAATTTTTTGCTACTCACTGTCTGGCCCGGTTCACCAACACCAGTAGGTCCTGGAGGCCCAGTTCTTCCTTCCTGGCCTCTTTGCCCCTACGAGGAAGAAATAATTGAATGCAAGCTTGAGATTTTAAATACAGAACACACGTAGCACAAAGTACTCTGGAGATTTCAACAAAGATAGATAGCAAAAATGTCAAACTTTTCAAATTCCTAAAGATTAAAAAAAAATCTAAAGGAGGAAAGGGCTTCCCTGGTGGCTCAGAGGTAAAGAATCCACCTGCCAATACAGGAGACATGGGTTAGATCCCTGAGTCAGGAAGATCCCCTGGAGAAGGAAATGGCAACCCACTCCAATATTCTTGCCTGGAGAATTCCATGGACAGAAGAACCTGGTGGGCTACCATCCATGGGGTCGCAGAGTCAGACACGACTCAGTGACTAAACAACAGAGCCTGAAAAACGCCGTGAATTTAAGTGAACAAATTACTCCCAAATGTTCCTCATTCCTTCCTATGTAAATGCAATTTTAGTTTTCAGAAATGATTAGCAATTGGCAGAACAGACTGTGTGCAACTCGTCCTGATTACTGAGGAGACCACCCGGCAGTGCTTGTGCTGTTCCCTGCGGCCGCCACTGTCCTGGGACGCCGCCCGTCCCCTCCCCTCCCCGCCCTGTCCTGTTCCATTTCACCTCGCCATTCATGCATCACCTTTCATCTCCCTCAGAACCCTTCTCCAGTAACTCTGCCAGTATAAACTCCACATTCCCTGGAGTCTCAATGTGCTTATTGTCTAAATGCCATCCATGGGGACACCTGGTTACGTTCGAAGTGCACTTTTCTGTACTGCTCTCTGTTTAAGCCCCACGTTGAAGTCTTATTGTCCCAGTGACATAGAAAAGCCATTTAAAATAAGCACTGCTCTAGTGCATCCTGCCTGATGCAGAGCATCCAAGTATAGGGTGTTCCAGTCCTTTCTGGGCTTCCCAGGTGGCGCTAGTGGTAAAGAACCCACCTGCCAATGCAGGAAGCGTAAGAGACACGGATTCAATCCTTGGATTGGGAAGATTCAGCCCTTCCTAGTTTCCAGCAAACCTGTCAGCTTTTACTTATTCACTGTCAGGGTTCTTCCGACTTCTGCCCCTGTATGCTTATTTGATGTGAGCAGGTGATAGTTGATGTGTTAAGGTATTTCACACCCTAATGACATTTTTGCGTGATAACATTTAGAGTCCATGAAAACTCAATAGAACCAGATGTACATTGGCGAGAGGGTGGGTATTTGGAGCCAAGAGTAATTTTCATTCCAAACAATCAAAAAATACATAGATTATTCTTGGGGTAACTGGCCCCAACTAGGACATTGTGAGTGTTCAAGCATCCAGACTGTAAGTAACTCATCTACAGGCAGACTCCTTGTGTCTCTGAGGGTAAGACTGAGCACAAGTCACAGTCCTCCCAGCCTTACAATAGATTCAGAAATCATCAGTGGGCAGAGAGGCAAGTATCGTTACCTTAACACCTTGCTGTCCAATACCAGGGGCTCCTGGAGGACCATAGGGACCAGGAGGGCCAGGTTCACCCTGGAGGAAGAAACAGTGAGATGTTAAGTCAACTCCAGCATATTTGTTGGGCAGTTCTTAGGTGTACAGTGCTGTGATAGGGGCTTTGAGGGCATCAATACAACCTAACACACAGTCTCACGGTCTCCACCCTCAAGTGTTTACCATCCAATTGGACAGACAACACAGACCCAGGGTGGAATTAGCCATGAGACACAGTAGACCCAGATTCTAGGGTTCATAAAAATGTCTCCATTTAAATTTTTAAAATCAGAATTTAAAAAAAAAAAAAAACCTTAATATTGATTATAATAGTGAATCCAGTCTGGACCACATTTTCTTCATACCAACTCAGTTAAAATCTGTAATTTAAAACATTTTTATGGAGGAAAATTCCCCAGAAGCACAAAAGTTTTTAGGATCCATGAAAAGTCATAATTCGGCCTTCATTCATTTGTTCAGAACATCTTTATTAAGTGCTTCTGGCAGACACATTTGTTTCCTACCCAGTGATCATCCTGTCCCTTCTCTCTTCCCTGCTGTTATGAATCTGATCTGTTCAGGTCAGTGGGCAGGTATTCTTCACCCTTGGAGGCATAAGATGAATGAAAATCAGTCTAAAATAAGGGGAGACTCTTCTTTCTCATTGCCACTGATGAGTCTACGTTAATCCTTTGGCTCAGTTCTGAGAGATGAGATGTGGGGATCTTATGGGATGCAAAGGGGAATTTTGCTTCTGCTGCTTTTGTTCCTTGGAGAGGTAATAGCTCGTCTTATAACCATGAGGCACCAGTCTCCCAGATGAATGTCAACAGTTGATGAGGGTGAGGCAGAAAAAGTTTAGAGGAGCCTAGCTGCTGGGCAGCCTCTCTGAGCTCCTGATCCGGTCCTGACTACCCACCTTCAAACACTCAGTTCACTCAACAAGAAGCATTCTTACAATTTGAGCTGCTGTTAGTCAAGATATTTGTTACTAGATAGCAGAAGCAGTTCAGTTAATACAGTCTACGAGGTGGCAGGCCCATCATGGAGCTCGGGCGCTATACAACTGAACGTGACCACGGCACTCAAACTCCTGCGTTTCACCGGTGAGGAAGCGGAGTCCCGGAGGGATTATCTGGCCTGCACAAACTCACACCTCGGTATCACCCACAGGGATATGGGTCCTCGGGTCTTTCAGGCTTCTGGTCCTGTCATGTTGACAGAGAAAAGGACAATGGCTGTGGATTGCCATTTCTTTTTTATAATGCTAATTTCTTCTGTTTATTAAAATAATGTGTCTTTATTTATTGACACCAACATGAGTTTAATTATGAAGTCTTATTCTCACACTCAGGGAGTTCATATGTTCAGATGCCAGCCAGAGAGCACAGTGGGGAGATCTGTAGTCGCTTATGAAAATCTGACTCCTAGACATTTCATGAGATCAATTTTAAATTTTATACCAGCTGCAAGAAACAAGGTAGTCAACTGATACTCAAAATTCACAATACTTGATCTTGCTGTCAAAATAAGCTGAAGATATTAAGAAGAGGTAGCAAGAATACATAGAAGAACTATACAAAAAAGATCTTCATGACCCAGATAACCACCATGGTGTGATAACTCACCTAGAACCAGACATCCTGGAACGCGAAGTCAAGTGGACCTTAGGAAGCATCACTACAAACAAAGCTAGTGGAGATGATGGAATTCCAGCTGAGCTATTTCAAATCCTAAAAGATTATGCTGTGAAAGTGCTGCACTCAATATGCCAGCAAATTTTGGAAAACTTAGCAGTGGCCAGAAGACTGGAAAAGGTCAGTTTTCATTCCAATCCCAAAATAAGGCAATGCCAAAGAATGCTCAAACTACTGCACAATTGCACTCATCTCACACTATAGCAAAGTAATGCCCAAATTCTCCAAGCCAGGCTTCAACAGTACGTGAACCGTGAACTTCCAGATGTTCAAGCTGGATTTAGAAAAGGTAGAGGAACCAGAGATCAAATTGCCAACATCCAGTGGATCATTGAAAAAGCAAAAGAGTTAAAAAAAAAAAATCTACTTTTGCTTTCTTAACTATGCCAAAGCCTTTGACCAAAGCCTGTAATCCCCATGTGGATCCCAACAAACTGTGGAAAATTCTTAAAGAGTTGGGAATACCAAACCACCTGACCTGTCTCCTGAGAAATCTGTATGCAGGTCAGGAAGCAACAGTTAGAACTGGACATGGAACAACAGACTGGTTCCAAATAGGAAAAGGAGTAGAGTCAAGGCTGTATATTGTCACCCTGCTTATTTAACTTACATGCAGAGTGAAGTTGCTCAGTCGTATCCGACTCTTTGAGACCCCATGGACTGTAGCCCACCAGGCTTCTCCATCCATGGAATTTTCCAGGCATGAGTACTGGAGTGGGTTGCCATTTCCTTCTCCAGGATATGCAGAGTACATCATGTGAAATGCTGGGCTGGATGAAGCACAAGCTGGAATCAAGATTGCCAAGAGAAATATCAATAACCTCAGATATGCAGATAATACCACAATTATTACAGAAAGCAAAGAACTAAAGAGCCGCTTGATGAAAGTGAAAGAGGAGAATGAAAAAGTTGACTTAAAACTCAACATTCATGAAATTAAGATCATGGCATCAGGTCCCATCACTTCAATAAAAACAATAAAAACAGTGAGAAACTTTATTTTGAGGGGCTCCAAAATCACTGCAGATGGTGACTGTAGCCATGAAATTAAAGACACTTGCTTCTTGGAAGAAAAGTTATAACCAACCTAGACAGCATAGTCTGGTTAAAAAGCAGAGACATTACTTTACCAGCAAAGGTCCATCTAGTCAAAGCTATGGTTTTTCCAGTAGTCATGTATGGATGTGAGAGCTGGACCATAAACAAAGCTGAGCACCGAAGAATTGATGCTTTTGAACTGTGGTGTTGGAGAAGACTCTTGAGAGTCCCTTGGACTGTAAGGAGATCCAACCAGTCCATTCTAAAGGAAATCAGTCCTGATATTCATTGGAAAGACTGATGCTGAAGCTGAAACTCCAATACTTTGGCCACCTGATGTGAAGAGCTGACTCACTGGAAAAGACCGTGATTCTGGGCAAGATTGAGGATGGGGAGAAGGGGACAATAGAGGATGAGGTGGCTGGATGGCATCACCGACTCAATGGACATGAATCTGAGTAAGCTCCAGGAGTTGGTGATGGACAGGGAGGCCTGGCGTGCTGCAGTCCATGGGATCACAAAGAGTTGGACATGACTGAGCGACTGAAATGAACTGCACTGATACCATGGGCCTCAAGATGGAAGAAAGCAGTGTTTAATAAAACCTACTATTTTCAAGTAGAACTGCCCTAACTTTATATAGATTATCTCACTTAATCTTCTAACCATCTTAGGAAATTGGTTTTTTTTTTCCCATTTTATGCTGTAGGCATATCATCTCTATTTTTAAATTCATTTTTAAGTATGCATGGTATCACAGGGGGAAAAACATGGCTTTTTCTTTCAGTCAGTCTAGCTGAATTCTGGTTCTATAATTTATAACCAGTTTGAGCTTTTGCAAGATACCCATATGCAAAATGAGGGTCATTATATTTACCCTGCAGCATTGTTGAAAGGATTCTAAATACCATCTTAAAATGTCTGAGTCGTAACCAGTCACGTGGTTGGCTGCATAACATTTGTAGAGCGATTTTTGCTCACTAGACTTTCACTGAGCACCAGCCTGGTACCCAGAACCTCCTTACATAATTATAGACGTAAATCAGGTTGCACCTGTACTTTGCAGACACTTACAATCTGGCTGGAGAGATAAATGAATATAAAACAAAATACAAGCATGTGAATTAGCTATAACAAAGGCATTAGCGCAGCGTACAAGACTCTAAGGCAGAAATATTTAATTCTACCTTAAGGAATTGGGAAAGTTTTATACAGTAGTGAAGATATTTGCTCTGAACAAAAAAAAAAAAGTATGAATCATATCTCATCTGGTAGGAAAAGGGGACAAAGTTCCAGGAAAAGGAGCGAGTATGATGTGAAATGTTCTGGGCACAGTGAGCAGCTCTGTGGGCTCACACAGACAGGAATGAAGGTGACGGTAGGGTCACTGTGTGGAGCCACACTGCCCATGAGAAATATATGAAGAAACACATTTAAAACTTTTAATTTTCCAGAAAGTAATAATAGATTTTACTTAACCCAGTGTATCCAAAATGTTATCATTTCAGCATAAGCAATATAAAACTCTTAATAATAATTTTTTCATTATTTTTAATGTGACGTCTTCAAAATCCTATGCGTATTTAATACTTATGGCACATCTCAGTTCGGACTAGCGACATTTCAAGTGCTCAGAAGTCATGTGTGGCTACTCTATATTTTTAATTTATTTTTAATTGGAGGAAGATTCCCCTGGAGGAGGGGGCATGGCACCCCCCTCCAGTATTCTTGCCTGGAGAATCCCATGGACAGAGAACTACAGTCCATAGGGTCTCACAGAGTCAGACACAATTGAAGTGACTTAGCCTGCCTGCCTGGAGGATAATTGATTTACAGTATTGTGTTGGTTTCTGCCATACATCAACACGAATCAGCCATAGGCATATATGTGTCCCCTCCCTCTTGAAACTTTCTCCCACCTCGCACCTCATCCCACCCCTCTAGGTATTCACAGAGCATTGGGTTTGAGCTCCCTACATCATACAGCAGATTTGTACCAGGTAGCAGTTTTACATATGGCAATACATATGTTTCAGTACTACTCTCTCTATTCATCCCACCTCTCCTTTCCTGAACAGCACAGATTTAGAGTGATTAAAGAGGCTGGAGGCTCAGGTCAGAACCATGGAGAGTACCGACACTTAAGTCAGGTGGGAGTGAAAGAAGACAGTGCCTTGGGATCTGCGGAAGACAGAGGTCAAGAAAAATTGGGTGGGGGGCTGTGTTTGCTGACAAAGCCAGTCTAAAAGAAGTCAGGGAAAAGAGAATTTCAAAAGGCACTCACTGTTTCCAAAGATAAAGTGATAATCTTCCACTTGGAAAGCTGATCATCTTTCAGCATTATCTCAGGGAAGGGCCCCTCCCATATGCCAAGTGAGAGCCTACAAGTCATTCTTAACATCTCTCACTTCCTTACCCATCGAATGCAATGCATCATCAACACCTAGCAATATTCTCCTAACTCTCAAGTCCTCCACCTCTGTGTCCTTTACCATGCCTCCGTAGTCTACTCCAAAGTAATACCATCTCCTGCTCAGATTACAACAACGTTAATACTCTACATGCATCCATTCTAGCACACTCTAATTTATTCTCCCACCCACCCATTGCTGCCAGAGCAATCTTCTGCTAGTAATCTGAGTAAAACCCTTCAGGTCCTTTCCCTTTGCTCTTAGGGTAAGGACAGAGTTCCTTCCAAGGCTTGTGAGCCCCTGCATGGTGTGGCGCTGTGGTGTGCAAAACTCTTCACTAGCCACCCTAGCATCACTGGCCTTTGTTCAGGTCCCTGTACTTGCCATGCTCCCCTCCCCCGCCCCAGGACCTCTGCATGTGCTATGGTCTCTTCTGGGATGTGGTTACCTCTCTCTTTTCCTAGTTAGTCTTTATTAATCCCTCAGATATCATTTTAAGCAGCTTGGCTTCAGGGAGGCCCTCTCTGGTCAGGTGAAATCCCTCTTCTAGAGACACCGATAGCAGCATTTCTCCGTTTTCTGAGCATCTGTTACAGTTGCAGCTTTGCATTTTTACATGTGTTAATGTGTCTTCCCATAGACTGTGAGGAGGGTGTCATGATTCTGCTCAGCTTTCCATTCTCAGTATTTGCCTAATTGATATTATCTACTCAACCATCCAGGCCTCAAACATTTACTGAACAGCAACTAAAGAGCAGGTATTGTGCCAGCTGCTAGGGGTGAACAAAACAAGAAACTTGGTCTAGGCAGGGGGAGTTCGGGGGTTGGAATTGTTCCTCTGGCATTCCCACTGGTTTACTTAGATTTTCAGCTGAGAGCATACATTACATAGTGATATCAAGCCCTTATCACATTTTCTCCTGCAAACTTACCCAGACACAGTTAATCATTTTTTTCAGTTGAAGTCATAATGAAACCCAAATAGATGGTATAAGGTTACACTGTATGGAAAGTTCAGTTCAGAAATCCCAGCACTCCTCATTCCTGGAACTGGCTCTAACCAAAGTCAATATCTTTCGTATCCCTAAAATAATAAATAATGAGTGGTTGTCCAAGACTGGATTGTTTGAGAGCAGAACTTTACCTTTTCTAAAACAATACAATTATGGATCATTTAGTCATACCTTGAACTCTTAACATTAGGCAGATATTTAGCAACTTCCTTTTATCATTTCCCAGATATGGATAACACCAACTTTAATACTTTAAGTCTTGTGACAAGTATGCTCATACTTTCCCAGTGGAAGGAAATGATGAATGAGTATTTTGTAAGGTGCAAAAATGGCTCAAGTATGCACAAAATGGGCTTCCCAGTGGCGCTGGTAGTAAAGAACCTGCCTGCTAATGGAGGAAATGTAAGAGACGTGGATTCGATCCCTGGGTCAGGAAGATCCCTGGAGGAGGGCATGGCAACCTACTCCAGTATTCTTGCCTGGAGAATCCCATGGACAGAGGAGCCTGGCAGGCTACAGTCCATAGGATCACAAAGAGTTGGATACGACTGAGGCACTTAGCATGCACGCATACACAAAATTCAGTCTTACCTGAAACTCAATGATGTGATTACTATATTAAAAGGCTTGGGAAAAAAATGAAGAAAAGCCCTTTTTTAGAAAGGAATGAAAAAAGCAGGGGAATGGTGGAGACAGGAAACTAACATTTATCAGCTCTTGTTAAGTCAAGCTCTATTTTTAGTTCCTAATTTTTCTTTCAGAGAAGTGTTATTTAATAAGGGGCTTATTTTTAGAAAATGTATCAGGCCAGCTCTGTTCTACATTAATGAAAAAAAAGGTTGTCAAAATACTTAGCTGCCTAATTATTGCCAACACATATGGCACTTACTATGTAACAGGTGCTGTTCTAAGTGCTTTTCATGTATTAACTCATGTGATACTCAGAACAACTCTACTATTGACCCATTACGTGGATGACAAAACTAAGGCATGAGAAGGAAAAGTAAGTTCCCCAGATCACAGAGCTAACACAGTATAAGGCTGGATCTGAACCCCAGCAGTCTAGCTTTAGAGCCAGTGCTAATAACCACCATGCAAAAGTGCCTCTTAGGGCTTCTCAGTTCTTAAAGTAATTAAAAAATCATTTGCTTGCAGACTAAATTTATATCTTTATTTTAGTATGAAAAACACACAAGTCAGATAGTTACAATCTCCCCATAGCTGAAGAGTCATCATATGAAGACAAAGAATCTAACATAAAAATAAGCCAAGAGAAAGTATAGTTTTGCAAGCTAACATATATGCCACTTCAGGCACATAAAGTTGACTTGGATTAGTGTTGTCACTGAGTCAGTGGTAAAGTCCATCTAAATTATATTTGGCAATACTATGATCACACAGTGTAACTCTACATATAAAGCAATTGTTAACCAACTGCACTGAATTTGGACCATGATTATTTAAAATCTCCAGTTGCAATCTTTTTTGAATAATATCTAGTTGGATAAGAAAAAAGACCACTGTCCATATTCTCCACCTACTTATGCTTTTCAAACAAGCAAAAAACCCATAGCAGTGAAGAAATGGTGGAGAATGTGATGAAAACTGTAGCGCTGTAGCAGATTTTAGTAACTCAGCTCCTTTTCTTAATTGCTACTAGGTTAAATCACATGGCACTGTCAATATTCAACTATGTTTGACTTACCAAAGGATGATTCGTATGTTTCAATCTATTAGGAAAGTCATATTTCATTATATATGGTAAAATCTAAGGGATTGTGTGTCATTTTCCCTAAAAGGAGGGACTGCTCCACAGTCCATCAGTAGAGCTTTTGAGAAACTCAGCTTTGGTGGTCACTCTTAGGACTCCTCCAGCACAAAAGGAGTTGCTAGAAACTATTCAGGGTGAACCCTCTCCATAAATCCGAGAAGGACGTCAATTTACAGAGAGATGACAGGTTCATAACAGTGTGATATGTTTCCTAAAAACTTACTCTTGGAGACTGGGGGCAGAGGAAAGTGACAAGAGTTATTGTTGAAAGAGTACAAAGTTTATATTAAAATGATGAAAAAGTGTTGTAAAGTGATGACGATTACACAAGACTGTAAATGTATTTCATACCACTGAATTGTATGCTTACGAATGGTTAAAATGATAAATAGTATATATATTTTACCATGATTTAAAAAAAAACTCACTCTTAGAATAAACTTGATTTTCCCTGCTGCAGTGTTGCTGGTAATTCAAACTTACTTGAATTAATTAAGAACACTGATACAATTAAAAAATAAAAATAAAAACCTCTGACATCCTTCTGAAGACATTGCAGTAACTGACTCTGTCCCACATTAGTGCCCCACCTGACTGGGCATGTGGGTTAGACTCAGCACCCTTTTATGGGAAACACGGGCAGCATTTGGCTTCCCTGACCCATCAGAGCTTTCATCTTGGCAGCCTCGGCACACGCATGCGTTCATTCACACGCGCCCACGGCACGCCCCATCTGCTGAGGACCATATGCGTCAGATATTTGGGGAGGAAAATCATGTCTTGAAGCCAATGGCTGACACACCGCGTGTTCTGGCAGCCACTTGAAGTTGTCAATATCAGTTGTCTCACATCAAATGAGTTAACATGTTCATTTAGAATCCTGGTGGGCACATAGGCATGGAGGTCAAAGCCCTTTCCACAAGTATCGCTGGATTACTAAGGATTCTTTCCCAGGCCCGGACAGCAATAGTATTTAGAGTTTGACATCCCTGAAGAAAAAGACAGTCACACAGTTTGGCAGCTCGGCTCTGATTATCCATTAGACAGATACTTGTCATTAAAATTGTAAAGTGATTCTTCTCTTTACACTGCTGTGCACCAGGCAGTCACAACTTTGTTCAAAGGTGTGAGCCTGCCAGGAGAACCAGAAGGCCTATTATTGGTTTTGGACAACTGGAAAAGCTGACATGTTTGAGTACCTTGGACCTAAAATACTTTATTTACATGAAGCCAAAAATGTAGTCATTCTGTTATTAAGAGATCTGTGGACTTAAAAAAACATTTTCTGTTCGGTTAATTATTCTGTACTGGCAACTGTTGAGGTCTACATGTTTCACCTGATTTCCTTCCCATCAAGTTATAAAGAATTATATCCTATTAGAAATCAGCATTTTTCAGTGGTTGAAAGCAATATCATGATGTTAGGGTATTTTTAGGCCTTTGAGTTGTGTGAGAGCTGAAATAAAACTATCCAAAGTTCTAGTTTAAGGGGAAAGTTTCAGCTTTCTTCATAGTTGTACATATATGTGGTATTTGAACTATTTCCAAACCATAGCTGAAATATTAGTGATGTTCAGTAGGTCGATCTACTAAAGCTATTAAGCTAACTTTAAGTCAAAACAAGTATTTAAATATTAATACTATACATTTATTTATTTAATATTTTTAATTTTTTAATTTATTATTATTATTTTATTTTACAATATTGTATTGGTTTTGCCACACATCAACATGAATCCGCCACGGGTGTACACGTGTTCCCAATCCCAAACTCCCTTCCCACCTCCCCGCCAACACCATCCCTCTGGGTCATCCGAGTGCACCAGCCCCAAGCATCCTGCACCCTGCATCGAACCTAGACTGGTGATTCATTTCTTATATGATATTATACATGTTTCAATGCCATTCTCCCAAATCATCCCACCCATGCCCTCTCCCACAGAGTCCAAAAGACTGTTCTATACATCTGTGTCTCTTTTGCTGTCTCGCATACAGGGTTATCATTACCATCTTTCTAAATTCTATATCTATGCATTAGTATACTGTATTGGTGTTTTTCTTTCTGGCTTATTTCACTCTGTATAATCTGCTCCAGTTTCATCCACCTCATTAGAACTGACTCAAATGTATTCTTTTTAATGGCTGAGTAATACTCCATTGTGTATATTACCACAGCTTTCTTATCCATTCATCTGCTGATGGACATCTAGGTTGCTTCCATGTCCTGGCTATTATAAACAGTGCTGTGATGAACACTGGGGTACACGTGTCTCTTTCAATTCTGGTTCCTTGGTGTGTATGCCCAGCAGTGGGATTGCTGGGTCATATGGCAGTTCTATTTCCAGTTTTTTAAGGAATCTCCACACTGTTCTCCATAGTGGCTGTACTAGTTTGCATTCCCAACAACAGTGTAAGAGGGTTCCCTTTTCTCCACACCCTCTCCAGCAGCAAAACTAAGAATTTTTAGTTTTGGTCTTGCCGCAGGGCATGAGGGATCCTACTTCCCTGACTAGGAATCAAACCTTCACCCCTGCAGTGGGAGTGTAGAGTCTTAACCACTGGATCCCCCAGGGAAGTCCCAGAATGTATTTTTAAAATTACTAAATCTTCACAGGGCTTCCCTGGCGGCTCAGTGGTAAAGAATCCACCTGCTAATGCAGGAGACACGAGTTCAGTCCCTAGGTTGGCAAGATCCCCTAGAGAATGAAATGGCAACCCATTCTGGTATTCTTGCCTGGGAAATCCCATGGACAGAGGAGCCTGGTATGCTGCAGTCCATGGGGTCACAAAGAGTCGGACACTACTTAACAACTAAACAACAACAACAAATCATCATTTATGATATATATATTCTAGTGAAAATAGTGACATAAAAAACATAAGATTCTAAGTTTATATATCTGAAACTGTGGGGGAAAAAAACAATTAAGTTCCATGCCTGACTCAGAAGTAAGTGGAATTATAAATAAGATATCAGGTCATTGAATGCAGAAGAAGCTTTTGATGGGTTATGTTAACACTGTCCTGTTTCTATATATTATCCTAATATCCTGGAAGAATGGTCAGAATTCCTGAGTTTTGCACCCTTCTCTCTGATTCCTCTACAATCCCTTGTCACCGCCCTTCCCCCAATCTCCCAAACATTTCCAAAACCCTCCAAAACCCTCGACCTTTAGTTGTCGATTGATCACTTGACAATCCAAGTGATTCCATAGGTCCTACCTGTTTGACCTGTCTGCAGTACGATACTGTTGACAGCTCATTCCATGTAAGACCACTTCCTCATTCTCTCATTCAACAAATGCTTATTTTCTGCTTATCTTAAACATGAGTGTAGATATCATAATTTTTTTCTCTCTCAAATATGATAGTGGTACTCCTGAACTGTTGTCTCTAGATTTTCTGCTTTGGATTTTTTCAAAACCGTAGTGGACCTGTACACATCTGTCAAATTCTTCTGCCAGTGGTTCATATCTGAAAGAGGACTGACCATGTTTAAAGGTATAGTGCATGAAAGCTATAAAGAAACTTGATTAGTTTCTTTAACTAAACTTCCAGCTACAACGTGCATACGCATTCCTAGTAGCTGTGTCAAGATAACCACTCCTGTTTTAAAAACTAACCTCTTTTCATAGAGCATTTTGCAGAAAACGGGTTGTTGTGTAGGGATGTTTACTAGCCTTACAATTTTAATTTCAAGATCTGTACATTTAGCTTTCATTTACTTAATTTCCTTATAAGAACATCAGTGACTTAAAGAAGTATCTGTTGTGCTTGGGAACCTCAAAAAAATGAGATGGAACCATGACAGAGGTAAATAAGGAGGAGCAGGCTGTCCAAGAATCATGTACAGTGGGCTAAATGCTTCATTTGCCCCCAATTCTACTAAAACCTAAGTCTCACGTATTCATTAATACTAGGTCCGTTGTTTATTTTGGGTGCGTGATGGATGTTTGATTCACCAGAGATTATTTACTCTGACCATATCCATTTATTAAACTGGAGCAGACTGGCGCTGCCTCTGAGTTTTTGTAACATCTCAGAAGCTAAACTGAACATAAAGTAAGAGAACTTTGAGTTTCTTACACTTGAGTACCACACAAGAAGACACTTGTGTGGGAGTGTGGTGAGGGGCGGGGCGGGGGAGTGGATCCCTAAAGAAAAATGTATGAACAGCCTCAAGTAGAACAATGGAAGAAGTTAAAAGAAGGGAGGCAATTCATCTATAGAAAGAAATCAATATATAATATAAATATCACAGCAGTTTTAAATTGTTTGAGGATTAGCCTGTGCTACTTTGACACAAGGGAATACATCAGGGATAATTCCTAAAGCCCTTTTGGCCCTAGCACTGAGCTCTCATGCTAGGATATTTCAGCAAGTCACAGGCTATTTCCTGCTCAGACCACAGTGAGCAGTCCCTCCTCCCAGAGCACAAAGAGGGTCTTCTTGGAAGGAGCAGATTTGGGTGAGACTGGAGATGAAAACATTCTTCAGAAATAACCTCAGAAGGACATCAAGAAATGGCAAAAATTACCCAGTGTGGGCTTGGCACACCCAGCATTCTACTATGTTTATTTGTTCCAAACTAATTTTGGTTACTTGTTCCCTGTGATTTGAAAGGCCTGCCAGTCTTGAGCCATTCTTTCTAGTTATTGGAAGGCCCACTCTATGACCAGATGGAGTGGCTGGCTGACCCACAACAGCCCTTGAGAGGTGGCGTAGGGTTTGGAGGCCTTCAGTTTTTACAGAGAAAGAACGTGGTGTGTTTGGGCCTAAGGCTATGGCTTCTCAGACTCTTGTGTGATGATAGTTCTAATTGATTTTAGAGACCAGTGGGATGATCTTCTTATGAATACCACTCTTGACCCTCATCTCATGTCTGGGAGAGGCTGAGGTGGCCTCAAAGGCTTCATTCTGAGAAAGATCTATGTTTTGTTTCTAAGGTAACAAGGTCATTTAGGGCAGAATAGGAGGTACTTTACATATGGAAACTATTAGTGACAGAAATGATGTATGAAACAGGGCAAGAATCACATTTTTCTTTGATTTCACACATGCTATTTTTTCCTTTTATTCTTTGGCCACCTTTTCTGCAGAGCCTTTGATGAAGAAACCCACCCACTGGAGCAACAGAACGGGATTGTCATTCATGAGAGAGACTATTCATAATTTTACATTCATAGACAGGCCTCGTCTAGAAACTCCCATGGAATATTTGCAATGTTACAAGTCCAGAGGTTTCTATTTTAAGGTCTCATAGGAGACAAAATATTTGAAGACGCACATTACTGCCTTCTTTTTCCCATGAGAGTCCTCTCCTTCTTTCCTTGCATTTTCAGATGAACATTATAACCAAGTAGACTATAACTCAACAGACTATTGTGGTGTGGTGGTTTAGTCACCAAGTCATGTCCGACTGTAGCCCGCCAGGCTCCTCTGTCCATGGGATTTTTCAGGCAAGTATACTGGAGTGGGTTGCCATTTCCGGCTCCAGGGGATCTTCCCGACCCAGGGGTCAAACCCAGGTCACCTGCACTGCAGGCAGATTCTTTACTGACTGAGCTACTAGGGAAGCCCCAACAGAGGATTGTTTCTAGCCAGCGTATGCTAGAAGGGGAGACATGCAGTTTCCATGCTGTCCAAAAGAAAGACATTTATCTCAGGTTGGCTATCTAGGAAATTCAGCAGTTTTCCTAAGGAGATATAATAAATATAAAATATGGGGGTAAAGAGCAGATTGACTGGGTTGGTATCCTGGTTCTGTCCCTTCATTGCTGTGCAGGCTTGAATTCACTGCTTACACTCTCTGTGCCATAGTAGCCCTACTCTGTACTATAGGGGTAAGACTAGGTCATGCCTCAGAAGGTGGTGTTAAATGGATATTTAGAATGGCATCTGCACATAGTAAATATATACTCCATAATGCTATAATTATAGAAACTTCACAGTAATGGTCATCCCTGTGTCCACTGGAAAATACAGATTTACTGCATTTTAGAGATTTTGTGGGGGCACAAATTGCAATAGCAATTTCATAAAACCATTTTGTAATAAAATGGTAATGAATGAAAAGAAATGTCACTATAAAACTTTGTTTCCAAATTGGGAAAAACATAGTTTATCAAGTTTTTAAGATTTAGAAGTACATTCTGGGATGCAAGATGAAATCACTCCCTGAAATCTGACTTTTAAGGCAAGAATAAATGTATAAAACCTAAGACAGTTAATGAATATGCATGCATCTCTGGTTGGCAGATCGAAAGAGGAGTAGAAATTACTAATAGTCTCCAAGTAATAGTCAAGAAACCATTATATCTGTGACCCTAAGCCAAAAATATAACTAGGAGAAAAACGAGAAACTCACTCCCATCTCTCTGTCTTCCAACAACCCTCAGTGTTCTCTAGATATTGACATCTTTTCAATTGGCAGTGAAGTTTGTGATTTTAAACCTGTGATAATTTTACATTAAATGTCTTCACCATAGTTTTTTTGGGGGGAAAGGACATTTTTAAAAGAGGGGCTCTTGAAAAGTTGAAGTCCTCAGCTACTTTTGGAAAAATGACTCCTCTTATGGCAAAGTTGTGAAAGTCAAGAATGAAGTGTTATTATGTTAGAAAACTACAGCCTGCCTCAAAATAATTGACTCATTATATTTTCTTTCTAAGAATTAATGCCTTGTTAGAATTAAAAGCTAAATTCTGTGGAAATAAACTCATTTTAAAGGAAAACTCTAAGTAGTAATTGTATGAGACATGAAGAGACATGATCAAGCAATCACGTTCTTACATGAACTGCCATCAGCCATCTCCTGAAGCTGCATGTCCAGCTCCCAGCCCAGCCTCTCCACAGATGCCCTGACTTCCAGACTTCATTTCTCATTTTCCAAAATGACAACTTTGGGCTGGTATGATTTCTAATATGCCTCATGACTCAAAATATCTATAATTATATCACTGTTGCAAACTTCAAATCTGATACCCGATTTTAAGCCTCTTTTTCATGAACAGGTGAAAATTATCATCTTAGGTGACTACAGAATCTAAGAAATAATTATGGATGTCAAAAAATATATATATATTTTTTTCTGGCTGCAGGATTTTTACCTATGGCCAAAGCAATTTTGTAAAAAACGTCTACTCAGTATTCAAAAGAGCCATTTCTTTCCCTAATGGCACCCCACTCCAGTACTCTTGCCTGGCAAATCCCAGGGACGGGGGAGCCTGGCGGGCTGCCATCTATGGGGTCGCACAGAGTCGGACACGACTGAAGCGACTTAGCAGCAGCAGCAAGGACTGGAAAAGACAGTTTCCCCAGAGGAAGCTTAAGCACATACCTGCTGAGAAACTCATTCTGTTTTAATTTGCCAATTAAAACTGCCCTGGGAAATCACGCATTGTCATTATCTCATTAAAAATGCTATGTGTGTCCTTCCCTTACCTCTCTCTGAAAAAAGAACATTCAAATAGCCCACCGGCTCCCCACAACTTAAATTTAAAGCACCCTTAAAAGACTGCCTTTACCTAGGGTCCTCTGGGGACAGCATCGTCTCCTCTTATTACTACCATAAATTCTATGGAACTCCAATCACTAACTCAAAATGTTTACTGGGTATTTACTGTATCTGAAATTTTCTAAGCATTTAGAAGAGTTAAAAAAGGCGCTAAAACGCCTGTTTTCTGCAAATTAATGGTAACTCTCATTGGAAAACAGGATCTTATAAACTGGTCTTTTAAAGATCCCTTCTATCTCGTCTTTTGGTTCTGTCTGACTTATTCAACTGCACCCTGGCTGTCTTGCCTGGTTATCTGTGGAATGACATTACAAGGCTGATACTGAGAGTTGAGATTGAAAGTGTTAGTTGCTCAGTCATGTCCGACTCTTTGCAACCCCATGGAGCCCACCAGGCTCCTCTGTCCATGAAAGAGTGGGTAGTCATTCCCTTCAATCCCAACCCAGGGATTAAACCCTGGTCTCCTACACTGCAGGCAGATTCTTTACTATCTGAGCCACAGGGTTACACTCTTTCAATTAAAAAGCTTAATTTTTGTCAATATGAAAGTTATAAATCCCTTTCACTTATCAATTGTATACTGAGCTGACATTACCTGTGGGCAATAGAGTGATTTCAGTTGTGTTATTTATTACTGCTTTTCAATTTCTAGTGAGTCATAAAATGACTAACTCACAGGAGTAAGACGGAAACTCTGCAGAAATTCTGGATAATGGTTACATTTAATAATGCCCCTTTGAGTAATATAATAATAATAAATGAAAAACTATGATACTAGCTTCCTACATAGACTTAAACATGATTCTGTGTGTGACACCTGGAGATTATTACGTTTTCCCAAAGATTCATCCCCGAAGAATCCACGGACTCCTGCTTAATAAAAACATGTATCACCATAGGTCAATAGGGGAAAGGCACTCTGCCTGTCTATAACTGGTGAGTATGATTACCTTATTGCCTTGAAATCCCTTCGGGCCTGGATCCCCAGGAGGTCCAGCAATGCCCTGCTCCAGGATGAAAACAAAGAATTAGTTCTGTGTACAAAAGGCCAATGAGGAATGAATCATTCATAAGGGTCCCTAGAGATCCTGGAGTTGAAAGTCAAGACTGTCTGACTCAGAGTTAAGTGAAGGTTACACACATGGAGAAATGGGATGAGACAAAATTCCCTGTGTCAAACACACAGCTTCTAAAATAGTACCTAGACAGAAAAAGATGGCGGAGGAATAGGACGGGAAGATCACGTTCTCCCTCACAAATTCCTCAAAAGAACATTTCAACGCCGAGCAAACTCCACAAAACAACTTCTGTAGGCTGGCAGAGGACATCAGGCAACCAGAAAAGCAGACCATTGTCTTCAAAAACAGATTTTTAATCTTTGTTGTCAATTTTGTACATTTAAAAACCCAAACTTCACTACCCAAGTTTACCTGAGAGCGAGATTACTGACTTGTCCACTCTCTCCTCCTCTGGCCTCTCCTCTTTCTCCACCAGGTGGCCTCTGTCTCTTTTCTCCCCCATCTCTTCTCTATCCAACTCTGTGAATCTCTGTGTGTTCCAGACGGTAGAGAACACCTAAGGAACTGGTTACTGGCAGGATTTGTCTCTCTCCTACTCATTCCTCTCTCTTATCCTCCTGGTCACCTCTATCTACTTCCTCCCTCTCCTCTTCCCCGTATAACTCTGTAAATACCTCTGAGCGGTCCAGACTATAGAGCGCACATAAGGAAGTGACTACTGGCTAGCTTGCTCTCTCCTCTCTTGATCTCACCGCATCTCATTCCAGTTACCTCTAACTACCCCCTCCATCTTCTCTTCTCCTTGTAACTCAGTGAACCTCTCTGAGTGTCCCTCAAGGTGGAGAAACTTTTCATCTTTAACCTAGATGTTTTATCATCGGTGCTGTATAGATGGAGAAGTCTAGAGGCTACTGTGAAAATAAAACTGAAAACCAGAAGCAGGAAGCTTAAACCCAAAGCCTGAAAACATTAGAGAACTCTTGAATTCAGGGAACATTAAGCAATAGGAGCTCATCAAATGCCTTCATACCTACACGGAAACCAAGCTCCACCCAAGGGCCAACAAGTTCCAAAACAAGACATACCACGCAAATTCTCCAGCAACACAGGAACACTCCCCTGAGCCTCAATATACAGGCAGCTCAAAATTATCCCAAAACCTTTGATGTCTCATAACCCATTACGGGTCACTCCATTGCACTCCAGAGAGAAGAAACCCAGCTCCACCCACCAAAACTCCAACACAAGCCTCCCTAACCAGGAAACCTTGACAAGCCACTGATAGAACCCCACCCAAAGTTAGGAAGCTCCATAATAAAGAGAACTCCACAAATTATCAGAATATAAAAAGGCCACCCCAAACGCAGCAATATAACCAAGATGAAGAGACAGAGGAATACTCAGCAGGTAAAGGAACAGGAGAGTTGCCCACCAAACCAAACAAAAGAGGAAGAAGTAGGGAATCTACCGGAGAAGGAATTCCGAATATTGATAGTGAAAATGATCCAAAATCTTGAAATCAAAATGGAATCACAGATAAATAGCCTAGAGACAAGGATTGAGAAGATGCAAGAAAGGTTTAACAAGGACCTAGAAGAAATAAAAAAGAGTCAAAATATAATGAATAACACAATAAATGAGATCAGAAACACTCTGGAGGCAACAAATAGTAGAATAACGGAGGCAGAAGATAGGATTAGTGAAATAGAAGATAGAATGGTAGAAATAAATGAATCAGAGAGGAAACAAGAAAAATGAATTAAAAGAAACGAGGACAATCTCAGAGACCTCCAGGACAATATGAAACGCTCCAACATTCGAATTATAGGAGTCCCAGAAGAAGAAGACAGAAAGAAAGATCATGAGAAAATCCTTGAGGAGATAATAGTTGAAAACTTCCCTAAAATGGGGAAGGAAATAATCACCCAAGTCCAAGAAACACAGAGAGTCCCAAATAGGATAAACCCAAGGCAAAACACCCCAAGACACATATTAATCAAATTAACAAAGATCAAACACAAAGAACAAATATTAAAAGCAGCAAGGGAAAAACAACAAATAACACACAAGGGGATTCCCATAAGGATAACAGCTGATCTGTCAATAGAAACTCTTCAGGCCAGGAGGGAATGGCAAGACATACTTAAAGTGATGAAAGACAATAACCTACAGCCCAGATTACTGTACCCAGCAAGGATCTCATTCAAATACGAAGGAGAAATCAAAAGCTTTACAGACAAGCAAAAGCTGAGAGAATTCAGCACCACCAAACCAGCTCTCCAACAAATTCTAAAGGATATCCTCTAGACAGGAAACACGAAAAGGGTGTATAAACCTGAACCCAAAACAATAAAGTAAATGGCAACGGGATCATACTTATCAATAATTACCTTAAACGTAAATGGGTTGAACGCCCCAACCAAAAGACAAAGACTGGCCGAATGGATACAAAAACAAGACCCCTCTATATGCTGCTTACAAGAGACCCACCTCAAAACAAGGGACACATACAGACTGAAAGTGAAGGGCTGGAAAAAGATATACCACGCAAATAGAGACCAAAAGAAAGCAGGAGTGGCAATACTCATATCCGATAAAATAGACTTTAAAACAAAGGCTGTGAAAAGAGACAAAGAAGGCCACTACATAATGATCAAAGGAACAATCCAAGAAGAAGATATAACAATTATAAATATATATGCACCCAATATAGGAGCACCGCAATATGTAAGACAAATGCTAACAAGTATGAAAGGGGAAATCAACAATAACACAATAATAGTGGGAGACTTTAATACCCCACTCACACCTATGGACAGATCAACTAAACAGAAAATTAACAAAGAAACGCAAACTTTAAATGATACATTAGATCAGTTAGACCTAATTGATATCTATAGGACATTTCACCCCAAAACAACGAATTTCACCTTTTTTTCAAGTGCTCATGGAACCTTCTCCAGGATAGATCACATCCTGGGCCATAAATCTAAACTTGATAAATTCAAAAAAATCGAAATCATTCCAAGCATCTTTTCTGACCATAATGCATTAAGATTAGATCTCAATTACAGGAGAAAAACTATTAAAAATTCTAACATATGGAGGTTGAACAACACACTTCTGAATAACCAACAAATCACAGAAGAAATCAAAAAAGAAATCAAAATATGCATAGAAACTAATGAAAATGAAAACACAACAACCCAAAACCTGTGGGACACTATAAAAGCAGTGCTAAGAGGAAAGTTCATAGCAATACAGGCATACCTCAAGAAACAAGAAAAAAAGTCAAATAAATAACCTAACTCTACAACTAAATCAACTAGAAAAGGAAGAGTTGGAGAACCCCAGAGTTAGTAGAAGGAAAGAAATCTTAAAAATTAGGGCAGAAATAAATGCAAAAGAAACAAAAGAGACCATAGCAAAAATCAACAAAGCCAAAAGCTGGTTCTTTGAAAGGATAAATAAAATTGACAAACCATTAGCCAGACTCATCAAGAAGCAAAGAGAGAAAAATCAAATCAATAAAATTAGAAATGAAAATGGAGAGATCACAACAGACAACACAGAAATACAAAGGATCATAAGAGACTACTATCAGCAGTTGTATGCCAATAAAATGGACAACGTGGAAGAAATGGACAAATTCTTAGAAAAGTACAATTTTCCAAAACTGAACCAGGAAGAAATAGAAAATCTTAACAGACCCATCACAAGCACGGAAATTGATACTGTAATCAGAAATCTTCCAGCAAACAAAAGCCCAGGTCCAGATGGCTTCACAGCTGAATTCTACCAAAAATTTCAAGAAGAGCTAACACCTATCCTCCTCAAACTCTTCCAGAAAATTGCAGAGGAAGGTAAACTTCCAAACTCATTCTATGAGGCCACCATCACCCTAATACCAAAACCTGACAAAGATGTCACAAAAAAAGAAAACTACAGGCCAATATCTCTGATGAACATAGATGCAAAAATCCTCAACAAAATTCTAGCAATCAGAATCCAACAACACATTAAAAAGATCATACATCATGACCAAGTGGGCTTTATCCCAGGGATGCAAGGATTCTTCAATATCCGCAAATCAATCAATGTAATTCACCACATTAACAAATTGAAAAATAAAAACCATATGATTATCTCAATAGATGCAGAGAAGGCCTTTGACAAAATTCAACATCCATTTATGATAAAAACTCTCCAGAAAGCAGGAATAGAAGGAACATATCTCAACATAATAAAAGCTATTTATGACAAACCCACAGCAAACATTATCCTCAATGGTGAAAAATTGAAAGCATTTCCCCTAAAGTCAGGAACAAGACAAGGGTGTCCACTTTCACCGCTACTATTCAACATAGTTCTGGAAGTTTTGGCCACAGCAATCAGAGCAGAAAAAGAAATAAAAGGAATCCAAATTGGAAAAGAAGAAGTAAAACTCTCACTGTTTGCAGATGACATGATCCTCTACATGGAAAACCCTAAAGACTCCACCAGAAAATTACTAGAGCTAATCAATGAATATAGTAAAGTTGCAGGATATAAAATCAACACACAGAAATCCCTTGCATTCCTATACACGAATAATGAGAAAGTAGAAAAAGAAATTAAGGAAACAATTCCATTCACCATTGCAACGAAAAGAATAAAATACTTAGGAATATATCTACCTAAAGAAACTAAAGACCTATATATAGAAAACTATAAAACACTGATGAAAGAAATCAAAGAGGACACTAATAGATGGAGAAATATACCATGTTCATGGATTGGAAGAATCAATATAGTGAAAATGAGTATACTACCCAAAGCAATTTACAAATTCAATGCAATCCCTATCAAGCTACCAGCCACATTTTTCACAGAACTAGAACAAATAATTTCAAGCTTTGTATGGAAATACAAAAAACCTCGAATAGCCAAAGCAATCTTGAGAAAGAAGAATGGAACTGGAGGAATCAACTTGCCTGACTTCAGGCTCTACTACAAAGCCACAGTCATCAAGACAGTATGGTACTGGCACAAAGACAGACATATAGATCAATGGAACAAAATAGAAAGCCCAGAGATAAATCCACACACATATGGACACCTTATCTTTGACAAAGGAGGCAAGAATATACAATGGAGTAAAGACAATCTCTTTAACAAGTGGTGCTGGGAAAACTGGTCAACCACTTGTAAAAGAATGAAACTAGATCACTTTCTAACACCGCACACAAAAATAAACTCAAAATGGATTAAAGATCTAAATGTAAGATCAGAAACTATAAAACTCCTAGAGGAGAACATAGGCAAAACACTCTCAGACATAAATCACAGCAGGATCCTCTATGATCCACCTCCCAGAATGCTGGAAATAAAAGCAAAAATAAACAAATGGGATCTAATTAAAATTAAAAGCTTCTGCACAACAAAGGAAAATATAAGCAAGGTGAAAAGACAGCCATCTGAATGGGAGAAAATAATAGCAAATGAAGCAACTGACAAACAACTAATCTCAAAAATATACAAGCAACTTATGCAGCTCAACTCCAGAAAAATAAACGACCCAATCAAAAAATGGGCCAAAGAACTAAATAGACATTTCTCCAAAGAAGACATACGGATGGCTAACAAACACATGAAAAGATGCTCAACATCACTCATTATTAGAGAAATGCAAATCAAAACCACAATGAGGTACCACTTCACACCAGTCAGAATGGCTGCGATCCAAAAATCTGCAAGCAATAAATGCTGGAGAGGGTGTGGAGAAAAGGGAACCCTCCTACACTGTTGGTGGGAATGCAAACTAGTACAGCCACTATGGAGAACAGTGTGGAGATTCCTTAAAAAATTGCAAATAGAACTACCTTATGACCCAGCAATCCCACTTCTGGGCATACACACCGAGGAAACCAGAATTGAAAGAGACACATGTACCCCAATGTTCATTGCAGCACTGTTTATAATAGCCAGGACATGGAAACAACCTAGATGTCCATCAGCAGATGAATGGATAAGAAAGCTGTGGTACATATACACAATGGAGTATTACTCAGCCGTTAAAAAGAATTCATTTGAATCAGTTCTGATGAGATGGATGAAACTGGAGCCGATTATACAGAGTGAAGTAAGCCAGAAAGAAAAACACCAATACAGTATACTAACACATATATATGGAATTTAGGAAGATGGCAATGACGACCCTGTATGCAAGACAGGGAAAGAGACACAGATGTGTATAACGGACTTTTGGACTCAGAGGGAGAGGGAGAGGGTGGGATGATTTGGGAGAATGACATTCTAACATGTATACTATCATGTGAATTGAATCGCCAGTCTATGTCTGACGCAGGATGCAGCATGCTTGGGGCTGGTGCATGGGGATGACCCAGAAAGATGTTCTGGGGAGGGAGGTGGGAGGGGGGTTCATGTTTGGGAATGCATGTAAGAATTAAAGATTTTAAAATTTAAAAAATAAAAAACTAAAAATTAAAAAAAAAATAAATAAAAATAAAAAATAAAATAGTACCTAAAGCTGGGAGTGAATATTTATTGATGAGCTGTTTATTTCCTAAACCTGTGCTTCCACCATTATTCCTGTGCAGGACCACTTTCTGGAAAGATTTTGATTAAACAGCTTTTAAAAATATGTATTAATATCTAAGGCATATAACTGAAAATTGGAGTGTCCAATGACCCTTTGATAATAATCAGTTACTGCCCTGCCCTGACACAATTCCAGACCAGAACAAAGAAGATGATGGTTGACAAGATGCCATCTAGGAAATTGGGGTAAAGGTATAATTTTCAGCAGACTTTTTGAAATGCTGAAATTAGCACTTCACGCATACACACACTCCTCCCATTACAAGTTTAGACAAGGCAAGTCCCCAGACTGGAAAAAACTGATTCAAATCATTTTCCGGAAGAATCATTGCATGTTATTGAGCAGTGACTACTTATGATGGAACAATACAAATGCTGTAATTTAGATAAAATGCATAGCTTTCCCAGCAGCAGTGCAAACATAGGTACATTTTGTTTTCAATTGCTTTGACATTATGCTTTTATCTTCCTAGACTCTATTTTTTTTTTTTCTAACTTTTACTCTTTAGCTACTCTCTAAGTAGACTCACCTGCTGGTAACTATCTTGAGGGAGCCTGAATTAGTTATTCAAAATATTAGAGCATCAGTTTTCAAGCTTTGCTTCACACTGTAATTACCTGGGAATCTTCTGACTGAATTGGTAGAGGGTACAAGTGGGCAAAGGGATTTAAAAAGCTTCCTAGATGATTCTAATACAGACTTAGATTTGGTTTTCACTCCCTTACCTGAATTCCTCTGGGTCCCTTTGGTCCATTTGGCCCTGGGGATCCCTGTGAAATAAAATTAGTAGTAAGATACTCTAAATATCGATTTAGTTTGCAGTGATCTTAGGTGGCACAGAAGGGACTTTATTCTCAGTAATGGCCAGTCTTCCCAGCTCATCCAAACATCAGATTCATTGTTAACAAAATGATCCTTATTAACATGCCACCTTGGGTTCCAACTTTTCTTTAGTAAGAAAATCCATGAAACTACAATTTTTGATTAATTCTTTGCCTACATATATTTGACATTTTGATCAGAATTTTAAAAATGTATTTCTTAAGAATTCTTAGAAAGCAGTATACTTTGTGGAATACTGTATTCTTCCAACAAAGCAATATCAGTTAAATTAAGTGAGTTTCCACAATGTATACATCACTCTCTTCCCTATCTTCAGGACATGGAACTTGGCAAAACACAGGTTATACTCAATACTCTTCTAACAAAATATTTCAATATGTCTGTTAACTAGGAAGCCCTTTAAAGTTTCTTTTTATAAGAGTATAATCTAGTCTCTCTTTTCTCAAATTTCTACTTTTTTTATTACCAAAATGTAACCTATTTATAATATTTATACTGTGACAATTATAGAAAAAACTAAATTAATGGACAACAATCACACAGAGGCAACTGCTGTTAACATTTTAGGCATATTTTCATGCAATATTGTTCCCAATAGATTTTTTTCTTTAAATAATTTGATCAAAATGTATATCCAATTTTATGTCCTACTTATCTGGTCTTCCATTTGATCAAAAATATTTTGCATGTCATTAAAAACTCTTAGTAAATGGAATAATATGTAAGAATGAGAATCTATCATAATTATAATTACTCATTTCCCTAGTTTTGACGTTTAAGTTGTTTCCTATGATTTCTATTGTTAGCGATATTATAGTGAATATCTGTGTGTATAAATCTTTGTTCAACTTCCGATTGATCCCTAAGGATAATTTCCTAGAAGATGATGATTGGCAAAGAGCCTGTCAGCACATTTAAGGCTCTCTCTCACTCTCTCTTGTCTCTCTTATCCTTCCATATGGAAAGATAAAGGAACATCTCCTCCATAAATGTGCTCCGATCTCCATTCTCACTACCTAAGCAGAGAGAATACATCTTCATTTTTTTTTGAACCCCCATCAATACTGAGTATTATGTATTGCTTTATATTTTTAATATTTTATTGCTAAAATACTTTAATGTTTTAAATTTTACTTCTCTGACTGCTTATATGTTCATTTATTATCCATTTATATTTTCTGTTTTATGTATTTTCCTGTTCTTTGTACATTTTACATGTAAACTTACCTGAACTCATCATGTCAAGGACACTACATTTCTTTGACTTTAGACATGCCTTTTTTCAGATTTTTACATCTCTGATATCGGAATACATTACACAATCAACCCCATCTTACATTTATAATTGTCAGTTCTTTTCTTTCTTTCTAGCACTGAAAATAATAGGGCATTTAGCAATCCCTGGCATCTTAGTCAATGAGCTACTTTAAATCTTTGTCAGCCATTTTTATTTCACATAGTTTTTCCAGTTATTGTTTGACTTTCATTTCTGTTCTGTGTGTCCCTTCTTCAGTTGTTTTCAAGTCCATGTCCATCTCCCGTTTTCAATTATTCTCTGGGAAGAATCCATTCATTATCACACCTTTCGTTTTTCCCAGAGATAGTTACCAAGCCTACATTTTTCAGAGTCACCTGTCCTTTAACTCTACAGTAGTTTAAAAGCGTTCAGAAAGTCTCAAGCTATTTAAAGCGTTTAGCTAACAGGCCAGGGTCACTATTTTCTCCTTTTCTTCTTACCTTCTGCCTCATTTTCTCTCCTGGACTCTTCCCATAATTAAAAGATGGACACTGAAACACTTTATTATGTTGGTGGCATGCTGTTAACAGTTAACAAAACTATCTACTTTCACTCTGTACTATTTTGGATCCTTTATCGTGTTTCAAATACACTCTCTGTGTATTTCTGGTCCATTAAGGAACTCCTTAACATTTTAATATGACTCCAGTTTACATATTTTATTCATATTTATTTTCTAATGAAAGGTAAATAACTACTCAGTTATCTGTGGTTGGCTGCATTTTCAGTTTCAAACCCCTATCTATGTCTAGTTCTTCCCTATTATTGACAAGTAGCTCATTAACGTATTTCATAGAGTTCTTCATTCTGTTTTGGAAGGTGCTTGTTCTCAGGGTTTAATTTACATCTGGAAAACTATTCCGCTTTGATCCAGTTGGATCTTAAACTGACTCTGCCAGTTAAGTTACTCTTTCACCATTAACATTTAGTGGGCCTGGTCCCAAAGGTTAGGGGGCTGCAGAAGCGTGTGAGGGCTCCATTAACTAAAGTTAGGGGTGGCTTTGTTTTCGGCTTCATGTTTCACGGATGTGAAAATTAAACGGTGACTCTCTAATTCCAGTAGTGAGAGCAA